>NC_140992.1:196623448-197353968 GCF_052327205.1 Somniosus microcephalus | reverse complement strand
AGTATTCCAGGTGCGCTCTCACCAATACCTTGTACAACTGAAGCAATACCTCCTATTTTTATATTCTATCCCCCTAGCAATGAAAGCCAACATTCCATTGGCCTTCTTAATCACTTGCTGCACCTGCATACTAACCTTTTGAGTTTCGTGCACCAGGACCCCCAGATCCCTTTGTACTTCAGTACTTTCCAGTTTCTTGCCATTAAGATAATAACTTGCTCTATGATTTTTCCTGCCAAAGTGCATAACCTCACACTTTCCAGTATTGTATTCCATCTGCCAAATCTCTGCCCACTTACTTAGCCTGTCTATGTCCCCTTGCAGGTTTTTTATGTCCTCCTCACTCACTACTTTCCCTCCCATCTTAGTATCATCTGCAAACTTTGATATGTTACAGCTCGGTCCCCTCCTCCAAATCAGTTAATATAGATTGTAAAGAGTTGGGGACCCAGCACTGACCCCTGCGGAACACCACTAGTTACTGATTGCCAGTCTGAGAATGAATCATTTATCCCAACTCTCTGCCTTCTGTTAGCTAGCCAATCCTCTATCCATGCCAGAATATTACCCCCAATCCCGTGATTTTTTATCTTAAGCAATAATCTTTGTGTGGCACCTAGTGAAATGCCTTTTGGAAGTCTAAATACACTACGTCCACTGGTTCCCCTTTATCCACCCCATACGTTACTTCCTCAAAGAACTTCAGCAAATTTGTCAAACATGACTTCCCCTTCATAAAACCATGCTGACTTTGTCCTATTAAATTATGATTATCCAAATGTCCTGTTACTGTCTCCTTAATAATGGACTCCAAAATTTTACCTACCACAGATGTTAGGCTAACCGGTCTATAGTTTCCAGCCTTCTGTCTACTGCCCTTTTTAAATAAGGGTGTTACATTAGCAGTTTTCCAGTCTGCCGGGACCTTTGCCGAGTCCAGGGAGTTTTGGAAAATTATTACCAATGCATCCACAATCCCTACCGCCACTTCCCTCAAGACCCTAGGATGTAAGCCATCAGGTCCAGGTGATTTATCCGCCTTGAGTCCCATTATTTTACCGAGTACCACTTCCTTAGTGATTTTGATCATGTTTAGCTCCTCCCCCCTTTAGCCCCCTGTTTGTCCAGTGTTGGGATATTCTTAGTGTCTTCTACTGTAAAGACTGATGTAAAATATTCATTCAGTGTTTTTGCCATCTCCATATTTCCCACCATTAATTTCCCGGTCTCATCCTCTAAGGGACCAACATTTACTTTAGCCACCCTTTTTCTTTTTATATAACTATAAAAACTCTTACAATCTGTTTTTATATTTTTTGCTAATTTACTTTCATAATCTATCTTCCCTTTCTTAATCAATCTTTTTGTTATTTTTTGCTGTCTTTTAAAGTTTTCCCAATCCTCTATCCTCCCACTAGATTTGGCTACCTTATATGCCCTTGTTTTTAGTCGAATACTATCCTTAATTTCTTTACTTAGCCACGGATGGCTGTCTTTTCTTTTACACCCTTTTCTTCTCAGTGGAATACATTTTTTTTGGAAGTTGTAAAATAACTCCTTAAATGTACACCACTGATCATGTATCGTCTTACCCTTTAATCTATTTTCCCAATCCACTCTACTCAATTCCGCTCTCATACCTTCATAGTCTCCTTTATTCAAGCTTAGCACACTTGTTTGAGATCCAACCTTCTCACCTTCTAATTGAATATGGAATTCAACCATGTTATGGTCACTCATTCCAAGGGGATTCTTTACTAGGACATTTTTAATTAATCCCGTCTCGTTACACAGGACCAGATCTAAGGTTGCTTGCCCCCTGGTCGGTTCAGTTACATACTGCTCAAGAAACCCATCCCTAATACACTCAATGAACTCATCCTCAAGGCTGCCCTGCCCAATTTGATTTGTCCAATTAATATGATAGTTAAAATCCCCATAATTATAGATGTTCCCTTATTACAAGCCTCCACTATTTCCTGATTGATACTCCGTCCAACAGAGTTGCCACTGTTCGGAGGCCTATAGACTACGCCCACGAGTGTTTTTTTCCCCTTATTATTCCTTACCTCCACCCAAACTGTTTCATTATCCTGATCTTTTGACCCAATATCATTTCTCTGTATTACAGTGATTCCTTCCTTTATTAACATAGCCACCCCACCTCCCCTTCCTTCCTGCATGTCCTTCCTGATCATTAAATAACCTGGTATGTTTAATTCCCAGGCATTGTCACCCTGCAGCCATGTTTCTGTAATGGCCACAAGATCATACCCATATGTAGTTATTTGTACCATTAACTCGTCTATTTTGTTACGAATGCTACGTGCATTCAGATAGAGAACTTTCAAAGATGTTTTGTGACACTTAGTTCCTGCTTTTGCCCTTTTTATTACTTTACCTTTTACTCCATACCTTCTGCCCCTTCCTGACACGCTCTGGTTTTTAATTTCCCCACTGCTACCTAAGTCTATGACCTTCTCTGTTGTCATTTTTATTATTTGCTCTCTAGGAACCTCCCCCCCACTAGTTAGTTTAAAGCCCTCTCTACAGCCCTAGTTATATGATCCGCCAGGACTCTAGTCCCAGCACTGGCCAAGTGAAGCCCGTCCCAACGGAACAGCTCCCTCCTGCCCCAGTACTGGTGCCAGTGTCCCAGGAAGCAAAACCCATTTCTCCCACGCCAGTCTTTGAGCCACGCATTTAACTCTTTAATTTTATTTGTCCTAGCCAAATTCGCTCGTGGCTCAGGTAATAATCCAGAGATTATTACCCTTGTGGTTCTGCTTTTTAATTTGGCCCCTAGCTGCTCAAACTCCCTCAGCAGAACCTCCTTCCTTGTCCTATCTATGTCGTTGGTACCAACATGGACCACAACAACTGGATCCTCCCCCTCCCACTCCAAGTTTCTCTCCAGTCCAGAGGAGATGTCCTTAACCCTGGCACCGGGCAGGCAACACAGCCTTCGGGACTCTCGCTCTCGGCTGCAAAGAACTCTATCTATCCCCCTAACGATACTATCCCCTACCACTACAACATTTCTTTCAACTCCCCCCACTTGAATGGCCCCCTGCTCCACGGTGCTGTGGTCAGGTTGCTCATCTTCCCTGCAGTCCCTGCTCCTGTCCCCACAGGGAGTAAGAGCCTCGAACCTGTTGGACAAGTGCAAGGGCTGCGGCTCCTCCAACACTACCTCCTGGATCCCCGTGCCTGCCTCACTTCTAGTCACACCATCCTGACCCTGGCCACGGACTACATCTGAATTAATTAATCTAATTGGTGTGACTACCTCGTGATACACAGAGTCCAGGTAACTCTCCCCCTCCCTGATGTGTCTCAGTGTTTGAAGCTCGGACTCCAGCTCTTCAACACGGAGCTGGAGTTCCTCGAGCAGCCAACACTTACTGCAAATGTGATCACCATGAGCATCAATGCTGTTCACCAGCTCCCACATATTGCAGCAGCAACACATCACCTGATCTCCCATTCTATGTAATTAATTAAATTTATTAATATTATTCTTAAATATCCTCTGCCCCGATTCTAGATGGTGAATATCACACCTTAGAACTATAAACCAAAGAGATTTAAGCTTAAAAGGGAGAAATACTCATCAACCAATCACTTAACTGCTTTCTGGTGACGTCACACTTGGATTACTTTTTACCTCTCTCCTTCCAGACTGGAGACTGGTAAACCTTACCTGGTCTCTGGGACTTTTATAGCCCCGCTCTGCCGCTCAGGATTCCCACCGACGCTGTGAGGCCTTACCTGGTCTCTGGGACTTTCATAGCCCCGCTCTGCCGCTCAGGATTCCCGCCGACGCTGTGAGGCCTTACCTGGTCTCTGGGACTTTTATAGCCCCGCTCTGCCGCTCAGGATTTCCACCGACGCTGTGAGGCCTTACCTGGTCTCTGGGACTTTTATAGCCCCGCTCTGCCGCTCAGGATTCCCGCCGACGCTGTGAGACCTTACCTGGTCTCTGGGACTTTTATAGCCCCGCTCTGCCGCTCAGGATTCCCACCGACGCTGTGAGGCCTTACCTGGTCTCTGGGACTTTCATAGCCCCGCTCTGCCGCTCAGGATTCCCGCCGACGCTGTGAGGCCTTACCTGGTCTCTGGGACTTTTATAGCCCCGCTCTGCCGCTCAGGATTCCCACCGACGCTGTGAGGCCTTACCTGGTCTCTGGGACTTTTATAGCCCCGCTCTGCCGCTCAGGATTCCCGCCGACGCTTGTGAGGCCTTACCTGGTCTCTGGGACTTTTATAGCCCCGCTCTGCCGCTCAGGATTCCCACCGACGCTGTGAGGCCTTATCTGGTCTCTGGGACTTTTATAGCCCCGCTCTGCCGCTCAGGATTCCCGCCGACGCTGTGAGGCCTTACCTGGTCTCTGGGGACTTTTATAGCCCCGCTCTGCCGCTCAGGATTCCCGCCGATGCTGTGAGGTCTTACCTGGTCTCTGGGTCTTTTATAGCCCCGCTCTGCCGCTCAGGATTCCCGCCAATGCTGTGAGGCCTTACCTGGTCTCTGGGACTTTTATAGCCCCGCTCTGCCGCTCAGGATTCCCGCCGACGCTGTGAGGCCTTACCTGGTCTCTGGGGACCTTTATAGCCCCGCTCTGCCGCTCAGGATTCCCGCCGACGCTGTGAGGCCTTACCTGGTCTCTGGGGACTTTTATAGCCCCGCTCTGCCGCTCAGGATTCCCACCGATGCTGTGAGGCCTTACCTGGTCTCTGGGACTTTTATAGCCCCGCTCTGCCGCTCAGGTTTCCCGCCGACGCTGTGAGGCCTTACCTGGTCTCTGGGACTTTTATAGCCCTGCTCTGCCGCTCAGGATTCCCGCCGACGCTGTGAGGCCTTACCTGGTCTCTGGGGACTTTTATGCCCCGCTCTGCCGCTCAGGATTCCCCCCGACGCTGTGAGGCCTTACCTGGTCTCTGGGACTTTTATAGCCCTGCTCTGCCGCTCAGGATTCCCGCCGACGCTGTGAGGCCTTACCTGGTCTCTGGGGACTTTTATGCCCCGCTCTGCCGCTCAGGATTCCCGCCGACGCTGTGAGGCCTTACCTGGTCTCTGGGGACTTTTATGCCCCGCTCTGCCGCTCAGGATTCCCGCCAATGCTGTGAGGCCTTACCTGGTCTCTGGGACTTTTATAGCCCCGCTCTGCCGCTCAGGTTTCCCGCCAACGCTGGGGAGGGAGGGAGGGGAGAGGAGAGGGACAGGGGAGGGAGTGGAGAGGAGGGGGGAGGGAGGGAGGAGAGGGGAGAGGGGGAGGGAGAGGAGAGGGGGAGGGAGAGGAGAGGGGGAGGGAGGGGGAGGAGGGGGGGGAGCGAGAGGAGAGGAGGAGGGGAGGGAGAGGAGAGGAGAGGAGGGAGGGAGGGGAGAGGGGGAGAGAGGGGGAGGGAGGAGAGGAGAGGGGGAGGGAGAGGAGAGGGGGGGAGGGAGGGAAAGGAGAGGGGGAGAGAGGGGGAGGGAGGGAGAGGTGAGGGCGAGGGAGGGAGAGGAGGGGGGAGAGATGGTGAGGAGAGGGGGAGGGAGAGGAGGGGAGAGGGAGAGGAGAGGAGGGGGGAGGGAGAGGAGAGGAGGGGGGAGGGAGAGAAGAGGGGGAGGGAGAGGGAGAGGAGAGGAGGGAGGGAGAGGAGAGGGGGAGAGGGTGAGGGAGGGAGAGGAGAGGGGGAGGGAGGGAGAGGAGAGGGGGAGGGAGGGTAAGGAGAGTGGGAGGGAGGGAGAGGAGAGGGGGAGGGAGAGGAGAGGGGGAGGGAGAGGAGAGGGGAGGGAGGGAGAGAGAGTAAAGCAGGGAGAGACAGGGGCAGGGAGAGAGAGAGGGTGAGGGAGGGAAAGAGTGAGGGGGTGGGACAGGGAGGGAGAGCTCGCCTTCTTCCTTCCTTCCTTCCTTCACAGGCGTCGATCGGGCCAGGCCTCAGGTGCTCCTTCCCCCCCCTCTCTCTCCAGGCTAATCCCGAACTAAATCCAGCTGTCTCTCTCTCTCTCCTCCCCCCCGTCTCTCTCTTCTCCCCCCAGTCTCTCTCTTCTCCCCCCAGTCTCTCTATCTCTCTCTTCCAACAACAACATGCCCTCAAAAAACCCTCGGCACCGCCGGGCACTCCAGCTAGTATATAATAAAAGAGTTTGTCTCTCTGTCTGTTTGTCTGTCTGTCTGTCCGGCTATACAATCAAAAGTTATAGAGCGTACCTACACATATGTTATATCAGAAGAAAGCTTATCATTAGAGGAGTCTAATAGGCAATTTTACTTTTTGGTCAGACAAAAATTGTTTGGACAGTATACAAAGAACTTTCAAAAATCCTCAAAAATCTGCTCATTAACGGTTGACCAATCCTACCTCTCATTAGCTTTGAGTGACGTGCTGGTTGACCAATCCTACAGTTCAGTGACCTGATGCTTGACCAATCGGTGCGTCACGGGCGGGACCTAACCCTCCAGCCTCCCGAAACTTCGCCGCCACTTTTTTCATCCCCACAGCCACAGCACCACCCAAACAAACCCCCACATTCCGGCTCCGGGAGCAGGTGAGTTGGAGTCACTCGGGCCGCGCCTCACAACCGCTCGGCCTGAGATGAACAGCGGGCAGGGGAGCGGCAGCGGCCGGCCGTCAACCGCCCCACCCGCGGGGAATCTCAGCTGCGGTCCGTCTCGAGCCAACATCGCGGCCAGGCCTGAAGCGCTAGGCCCTGCACGGCCGGTATCACAACAGCACCGCGCCTGAGGCCACAGAGCGGGGGAGGAGGGGGAGGGAGGGAGAGGAGAGGGGGAGAGGGAGGGAGAGAGAGAGGGGACAGACAGGGGCAGGGAGGCCGCGCGGCCCAAAATTGCCCTGGCAATGCCGGGCACCCCCAGCTAGCCTAATATAAATTACTCACAGGTGGTAATAACTGTCTCAAAGTGAGGCAGTGCTAAGAGAAAATCAATTAGCGAAGATTCACCAGGCTGATACCTGGGATGGCAGGAATGACGTATGAGGAGAGATTGCGTCGATTGGGCTTATACTCACTGGAGTTTAGAAGATTGAGAGGGGATCTCATCGAAACCTATAAAATTCTGTCAGGTCTGGACAGACTAGATGCAGGAAGGATGTCTCGGATGGCCGGGGAGTCCAGAACCAGGGGTCATAGTCTAAGGATAAGGGGTAAGCCATTTAGGACTGAAATGAGGAGGAACTTCTTCACCCAGAGAGTGGTGAACCTGTGGAATTCTCTGCCACAGAGGGCGGTGGAGGCCAGTTCATTAAATATATTCAAGAAAGAGTTGGATATATTTCTTGAGGCTAAAGGGATCAAGGGATATGGGGAGAAGGCAGGGATAGGGTGATGCACTATCAATTGCTACAAAAGACTGGAGATTGAGTAAGTAATAAACAGGCTTTTATTACCAAAGAACAGAGCATGCCTCTTGTGGTTGCCTGGTATCCAAAAGGGCTGGAGGCTTCTGAGCAGCGACCTTTATACCCAGCCATGAGGGTGGAGCCAGGGGCGGAGTCAGCTGAGGCATGCACAGACAAGTACAACAATATGCAAGAGTGAACAACAGTACTAACAGTGAACAACAATACTAACAACAGTGGTTTACCACATTCACCCCTTGTTTAGAATTGAGTCCGGCGGGGTGAAGTGCACTAAAAATTCGTGTACTGAAGTCTATCAGGAGGCCTTGTAAGCCGTCCTGAGCGTCGCAGCAGCGGCGGTGATGGTGCAGCATCCAATGGTGAACCCGGTGTCTCGTTCAGAGGAGGTGTAGCAGGTGGCGGACCCTGGGGCTGCTGCATGCCGTCTACAGGGGTCAGAGCATGGGTAATGGGAGGTAGCGATGGTGGTCTCTCAGAGGCACCCGAAGGTGCGAGGTCTCGTGCGGGGACTGTGTCCTGGGGGTAGGCAGGAGTAGCGGTGGGTGGCGAAGAGGGTGTTTCAGGAGCACCTGCAGGTGCGAGGTCTCGAATGGAGACTGTGTCCTCCCGCCCGTCCGGGTACACCACGTAAGCATACTGCGGGTTGGCGTGGAGGAGGCTCACCCTCTCGACCAGGGGGTCCGCCTTATGGGTCCTCACGTGCTTCCGCAGTAGGACGGGACCTGGAGAAGTCAGCCATGTTGGTAGCGAAATCCCCGACGTGGACTTCCTGGGGAAGGAGAACATTCTCTCGTGAGGAGTGGCATTGGTGGGTGTACAGAGCAGCGACCGAATGGAATGGAGCGCCGCAGGGAGGACCTCCTGCCAGCGGGAGGTCGGAAGGCCCTTAGATTTTAAGTTTAAAAGGACTGCCTTCCAGACTGTCGCATTCTCCCTTTCCACCTGGCCGTTACCCCGGGGGTTGTAGCTGGTGGTCCTGCTTGTAGCAATGCCTCTCGCGAGCAGGTACTGCCGAAGTTCGTCGCTCATAAAAGATGAGCCCCTGTCGCTATGGATATAGCTAGGGAAACCGAACAAGGCGAAGAGGTCATTCAGACATTTAATGACCGTGGTACTGGTCATGTCCGAGCAAGGGATGGCAAACGGGAAACGGGAGTACTCATCAATTATATTGAGGAAGTACACATTGCGGTCAGAGGAGGGGAGGGGCCCTTTAAAATCGATGCTCAGCCGCTCGAAGGGGCGCGTGGCTTTGATCAGGCTCGCTCTGTCTGGCCTATAAAAATGCGGCTTGCACTCGGCACAGATCTGGCAGTTCCTGGTCATGGTCCTGACCTCCTCGATGGAGTAGGGCAGGTTACGGGATTTGATAAAATGGAAGAACCTGGTGACCCCCGGGTGGCAGAGGTCATTGTGGAGGGTCTGTAGCCTATCAACCTGCGCGTTGGCGCACGTACCACGTGATAGGGCATCTGGGGGCTCATTGAGTTTCCCGGGCCGGTACAAGATATCGTAATTGTAGGTGGAGAGTTCGATTCTCCACCTTAAGATCTTGTCATTCTTGATTTTGCCCCGCTGCTTATTATGAAACATAAAAGCATAAAAGCCACTGAACGCTGGTCAGTGAGCAGGGTAAATCGTTTTCCGGCCAGGTAATGCCGCCAATGTCGCACGGCTTCCACAATGGCCTGGGCCTCCTTTTCGACAGAGGAGTGTCGAATCTCGGGGCCCTGGAGGGTCCTTGAGAAAAAGGCCACGGGTCTCCCCGCCTGGTTAAGGGTTGCAGCTAGGGCAAAGTCGGATGCGTCGCTCTCCACTTGAAAAGGAAGGGACTCATCCACAGCGTGCATTGTGGCCTTCGCAATGTCTCCTTTTATGAGAGTGAAGGCTGCACAGGCCTCTGCTGTCAGGGGGAAGGAGGCGGACTTGATGAGGGGTCGGGCTTTATCCGCATAGTTGGGCACCCACTGAGCATAGTAAGAGAAAAACCCCAGGCATCTCTTCAGTGCTTTCTGGCAGTGGGGGAGGGGGAGCTCCATAAGGGGGCGCATTCTATCGGGGTCTGGGCCGATGACTCCGTTCTCCACTACGCAGCCAAGAATAGCGAGGCGCGTAGTACGAAACATACATTTGTCTTTGTTGTATGTGAGATTCAGCCGCTGGGCCGTCCGGAGGAATTTCTCTAGATTAACGTCGTGGTCCTGCTGGTCGTGGCCGCAGATGGTGACGTTGTCTAGATACGGGAAAGTGGCCTGGAGCGCGTTCTGGTCAACCATCCGGTCCATCTCCCGTTGGAAGACAGAAACTCCGTTGGTGACGCCGAAGGGAACTCTGAGAAAGTGATAGAGCCGACCGTCAGCTTCAAAAGCTGTGTACTGGCGGTCCTCAGCCCTGATGGGGAGCTGGTGGTATGCCGACTTCAGATCAATCGTCGAGAACACCCGGTATTGTGCTATCTGATTGACCATGTCAGATATGCGGGGGAGTGGGTATGCATCTAGTTGGGTGTAGCGATTGATCGTCTGGCTGTAGTCAATAACTAGGCGCTGTTTTTCGCCAGTCTTCACTACCACCACTTGTGCTCGCCATGGGCTGGTGCTACTTTCAATAATCCCTTCCTTCAGGAGTCTCGCTACCTCGGATTTAATGAAGCTCCTATCCCCAACACTGTAACGCCTGCTTTTGGTAGCGATGGGCTTACAGTCGCGGGTGAGGTTAGCGAACAAGGAGGGGGGGGGAACTTTAAGGGTGGAGAGGCTGCAAATGGTGCACGGCGGGCGATTTAAAAGCTGCTGGCTGCAGACTGTGAGTGGGGGGAGGGGTCCGTCATACGCTAATGTGACACTCTTAAGGTGGCACTGAAAATCCAACCCCAGTAGAACGGCAGCGCAGAGATGGGGCAGGACCAGAAGTTTAAAATGTTTGTATTCTGTGCCCCTTACTGAAAGGGTCACTACACAGTAGCCACCGACGTCCGCTGACTGGGCTTTGGAAGCCAAAGAGATCCGATGGCGCGTCGGCAGGACCGGGAGAGAGTAACTGCGCACCGTGTCGGGGTGGATAAAACTCTCCGTGCTCCCGCTGTCAAAAAGGCAGGTAGTGGCGCGGCCGTTTACCGTAATATCCATCATGGACCTGGACAGTTGATGAGGGAGAGATTGGTCCAGCGTCACGGAGGCCAGCGTATGGTCGAGCGAGTCGATGTGGTCGTCAGATGAGGCGGTGGTTGAGTCCGGCTCCCCCGTGGTTGAAGTCGGAGGCGTCCAAGATGGCGGACAAAATGGCGGCGCCCACGGTCCCGATCCCCACGCGGCTGGGGGAGCCCAAGATGGCGGACAAGATGGCTGCGCCCACGGTTCGCACGCAGCGCTGCTGGCGTTAGCGGTCTTCCCTTTGCAGGCGCTAACGTAGTGACCTTTCTTCCCGCAGCCGGAGCAGGTAGCATTCTTCGCGGGGCAGCGTGCTCTAGGGTGTTTAGCTTGGCCACAAAAATAGCATTTTTGTGCCTTGGACATCGCTGCAGCAGTCGGAGGTGGCGGTCCCATGGCCCAAGATTGCGGCGTCCACGGCGCGGGGCGATGAGGGGAGAAAGCGTCCATATTTCTGTGGGCCGCGTCGAGCGAGAGCGCGAGGGACACTGCCTTTGTCAGGTCTATTTCACCCTTCTCCAGCAGCCTCTGCCGGGAGTAGTCGGACCTTAGACCCGCAACGAAAGCGTCTCGTATCAGTCCCTCCGCATGTGCCGCGGCCGATACTTCCTTGCAGTCGCAGCCGCGTCCGAGTACCCGCAGTGCCCGTAGGAAGGCTTCCACCGATTCCCCGGGCTGCTGTCTGCGAGATCTTAAAAGGTGCCTGGCATAGACCGTGTTAACCGGGCGTGCATACTGCCCTTTCAGTAGGTCAATAGCCGCCGCGTAGGTCGTCGCATCTTGGATTAAAGTATAGACTTGGTGGCTCACCTTCGAGGCCAGGATTTTCAGTTTATTTTCATCAAGAGTCACGGTCGAGGCTTCCAGATACGCCTCAAAGCAACGCAGCCATTGTGCGAATTTAGTCGACGAACCCGCTTCTTGGGGGTCTAGGTCCAGGCATGTTGGTCTGAGGGCTCGCAGCAGCGCCTGCTGCTCAGCGTTTTGCACCATCGGTTGATCAGCATCCGCAGCCAACATTTAACTTTGGTAATAAAATTGATGCACTATCAATTGCTACAAAAGACTGGAGATTGAGTAAGTAATAAACAGGCTTTTATTACCAAAGAACAGAGCATGCCTCTTGTGGTTGCCTGGTATCCAAAAGGGCTGGAGGCTTCTGAGCAGCGACCTTTATACCCAGCCATGAGGGTGGAGCCAGGGGCGGAGTCAGCTGAGGCATGCACAGACAAGTACAACAATATGCAAGAGTGAACAACAGTACTAACAGTGAACAACAATACTAACAACAGTGGTTTACCACATAGGGTACTGAATTTGGATGATCAGCCATGATCTCATTGAATGGCAGAGCAGGCTCGAAGGGCTGAATGGCCTACTCCTGCTCCTATCTTCTATGTTTCTATGTAATTAGGGGCTGAAATTCTGGGGGTGGGTTCCACAGAGCTGGTTTCCTCAGTGTCTTGTAAGGGACCAGCTTCAAGGCAAATGATGGGCCAGGGGTGGGGCCTCCTTTAATTGAGTTTGCTGCTCCACTCCACAGTTGGGGCCCAGTGTTTGTGTGGCTGCCGGTACGTCAAATGAATGGAGGCAGAGCGGCCTCCAGAAGTGCGGATTTGGGCCCCGCTGGTGCGGTCCAGGCCTGGAAAGTTCCCTGGACCCCTGAAGAATTACCAAATGTTTGTTTAAAACAATCATTCATTGGCCCCTAGCTCAGGGGCCCAGTACTGGGATTGGGGTGGGGAGGGGAGGGTTCCTGGCAACCCAAAGGCTGAAGTTTCTGTTGGCATGGAGCAGGCGAGCACTAGAGATACACCAAAGCAGCGCATGCATCCTCATGTTAATGAGTTGCCCTCCCATTGACCCTGCAGACTCTGGTAGATCAGATCTGGAGGGCGCCATCAGGCATGATCAGATTTGATGAATCTTCTGTGCTGAATGTCTTGTCTCAGCTGAGCCAGTTACTCTCAGCAAACTTGAGAAGGAACAAGAAACTAGAACAACAACAGGCTGACATTTCAGAAATTGACTTAGGCATTAATTCCTGTGTAGGAACGGAGGTTCCTAACTTAATAACAGAGTTCAACTCAGTGAATCAAAATAACAAAGTTTAATGAACGAAGTTAACTGGTAAAACTACAAGAGAAGCTGTATACAGGTCTGCTCAGGTTGCAAGGCACTCGACGACTGCTGGAAGGTTCTGGAAGCTGACGTCATGACGTCATCGCGTTCTTCGCGCCACTGGCGGTCACGTGATCGGCGTCATGACATCATCACGCAGAGTGCAGGAAAATACATACAGTATAGTTAACAGACAGTTTAAAGGTGCAGTCCGCAGCTGCACCATAATGTAGTTAAAGGGATTATTATTAATTGCTCTGAGTCTCTTAGTGGCTCCGCCACAGGCGCCCCCCTAGAATCCTCTTTAACAGACAGTGCCAGACGAGCAGGAGGCTTGATGAGCCTGGCCGAGCGGCGACGAAACTCAGGCAGTGGAAGTGGAATGTTGGCAAATGAGCTGGAGCTTGGCTGTGGCTGAAGCGGCGCAACAGGTGTGGTGGAAACAATATCAGGTGGTGCGGGCAACGATGAGGTAGATGCCGGCGGGTCAATGGTGGGCTGTTGCAGAACTGGTCGGGCGGTCAACGGTGGTCATCCACGGCGAGGTGGCTGAGCAGGAACAACTGGTTCACTCCGATCTAGGTGAGCTGGTTTAAGTCGGTCGATAGAGATGGCATCGGCCTTGCCGCCCACTTCGACCGTGAAAATTTTTTCTCCTGAAGAGATGACACGAAACGGTCCAGCATAGGGCGGTTTGAGCGGGTCTCTGTGAGCGTCCTGCCGGATAAAAACGTAATCAGCGGTCATGAGCTCTGCCGGGACATGAGGCCTCTGTAGGTCGTGATGCGAGGTTGGAATAGGCAGGAAATTCTTGGCCGCCTCGTGATGCTGGAGGAGCTGCCGAGCTGCAGACCATGGTTCCGTGTGTGGAGGGAGGAAGTCACCTGGTACTCGGAGTGTCTGACCGTAGACTAACTTGGCCGATGAAGACTGGAGATCGTCCTTGGGGGCTGTGCGGAGACCGAGCATCACCCAGGGGAGTCTGTCCACCCAATTGGATCCACGCAAGCTGGCACGGAGGGACGCCTTGAGAGGCCGATGGAACCTTTCGCACAGGCCATTCGCCTGTGGATGGTAAGCGGTAGTACCCAAGCCCTGTGCAACTGCGTTCCACAACTCTGACGTGAATTGCGGACCCCGGTCAGAGGAGAGGTCAGATGGTACCCCGAACCGAGCCACCCACGACGAAATGAATGCCCTGGAGACGTCTGCTGCAGTGGTAGTGACCAAGGGAATCGCCTCTGGCCACCTGGTGGTATGGTCCACTACAGTCAAGAGATGCGTGAATCCCCGTGAGGCGGGAAGAGGACCCACTAGGTCCACGTGTACGTGATCAAAACGTCGTTCTGGCACCGGGAAATTGGCCACTGGAGCCTTGACGTGACGGTGGACCTTCGATTTCTGACAATCAACACAATTGTTTGTCCAGTCTCGGACGTCTAAATGCATTCCCTTCCACACAAATTTGCAGGACATGAGCCATTGTGAAGCTCGCATCCCTGGATGCGATAAACCGTGTATAGCCTGGAAAATTTTCTTACGCCATTCGACCGGCACAATGGGCCGGGGCACTCCCATGCATGTGTCGCACAAGAGAGTGGTTCCTGCTGCTTGAAACTTCACGTCAGCGACCTGCCAACTGGAAGGCGTGGTCCAATACGTCTGCACCTCGGGATCTGCCAGTTGCTCTTCCGCCAACCCGACGAAATCGATTCCCAGGTGAACTGCCTGGACTGGAGCACGGGAGAGGCAATTAGCCACGAGATTATCTTTGCCGGACACATGCCGTAAATCCGTCGTAAATTTGGATATAAATGTGAGGTGGCGCTGTTGCCGAGCTGACCACGGTTCCGTCGTTTTGGCCATTGTTAAAGTGAGTGGCTTGTGGTCCACGAACGCAGTGAACGGGCGCCCTTCTAGGAGAAAACGGAAATGCCGGATGGCCAAAAACAGGGCCAGCAACTCCCTGTCAAACGTGCTATACTTGCGCTCGTTCTTGCGCAGTTGGCGGCTGAAAAAAGCTAACGGCTGCCAAGTCCCGTCGACCCATTGTTCTTGGACCGCCCCGATGGCGTAGTCGGAGGCATCTGTAGTGAGAGCGATGGTCGCACCCGGGAGTGGGTGTGCAAGCATGGTTGCGTCTGCCAACGCCACCTTGGTGTCGAGGAACGGCTGGTCCATCTGCGGAGTCCAAGTGATAACGTCCTTGCCCGACTTCCCTTTTAGTGCTTCGTACAGTGGCTGCATCAACTGGGCCGCCTTGGGGACGAACCGATGATAAAAATTTACTATCCCCAGGAATTCCTGCAGGGATTTGACTGTGTGAGGCCTCGGGAATGCCGTAACTGCCTCTACCTTGGCAGCCAGTGGAACGGCACCGTCTGAGGTAATCTTATGCCCCAGAAAGTCAATGCTGGTTAACCCGAACTGGCATTTAGCTGGGTTGACGATGAGGCCATGTTGGCTGAGACGGGCAAAGAGTGTGCGTAAATGCACCAAGTGTTCCTTCGTATCTTTACTGGCGATGAGAATGTCGTCTAAATAAACGAAAAGAAAGGGCAGATCCCGTAACACAGAGTCCATGAGCCTTTGGAAGGCCTGAGCCGCGTTTTTCAAACCGAATGGCATTCGGAGAAACTCAAACAGCCCGAACGGTGTGATGACTGCCGTTTTGGGGACATCCTGAGGGTGTATGGGAACTTGGTGATATCCGCGGACGAGATCCACCTTGGAGAATACCGAGTTGCCAGCCAGATGGGCTGAAAAATCTTGTATATGCGGTATTGGATACCTATCCGGTGTAGTGGCATCGTTCAGGCGTCTGTAATCACCGCAAGGCCGCCATCCGCCGCCTGGTTTAGGGACAATGTGCAGTGGGGAAGACCAAGGACTGTCGGAGCGTCGGATGATCCCGAGGCGCTCCATGGTCTGAAACTCTGCCTTTGCTGCTGCGAGCTTCCCGGGTTCCAATCTCTGCGCCCGAGCGTAAACCGGCGATCCTGTCATGGTGATGTGGTGCGCCACACCGTGCTTCGTGACTGCTGCCGAGAAGGTAGGCCTGGTGAGCTCCTGAAACTCGCCGAGCAGGCGCGTAAACCCGTCCTGCGCTGGAACCGCACAGGCGACTGACCAGGACACAGCGGTGCTGCGGTGGCAAGGCACCGCGTGGAAAGTGGACGCATTAATGAGTCAGCAGTGTTGGACATCGACCAGAAAGCCGTTGGCACAGAAGAAATCGGCCCCCAGTATGGCCTGTGATACTTTAGCTGTGATAAACTCCCACACAAAACGCTGACCGCCGAAGGTTAAATTGACTGTCCGTTTTCCGAATGTGCGGGTAGCCGCGCCATTAGCCGCCTCGAGGGAAGGACCGTGACCGCCGGATTGCAGATCCAGCTTTGAAGCTGGCAGAATACTGCACTGGGAACCAGTGTCGCATAGGAATCGTCGCCCTGTCATGGAATCCGTAATGTAAAGAAGTTTCCCCGCTGAACCGACCGCCATGGCGAACTGGACGTGTTTTGCAGGCCCTGTCATCCTTCTCGAAGAGCGCGGGCTTGCTGAAGTTTTTTTTGGGGGGAGAAACTGCAGGGAGGACAGCAGCATCGAGCTTTGGTGCCAAAACGGGCATGGTATACACACCAGCCTGCTGGAGGAGGGCTGGGCCTCGCACGCGTGGGTGAAGGGCGCCTCGTGGCTGCACAACACTGCTGTGTAACCATAAAAATCTTGTCGGCCTCTGCAGCGAGCTCGGCACAGTCCGTGATTGCAGAGTTGGCCAAGGCCGTCTGAACCGGTTCAAGTAGCTGGCAGAGGAAAAGTTCGCGGAACAAAAAGCATTGGGGTTCCGACCCCAAAAGCGTGAGCATCTGGCTCATCAGTTCCGATGGTTTTGAATCCCCGAGGTCGGGCATAGAAATAAGCCTGCATGCGCGCTCCGACTTATTGAGGCCAAAAATCTGTAGCAAACGAGTTTTAAGATCTTCATACTTGCCCTCGTCTGGTGGACTGCCAAGGAGGCTGATGACCCGCGAGGCCGTGGCGCTGTCGAGTGCGGAGACCACGTAGAAATAACGGGTCAAATCCGCTGTAACCTCGCGGAGTGCGAACTGCGCTTCTGCCTGGAAAAACCATGCTGCTGGTTGCTGTTCCCAGAACTGCGGCAGTTTGAGGGCGACTGCATTCGTGCTCATCCTGGAATCTCAATGAAAGTTGTCCAACGAGATCGGGGTCACCAATGTAGGAACGGAGGTTCCTAACTTAATAACGGAGTTCAACTCAGTGAATCAAAATAACAAAGTTTAATGAACAACGAAGTTAACTGGTAAAACTACAAGAGAAGCTGTGTACAGGTCTGCTCAGGTTGCAAGGCACTCGATGGCTGCTGGAAGGTTCTGGAAGCTGATGTCATGGCGTTCTTCACTCCACTGGCGGTCACGTGATCGGCGTCATGACGTCATCGCGCAGAGTGCAGGAAAGTACATACAGTATAGTTAACAGACAGTTTAAAGGTGCAGTCCGCAGCTGCAATATAATGTAGTTAAAGGGATTATTATTAATTGCTCTGAGTCTCTTAGTGGCTCCGCCACACCTGGACCCAAATCTTCTGCTGGCTCAGCATGGGTCTATTTCCATGTGGATAATGCAAGGATTGTTGCATCATTGCAGGGCCTGGTGGATATTACATGCTTGGATTGTCACAAAATGTTTGGGGGCGATTTTGCCAGCCCTGGGGAGGCGGATTTGGAGTTGGGACTGTTGGGAAAATGGCAGAAACTGGGTGCGGGTACTGAACCCACCCCCAACCCGCTTCTGTGCCATCTTCCTGGGAGGCGGGTCCCCGACTCGTGCTGGGACCCGTCTCCTCGAGGTGGGAAGGGGATTACAGCCACTTAATTGCCTGTTAACAGATAGTTACAGGTAGTTAAGAGGATTATCCCCATTTTTCCAACACAAGTGCGGGCTTCCCAACATCGGGAAACCCCGCCAGGGTCCGCGAGGTGAGCAGTGGGTCTGCGGGGGTGACAGGGGTTGAAAAGTGCGCTGTGGCGGTGAGTGATGAGTGCAAATGTGGAAAGGTAAGTATGTGAGGTGAGTGAAAAGTTTTATAAAAAGTTTCCTTACCTTTGTTTCTTCCTGTAGGCTTCAACCGTTGGGGATCCGGAGGCTCCGGCATCTCCATGGCAGAGATGACAGAATGGCTGCTGCATTCTCCAATGCAACAGCCATCTGCTTTCTGCTCAGGAAATAGGTTTGGTGAGTCTTGAGTACAATGACTCAACAAACAACAGAGAATGTCACTGTTTGAAAGCTTCTCAAAGCTGCCAAATGATGACAATTCACCTGTCAAAAATTTTTGACAGTTGAAACGTCATACGCTGACGTTCTCCGTCACCGGCTTACCCTTAATTGGCCTGCGAAACCCGACAAGCAGCAATTCCGCCTCCAACGCATACCCATTGATAAAATTCCCCCTTTAATAGTGTTTCATAATGATGATCAATAGCTAACATAAGGAATCGTGGAACAGAAGTCAAGTCTAGTACTGAATAGAGAACTGACTTAAAATAGGAAACAGAAAGTATTCAAAATAGGATCTTTTCAGGTTAGAAAGAGGTTATGGGCAGAGTACACCAGGAATGATCCTAGGGACCCAATATTATTATAATATATATGTAAGGGGTCTTAGATCGCAGAGGTTTCTCTCTCTAGAGGCCTCTCTCTCTTGTACAGTAAAACCGTGAGTAGTTCGACCCACTCGCCCCTTAGATTCTGTACTCTGGACTTTGGGGCAGGAACTACCATGTAGAGAAAACTCTTATAGACCAAGTTTGATGAAACGAAATGGAATTTTATTGCATAATGTAAAACAAATCAAAATGCAAGCAAATAAGAGGGTACATGGGAGGGGAAAACACAAATGAATCATAACGATACAATACTAACTAAGGCAAGTACAGGCATATTATATTCTACAAAGATCATCATGAAATGGGGAAAACACACGGAACATCGAGGGACAACAACTCATGTTAATTATACCCTTAAATGTCCACCCCCTTAAACCTATCTAGATCTGATTATGAAGGGCCAGAAACATGCTCACCAATCCAACTAGGAAGTGTAAGGTTTTGAAACAGGTCTGCGCTTGATCCTTTCAGGCGTCCCGTCTCCACGTGGTTGTTGGAGCCCCAGCGAGCTGCGCCACACCTCTCTCCTGAGGTGGGGGTCGGGGACGGCTGGACACTGGCTGGACACCGGCTGGTCTGGATGTCGGCGGGGTCAGGGATCGTTTGCTCGACCCCGGTCAGAGGAGCCTCGGGCTGGCCCCCATCATTTCTTCTGTTGTTTTTTATTGTCTCTTCTCCCGAGCCGGAGTGGGTCGATGGCCTCCCGTTTCGTCAATGGCCCAGGGTTGGTCGATGATCTCCCGATGTTTTACCCCGGGGCGGGACGCCGGCTCGAACCATCTCCTTCTCCTTCTTCTAGCGATGATGCTACCGATACGATGGTAGCACCACGATGGCTTCTCTTTCTTCCTACCCCTAGGTTCCCAGATATACTTCTCATCAGAAGCCCTTATCTCGCGCCAAATCTGGTTAGTCTTTTGTTTTATTTTGGTGGGCTGGGAGCACAACAGGGTAGTTATTATATTTTAAACTGGTTTTGGATGGCCGGTAACGGGCCATCTCTGGTCTGGAATGACCTTCATTGTTTTTAATGTCCTGGTGATGTCCTTAACGGGTCCTTGATGCTCTTCTCATGAATATGAAACTGCTCCCTTTTGTCTGGGTAAACACGTAGATGGCCTTTATCTCTAGGCCGATCTTGACTGGATCTGCATCCAATCTATATGTATATGTGGGTGTCTGGTTTCGTTCTCTCAGAAACGGCTTCCAGAACTTACTGTGGGCTGAATCCACAAAGCTGTCTGAGGACTGCAGGAACCATTTTAAAGTGTCCCAATAGGTTGGTCACGGGGTCTGGCGGCCATTTTGAATGCCCCTTTTTCCTAGGCTTCTTTTAAATGTCTTTAAAATCATGGCCTCTTCTGCCATTTTACCCTTTATAATATAAAGTTCAATTTTGCGAATCCTACACTCCCCCCCTGATGATACTGTAACTTGCTTGAAGTATCATAATTCTGGGTGAGCAAAATTTTCTGACTTTCCATAATCAAACCATCCCCAGTATTTACCTATCTATGACCCCATGACACATGCATTTCCCATTTCAGAAAAACCTAGTGTACATTAAGCATCTATAGATGGCAATACTTCAGATGTGAAATTTGACACACTCACTTCCAGGCGTGGAGGGGGGCCTAATACCCCTACATCACCTGGTGCATACACACTATCTTTTAATAGTAACAACACATCTAATAAACTTCAAGAATAAAAATAAAGTACACACACAAAAAATCAAATGCACATGAATACATATCAAAATAATACAGAGGAGGGAGGGAAAACTTTAATTTTATACAGAGCAGCAAAAATCTAATCGGGTGTCTCTTCTTCTACCCGCACATAATGCTCCCTCCATTCCCCTCCGTTCTCATACTTTTGCGAATGTTTGACCTTTTTACAGTGTACAAACAGTAAATAAAGTACAATGATAACCTGGCACACTACAAGAATGTGGGAGGCTATCCTAATCCAAGAAGGGACTTCTATATTAGTGAACAGGTCCCACCATGGTGGGGTCACTATATCCAATATGTCTGCCCCTATCTCTAAAGTCTTCTGCTCCAGTGTATAGAAATGTTTCTGTGAAACAACAACAGCTTTTAATATCTTGGTGAGGTGTTCAGGGAGAGGGGGAATGATATATCCAAAATGTGCAACAAATCGCTGCAGATCGGTGAAATTCTCTTTAACAGTGATGTGAACTGTGGAAGGTTCAGGAATGGGGACAATTCACTCTTGGGCCACTTGAACTTCTGCCCTGGGCTTGAATCAGAAGCTGCTGTCACTAACCGGACACCAACCGTGCTGTCCATGTTGGTAGTGGGGCGCTGCAGTGGTGACACAGTATGTCCCACCTCCTATATATGCCACCCACAGGGGCACATGGCCTTATGCCATTGCCTCCATGGTGCAATTTATAGGCTCCGCGCCAGCAGTTCTGAACCCGCACTATGGTTTTGAATGGGCATTCAAGTGCTGGGGACACAGGATGATGTGTGCTCCCCTGCTCCAGCACCCTGAGAGGTCGGTACCCGTCATTGCATGCTCCCATCGAATGATGTAAGGTGGGACCCCTGTGGAGCGAATGTGCGCACCCCCCTGAATGACTCCAATGTTCTCCACCCTGTATACCGGGGCGGGTTTAGCTGTCTTTCCCATCACCGGCATTCTTACCACTATACCCACAATGGTGTGATTAGACCGTCCACAGTCCACTGGCACTGGGTAGGCTTCTGAAGCTAGTCTGAGCTGGCACGGACTCAATGCATTCGCAAAAGGGTGGAGGGCTGCGAGGTGCTTGTTGCTGATCCAGGAGGGGACTAAACCTTGTTTCAAATCCTCCAGGTTACTGCGGCCCTCATCCAGTAACCACGCCCCATATAGCACACAAGCTTCGTTCTGCGCAGCCTGATTGGACGCATTCCGATCCTCCCTGATGAGAGCATTTACCGTTCTGGCGTGTTTCTCCAGCTCAGCTATAATTTCTTTTAAGTGTAGTGTCATGGCCTGGTCCTCATGTAACTCAGAACCCACTACCTTGTTCTCATCAGTCAGTATCTTTCTTAACTGTGTTTTCAAACCATTGATTTGGGTTTGCAGCTCCACATCATCCAGTGTGTTGATGACGGAAGTTCCTGTATTAAAAGCTGTGAAAATATAATTTACTGCACCCCTTCTTTGCCTCCCTATCCTGTCCAAGACCTCATGTGGTGTGGTGTACAATTCGGCTCTGTCGACATCGGCAAAGTCGAATTCGTAAAACTGTTTTAACATATTTGTTAACAGAACCTGGTACAATTGTCCCATTTCTTTGGGGTACCACTCGGGCAAGCGCACCTCGGTGAGGTTTAAAATCACCGAAGCTACCGCGTAGTGTACCCCTTGGTACAGTACCTGACCTGTGGGTACTAATACCAATCCATTCCCGGGTCCCTTGGTAGTGGTGGGGCACCCTTCCTTGCGGGCTTTGGCTACTGGAATCGTGGGTGTAGTGTCCGAGTATAAATAATACACGGACTGCAGGAGAACAATAATAACAGGTAATTACTGAACAGAGGGTACTCTTTTTGTTTGGACCCAAAAAAAAAAACCCAATTGGACTGTAAATAAACAAAAGTTCAACTAAAACTTAACAAATCAAATTAAAATTTGGTTTTCCGAGTTGATAATGCACTCCAGTCCCCGCGGCGCCCACCGGTCGCGGAAATACTCAAGTGCGCTGGCGGACACCGCATGCTCCAACTCCAGGGCCACCCGGGCTCGAACATGGCCGTGGAAGAGAGGCAGGCAATCCGGCTGGACGACCCCCTTGACCGCCCGCTGCCTGGACCAATTGATGGCTCTTTTAGCCAGGCCCAGGAGCAGGCCCACAAGGAGGTCCTCCAACCTGTCCGCTCCCCTCCGCACCGGGTGACCATAGATCAAGAGTGTGGGACTGAAGTGCAACCAAAAATCGAGGAGCAGCCCCTTCAAGTAGTGAAAGGGGGGCTGCAACCTCTCACACTCCATATAAATGTGAAACACGGACTCCTCCAGGCCGCAAAAAATGCAGGCGGCCTGGGAGTCCGTTAACCTACTTAAACCTTATTGCACGGGACCGCTCCGTGCAACACCCTCCAGGCCAAGTCCCCGATGGAACAAGGGAGGACTCCCGCTTAGAGAGCCCTCCATTGGGGACCTCCACCACCGCCAGTCAGCAAGACGCCACGCCAAGGCGTGTCCGGACGGTAGACGAAGATGGCAAAGTGGAGAGTGTGCAGGAGCAGCCTGTACAGGAAACCCCTCCGCGTGGAATGAAAAGGCACGGAGGGTATTTCCTCGAGATGGTTCAAGTTGTGAGGCGCCGGTTCCCGAGGGGAGTTTCGGGGCCGGGCGCCGATGAGGAATTCCGTCCGAACGGGGGTAAGCTCGGACGGGATCGCCCCATGTGCTTGAGTCGCCTCGATACATCTAGTGGAGTCGGAGCCCAGTGCCGCTTTCACCGATTCGATGGCTTCGACCGCGAGCCGGACGTTGGTCCAGGACAGGCGCCGCGCCAGCTCCTCCGGCGCCATCCAGTCCGCTCCTCCACCATCGAGCAGGTCCCCGACTCTGGTCACCTTGCCAGGCACAGCCCTGCCCTCCGCCAGCCGCCCAAACCCGCGTTCGTGGCGGTGCGGATTCCTGAGCAGCGGCTCCCGAAGGAGAGATGCCGCTCCTGACGGGGGAGAGCTCCGCCTGGAAGCGACGTAGTTCCAAACCCATAGTAGTTCCAGGTAGAAGACAGGCAGCTCCCGCAGGCCGGCACGCCTGCCGCCCACTTTCGCAAACAGGAGCTGCGTGTCGTAATTGAGGCCGTGCAGCTGGCGGAAGAAAAACGTCGCCAGCGCACACCATCTCGGAGGATTCTCGACGTACAGGTATCTCTGCAGCGTCTGAACATGGAAAGTCGCAGCCTGGGTGCGAAGGCACACCAGCGCCTGACCGCCCTCCCTAAGCGGGAGACACAGAATCGCGGCAGAGACCCAGTGCTTCCTTTTGTCCCAGAAGAAGTCGATGAGCTTCTTCTGCATCTTGGCGACAAACGCAGGGGGCGAGATCAAAGTGACCAACCAGTACCACAACATGGCGGCCACCAGCTGGTTTATGACCAGGGCTCGACCCCTGTAGGACAACACTCGTAGCAGTCCTGTCCAGCGTCCTAGGCGAGCGGTGACTTTGGCCTCCAGCTCTTACCAGTTCGCCGGCCAGGCGTCCTCGGCAGGGCTAAGGTAGACTCCCAAATAGAGGAGGTGCGTGGTGCTCCAGGCGAAAGGCCTGAACTCCTCCGGCAGGGAGTCCACCCGCCACTGACCCACCAGGAGTCCGGAACATTTCTCCCAGTTGATCTTGGCGGAGGATGCGTCCGAGTAAATCTGCTGGCATTCCCGCATCCTCCGCAAGTCAGCGGGATCCGTGACCGTGAGGAGCACGTCATCGGCGTAAGCCGAGAGGACCACCTCCACGCCCGGCCCTTGCAGAGCCAGTCCCGTCAACCTCTTCCGCAAGATGCGTAGGAATGGCTCCACGCTAACGGCGTATAACTGACCGGACATGGAGCATCCCTGACGCACCCCCCTCCCGAAGCGAAGGGGTGCCATCAAGGACCCGTTAACTTTAATCAGACACTCCGCGGCAGCATACAGAAGTCGGATCCGGGCGACGAAATGCGTCCCGAACCCGAATGCGCGCAGAGTCCCGAAGAGATACTCGTGATCCACCCTGTCGAACGCCTTCTCCTGATCCAGGGAAAGGAAGGCGACTGACAGACCAGCCCTCTGGGAGTGGTGGACCAGGTCCCGGACCAGATGGATGTTATCGTGGATGGTCCGGCCCGGGACCGTGTAGGACTGGTCGAGGTGGATCATGTGGGCCAGCACGGTGCCAAGGCGAGCAGACATGGCCCTGTCAAAGATTTTATAGTCTGTGCTGAGGAGGGAGACCGGGCGCCAGTTCTTAAGGAGGTGGAGATCGCCCTTCTTAGGCAGCAGGACAATGACCGCCCTGCGCCAAGAGAGGGACATCTCCCCGGTCGCCAAACTTTCCCCCAGGACCCGCGCATAGTCGCCCCCCAAGACGTCCCAGAACTGTAAGGATTACGGGGGCTTCGTTTAAACTGGTTTAAGGTAACCTACCTGGTCAGCAGTCTTTTTGCTGCTGCACTCTAAACCAATTTACAAACAGCGGTTTCGAATCGCTACCCCTCCTTTAGTTCTGAGTGGAGGAACTTATAATTAATGATATTAAAACGGAACACGTGGTTTGGATGAGAGAAAATTATCAAGCTTTATTAACTAAAAGAAACTACAATCACAATATCAAACTATCCCACACGAACACAGTAAAATTGTAAAACTATATATCAAGGGGGTACACACGGCAAAAACGAGGGGTACAATGGCTACAATGTATTTAAACAATCTTAGCAATTCCCTTAAATCACCATCCCCCCTTAACTCCTGCTAGGTTGCCTTGTTGAGAGTCAGAAAATCTCTGCTCACATGGTCCAGCGAAGAGAGAGAGAGAGAGAGAGAGAGAGCTCACCTTATCGTCCCAGGAAGTCAAGCGAAAGAGCTGGCTTCAGCATTTATCTTTATACCTGGTGAGCCCCCGTGCCGTTCTGCCTTGCAAGGGCTGTGTGCAAAATTAACCCCAAAGCTGTGATAGGCTAACTCAAAGTGGTTAGATTGAGTTAATGTGATTTTCAGAGCTCCCTTTGCTGAAACAAAAGGGAGATACATCTGCTCTATTGTCCAGTACTGGGTGATTAGAAACCCATTTCAAATCTTGAACGATTCCCATTCAAGGTGCAAAAGTCTCTTCTGCAGTTTCAGGTGTATCTAAACAAATGCTAATAGCATTCAGTTGCTTTGTAAACAAAGCAATGTCCTTTGTCTTCATTGAACCTTACTTCCAGGCACAGAAAGCTGCATTCCAAACCTCTTTTGTCATTCGGCCATGTGGTGTGACAGCCATTTTATCCCTGGAAATTTAAAAAGCACATTGCCCAGGGATACTTTAATCAAAAAACATGAATCTTCAGAACTGTAAATTATTGCGAATTCTTACAGAACGCCCTGTGGAACTCCACGGTCAGCCCGTCCAGCCCTGGGGACTTTCCCCTAGAGAGCTGGCAGAGGGCGCCGGTCAGCTCCGCCAGGCTTAGCGGAGCGTCCAATTTTTCGGCGCCCTCTGGGCTGACCTTCGGCAGGTCCTCCCACAAAACTCTGCGCGCATCCTCGCTGGACGGATCCGGAGAGAACAGAGCCCCGTAGTAGGCGCGGGTCTCTGCGCCGATTCCCTCCGGATTCGAGACCAGAGATCCATCGTCGGCCAGCAGCCCCAAGAGCTGCTTACGGACCCCCCCGTCTTTTTTCCAGCGAGTAGAAGAAGGGGGAGCCGCGGTCCAGGTCCCGCAGGAGCTGGATCCGTGACCTCACGTACGCGCCTCGGGACCTGACGAGCTGCAGGTCCTTCAGTGCGCCCTTCTTCTCTTCGTACACCTTCCGCAGGGCCGGGTCCTCGACGACCTGACCGAGACGGGACTCCAGGTCGAGCACCTCCTTCTCCAACCACCCGACCTGGGCCTCCCGCCTCTTGGTCGACCCCTTCGCGTACTCCTGACAGAAGAGACGGATGTGAGCCTTGCCCACGTCCCACCATAGCCTCAAGGAGGGGAAGCCCCCCCGCTTCCTTCTCCAGTCGGCCCAGAACCGACGAAACGAATCACGGAACCACGCGTCCTCCAGTAGCAGGTTGTTAAAATGCCAGTACGCGGACCCCCCCGTGCACGCAGTGGAGTGAGCTCCGACCACACCAGGTGGTGGTCCGTGCACGGCACCGGCCGCATGGAAGCCATCGGAACGCAGGAGATGTACGCCCGGGAAATGTAGAGGCGGTCGATTCTGGACCTTCCTCCCCTAGACCTCACGCTAGTGAAGGCGCTGGAGTCGGGGTGGAGATTTCACCAGACGTCCACCAAGTCGAAGGACCCGACCAGGTCCCTCAACTTCTTCATCGCCGCCGGGCTTCGCGGGGGACCCGAGCGGTCCCTCGCCTCGAGGGTGCAGTTAAAATCCCCCCCGAGGATGACGCACTCGCCCGCGTCGACGGAGCCCAAAAGAGCGGACACTTCTTCGCAGAAGCGCACTTGCTGCGCACCGGTCTGAGGGGTGTACACGTTCACTAGATGGAGCGGCACGCCCCCCAGGCGAACAGTGACCTGGAGCAAGCGGCTCGGCACGTGCTCCTTGACCCCCAAAATCTCCGGCTGAAAATGCGGGGCCAGCAAGATAGCCACCCCACTGGAATTGTTGGAGAGGTGACTCATGCTGACCCCTCTTTGCCACTCCAGGAGCCACGTGGCTTCGTCTCCTGGAACGGTGTGGGTTTCTTGCAGGAAGCACACCAGATACTTCCCGTCCCGAAGGACCGAGAAGTTATTGAATCTGCGGCGCACCTCCCTGCTGCCGTTGATGTTGAGGCTGGCTATGGTTATCTTCATGTCAGAATCATTGTGCAACCTCTACCTACACCTAACAAGGGGAGGAAGCATAGCCGCTGGTCAGCCGCCACTTCCTCAGCAGCCCAGTGAGAAACATTCTGAGCCGACGCAGCTCGAGCGGGTTTACACCCTCGTTCGCGCCCATGATCTTAACGACGGCGCGGACAGACACGATGAGCAGCGCCAGCTCTGACCACCTGTCGAGGGCCAGCCGGACATTATTGCGCCGACCCAGGCAGGTGGCCATAAAGTCCCAGAGTTCCCTTACGGGAATGAGGGGAGACTCGGCAAGGGGCACGAGGTCATCCATCGCCTCGTCGGCGCTGGAGTCCGAATCGTCCTCCGTGCCTATCACCGAGTCCCCATCCTCCTCCAGGGGGTCGTCACCAGCGGCCGACCCGTCTGCCACGCAGTGCGCAGCGAATGGCTCGGCCGCACCAGCCAGCCCCGCCTCCGCCCGGATCCCACCCCCAGGATCGGCGGCAGAGGATTCCTCCCTGGGCTCCCTTAGGGGTGCTGGGCCAGAAGACGGCGGCAGTTCAGAGCTCCCCTCCGCCATAGACGCCGGAACGACCGGAGAAACCGGGGGGAGAACAATTCCCAGCTCCTCCAGTACGTCCGGCACCAGACACGCAGCCAGGGGGCCATCCTCCTCCCCGCCACCAACCTCCGACCCAGCGGATGGGGTGTTTTGAATTAAAACCTCTACCAGGTCGAGCAGCCCCTGGGAGATGTCCGGGTCGCATTGGGCGAGCTCATTATCCTCAAGCTCGCCCGACCCAGACCCCAGACCGCCCAACCCGGCGAGGGGTAACGGCACCGATAGAATGTCGATTTCAGCCGAGGGTTGTTCCGCGACCCCCCCCCCACAGGCAGGGTCTCGTCCCCATCCCCGGGAGGCACGCGCCGGACAGACACATCTGCCTCAGCCTCCCGAGGGACAGGCGACCCCTGCCGATCGCTAGTGATGACGACAGCGGGGGGGGGGGGCGCAGTACCCACGGCAGGCGACGACTCCCCCTGCTTGGAGGGACCTTCCTCCGCCCGGTCCTCCTCCTCTTCCAGGGGGTCGCCCCTTCTTTTTAGCACGGAGGGAGCGAGGGAGACCTCCATGTCTGCAGAGGCCTCCTCCTCAGCTCCCTCCGGCGGAGCAGGTTTGTCGGGTTCCTCGGGCCCGAGCCCAGCCGCAGGTATCGGCGTTTCCGCAACGGCGGTTGCGACCACAGGCTCAGGCACGAGGCCCCTCCCACTCACGTCCGCCCCGATTAACTCCGCGAGGAGCGCGGGTGTAAGGGGCTCAAGGGGCAGGGGCTGGCCCTCCACGGGGGGACCCGCCCTAAGGTGTTTTGATTTTATCCGCGCCTTCTTTCCAGCCAGACGCGCTCCCTCCCCCCCGCCGGAGGCCTTGGTGGCATCGGCCCCCGACATCAACCGCGCATCAGATGTTCTCGACGCGCGGGCAGATCCGGGGGGAGGAGCGGCTGCGGCGCCAGCCTCGGCCGCACGAGATGATCCGGCGGCCTTGGAGGCGGGGCAGTTTTTCCTGATGTGCCCCACCTCCTTGCAGGCATGGCACCGCACACCGTCCGACGTCCAAAAGACGCGATAGGCGGTCCCCTCGCGGAGGACGAGGAATGCCCCGTCGGTGTCCTCCTCCCGCGCCAGCTGGATAAACAGCTGGTGCCGGAAGGAGAAGACGTGGCGAAGGCTGGCCTCACCGAAGCCGAGCGGGATGAGTGTGATCCCCGACCTCACCTCCCCAAGTTGACATAATTGGGGAAGGAGGAGCTCACCAGGAACATAGGGCGGGACGTTGGAAATGACGATCCTCTGCGCGGTGGCCTCGAGAGGATCCACCGGTAGGAAGGTCCCGCCCACGGTGAGCCCCTTGGTGACGGCCAGGGACACCGCCCGCTCCGACCCCAGGAAGAACACAGCCTTCCCATACATTTTTGAGGCCGCGACGATGGCTGAGGGGCCGACAACCCCAGCCATGGCTTTAACGCAGGCCTCAATGGTCATAGTGGGGTGAGTGTAGCTCTTCACCCCAAGCCTTTTTGTTATCAATCTAAATGGTGACGGGGCAGCAGAAGCAGTGGGAGCAGCTGTGGCTGTGGCTGCCACTCCCGCATATGTCGTAGCTGGCCCCGCCACCGGCGAAGATGCAGTCGCCATTCTGGGGTGTTTTCTAAAAAGGGCTACACTCACCCCAAGTCACAGGCCTGAAGGTGTTAATTGTGGCCTCAGGTATTTTTTGGTCCTCAATTGAGCAGAGGGAACTGTTTAAATTGAAGGCACACCTCTCCCCCTTATTGATTGAAATTGGGAGAGGGGCCTTCTCCCCTCTGCTCAATAGGCAATTAATAAATAAAGATGAAATGAGGTGCCTCAGAGAGAAAGGCAGAGAAAGACAAAGAGAGAGAGAGAGAGGGGGGTTGGGAAGGAGTGAGGCCGCAAAGGCAGGGTCGCCACTCAGGATGGTGGGTGGGTGGGTGTCGGCAGGGATGCACTCTCTGATGAAAAATTAAAGCCTTTGAAGGTGGTCTTCTAGCAGGGGGCGAAGATGTTTTCACCTGGGAAAGCTGGAGATGCCCCAGGCTCAGTCCCACAACAGGTCTTAACGATGTATTAATTGGGCTGTTCACCTAGGCAGCTCCAGCTATCCCAGGTCAGGCAATAGGAAGGGGTGCTTAATTATTGGTGTGTGTGGCCCAGTGTTTTACAAGAGCCACACACACACACACACACACACACACCCCTTGATGATCCGGCCCTTTTTTCTTCTTTTCTCCCCCCACCTAAAATACAAAGTCTTTGGGAGAGTGCACCAAATAACACCCACCTGAAAGATGATGTTGTTCTTCCCTCCTTCCAAACAGTTGTTGGTTGTTTCTCTCCCCTCTCTCCTGGAATGGAGGCCAATTTGGGGAGGCAGTAATGGGAAAGGCCTCTCCCCTGGTTGGTGTTGTTGCTGGCCTCCTCTCTCCTTCTCCTCCTCTGTCCTCTCTCTCCAAACACCTCAGTTGATGTTATGATGGTGGAGTTGGTGGTGGTGGTGGTGGTGGTCCAGCGTTCTCCTCCTCTTCCTGGTCAGGGGACCACCACTTTAGTCCACTCTCCTAGTCTGGCTGCTCCTTCTCCTTCTGCTTGCAGCTGCACAGCCAGCAATGCTGTGAATGAGGTCCTGAATAGAGGGGAACTTAAGACTGACGTACAGAAGCCTGCTATGGCTTTATATACAGGGGTGGTCACTGCCGGTACTGCAGTATAGAATCAGTTCTTCTCTTAAAGGTACATACACAACAATTCCTCCCCTGTTAGATAAACAGTACATAACATTCATTTAACAACTAAGTAATAACTAATTACAATTACAATTTTCTCTGTACTATATACATCAACTGAAATAATCATTTATAAGTTCAGTCTTTGAGGAGGCTGCCTGATCCTGACTGGATAGCGCCTTTCTCGAGTATCCTGTTCTTGCAGCGGAGTTGATTCTGGTTCATTGTCATTGGTTGGTTCGTCAGCTTCCAATACCACTGCTTCTGAGGTAGATGCAATCTGTACTTTGGGTTGATTACCAGGTGCACCTGCTCGTGGTATGGGTTTGGCTTGTTCCTGTGACTCTAGAATCTGGTCAGCATGGCGTCTCATGATGCTCTCTCCAATGTCCACTGTGTACATTAGTGGTCCCTGCTGTGTGCATATCGTTCCTGGCTGCCAATTTTCTGTTCGGTAGTCGCGGGCCAAGATTGGTTGCCCTATCTTGAAGCTCCTGGTTAGCTTCTCATTTATGTGCTGGAATTGCTTATCCTCAACATCTCGTCTTATGTTTGGTTTGAGCAAATCCAGGCGACATCTTAGCCTTCGGTTGAAGAACATTATGGCTGGAGCTTGGTTGGTGACTGCATGTGTCGCAAACAAGAAATTATCCACCTTGAGTTGTAGTGGTATGTCGTCATTATTCATTGCCTTTATTGCCTTTTTAAAGGTCTGAACAAACCTCTCAGCCAATCCATTTGTGGCTGGATGATATGGGGCAGATGTGTAATGTTTCATCCCATTATTCCTCAGAAACCTCCGGAAATCAACGGACACAAACTGTGGCCCATTGTCGGAGCAAATCTGTTCTGGCAAGCCATTCCTGGCGAAGATAGTCCGTAGGACTGCAATAGTTTTCTCCGTGGTGGTGGAGGACATTTTGATGACCTCTGGCCATTTTGAATGGGCGTCCACAGCGATTAGTAACATTGAGTCCATAAATGGACCAGCAAAATCAGTGTGTACCCGTTGCCATGGAGATGAGGGCCACTCCCATGGATGTAGCGGGGCCTGTGGTGGAGCGTTTTGGACCTTCTGGCATCCTGTGCATCTCTTGGTCATATCCTCAATTTCTTTATCGATTCCCGGCCACCACACAAACACCCTGGCTAGGCTCATCATTTTTACCCCTCCCAGATGACCCTCATGAAGCTCATTGAGCACTCTATCTCTCAACTTGGGTGGAATTACCACTCGGGATCCACACATCAAGGTCCCCCGGCACACTGACAGCTGTTCTCTCCTTGCCGAGAATGCTGGCAACAGTGAGTCGCCATGTGCTGGCCATCCCTTCACCGTCAAATCATAGACCCGAGAGAGTGTCGGGTCATTTCGGGTTTCCTTCTCTATACTTGAGTTTGTAACAGGTAGACATTCGACTATGGTCGCATGGAATATCTCAACAGGGTCCACTGCAGGTGCTTCCTCTACCGTAGGCAACGGTAGGCGCGACAGCCCATCAGCGTTTCCATGCTGTTTCGTAACCTTGTACTCTATGTCGTACTGATGTGCCCCTAGAAAAAGTGACCATCTTTGCAGCCGTTGCGCCGTCATCACCGGAATGCCCTTCTTTGGGTTAAAAATGGAGACCAGGGGCTGATGATCAGTCAGTAGGGTGAATTTCTGCCCGTGCAGATAGTGATTGAACTTCTTCACCCCCCACACCAGGCTGAGGGCCTCCCTGTCAATCTGGGCGTAGTTATGCTCGGCTGAGGTTAACGAGCGCGACGCAAAGGCTATTGGCCTCTCTGAACCGTCAAGGAATTTGTGTGACAGCACCGCTCCGATGCCGTAGGGAGACGCTTCACATGCTAACCGAATCGATAGTGTTGGATTGTAGTGGGCCAATACTTCTTTTGAAGTGATTAGGCATTTACATTTCTGAAAGGCACGCTTACACTCATCACTCCATTTCCATGTTACTCCAGTTTGCAGTAGGGCGTTCAGTGGGTGCTGAATTGTGGATAAATTCGGCAAGAACTTATGGTAGTAGTTCACAACCCGAGGAACGACCTCAGTTGCGACACATTTTCCGGTGCTGGAGCCTTGACTACAGCCTCAATCTTGTCCGGTGACTTATGCAACCCTTCCTCATCAATCATGTGGCCACAATACGAGATTTGTCTCCTGAAGAACTCGCATTTGGGGCGGTTGGCTCATAGCCCATATTCCTGTAATCTCGTGAGCACCTGCTCCAGGTTGGCAAGGTGTTCACTGTCATTTTCGCCCGTAACCAGGATGTCGTCCAAATAACACTGGGTCCCCGGGATCCCTTGCAGGACTTGTTCCATCACCCTCTGCCAAATAGCCGGGGCTGATGCTATCCCGAATACCAGTCGATTGTACTGGTCCAAGATGGCGGGACGCACGGACGCAGTGGCTTTGTCTCTCCCGAGACTGAGCGTTTTCACCCTCCTTCTGAGTCTCTTCTGGACTCTGCTGATACGGGAATTGAGGGCAGACCTACCGTACAGCCGGCAGACGCTCCTAGACATCGGGGCCAACTGCGTGCGGCTCACACTCGGCGACATCGATCTGCCTCCCGACATCGCCCCACCCCCGGGACCAGCGTGGCGTCCTTCCCCAGCCGGAAGTCGGCGCAGACCGCACAGTGAATGCAAGCAGAAGCGGGGTAAGAGGGCCGGTATCCAAAACAGGCTGAAGAGGGCCCCACACAAACCCTCCCTCCCAAGTATTTTCCTGGCCAACGTCAGGTCACTAGAAAACAAAATGGATGAGATCAAACTTGATCTCTCCACACAGAAAAGGACAAAGGAATGCTGTGCCATGATCTTCACAGAGACCTGGTTGAACAACGGCATCCCTGACTCCACCATCCAACTAGAAGGACGCACGGTCTTCCGCGCCGACAGAACTGCAGACTCCGGTAAGAACAAGGGAGGCGGTTTGTGCATTTACACTAACAATGCCTGGTGCACTAACACGGACATAATCGATAGATCCTGCTTGGCTGATTTGGAATTCCTCATGGTAAGGTGCAGACCCTTCTACCTGCCTCGGGAATTCACGGCTGTTATCATCACTGCGGTCTACATCGCACCACACGCTAATGCCAAACTAGCACTGAAGGACCTCTACAGGGCCATCATCGAACAACAAACTGCACACCCAGACGGAGCTTTTATCATCGCGGGGGACTTCAATCACATAAACCTAAAAACTGTACTACCGAAATTCCACCAGAATGTTTCCTGCCCCACAAGAGGGGAGAACACACTGGATCAAGTCTACACGAGCATTGTAGACGCTTATAAGGCCATTCTCTGCCCCCACCTTGGGAAGTCTGACCACCTCTCCCTGTTTCTAGCCCCGGCATACAAACCGCTCATCAAAAGAGGGAGAACATCAGTGAGAGCAGTGAAAGTATGGCCAGAGGGGGCAGTATCGGAGCTTCAGGATTGCTTCGAACGCACTGATTGGGGCATATTTGCCCATAATGACATCGAGGAATATGCATCCACAGTGCTATTCCACATTAACAGCTGCGTCGAGGTCGTCACGACCCATAAAAATATCAGGACATACCCCAACCAGAAACCCTGGATGAACGGAGAGGTCCGCTCACTGTTGAAAGCACGCGACGCAGCATTTAAATCTGGCGACGCGGCGGCTTACAGTGCAGCTAGGACCAACCTAAAAAAGGGTATCAGGACTGCCAAAAGGAAACAGACACTGCGGATAGGGGATCATTTCCACAACAACTCGGACCCGCGGCGCATGTGGCAAGGCATCCAGTCCATCACTGACTACAAGGGCAAAAACACCAGCCCCCCGGTTAGCGATGCCTCCCTTCCGGAGGAGCTTAACAACTTCTACGCTCGCTTCGACAGGGACAACAGGGAGCCGGCTACCAAAGCCTTGCCACCCCCGGAAGACCAGGTGCTCACTCTGTCGACCTCCGACGTAAGGGGTGTTCTACGCGGAGTGAACACACGAAAGGCTGCTGGACCGGATAGCATCCCTGGACGGGTACTCAAGGAATGTGCTGATCAGCTGGCTGATGTCTTCACCGCCATCTTCAATCTGTCATTGGCCCAGGCAGTAGTCCCTACATGCTTTAAGACTGCTACCATTATTCCTGTGCCAAAACAAACGGCTGTGATGTGCCTGAACGACTATCGACCTGTCGCACTCACACCCATCATAATGAAGTGTTTCGAGAGACTGGTCCTGGCTCACATCAAAGCCAGTGTTCCCGCCTCTCTTGACCAACACCAGTTTGCCTATCGTGCAAACAGATCAACGGAGGATGCAATCACAACTGCTCTACACTCAGCACTGAATCACTTAGATGGTAAGGAGACCTACATCAGAATGCTGTTCATAGACTACAGCTCAGCATTCACACTATTGTCCCCAACAAGCTGGCCACCAAACTCCAAACTCTTGGCCTGAACACTTCCCTCTGCAACTGGACCCTGGACTTCCTAACAAACAGACCCCAGTCTGTCAAATTAGGTAACCACACCTCCCCCCCCTGACCCTGAACACGGGGGCCCCACAAGGATGTGTGCTGAGCCCCCTCCTCTACTCCCTCTTCACCCACGACTGTGTGGCTGTTCATGGTTCCAACACCATCATCAAGTTTGCGGATGATACCACGGTAGTAGGCCAGATCACCAACAACGATGAGTCAGCCTACAGTGAGGAGGTCCAGCATCTCGTGAAGTGGTGCGCCGATAACAACCTGGCCCTTAACATCAAGAAAACCAAAGAAATCATTGTGGACTTCAGGAAGTCTAAAGGCGGAAGTCACACCCCCATCCACATCAATGGGGCTGTGGTGGAAAGGGTGGACAGCTTTAAGTTCCTCGGAGTCCACATCACGGAAGACCTCTCCTGGTCCCTCAATACCTCTTCTCTGGTGAAGAAGGCCCAGCAGCGCCTATATTTCCTAAGGAGGCTGAAGGGATGTAACCTGTCACCCCTGATCCTCTCTAACTTTTACCGCTGCACAATAGAGAGCATCCTGACAAACTGTATCACAGTATGGTATGGCAGCTGTAGCTACTATGACCGGAAAGCCCTGCAGCGGGTAGTCAAAACTGCCCAACGCATTACCGGCACCCGGCTACCGACCATAGAGCACATATACCAGAAACGCTGTTTACGGAGGTCACGGTCCATCATCAAAGACCCTACCCACCCCAGCCACAGTCTGTTCGCCCTCCTGCCATCTGGGAGACGCTACAGATGCATTCGCACCCGTACGACCAGATTTAGGAACAGCTTCTTTCCCAGGGCTGTCATCCTACTGAACTCCACAAATAAACTCTAAAGCCTGCACATCTGCCAATGCACTTTATTATGGTTATGTTTATGTTAATGAATTACAAGCCAAATGTATGTTGAATGTTTAAATGTCTTAATCTAATTGTACACTCTCGGGAGCCGCAAGCCTACATTTCGTTGTACTGCACTTGTGCACTAACAATGACAATAAAAGTTGATTTGATTTGATTTGATTTGATTTGGTAAAGGCCTTTGTGAGTGTTTATCGTGAGGTATTTCCTAGATGCTTGTTCCACCTCCATTTGTAGATACGCTTGGGCCAGATCAATCTTTGTAAAGCGTTTCCCTCCAGATAGTGAGGCGAAAATATCTTCTATCCGTGGAAGTGGATGGGACTGGGTTCACAGTTACCTTGAAGTCCCCACAGATGCGAACCTTCTTCGGTTCCCCAGGCGTGCTGCTCAATGATTTCTTCATTACAAGAATGATGGGTGTGGCCCACTCGCTCCAGTCCACCTTGGACAGCACACCCGAACGCTCCAGACTCTCCAGCTCTGCTTCAACGGCTGGGCGGATCGCCTTAAAAATTTTGGGGTTTGCGTTATCTTCAATTTTTATCGTTGCCGTTACTCCTTTTAGAGTCCCAAGTCCTTGTTGGAACACCTCTTTCGCGTCAGTTAGAAATTTTGACAGTCGTCCAGGTGTGACGTCATCATCCTTTTTATCAGTCACAGTTAGCGCCTGAATGGAATGCCAATCCAATTGTATTTTTCGGATTCATTCACGTCCCAATAATGGTGGTCCTCCATCTGGTAGTATATATAGACACAGTTTCTGTGTTTCCTTGCCGGTGTATTCAACTGGCACCCTTATTTTTCCTCTGGGGTAGACTTTTTGCCCCGTGTATGTCTTCAATACAATGAACATGTCCTTCAAGGATATGTGTGGGAATAGCCGCTCATAGTCTCGTCGATTCATGACAGTTAGGGCTGATCCTGTGTCCAATTCCATCTTCACTGGGGACCCTGCTATCATGAGGGTGACCCAAATGGTTCGGTGATCCTCCTTTGCGATCACGTTGTGTAACTTTAGACAACTTAGTCTCCTGCTCCCGGAGTCCTTATCACTCTCCTGAGCTTCCGAACTACTGTCTGTCAATTTCTTTACTTTCTTGTACTTTTCCTTAGTAGTTCTTGTAGTGTTGGTTTTCTTTCCCGACCTGCAGACTCTTGCTATGTGTCCCATTTTCCCACATTGCCTGCATATTTTGTCCTTAAACCAGCAGTCCTTCTGATCATGGGTTGTTCTGCCGCAGCGATAGCACTTTTCTGCTCCATACGCCATTTCGTTAGCGCTGTATTCTTGTGGTTTCTGTTGTATTTCCGCAGCTTCCCGTGCTGCTGCTTCATAGGATACTTCCACGCTGAAAGCCTGTTCTAGCATCAGGTCCTTTACCGAAAGTAGTCGTTTCTGGGATCCTTCACTCTGGAGCCCGCAGACAAACTTATCCCGTAAGGTGTCTGTCAGTCCTGCTCCGAACTGGCAGTGCTTCGATAACTTGCGTAGTTCCGTAAGATAGTCAGCATTGCTCTCATCTTTGTGCTGGTTTCTTTTATGGAACTTGAATCTTTCTGCTTTCAGCAGCGGTGTAGGGTTTAGGTGTTCCTGTAAGATATTAACAATTTCTTCAAAACTTTTCTCCATTGGTTTAGCTGGGGTAATTAAATTCCGCAATAGGCCGTACGTTCTCGCGCCCATCAAATTTAATAATACCGACGCCTTCTTTCCATTGGCCACCTCATTTGCCTCGCAGTACACTTCAATTCTTTCCACATACGTGGTCCAGTCTTCTACCTCGTTGTCGAAAGCAGTGATACTGCCACTTTTTGGCATCTTGGGTGATTTAAAATGGCGCCTCCCGCGCTTTTTCTTCTTCCCCAATGGATTAAAATGGTGCCTCCCGCGCTTTTCCTTCTTCCCCAATGGAATAAAATGGCGCCTCCCACGCTTTTCCTTCTTCCCCTTGCTGCCATGCTGCTCCTAGCATTCTGCAGGGTAATGGCGGCGACCCGCGGCTTCGGCGCGTCTCACTTTTCCTTCCCCTTGTTTTATTTTCGCTAAGCTGCCCGGTTCTTGAGCACCGACCGCGCCCTGTGCGCTCCACCCTCTCTCTCTCTCTTTTCCTCCCGACAACGCTGCACGGCCCCTTTGCAGAGCTGCTCGATCGAGCTCGAGCCCGCCGCAGTCCGGAAGGGTCAGCTACCTGCTACCAGCACGATTTGCTGGAACACCTTGACTGGGGAGCCAAGCCCAGCTCTCCACAGCCTCTCCTGCAACTCTCCGAACTCCGATGGATCCTTGGGCGGTTGCCCGCGGTCGACGCCTGTTGTTCTGACTTCGACCTCCAAAAGCTTCTTCTCAGGGAAAGATCCCCGTGAGGTGATGCAGTACTGCAGGTGAGTTCGAACCTGTTCATCGCCAATGTAGTGTCCGAGTATAAATAATACATGGACTGCAGGAGAACAATAATACCAGGTATTTACTGAACAGAGGGTAACTTAAGACTGACGTACAGAAGCCTGCTATGGCTTTATATACAGGGGTGGTCACTGCCGGTACTGCAGTATAGAATCAGTTCTTCTCTTAAAGGTACATACACAACAGTGGGCAGGGGCTTGCGGGGGCGGGTGATGAGCTCAGTGGCATTTACTGGGATCTGGGAGTATGGGACTCCGCACGCCCGTGTGCTGACATCCCACCTCATTCCTCTCCCAGCATCTTGCCACTGCCTTTGGAAAACGATGGAGACGCCTGTGGGGCAAGCGCATTCTGAACCCCACATACAGATGTAGATCCCCTCATCTGGTTCCCACCATTTGTCCCAACAGACACTCAACCCCCCATGATTCCCCGTACTAGTCCGATGGGTGTTGTTACCCAATCTCTCCCACTCGACTGTGGAGTTCTTCATGGTGCTGCTCAACTTGCGCAGTCACCACCAGCGATTCAAAGGTACATGTCCCTTGCAGACCAGGCAAATCTTCTTCCCAACGGTGATGCTGACTCTGGGTGCTATGATCCGCACCCTGGGGCACATCAGAGATGTCTCTCTGTATGCAAACCCGTCTGGCTGGAGTATTCAGTAGAGTTCGACCCCAGCCAGCCTGGCCATCTTCCTTCATGGAAGTAGGCAGCAGTCTCTTCAGCGTCCCGCGGGCCGGTTCCGTCAATCGCGATGGGGCCTCTGTTGCCAGAGCACCCGTACACTGTGGAGTCCTTAGTGCGGCCCCGATAGGCCACACTGTACCCGATCATCATGGCCACGACAAGGATCCTATTCATCTTTCTCCTGGTTCCTGCAACAAATTAAACAATGCCGCCAGGCTCCCGAGAGATTCTGGCTTAGGTGAAGGCATGATCGGGTCTTCCGACCTCGATCCAAACAAACACACGTACTGGGCAGGTTCCAAAACTACTTAGCACTAATCACTTTAATATTTACACAACTTAAACTTAAACATAAAACCTAAACTTATGTACAGCGCCACCCGTCCCCGGGCGGCTTGCCTAATCCCTGATTGGACTGCAGCTTGCCGCTCCCTGTGGCAGGGCTGCAGTGACCTGTGGCTTGGGTTCCTCGCAGCCTTTCGCTGTCAACTGGGGACTGCGTTCTGCCAGGGGTTTCCCAAGTCTGCGTTTACTGAAGGTGGGGGAATCGGGCCAGGGCTTCCTTGGCTGGGGCGCTCGAGGCGACCTGCGAGGGGGTGCCTTTGGTGAGGCTCCCGTAGCGAGTGGACCTTTGGGTGGGACCTTGGCTCTCACAGCCCATGGCTCCTCCACGACTGCCGGCTTCGGCTCCCTTCCCTCAGGCTCCGCCCCTTTGGGATTTGGGTCTGTTGCAGACAACTCCTCCTCACCTGTCCCTACAGGTGGAGGATCTCCGCCCCCAATTTCTACCTCCCCCAAACTTGAGTCGAGGGCGGGATCTCCGTCCTCCGACTCCACCTCCTCCAGAATCGTATCAAGGGCGTGGCCCAGCTATTCGGGCTCCTCGGCTCCGATAGCGTTCGGATCAGGGGGAGGGCCTTGATCTTCGGGCTCCTCCTCGTCTGAATCCCAGGCCATAGGGGAAACCTTCCCCCAGGTGGGCGGGACAGCTTCTCCTTCCAAGCAGGCTACAACACCAGCTTGTGTGGTCTGTGGCTCATTGCACGCCTCAGGCTGAGGATCTTTACCCTCAGACCTGGCTTCGGTTGCTGGCACTCTTGCACCTGGCTTAAACAGTTTGCAATGATTGATGTGAAACCATTTAGTGCGCCGGGACAACTGCACTGCATATACCATGGGGCTGGCCTTGTCTACAATGCTGTAGGGCCCCATGTACAGTGGTTCGAAACTCCCTACTCGGGCATAGTTTCTCACCATGACCTGATCTCCAACTTCCCACTCCTGTGCTTTTCGGGGCTCAAGCAGCAATCGGTTGCCCTGATGCTGCCTTCCCATGTTCCCAGCCGTTTGCCCATAAATCTGTTTCAGGCGCTCAAAGAGGGTTCGGGCAAACTTGTCCCGATTTACCTCTTGGAGCTGACCCTCAGTGAGCACCGGGGCTAATACATGGGTGTGGTGGTTATTCTTGTTTTATAAGAAGCATTGTAATTGGTTGCCTGTTTTCCTGCCTTGAGATATATGCTGTAAACTCATTGGTAGTTGATGTCATGTGATCTGTGGTGGCCATCTTAAATTCAGTTCTCCACAGCTTTGGTTGAGGCTGGGTGCTTAAGATGTGCTGCTGGTTTTTAAGGTTAATAAAGCCTAGCTTTAGAAAGGCAATCTACTCTTCATTTCAATTTATTAACCTTTTGCTATAATGGAATGATATCTTCAACCGGAACGATTTAATGCTGACCCTAATTCTGCAGGAGTGGATGATAAATGGAAACATTGGTATCGTACATTTAAAAACTTTTTGGGTGTGTTGGATCAGCAATCTCTAAAGTTGGATATATTAATCAACTATATTGCTCCGGATGTGTACAAGTATATTTTGGACTGTGAAACTTATGAACTGGCTATTTCTACGTTGGAAATTTTTTTTGTTAAACCCAAGAATGAGGTATTTGCACGTCACCTTTTATCTGCCCGTAGGCAGCAGGCGGGAGAATCCTTGGATGCTTATTTACAAGCACTCCGGCGCCTTGGTGCTAACTGTAATTATAAGGCTGTGTCTGCAGAAGAATATAAGGAAGAGTCGGTACGGGATGCATTTATTAATGGAGTACTGTCTAGATCAATTCGTCAGCGGTTATTAGAAAATAAAACCTTGGATCTCAAGAGTGCTTTTGAGCAAGCCTCTACATTGGATTTGGCTCAGAGAAGTTCGGATTCTTATGCTCTTTTTGATCGGCCTGTGACCGTGGTTTTGGCAGTCCCGGATGAAAAGGAATTATGTGGACTTAATAGGAGTGGTTTACCAGATTCCGAAACAGTTTCTACTTCGGCAGCTGTTGTCTCTAGGATTCAGAAGTGTTATTTTTGCGGGAATGCCCGGCACCCCTGTCTGAAGTGCCCTGCCCGGGAGGCTGTGTGTAGTAAATGCGGCAAGGGAGGTCATTACACACGTGTTTGCAAATCGGTTGCCTCCTCTGCGACTATTCAGCCTTTAGATAGGGCGTTTATTGCATCAGTTTCTGCTGCCTTTGCCCATGGCCTAAACAAAGCTATAGTTATGGCCCAAGTTAATGGGTTAGAAGTGAAGGCCCTTATAGATACGGGCAGTACTGAGAGCTTTATAAGTCTTCAGTTTGTGAGGGAGAAGCGTTTGAAAATTTCGCCTGTTACTTATCAGGTGTGTATGGCTCAGACGACTCTCACCTCACAAGTAGCTGGTTGCTGCCTTGTGAAATTAATTCTCCTAGGTAATACATATACTGATATACGCCTATCTGTTCTGCCTAATCTCTGTGCGGATATTTTGATTGGTCATGATGTGCTTCAATTACATGAGTCTCTCAGTCTTTCTTTTGGAGGAACTAAGCCACCTTTGTCTATTTGTGGATTAGCTTCTTTATCCATTTCTCCATTATCACTTTTTTCCAATTTGATGCCAGATTGTAAGCCAATTGCTACCAAGTCAAGAAGGTATAGCAGTCAGGATAAAGAATTTATTAATTCTGAAGTTCAACGTCTTTTATCGGAAGGAATCATTGAACCTAGTTTTTCGCCTTGGCGGGCACAGGTAGTTGTCACCACTAATGAGAGACATAAGAAGCGAATGGTGATAGACTACTCTCAAACTATTAACAGGTATACTCAATTAGATGCGTACCCCCTGCCTAAGATTGATGAGCTTATTAATAAAGTATCTCAATATAAGGTTTTTAGCACTATTGACCTAAAGAGTGCTTATCATCAGATTCTTATCGTTAAGAGGGACTAACCATATACGGCCTTTGAGGCTGGCAGAAAGCTGTATCAGTTTTGCCGAGTACCATTTGGTGTTACCAACGGTGTCGCCTGTTTTCAATGGGCAATGGATGCTTTTATAAGTGATAACTCTCTTTCTGACACCTTTTCATATTTAGATGACATTACGGTGTGTGGCAAATCAAGGGTGGAGCATGATTTTAATTTAGAAAGATTCCTTCAAGCTGCGGAAAAAGTTGGCTTAACTTTTAATAAAGAGAAGTGTATCTTTTCGACCACCGAGGTAAATTTACTGGGGTATATTATCTCGGGAAACAAGATTAAACCAGATCCAGAACGGCTGCGACCACTGATTGATTTACCTTGTCCTACTAATTCTAAGGCTTTGCAACGAGTTGTTGGACTGTTTTCTTATTATTCTAATTGGATTGCAAACTTCTCACAGAAGATCCGGCCCCTTATTCGGGTTACGACATATCCTCTATCATGGGAAGCCAGGATGTGTTTTGATAATCTTAAAAAGGATATCCTTGGAGCAGTTGTGCATTCTATTGATGAGCAGGTTCCCTTTGTGATTGAGACGGACGCTTCCGATTTTGCAATTGGGGCTACTCTGAACCAAAATGGAAGACCTGTGGCCTTTTTCTCATGTACTCTGAACAATAGTGAGAAGAGACATTCATCAATAGAGAAAGAGGCGTACGCAATAGTAGAAGCACTGCGTAAATGGAGACATTATTTATCTGGGCGACATTTTACATTAGTAACTGACCAAAAATCTGTGTCCTTCATGTTTGATGTCAAATATTTTGGAAAGATTAAGAATGATAAAATAATGAGGTGGAGGATTGAGTTGGCATGCTACCATTTTGATATAGTCTATCGTCCGGGGAAGGAAAATGTTGCCGCTGATGCACTGTCGAGGGCTTATTGTTCTGTGATTCACGGAGATACGCTTATTAATCTTCATAATGCTTTGTGCCATCCTGGTGTTACGAGGATGATACACTTCGTACGCAGTAAGAATTTGCCCTTTTCAGTTGAAGACGTCAAGCGGATGACTTCGTCATGCTCTGTCTGTGCTCGGTGTAAACCAAATTTCTTTAAGCCTCAATGAGCTCATCTTATAAAGGCTACTTCTCCCTTTGAACGTCTGAGCGTTGATTTTAAGGGGCCTCTTCCTTCAACGACTCAGAATCGATATATATTTACTGTTGTGGATGAGTTTTCAAGGTTCCCTTTTGCCTTTCCTTGTGCAGATGTATCAGCTGCTACAGTTATCAAATGTCTGACTCAACTTTTTGTCATCTTTGGGATGCCTGCGTATATCCATTCGGATCAGGGAAGTTCTTTTATGTCTTCCCAGTTGAAGGAATACCTCCAGAGTCGGGGAATTTCTACTAGCAGAACTACCCAGTATAATCCCCAGGGTAATGGACAGTGCGAACGATACAATGGGGTGATCTGGAAGGCAGTTATGTTGGCTCTGACATCCCGGAACCTTAAGAATACACAGTGGGAAATGGTATTGCCTGATGCCCTGCATTCCATTAGATCATTGCTTTCAATGGCTACTAATGTGACTCCCCATGAAAGGCTCTTCAACTATCCGCGGAGATCCACTACGGGATATTCGGTACCTTCATGGCTTACTATGCAGGGACCTATGCTGCTCCGACGCCATGTTAGACTGTCAAAGTATGATCCTTTAGTGGAGGAGGTGGAGCTATTGGAGGCAAATTCCCAATATGCTCACATTCGATTCCAAGATGGGAAAGAAAGTACGGTTTCAGTTAAAGACTTAGCTCCTTGTGGTGGCCAGCCCTCTTTTGAGGATATTAACAATAGCCATAATTCAGATAATGTTGATGACGTCACAGATACTACGAATGTTTCCAATCCTATTGCAGACACTTACAATCCTCTTAGTCTGCCCCCGATGGATGTTCATGACCCTCCCAGTTTACCTTCTAATGGGACTTCCAATCCGGAAACCGTTGATAATCGGGATATTGATAGCCTCCCTGCAGAAGATATTTCTGTGTCTCCTGGTGTGGGAGGGCAAGGAATTTCACCAAGGTTAAGAAGGTCGACATGAACAAGATATCCGGTTGACCGATTAAAAATGGACTTTTAAAATAATTTGACAGTAAAATTTTAAAATTGTTGAAACATTATACATGTATTGTTTTAGTCATAAATAATTAATTGTAAATTGTAAAGGCTACCTAGGTTGAAGTATATTTTAAAAGGAGGGGTGAATGTGGTGATTATTCTTGTTTTATAAGAAGCATTGTAATTGGTTACCTGTTTTCCTGCCTTGAGATATATGCTGTAAACTCATTGGTAGTTGATGTCATGTGATCTGTGGTGGCCATCTTAAATTCAGTTCTCCACAGCTTTGGTTGAGACTGGGTGCTTAAGATGTGCTGCTGGTTTTTAAGGTTAATAAAGCCTAGCTTTAGAAAGGCAGTCTACTCTTCATTTCAATGGGTGGGGGTTCGCATGACTCTCCCAGTCATTAATTCATGCGGGGAGTACCCCGTACTTTTAGACTGGCTAGCCCGGGTCCCCATGAGGACTAGGGGCAAAGCCTCTGCCCATTTCTGGGGCGAGTCCCTCATCTCCTTCCTCAGCTTTTCCTTTAGGGTGCGGTTCATGCGTTCCACAATCCCAGATGACTGCGGATTGTGGGCTACGTGCCACTTCCCTTCAATGCCTAAGAGCATGAGGGTGTCCTGCATCACTTGGCCAGTGAAATGAGCCCCTCAGTCAGACTCCACAAATCGTGGTAGTCCCCACCGCGAGAACACCTCCCGGACCAAGATCCTGGCAGTACCAAGTGCCGTGGCTGTTCGGCATGGGAAGGCTTCTACCCACTTGGTGAACACATCCACCATGACGAGGCAATACTTAAAACCTCCCTGGGCGGTGGGCAGTGGCCCGATGTAATCGATCTGTATCGACTGCCATGGTCCCTCTACTCTCCTGATGTGTCCCAAAGGCACCTTCCTTTTCTGGGGGTCTGGGTTGTTCGCAGCGCACACTAGGCAATTGGCGCAGAACTCGCAGACATCGTCCCGAAGTCCTGGCCACCACCCTGCCTGTTCCACCCGTTGCCAGGTGACCTCAGGCCTGGGGTGTCCTGCTCCTGGACCCTCATGGGCCAGTTGAAGGAATTCCCTCCGGTGCTGCTGTGGCACAACCCACTGTTCCTCTCGGAACAGCATGCCTTCCTTGATGGAGAGGGCTGCTGTACCGTATGGCCCCTCTACTTCCTTGCCCTCAGTGATGGCATTGAGGACTGTTTTTAGGGCGGGATCTAGGGTTTGGACGGTCTTGAGGTCTGGGGGCAGTGTTACCCCTGTGGTTCCCTGAGTCCCATCCCTGCCTCGGATTACTGCCACGGGTTTGGACCCATAGGGATCCCAGAAAGTGCCGGTGCGGGCACCCTCCCTGGCTAGCGTATCCGCTTGCTGATTACCCTCGCCGCGGGGCTCCGTGGAGGAATGGGCCTTTACCTTGTGGATAAAGACTTCCCCTTTCTCTCCCACCGCAGCTAAGATCTTTTCTAGCAGGGGCTTTATGGTTAAGGGTCACCCGTCCGCAGAGGTATATCCGCGGCGGGACCAGATGGCTAGGTACTCCGTACACGAGTTGTATGTGAACATGCTGTCCAAGCAAATCGTGTATGGGGTGGGACGATCTCGGGGTGTGTAACGACGTACACTACCGCAGACAGTTCAGCCTGCTGGACGCTCATAGTGCTGGGGAGCTTAATCGCCAGGGCAATGTTTGCCGCGGGGTCATAAACTCCACACCCTGTGAGTCGTTCTCCAGTGGATACCATGCTGGAGCCGTCTACGTAGATCTCGCGGCCCGTGGGATGTATCCCGGCCCATAAACCTACGTCCACCTCCCATACCCCTTCTACGGAACACCAATGGGCTGTTTCGGGATATACCATGTTAGCTGCGAGCTTGGGCTCGCAGAGGCCCTTTACCTTCAGCTCCATCTGTGAAAGGAGGAGGGTCCAGTGCGCAATGCGTGCCCTGCTTACTGTCCCATCCTTAATCCTTCCATCTAGAAGCATTCAGGTGGGTGTGTGATGGGCGAGGAGAGTGATGGGAGAGGTGCCTGTGAAGATCAGAGACCTTTTCACAGCCCAATGCATGGCCAGAAGATGCCGCTCGCAATTGGAAAAACTCCTTTCCACATCAGTGAGCACCCTGGAGGAATAGACCACTGGCCTCAGCTTGCCGTGTCGCTCTTGAAGCAGTACAGCGCTCAAGCTATCCCCGCTAGCCGCTACCTCCAGGAAAAACTCCTCTCGCCCATCTATGGCCCCCAGGGCTGGCGCGGTCTGCAAGTCTCTCTTGAGTTTCTCAAATGCTGCCTGACAACCCTCATCCCAGGACCACTCCACTCCCTTGTGTAGGAGTCGGAGCAGCGGGGCGGCTGTGGCTGCATAGTCCTCAATGAAGTCTCTGCAATACCCGGTCAGTCCCAGAAAGGACCTCACACCTGTGACGGTGGTGGGGATCAGTAGTTCTTGCACCGATTCCCGTCTGGCTTTATCTATGGCTCTTTCGCCGGCACGGATGGTCAGACCCAAGAATTTTACTTCCTGCTGGCCAATCCGTGCCTTCTTCGGGTTCACCTTAAAACCCTTTCTGCCTAACAGCTCCAACAACTCGGCCAATAGTGGGCCATGCTCCTCTCTGGAATCCGTGAACAGGAGCAGGTCGTCCACATATTGCACTAGTTGGTTGGGCTGGCTGAACTCCTTTAATCTCCCTGCCATGCATTGATGGAAAATGCTGGGGCTGTTGTGGAAACCCTGTGGCAAGCAATTCCAGGTGTACTGTTGCCCTTTAAAGGTAAAGGCAAACTTGTACTGATCCTCCCTCTTTAAAGGGATGAACCAAAACCCATTAGAAACATCCAGCACTGTGAACGTGGTCGCGGATGCTGGAATACTCCCTATCAGGTCGGCAACTGCTGCTACCGTCGGCGCGCAGGCTGGGATGTTGCTATTGAGGACTCTGTAGTCCACCGTGGCTCTCCAGGAATCATCTGGCTTCCTCACCAGCCATAACGGAGAGTTTACATGGGTGACTATCGGTCTCAACACGCCCTGCTGCACCAGTGAAGACATTGCTGTCTCCATGTCGGGCTCCGCTTCCCGGGGGAAGTTGTACTGTTTTTGGGGTCAGGCCATGGGGTCTCCGTCTACTCTGACCTCAAACTCGGTGACCCTCCCGCAATCGTGCTTGTGCGTGGCAAACGTAGTCAGTTTGTCTGACACGAATGCCTGCAGATCTGGTGGGACGCCTGCGACCATGAGCTCGAGGTCATAGCCCTCTTTTGGCTTCACGGTACACAGGGTCCCTCTTTCTCCTTTTACTGGGATGACGACTACCTTGCCCGGCTTACCCTTACCCGTTCCCCAAAGACAATGATTTCTTAGATCCACGAGGATCCCGTGTTCGACCAAGAAATCGGATCCGAGGATCCCCTTTCCACCCTCCACCTCCCATTTCATCAGTATACACTTCCACTTGGTGCAAAGTGGTCCTAAATGAACGGAGAGGGGAATGGAAAATGCGCCAGCCTGTTCCTTGCCTGTGAAGCCCGACAGAATATATGGAACCCCGGTGGACAGAGGTGAGGTGGCAGGGTCATCTGCGTGGATCACGGTGCACGATGCCCCCGTATCCAGCAAATAGGTCACTTTCACCTCCTCCACTTCCATCTCCACGAGGGGTCGCCTCCTTACATCATATCGCAGCGCACACAAGTAAACGGGCTGCGCCGGCTCTAGTCATTTGGGCACAGCGGTCGGGGTTTCGGGAATGACAAGACCAGTGGTGACGGCTATCTTTCCCTGCGCGATCATCAGAGACCGCATTGTCTCTATGATTGATTCAATCGCAGCGGGATCCATAGCTGCACCAACTCCTTGTGCTGGGGCAGGAGCTATGGCTTGGGTTTGGGCTGGTGCTGGGACGGCGGTCTGGGCTTGGGCTTGGGCTGCGGGAAATTTTCCCTTATTATCCTTCCACGGATTTCTACAGTCCTTGCGCCAATGTCCATCCTTCCCACACCCGTAGCAATTGAGCTTGGCTTGGGCAGGGCGATTCCCCTCCTGACGCCACTCCTTCTTGCTTGGGTCTGCGGGTTTTGCCTCATGCACCTTTCCCTTCTGGGGAGGTGTTTCCTGACCTCTACAATTCTTATACGCAACGTTGAGCTGGCGGAGCACCGTCTCCTCCGTGACACTGGGACCTTGGGGATCAAACCAAGATCTGGCTAGGGCCCGTATCTGCGGCAAGCTGTTGGTGACCAAGCAACGGAGCCAATGAACCCGCTGTTCGTCGTTCATTGCAGCCCGGTCAGGCATGCCCGGACAGCTGCGCCGATACACTGGCCACAGCCTTTCTGCGAAAACCCGTGGGGGTTCTCCAGATAGCTGCACAGTCCCTTCCACATGGTCGAACGGACTACCGTCGTCCACTCCCATTACTTCTAAAACTTCCTCCCTGAGATCCACATACCCTTTCCCTCTTACTCTCATCTGAGAGGCACTGAAGGATTGTGCAATCCAGGGAGAAAAGCAACATTTTTGCCTGTTCCTGATCATCACAGTCATTAATGGCTGCTGTCTCCTCTATCTCCCTGAAATGAATCGAGGGATCTCCATTTACTGTGAGTCTTGCGAGGTGGCTCACCGTGGACCTTAATTGCTGGGCAGCGTAGGGCACCAGGAGTTGGTTCTGGTGGGGTCCGGCATCGCCATTTACAGCGTTGGGACCGAACCTCTGGTGCCGAGCAGGACACATCGGTGCTGGTCCCGGCTTTGCTACCAGCGGCTGTCCTTCCTTACATTCCACCTCGGCTACCTCCTCTTTTACCACCCCCTGTTTTTCCGGCCAAGCCTCACTGTAGCTCGGCAGTGCTGAGGGCTCGGTGGCTGGTACCACAACTATTCGGCTGGAATCGGCTGTTTTGATTCCTTTTAAAAGTCCATGTGACTGGCTTTCGGGCTGACGAGACACACCATGCCTTTTGCCTTAACCAGGGCCGTTCTCAGGTCCTCTATGGTCTTTTGGCAGGGGCCATGGTCTGTGCTCTCAAACCCGTGCTCGAGGGCTAGCTTGTAAGCTGCATAACCTCCACTACTCTCTCCTCCTGCGCTCTTAGCTGTTGTGCGAGGCGAGCATTTTTCTCCCGTATCCTCATTTCAATTATCTTTACCTAAGTAACCTGGCACTCCAGGTACTCTATTCTAGCCTGATGTTGACTAGCTACCACTTGGCGTTCCTGATTCAGCGCGTGAAGCACTGTGATGAGTTTTTCCCCACCCATGGCCTTTTCCTCTATCTCTGCTGCATGGGTTGTGATCCTGGCTGCCTGTGCTGCAACGACTCAGTCCAAGATCTGGACTTGCTTCTTGGAACACAACAGCCACACTGCCTTCTCCACTGACTTCTTATGCTCTTTGCTCTCTGTCCACCTGATGGCTGCGTCCACCGGACGCCCATCCAATAAGAGATCAGAAATCCACTGCTTAGTGAGATTTACCTTGCCAAAGACATAATCCACTATCCTCTCATCCATTGCATTTCGGCCATTCAAACTTGGATCTACTACATTGCAATCCTGCTGCCAGAGTCCTGCCGTGGTCGCCATTTTCTGTAAGGGGTTTTAGATCGCAGAGGTTTCTCTCTCTAGAGGCCTCTCTCTCTTGCACAGTAAAACCGTGAGTGGTTCGACCCACTCACCCCTTAGATTCTGTACTCTGGACTTTGGGGCAGGAACTACCATGTAGAGAAAACTCTTATAGACCAAGTTTGATGAAACGAAATGGAATTTTATTGCATAATGTAAAACAAATCAAAATGCAAGCAAATAAGAGGGTACATGGGAGGGGAAAACACAAATGAATCATAACGATACATTACTAACTAAGGCAGGTACAGGCATATTATATTCTACAAAGATCATCATGAAATTAGGAAAACACACGGAACATCGAGGGACAACAACTCATGTTAATTATACCCTTAAATGTCCACCCCCTTAAACCTATCTAGATCTGATTATGAAGGGCCAGAAACATGCTCACCAATCCAACTAGGAAGTGTAAGGTTTTCAAACCGGTCTGCGTTTGATCCTTTCAGGCGTCCCGTCTCCACGTGGTTGTTGGAGCCCCAGCGAGCTGCGCCACACCTCTCTCCTGAGGTGGGGGTCGGGGATGGCTGGACACCGGCTGGACACCGGCTGGTCTGGATGTCGGCGGGGTCGAGGATCGTTTGCTCGACCCCGGTCAGAGGAGCATTGGGCTGGCCCCCATCATTTCTTCTGTCATTTTTTTATTGTCTCTTCTCCCGAGCCGGAGTGGGTCGATGGCCTCCCGTTTCGTCAATGGCCCGGGGTTGGTGTATGATCTCCCGATGTTTTACCCCGGGGCGGGATGCCGGCTCAAACCGTCTTCTTCTCCTTCTTCTAGCGATGATGCTACCGATACGATGGTAGCACCACGATGGCTTCTCTTTCTTCCTACCCCTGGGTTCCCAGATATACTTCTCATCAGAAGCCCTTATCTCGCGCCAAATCAGGTTAGTCTTTTGTTTTATTTTGGCGGGCTGGGAGCACAATGGGGTAGTTATTTTATTTTAAACTGGTTTTGGATGGCCAGTAACGAGCCATCTCTGGTCTGGAATGACCTTCATTGTTTTTAATGTCCTGGTGATGTCCTTAACGGGTCCTTGATGCTCTTCTCATGAATATGAAACTGTTCCCTTTTGTCTGGGTAAACACGTAGATGGCCTTTATCTACAGGCCGATCTTGACTGGATCTGCATCCAATCTATATGTATATGTGGGTGTCTGGTTTCGTTCTCTCAGAAACGGCTTCCAGAACTTACTGTGGGCTGAATCCACAAAGCTGTCTGAGGACTGCAGGAACCATTTTAAAGTGTCCCAATAGGTTGGTCACGGGGTCTGGCAGCCATTTTGAATGCCCCTTTTTCCTAGGCTTCTTTTAAAACAGTCTTTAAAATCATGGCCTCTTCTGCCATTCGACCCTTTATAATATAAAGTTCAAATTTGCGAATCCTACATATATATTTAATTGATTAAGGTTATCAAAATTGAAAAGTCCAAGCTTGCAGAAGATAGGAAAGTAAGATGCAGGGCAAATAATGAGGGGCATTGCAACCAGATTCAACAGGATTTAGTTATTATTTTTTACTGGGCTAGTAGGAGGCAAATACAATTCAATATGATCCAAATAAAATAATATGGGAGCAAAAAATCCAGAAGATGATGTATGTATGTGTTGAATGGAACAATGGTACAAAGGGTTGATTAAGAAAGTATATTGGGAAATGGTAGATAAATTTTAGCTTAGCTGCGATAAAAATAATGCCATTAATTCCTAGGTTGCAGTAGATTAGAATCAAAAGAAGTTGCTGTGTAAGACATTGGTCAGACTTCACCTGAGGTACTATGTTCAGTCCTGGTCACTTAATCATCAGTCTCGACCTTAACAAACTGCAGACACCAGCAGCAAAATTGATTCCAGGTATCAGCAATTTAAGTTATGTGGAAGGGTGGAAGATGTTGGAGTAATTATTTTGGACTAGAGACTTCAAGGTAATCTAATTGAAGTTTTAAACTTATGAAGGGAAGTAATAATATTGTCAAGGCAAATTGTCCACTATGCTGAAGGGTTCAAAAACAAGTTAAAAGATTGGAAGTTAGGAGTAAGAAGTTAGGTAGGACCTTTTTCACTCAGAGTAATAAAGCTGTGGGATACGTCACTATGGAAGGCCCTTGAATGGGTTTTATCAATGGGTTTCAGAGAGAATTAGATATGTTTCTGTTGAGGAAAGAGATTGGGGAATGTGATACAAAGGTGGGATTTATCTCTGAAAAAGAGACAGGCTTGTTCCCTGTACTTAACAATTCCAATGTTCTTTTATCCAACCACCAGAATAACCAAGGAGATCTCTCTGCTTGTAGCATTTCAATTATCATATTGTTTGTGGGCTGCTGCCAGAAGGGTTATTCAGAAGAATGGTCGTGTCCAGGCCTGACATTCTCTGCAGTGTCACCAAAGTTTCAGAGGGTTCTGTTTACTCAGCTATCAGCCCACTCTCCTGGTTTCCAATATGAAAGTCTTCCATTCAGGGGAAAGTGCCAGTGCCTCCAGAAAAGCGTCCAAAAAGCCGGGTGCATAGGAGACCCTTCAGGTGTGTGTGGTCTGATATCAGGCACAGCTGGTGAAATTTATGGGAGTTTTGTACACAGGAAGTCATGTTCCCTTCCTCCTACATGACACCTGACACATTGGATTCAAGCTTCGAGCATCTGGCTGGCCTTGAACTGTTTCAGAGAATGGGTTACAACAAAGCTTCAGTGTATGTATTAACAACAGGGCTAAGGCCCACATTCATGTGGACATCAGCACTTGCACCCCTTTGTCCACTTTGTAGGGGGTGGCATGTGCGCCCAGTCAGCTTCACCTCTGACTGTCCCTTGAGTGGTTCGAATCGCTCCCACACCCCTGGGTTCTAGACACCAGACTTAGGTACAGGCGGCGATACAGAAAATCGAGATTTTATTAAAGCAGATAAAAACACAATCTTATGAGAATTACTGGTATGAAATACAGGCATAAAATAATTACACTTATATGGGAATGGAGAACACATGGCACATCGAGGGAAAACAATTACATTAACAATCCCCTTATCCTTATCCTACCCCCTATACCTAACTAGATTAAGCTATGAGGGGCCAGAAATTCATGCTCACCAGTCCAACCCTGTTGCTTTAACGGTTGTGATATTTTGAGGTCTGTCCTCCCTGTCCTTTGGGGTACCCGTCGCCACGTGGGCTCAGGGCGCGGCGCTGAAGTTCTGGCTGCGAAGCACCCTCCTTTTGCCTCAGCTACCGTCGTCATCTCGTCGTGATGGGTTGTCTTCTTCTTCTCCCTCGGGTGGTCGTCGGCGGTAATGGCATGGTTAGAGTCGGTTGGCGGTCTTTACCGCTTGGAAGATTTTACTGCCCATCCTTTGAACGCCAGTATATTCGTCACGGGCGCTGCCACCCGCATTTAACGCCTGCTTATTCGCAGTGTTCAAATGCCAACTTATTCTCACTGTCCATACACACACTGTTAATTTCTTCACCAAGCGCCAGCTTATAACTAGGAGTTTGGGTTTTTTACCAATGCGTCTTTCGCTGCCCTTCTCTGCTCTTATTGGTTTACCTTCTTCTCCACCTCGTCTTGTCTCATCTCGTCTCGTCTGCCCCTTTTCTGGCCCATGTGTCCTCTGTGGCTTTTGAACTCGGGTCTCGTTCTCCTCCCGTGTTTGGCCTCAATGTAATGGGCGTCCTTGGTTGTTGAGCGGTGCAGGGAGCAAGAAGAGAACCCACCATGAGGCCAGGGTGTGAGCACGAGCAGCAGCAAGTGAGCTAAGAGCTACCAGACCTACGAGCTAGCTGCGATTACCACTGATGGGCCTACAATTATACCCGTTCTTCAACTCCTTATCTGCGCGCCAAATCAGGTCAGTCCATTGTTTAACTTTTGGTGGGCTAGTTTTAAATGATTACAACCATTTATTTTAACGACTTTTGGAGTGGTTGTCTCCGGGTCTAATGGCCCCGATGTCCTGGTTGTTTGTCATGGATAAGACTTAATTGTCCCCATCCTAACTTGATGGCTACTGTGAGCTGTTACCAATTAAACATGCAGAAACCTAATGGCCACGATTATAGGCCCATTCTAGCTTGATTAGATTCAAGTCAAATGAATGCGTATTCTGTGTTTACTTTGTCTGGCTGGCTCCAGAGAGTCCCGTTCTCACAGATTCCTGCATTTTAAGTTTCATTTTCCGGGCCTGCTTGCCTGCAGAGCATTGCTTTAAAAATCCTGTCAGTTTTGGTCATGAGGTTTACAGAAGCCATTTTGGGTACCCTGCTTTTAATAACTTGTCCAAAAGCAGGGTCCCTTGATCCATAACTTGGGGAGTGTGGGAATTTTGAGCACCCTGCAACTTACACTCCCCCCTGTTGATACTAAACTTGCTTTAAGAATCATCCTGATGAGGTGAGCAAAATTTCCAACCCTCCATAGTCAACCTTCCCCTGTAATTATCTATCTACAATACCCACGACACATGCATTTCCCATTCTGTAAAAATGTAGTGTACATAAGCATACATAGAATAATATTACAGTCGTTTACACACATCCAAGCACGGAGGGGTCCGACACCGCTGCACCACTTGGTACACATTATCTTTATTACAAACACATTCGAACATCTTTATTAAAAACAATAAAAGAACATTAAAAAAAAAACACAATCTTTAATCAACGATACAAACAGCAAATTCAAACACATGTATCTCCCTCCATCTTAACATAATGTTCCTTCCAGGTCCGCTGGTTTCGGAATTCTAGTATCTGACCCTTTCCCTTACATTGAGTGCAGACTAGATACAATACTATCCCCAACTGGCACACCATGAGAATGTGGGAAGCCAGTCTGATCCACGAAGGGACCTCTCTATTATTGAAAATGTCCCACCACGGTGGGATCACAATGTCTAATATCTTAGCCCCTATTTCTACTGTTCTCTGCTCCAGAGTGTAAAAATGTTTCTGTGAAGCTACAACTGCTTTGAGTATTTTGGTAAGGTGTTCTGGGAGAGGGGGAATTTCATAGCCGAAATGCGCTACGTACCTTTGCAAATAGGTAAAATTCTCTTTTACAGTGAGGTGAACAGTGGAGGATTCAGGAATGGGGACAATTCGCTCCTGGGCCACTTGAACTTCTGCCTCGGGTTTAAAGCAGAAACTGCTGTCAGTAACTGGATACCAGCTATGCTGTCCATGCTGGTAGTGGGGTGCTCCTGTGGTGACACAGTATGTCCCACCTCCTATATATGCTACCTGCGGGGGAACATGGCCTTATTCCATTGCATCCATGGTACAATTTATAGGCTTCGTGTCAGCAGCTCTGAACCCACACTGTGGTTTTGAATAGGCGTTCAAGTGCTGGGGACACAGGATTATGTGTGCTCCCTGGCTCCGGCACCCCGAGAGGTCAGTACCTGTCATAGCGTGCTCCCACTTTATGACGTAAGGTGGGACCGCTGTGAAACGAATGTGCGCACCCCCCTGAATGACTCCAATGTTCTCAACCCTGTATACCAGTGCGGGTCGGGCTGTCCTACCCATGACCGGCATTCTAACTACTATTCCCGTGATCATAGAATGGTTACAGCACAGAAGGAGGCCATTCAGCCCATCGAGCCCATGCCAGCTCTCTGCAAGAGCACTTCAGCTAGTCCCACTCCCCTGTCCTTTCCCCATAGCCCTGCAAATTTTTTTCCTTCAGCTACTTATCCAACTCCCTTTTGAAAGCCACGATGGAGTCTGCCTGGGAAATTAGATGCACTGCACATGCTCAGACTGCATAATCCAAATTCAACTCAGACCCACAGCTCTGGGGAAAAAATATCAAGCCCAAGCTTTTGAGAGGTTGAAACATTCAGGTAAAAGTCTAACAATGCCATTGTGAAATATGGAAAAAAAAATTAAACTTTGGACATTGGAAATTTCAACTAGAGGAAAAACAAGTGAATGAAAACATTTCAGAAAGCACTTTCAGCGATTTGTGTGAACCCAGTGACCAGATTGTACAATCAATGGGAAATCAGGGGGAAAAACTCTTTACTGGCTGGAGTCATACCTAGCACAAAGGAAGATGGTTGTGGTTCCAGGAGGTCAATCATCTCAGCTCCAGGACATCGCTGCAGGAGTTCCTCAGGGTAGTGTCCTAGTTCCCACCCATCTTTAGCTGCTTCATCAATGACCTTCCCTCCATCATAAGGTCAGAACTGGGGATGTTCGCCGATGATGGCACAGTATTCAGTTCCATTCGCAACTCCTCAGATAAAGAAGTAGTCTGTGCCCGCATGCAGCAAGACCTGGATGACATTCAGGCTTGGGCTGATAAGTGGCAGGTAACATTTGCACCACACAAGTGCCAGGCAATGACTATCTCCAACAAGCGAGAGTCTAATCACCTCCTCTCGACATTCAACAGCGTTACCATCGCCAAATCCCCTAACATCAACATCCTTGGGAGGGTCACCATTGACCAGAAACTTAACTGGACCAGCTACATAAATATAATGGCTACAAGAGCAGATCAGAAGCTGGGTATTCTGCGGTGAGTGCTTCACCTCCTGATCCCCAAAGCCTTTCCACCATCTACAAGGCACAAGTTAGGAGTGTGATGGAATAGTCTCCACTTGTCTGGATGAGTGGAGCTTCAACAACACTTAAGAAGCTCGACACCATCTAGGACAAAGCAGCCTGCTTGATTGGCACCCCATCCCCCACCTTAAACATTCACTCCCTCCACCACCGGCGCACCATGGCTGCAGTGTGTACCATCTACAAGATGCACTGCAGCAACTCACCAAGGCTTCTTCGACGGCACCTCCCAAACCCACGACCTCTTCCACTTAGAAGCACAAAGGGCAGCAGGCACTTGGGAGCACCATCACCTGCAAGTTCCCCTCCAAGTTACAGACCATTGTGACTTGGAAATGTATTGCCGTTCCTTCACTGTTGCTGGGTCAAAATCCTGGAACTCCCGAACAGCACTATGGGAGTACCTTCACCACACAGACTGCAGCAGTTCAAGGTGGTGGCTCACAACCATTTTCTCAAGAACAATTAGGGATGGGCAATAAATGCTGGCCTTGCCAACGACGGCCATATCCCAGCAACGAATAAAAAAAAATCACTGGGTGATATGCTCACTATAAAATAGCAGCTATTGCGTTCTGCACAGCATGACCCATTTAATATTGAAATGGCCCATCAGTGCCACCTACACGAGTAACAGGTGCAATCGATACTTAGCCTGCAATTTCACCAGCTGTGGCGAGTCCAGTGCGGCCGGAGCAGACAGCGGCCTCAAACTCTGCATGCCTCTTCTTCCCGCCTCCTCCAGGTGATTTTGCCCTGATTGGGCTCGTTAAGCCTGCCGTGCAAGGTTCCCGGCCAATTAAAAGGAAGCAGCCTGGTTGCACATTGCACAGGAGGACACAAGCAGTGATGTTGTCAGGAGGACCTGGCTGCAGTGGCGCAAACTTGTCAATGATCACAGTAGATCACGAAACGTTACTGCAAAGCCACACTCAACTTCATCCTCCTGTGCCACTCATCACATCCCCATCACTCTGCCTTCCATACCCTACTCCTGCACAGCCTTACTCACACCAACTTACCTTGCATCTCCACCCATCCCCCTGTATCTATATTATCACTTCCCCATCTCCCTAGCCACCCCGCACACTCACCCTCATCCTAGTCCAATCATACCAACTAACAACACACAAGGGTAGGCACTTGGGTGTTTTAGCCAATTATCATGTAAACTTTCTGTTAATGTGTTGTCAAGCATTGAAATCCTTATTGTCACCACTTTGTCTTCTTGGTCAGATTTGTTTGCACCTTTGAAAGTGTGTTAGTGAGTTCCAGTGAATGGTAAGACATAACGTTTCTCCCCTTTCCCCGCCCCCGCATGGTGATGAGTGTGAAAGGAATGGCTTGGGCATTGTAGGGATGCTTTATGGTGCTGGTGTCGGGTGGTGCCAACCTGGTGCATCATGTGGCAGGCAGGGTGTACAGTGTTAAGTGAAGCTAATCGGGACATGGTGAGGCCATCACTGGCGTCCCGGGCAGCAATGTGCACAGGTGATGATGCCCTGTTTCCACTGCAGTATCAGTTGAATGCGGAGAAGGCTGGTGTGGATGTTGCTGCTGCTGGTGTGCCCGGTGATGCTGGTGTTGGGGCTGATTGTATTGGGATTCTGAGGACCAAGGTGAGATTTTTTTCAAGGGCAATGATGTTGATGGAATAGATGGCAGGTGAGGTTGAGATGACAGAAGTAATCTGTCAATGTTGAGATAGGTTGTTCCAAGGAAGTGACAGTGGATAGAGAGATTACTCCAAACACTTCAAAAAAGTGCATAAAGCACAAAAGTGGATTCCAAATCATTAATGCTCCAGCTTCTAAGATTGGGAAGTGAACAGCTGTGAAATGGTAGATTTTAGACCACTTTTGCAGCTTTCACCTATTCACAGTAATCCACAGTCACTGAGAACCCGACATACTTACCTGACGTGATAGCCGCGCTCCGGGAACCTCGTTGAAAACCTGGTAAAATGGCAAGTACATGGGAAAATGGTTCTTAACTACCTTTTAATAAGCTTCTAACAGTCTAAATTGGCTGACCCGCCGCTTGGTGTCGGGTCTGTTCAGGGATGACAGACCCGACACTTTGGAAACTAACAAGGCGGCGGGTTTACAGCAGGATACCGACCCGCTGTCAATCTTTGTGATTTTGACCGCGGTCTCACCTCCAAACCCGCACTCTTGGAGCATCGGCAAAATTCAGCCTCTAGAATGGGTTTTCAATGAAACGCGGGTCCCATGTACCAAATTTAAGATGCAATTGATTGGGTGGTATGTTGGTAGGGAGACTATCCTTCTGCTTGTGGGATTTAGGTTTGAACCCAACTCAAGTGGCCACACGAAAGTACCCTCTCACTATCAGCTGTAAGTCACTCCATGTGAAATGATTTGGGCACCCTCAACACAGTTGCCAGTGAGTACAGGAACACAGCATAAAGCTGCCCACAAATGAACATTAAATCACCAGTCTTATTTTGCATAACAATGCAAACTAAACTATTCTGCAGTAATATGTAGACTATATGCTAGCCATCGAGTTAATCAAAACTAATTATTCTGGCACTATCATCATGGTCTGGAGATTTATTACTTCCTTTTCATTGGGAAATCAGGCATTCCACTTACCTAATGTAATCATGGTCAGAATCAAAGTATGCTGCAAACAAGTTGGATAGCAGTGTTCCAGTAAAAGGCATTAAAAAAAGAGTTTTTATTAAACAATTCATAAATGTCAATGGGTTAATAATAAATTACATTCAGCTGGTGTTAATTATAGGCTGGACAAACTGCCATCCATATATGCAATAATAGTAAAAAGGAATTAACCGTGTGGTTAGACCATCCACAATCCACTGAGACTGGGTAGGCTTCGGAAGCTAGCCGGAGTTGGCACGGGCTTAATGCATTCTCAAACGGATCGAGGGCTGTGAGGTGCTTGTTGCTGATCCAGGAGGGGACTAAACCCTGTTTTAAATCCTCCAGATTACTGCGGCCCTCACCCAGCAACCACGCCCCATACAGCACGCACACCTCGTTCTGCACAGCCTGGTCAGAAGCATTTCTGTCCCCCCTTATGAGGGCATTTACCATCTTTGTGTGCTTCTCCAACTCCGCTATAATCTCCTTTAAATGGACCGTCATGGCCTGGTCTTCATGCAACTCCGAGCCCACTACTCTGTTCTGATCCATTAATATCTTCCTTAACTGCGTTTTTAAACCGTTTATCTGGGTCTGCAACTCTATGTCATCCAGACTGTTGATGACAGAGGACCCAGTATTAAACACAGTAAAAACATCATTCCACACTCCCCTTCTTTGTCTCCCTGTATTACCCAAAAACTCAGTGTGTGGTGTACAGTTCGGTTTTGTCGACATTGGCGAAATCGAACTCATAAAATTTCCTGAACATCTCCTTTAATAGGGCCTGGTATAGCTGCTCTGTTTCTTTGGGGCACCACTCTGGTAAATGTACCTCGGTGACATTTAAAATCACGGACGCTACCGCGCAGTGTACCCCCTGGTACAGCACCTGATCGGTGGGCACTAGTACCAGCCCATTCCCTGGTCCCTTGGTGGTGGTGGGGCACCCTTCCCTGGGTAACCTCGCCGCCTGTGCCATGGGCGGGGCACAAGCTCAGTGGCATTGACTGGGATCGGGGAGTATGGGACTGCACACACCTTCAGGCTGGTATCCCACCTCATCCCCTCCCCGGTGTCTTGCCACTGTCGGCGGAAAATGATAGATATGCCTACGGGGCAGACCCTCTCTGACCCCCACATACAGATATAAATCCCTTGATCCGGTTCCCACCACTTGTCCCAACACACACTTAATCCCCCGTGGGTCCCTGTAATCGTCCGGTGGGTAGTATTCCCCAACCGTTCCCACTCGACTGCGGGATCTCTCATATCTTTGCTCAGCTTTCTGAGCCACCACCACCTATCCAAAGGAATGTGTCCCTTGCACGTTAAACATACACGTTTCCCTACAGTGACGCTGACCCTTGTGGTGACGACCTGTACCCTGGGGCATAGGAGGGAGGCCTCCCCGTACGTGAACCCGGTCTGGCTGGAGTACTGAGACGAATTGGACCCCAGCCACCCAGGCCACCTTCCCTCGTGGACGTAGATGGCGGTCTCCTCCACATCCCGTTCGCCGCTTCCGTCGGTTGCTATTGGTGCTCTAACTCCTGAGCACCCATAGATGTGACAGTCCTCCACGTCGCCTCTCTTTCCAAGGCTCAGTCCTATCAGGGCGAGTAGGATTACGCTCCCCTTCATCCTGAAAGTCCTTCTGCAACAGATACAAAAACATACAGCCAGGTCCCCAAGAGATTCTCTGGCTTTGGTGAAACATAGTCGGGTCTCGTAACCTCGACTCAAAATACACTCTTAGCAGATTACTACTTAATTAAAACTACCCATCACCTTACTTAAACTTAAGCTAAAACACCCAAACTTAAGCTAAATACCTAAACTTATATTACCTAAACTATGTACATCCGCCGCCCATCTCCGAGCGGCCAGGCTAATTCCTATTAGGGCTGCGGCCCACCGCTCCCTCCGGCGTGGCCGCACTGCCCTGCACTGTCGGTCCCTCGCAGCCTGCGGCTGCTGGCTGAGGACCTCTGTCTTTGGACTTACCCCTGACTCGAGAGGCTATCCCTTTGAAATGGGGAGCCGGTGACCAGGGTTTCCTTGGCTGGGGCATCCGCGGGGACCTTCTAGGGACTTTGGCAGGTGGGGTTTTCTTGGCTGGTGGGCCTTTAACCCGAACCACTGTCCCCTGCGGTGCGGCTTGTGGGCTTACCACTGCCGCTGGCCGGGGATCTTCTTCCTTAGGCTTCACCTCTCCGAACCTGGGCTAGGAGCAGGTAACTCTTCGCAGCCTGTTGCTGCAGGCTGAGAGTCTCCGCCCCCAGGTCCCAAACCTGGATCCGGGGCGGGGTCTTCGCCCTCGGGTCCCTCCTCCTCCAAACCTGGGTTAGGGGCGGGGTCTTCGCCCTCAGGTTCCTCCTCCTCTAAACCTGGGTTAGGGGCAGGGTCTTCGCCCTCGGGTCCCTCCTCATCTGGAGCCCAGAAGAGTGGGGGAGTGTCCCAATCGGTGGGCGGGATGGCCCCTCCCCTTAAGCAAACCACAGCGCCTGCCTGGGCAGTCTGTGAACCTGCTCCCGCTGCAGGCTGAGGGTCTCTATCCTCAGGCCCTACCCCAACTGGCTGTTTTCTCCTTTCGGGTCTAAACAGTTTACACTGGTTGATGTGAAACCATTTTGTGCGCCGAGGCATCTTAATGGCGTATATCATGGGGCTGGCCTTGTCTACAATGCTGTAGGGCCCCATGTATAATGGCTCCAGACTCCCTACTCGGGCATAGTTCCTCACCATGACCTGATCGCCTACCTCCCACTCGTGGTGCTTACGGGGTTCTAACAGCAATCGGCTACTCTGATGCTGCCTTCCCATGTTCCCAGCCGTCTGCTCGTGGACCTGTTTAAGGTGCTCGAAAAGGTTTCGGGCGAACCTGTCCCAGTTTACCTCTCTGAGCTGACCCTCCGTGAGCACCGGGGCCAGTACATGGGTGGGGGTCCGCATAACCCTGCCAGTCATCAGCTCGTACGGGGAGTACCCCGTGCTTTTTGACTGGCTGGCCCGGATCCCCATCAGAACCAACGGTAGGACCTCGGCCCATTTGTGGGGTGAGTCCACCGTCTCCTTCCTCAACCTTTCTTTTAGGGTCCTATTCATTCTCTCCACAATCCCTGATGACTGTGGGCCACGTGCCACTTCCCCTCGATGCCTAGCAGCATAAGGGTATTCTGCATCACCTGCCCGGTGAAATGACTCCCTTGGTCAGACTCCACATACTGTGGTAGCCCCCACCACGAGAACACCTCCAGGACCAGGATCCTGGCAGTACCCAGAGCTGTGGCTATTCTGCAGACGAAGGCCTCTACCCATTTGGTGAACACATCCACCAGGACTAGGCAGTACTTATAGCCTCCCTGGGCGGTGGGCAGGGGCCCGATGTAGTCGACCTGTATCGACTGCCATTATCCCTCTACCCTCCTGATGTGTCCCATGGGTACCTTCCTTTTATGGGGGTCAGGGTTATTAGCAGCGCACACAAGACAGGCGGCATAGAACTTGCAGACATCTTCCCTGAGTCCTGGCCACCATCCCGCCTGTTCCACCCGCTGCCAGGTGGTCTCAGGCCCGGGGTGTCCCGCTCCTGGCCCCTCATGGGCCAGTTGAAGGAACTCCCTCCGGTGTTGCTGCGGCACAACCCACTGCTCCCCCCGGAACAGCGTGCCCTCTTTGACGGAGAGGGTTGCTGTGCCGTAAGGACCCTCTACCCTTTTTCCCTCAGTCACTGCACTGAGGACTGCCTTGAGGACGGGGTCTTGGGCTTGGACCGTCTTAAGGTCCGGGGCTAAAGCTTCCCCTGCACTCCCTTGGGACCCGTCCCTACCTCTGACTACCGCCATGGGTCTGGACCCATATGGGTCCCAGAAAGTGCCTGCGCGGGCACCCTCCTTGGCGAGCAAGTCAGCCTGCTGGTTGCCTTGGCTGCAGGGTTCTGTGGAGGAATGGGCCTTCACCTTGTGAATGAAGACCTCCCCTTCCTCCCCCACTGCTGCCAGGATCTTTTCCAGCAGGAGTTTTACTATGAGGGGTCTCCCGTCAGCGGAGGTGTATCTGCGGCGGGACCAGATGGCCAGGTACTCCGTTCACGAATTGCACGTAAACATGCTGTCCGAGCAAATCGTGTATGGGGTAGGGAAGATTTCGGGGTGTGTAACGACGTACACTACCGCGGACAGTTCAGCCTGCTGGGCGCTCATGGTGCTGGGGAGCTTAATCGCCAGGGCGATGTTTGCCGCTGGGTCATAAACTCCGCACCCCGTGAGACGCTCGCCAGCAGATACCGTGCTGGAACCATCTACATAGATCTCGTGGCCCGTGGGATGTATCCCGGCCCGTAAACCTATGTTCACTTCCCAAACCCCTTCTATGGAACACCGGTGGGCTGTTCCAGGGTATACCAGGTTGGCTGCGAGCTTTGGCTCGCAGAGACCCTTCATCTTAAGATCCATCTGTGAGAGGAGCAAGGTCCAGCGGGCAATGCAGGCACTGCTCACTGTTCCATCCTTGATCCTCCCATCCAGAAGCATGGGTGAGGAGGGTGATGGGAGAGGTGCCTGTGAAGATCAGTGATCTCTTCACAGCCCAATGTGTGGCCAAGAGGTGCCGCTCACAGTTGGAGTAGCTCCTCTCCACATCCGTGAGTATCCTGGTGGAGTAGACCACCGGCCTCAGCCTGCCGTGCCGCTCTTGGAGCAGCACAGCACTCAGGCTATCCCTGCTGGCTGCTACATCCAGGACAAACTCTTTCCCCCCATCTATGGCCCCTAGAGCTGGTGCGGTCTGCAAGTCCTTCTTGAGCCTGACAAATGCTGCCTGGCAACTCTCATCCCAAACCCACTCCACTCCCTTGTGTAGGAGTCGGAGCAGAGGGGCTGCTGTGGCTGCATAGTCTTCAATGAAGTCACTGCAGTACCCGGTTAGCCCTAGAAATGACCTCACACCCATGACTGTGTTGGGGACCGTTAACTCTTGTACCACTTCCCTCCTAGCCTTATCTATGGCCCTCTCTCCGGCGCGTACGGTCAGGCCTCGGAATTTCACCTCCTGCTGGTCGATCTGCGCTTTCTTGGGGTTTACCTTAAAACCCTTCTGCCCTAGCAGCTCCAGCAGTTCGGCCAATAGTGGGCCATGCTCCTCTCTCGAATTGGTGAAGAGAAGCAGGTCATCCACATATTGTACCAACTGTCTGGGCTGACTGAAATCCTTTAAACTGTTTGCCATGCACTGATGGAAAATGCTGGGGCTGTTATGGAAGCCCTGAGGCAAGCAGTTCCACGTGTACTGCTGCCCTTTAAATGTAAAGGCAAACTTGTACTGATCCTCCCTCCTTAAAGGGATGGACCAAAACCCATTGGAAATATCCAGCACCGTGAACGTGGTCGCGGATGCTGGGATACTCCCTATCAGGTCGGCAACTGCTGCTACCGTGGGTGCACAGGCTGGGATGTTACTATTGAGCACCCGATAGTCCACCGTGGCCCTCCAGGAATTGTCCGGCGTTCTAACCGGCCACAATGGAGAGTTTACGTGGGTGGCTATCGTCTCAGAACCCCCTGCTGTACTAAAGCTGACATGGCTGCTTCCATGTCTGGCTCCGCTTCCCTGGGGAAATTATACTGTTTCTGTGGTCGGGCCATGGGGTCCCCATCTACGCTGACCTCAAGCCCGTTGATCCTCCCGCAGTCATGTTTGTGTGTGGCAAATGTGGCTAGGTGGGCCTGCACAAATGCCTGGAACTCCTGTGGGGTGTTACTGACAATAAGCTCGAGGTTATAACCCTCTTTGGGCTTCATGGTGCATAGGGTCCCCTTCCCTTCTTTTCCTGGGATTACTACTATCTCGCTGTCCTTCCCTTTACTTGCCCCCCATAGGCAATGATTCCTTAAATCTACCAGGATCCCGTGGCCTAAAATAAAGTCGGCTCCCAGGACCCCTCTTCCACCCTCCACTTCCCATTTCATCAGGACGCAGGTCCACTTGGAGCGGAGCGGTCCTAAACGAATGGCGAGCGGGATGGAAAACGAGCCGGCCTGTTCTTTGCCTGTGAACCCCGACAGACTGTATGGGGCTCCGTTAGATAGAGGTGAGGTGCTGGGGTTAGCTGAATGGACCACGGTGTATGATGCCCCTGTGTCCAACAGATAGGTCCCCGTCACCTTTTCCACCTCCATCTCCACGAGGGGTCTTTTCCATTCATCGTACCAGAGAGAACACAGGTAAACAGGCTGCGCTGGCTTTAGTCAGGGCTGTGGGTTGGATGGGGCTGACGGGGTCAGAGCACCGGTAGCGGCTGCTACTCTCCCGTGGCCAGTCAATAAGGACCTCATGGTATCCAAGAATGACTCGACCGCTGCGGGAGAGATTCCTGCCTCTGCCTTTTGGGCTGGGGTCATGGAATTCTTTCCCTAGTTGTCTTTCCAAGGGTTTTTGCACTCCTTCCACCAAAGACCGTCCTTCCCACACCCGTAACAATTCGTCTTTGGGTTGGGGGGGTTATTCCCTTCCTGGTGCCACTCTTTCCTACCCGGTCCAGGTTTTACCTCATGCACCTTCCCCTTGGGTGGGTGTGCATCGGTTCCCCTACCGTTCTTATAGGCTAGGGTCAACTGTCTGATCACCGTAAGGGGATTCTTGGGGTCGAACCAGACTTCCGCCTTGGCCCGGACCTGTGGCAAGCTGTTTGCCACCAGGCAACGGAGCCAATGGGCCAGTGGATCCCCATTCAGGAACACCCGGTTAGGTGTCCCCGGACAGGCACTCCGGTACACCGGCCAAAACCGGTCCGCGAAAGCCTGCGGGGTTTCCCCTGTGAGCTGGACCGTCTTCTCCACACGGGAGAAAGGACTTCCCTCATTCATCCCCATGGCCTCCATAACTTCATCCCTGAGCGCCTCATACCCGCTCTACCCCTTCTTACACTCGTCAGAGAGGGATTGGAGGGGCCTACTCTCCAGGAAGAATAGCAGCATTTTGGCTTGCTCAGCGCCATCGCAGTCATTGACGCTGGCTGCCTACTCTACTTCCCTGAAGTGAATCGAGGGGTCTCCCTTTTCGGAGAGCTTTGGGATATGGTTCACCATAGCCCTAAGCTGTTGGGTGCTGTAGGGTAATACGAACTGGTTTTGGAGGGGTCCCTCATCATCGCCATTGACGGGTGGGCCGAACCTCCGATGCCGGGCTGGGCACATTGGTCCCGGCTCCGACCTCTCTGGCGGGGGTTGCTCCACCTCCGCCCCCACCTCTGGCTCCACCCCCTCTTGCTGCCAGACCTCGCTGAAACCTGGCGCTACGGGCGGTGGTCGTGAGACCTCCTGTTCCTCAACCGGGTCGTCCCTGGGCACTACCAGTGATGTTTGAACCGTCCTCCCCTCGTTCCCCATAAAATCTGCCTGACCTGCCTTTGGGCTTATGAGGCACACCATGTCTTTTGCCTTCCTCAGGGCTATGCTCAGATTTTGTATCCGTTCCTTGCAGGGGCCATGATCTGCATCTTCAAACCCCTGCTCGCTCGCTAGCTTGTAGGCTGCCTTTACCTCCTGTACTTTCTCCTCCTGCTCCCTAACTTGCCTTGCTAGGCGGGCGTTCTTTTCCCGCAACCTTAACTCATTGCCCTTGGCTTCGGTGACTTGGCACTGTAGGTATTCCAACTGGGCCTTGTGTTCTCCCATTAAGTACAACCTCTCCTGATTCAGGGCCTGCAACGCTACCATTAACTTTTCCCCTGCTAGAGCCTTATCCTGGATCTCCAGGGCTGACTCTTTTAACTCGGCTGCCTGTGCTGCAACGAGCCTGTCCAAAAGCTGGACCTGCTTTTTGAAACACATCAGCCAGACTGACTTCTCTAAGGACTTCTTGTGTTCCTTCCCCTCTGACCACTTAGCTGCTGCATCTACCAGATGCCTAGCCCTTAACAGAGTGGTGATCCGCTTCTGTGATATTCACCTTGCTAAACACATAATCAGAAATCCTTCCCTCCATCATGGTTTGCTTATCCGAACCATTGTCTACTGTATCGCAACCCTGTTGCCGGTGTCCTGCCGCGGTCGCCATTTTCTGTAGGGGGTGGCATGTGCGCCCAGTCAGCTTCACCTCTGACTGTCCCTTGAGCGGTTCGAATCGCTCCCACACCCCTGAGTTCTAGACACTGGACTTAGGTACAGGCGGCGATACAGAAAATCAAGTAGACAAGTGGTTTGGTGTAAGAAAACCAAGATTTTATTAAAGCAGATAAAAGCACAATCTTGTGAGAATTACTGGTATGAAATACAGGCATAAAACAATTACACTTATATGGGAATGGGGAACACACGGCACATCGAGGGAAAACAACTACATTAACAATCCCCTTATCCTTATCCCACCCCCTATACCTAACTAGATTAAGCTATGAGGGGCCAGGAATTCACGCTCACCAGTCCAAAGCCTGTTGCTTTAACGGTTGTGATATTTTGAGGTCTGTCCTCCCTGTCCTTTGGGGTACCCGTCGCAATGTGGTCTCAGGGCACGGCGCTGAAATTCTGGCTGCGAAGCACCCTCCTTTTTCCTCAGCTACCGTCGTCGTCTCGTCGCAATGGGTTTTCTTCTTCTCCCTCGGGCGGTCGTCGGCGGTAATGGTGCGGTTAGAGTCAGTTGGCGGTCTTCACCACTTGGAAGATTTTACTACCCATCCTTTGAACGCCAGTATATTCATCACGGGCGCTGCCACCCGCGTTTAACGCCTGCTTATTCGCAGTGTTCAAATGCCAACTTATTCTCACTGTCCATACACACACTGCTAATTTCTTCACCAAGTACCAGCTTATAACTAGGCGTTTGGGCTTTTTACCAATGCGTCTTTCACTGCCCTTCTCTGCTCTTATCAGTTTACCTTCTCCATCTTGTCGCGTCTCGTCTCATCTGCCCCTTTTCTGGCCCGTGTCCTGTGTGGCTTTTGAACTCGGGTCTCGTTCTCCTCCCACGTTTGGCCCCAGTGTAATGGGCGTCCTTGGTTGTTGAGTGGTGCGGGGAGTGAGAAGAGAACCCGCCACGAGGCCAGGGCACGAGCACGAGTGGCAGCAAGCGAGCTAAGAGCTACCAGACCTAAGAGCTAGCCGCGATTACCACTGATGGGCCTACAATTATACCCGTTCTTCAACTCCTTATCTGCATGCCAGATCAGGTCAGTCCATTGTTTAACTTTTGGTGGGCTAGTTTTAAATGATTACAACCATTTATTTTAACGACTTTTGGAGTGGTTGTCTCCGGGTCTAATGGCCCCGATGTCCTGGTTGTTTGTCATGGATAAGACTTAATTGTCCCCATCCTAACTTGATGGCTACTGTGAGCTTTTACCGATTAAACAGGCAGAAACCTAATGGCCACGATTATAGGCCCATTCTAGCTTGATTAGATTCAAGTCGAATGAATGCGTATTCTGTGTTTACTTTGTCTGGCTGGCTCCAGAGAGTCCCGTTCACGGATTCCTGCATTTTAAGTTTCGTTTTCTGGGCCTGCTTGCCTGCAGAGCCTTGCTTTAAAAATCCTGTCAGTTTTGGTCATGAGGTTTACAGAAACCATTTTGGGTACCCTGCTTTTAATAACTTGTCCAAAAACAGGGTCCCTTGATCCATAACTTGGGGAGTGTGGGAATTTTGAGAACCCTGCAACTTACAACTTGCCCACACTTGTGGATGAAAAGCAGATATTTCAAACTTTTGGAGAGTTGTCCCAGCAGTCAGTTACTCCTTTTAGCTTGTAATGCCTTTGCTGTCACATGACATGCTGCTGCACTCACTCGGTGAAGGATGGAATGGAACCTTTTAACCAGACAACACTGAAACTGGCGTGAAGAGAATCCTGATGGAGAGAGAAATAGCGGGAAGGAGTCATCTGATAGAGAGAGAAACAACTGGAGAGAATAGCAGCAGCTCATAAAGAGACTGGACCAGCAAATCTGAGATGTGAGGACAGGATTAAAGAGCAAAGTGGAAGAAGATTCCCATGGGGGGGAATGTGGGACTGTGGATTGATAATAACAAAGTGAAACCAAGGCAGATGAACGAGGTTAAGGAAATTACAGTTTAAAGGAGGCTGGAAGAGCATGGGGAAAACCACAGTTAGCTGGAATAAGGGAGCCAACATGCTGTCCAATTATTCTCAAAAGGCAGCAGAGGGATTTAAACAAATTAATTTGTTTTTAAATAAAGTCTATTTCAAGAAATAGAATTTTGTTTTTTTAAATGATATATTTACAAACCAAACCCCCCATTGGTCGTTAGGGGACTGGAATGATCCCATGGTCCATTAAGGCGGGGTTTAAATTCCCTGATTGCTATTAGGCAATTTAGAAAAAAGAAATTAACTAAACAAAATTCTCACCATAATTGATTATTTGCTGCTACTGGGAGAAAGAAGATTTAAAATATTACATCGATGACATAGGATTTACAGCACAGAAACAGGCCATTCGGCCCAACAGGTCCATGCCGGTGTTTATGCTCCACAGAAACCTCCTCCCACCCTACTTCATCTCACCCTTTCAGCATATCCTTCTATTCCTTTCCCCTCATGTATTTATCAAGCTTCCATGCTAGTCACCTCAACTACTCCATGTGGTAGTGTGGTCCACATTCTAACCATTCTCTGGGTAAAGAGGTTTCTCCAGAGTTCCTTGTTGAGTTTCTCCAGAGTCCCTTATTGAGTAATTCTGTCCCAAGTCCCAAGAGAGGGGTTTTCAATTAAACTGAGTAAATGTGCTGCGCTGGTGTCCTGTTTTGTCATTATTGTTTCATCATTGTTTCCCAAGTTTGCTAAAAGAATCAGACAAATATAACAATGTAAAGGAGCCATTGTTTTTTATTATTGGCAAGAAAAGAAATTAATGCAATATTGTCCCGTACATTGTCCAAGGATATAAATACAAGTACAATAATGATCAGTGATGTTTGTTTTACATATTTGTGGTACATCAGGTGAAAAGATAACTTCAAACTGTCTAAATATAAAGCGAAATCTCACCCTCAGCCCCAATAACATATCTGTCATATAATAATTAAAATATAATAAAGCATATTACCCACAAACTCTAAACAATCTTTCTAATAATTTTATAAATTACACCATTTTGCTTTGAGTACATTTTCTAAAGAAAAGTACTTTTGCCAAGTAGAAAAACATTGTTATATTTGACATAATTACGGTGTATAATGACAAAAAAATTAAAATAAAACCTTAAAGTCATTTCAAACCACTAAAAGTAAGTTTCAGATTGCTGGTAAAATATGCCACATTGATTGACCACTGTGTAAGAGCTAAGAAAACACTTAAATCTCGAGATTGTAAGAAATGTAATAATACAGACACTCTTCTTGCTATACATTCTGAATTGACCCTTATCCTGGCAGGCATGGATTCCTGTTGTGTACGCTGAGGGATCTGTGGATTTCTATGGTGAAGAATGCACCAAGATCAACGCCGAACAGTAAAATAAAAACAGAAATGCTGGAAACACTCAGCAGGTCAGGCAGCATATGTGGAGAGAGAAACATAATCTAATTTCCATCAATAGTCTATTCTATCCTGTACAGCACACAACAATCTACCCAAGATTCACATTCAACCACAACTTTCTCTCACTTCCATCCTCACCTTGTATATGCCCGACTGCTGACTAGAACATTGCTAACTCACTCATAGAAACATAGCAACATAGAAGATAGGAGCAGGAGTAGGCCATTCGGCCCTTCGAGCCTGCTCCGCCATTCAATGAGATCATGGCTGATCATCCAAATTCAGTACCCTGTCCCTGCCTTCTCCCCATATCCCTTGATCCCTTTAGCTTTAAGAAATATATCCAACTCTTTCTTGAATATATTTAATGAACTGGCCTCCACCACCCTCTGTGGCAGAGAATTCCACAGGTTCACCACTCTCTGGGTGAAGAAATTCCTCCTCATTTCAGTCCTAAATGGCTTACCCCTTATCCTTAGACTATGACCCCTGGATCTGGACTCCCCGGCCATCAGAAACATCCTTCCTGCATCTAGTCTGTCCAGGCCTGACAGAATTTTATAGGTTTCGATGAGATCCCCTCTCAATCTTCTAAACTCCAGTGAGTATAAGCCCAATCGACACAATCTCTCCTCATAAGTCATTCCTGCCATCCCAGGTATCAGCCTGGTGAATCTTCGCTGCACTCCTTCCATGGCAAGTACGTCCTTCTTCAGGTAAGGCGACCAAAACTGCACACAATACTCAAGGTGCGGTCTCACCAAGGCCCTGTACAACTGTAGCAAGACATCCTTGTTCCTGTACTCCAACCCTCTTGCTACGAAGGCCAACATACCATTTGCCTTCTTAACCGCCTGCTGCACCTGCATGCTTACCTTCAGTGACTGGTGCACAAGAACACCCAGGTCTCTTTGCACTTCCCCTTCTCCCAATCTATTGCCATTCAAATAATAATCTGCCTTCCTGTTTTTGCCACCAAAGTGGATAACCTCACATTTATCCACATTTTTGTGCATTTGCCATGTTTCTGCCTAGTCACCCAACCTGTCCAAATCGTACTGGAGTTTCATGACATCCTCCTCACAGCATACCCTCCCACCCAGCTTTGTGACATCTGCAAATTTGGAGATATTACATCCAATTCCCTCGTCCAGGTCATTAATATATATTGTGAACAGCTGGGGTCCTAGGACCGATCCTTGCGGTACCCCACTAGTCACTGGCTGCCACTCGGAAAATGACCCGTTTATTCCAACTCTTTGCTTTCTGTCCGCCAACCAGTTCTCTATCCAAGTCAATACCTTGCCCCCAATCCCATGTGCCTTAATTTTGCACGCTAATCTCTTATGCGGGACCTTATCGAAAGCCTTCTGAAAGTCCAAATACACCACATCCACTGGTTCTCCCTTATCTATTTTACCAGTTACATCCTCAAAAAATTCCAGTAGATTAGTCAAGCATGATTTACCTTTTGTAAATCCATGTTGACTTTGTCCGATCCAGTCACTGCTTTCCAAGTGCTTGGCTGTTACATCTTTTATAATGGACTCTAGCATTTTCCCCACTACCGATGTCAGGCTTACCGGTTTATAATTCCCCGCTTTTTCTCTACCACTTTTTTTGAATAGTGGGGTAACATTAGCTGCCCTCCAATCCATGGGAACTGTTCCAGACTCTATCGAGTTCTGGAAGATGACCAGCAATGCATCTACTATTTCTAGGGCCACTTCCTTAAGTACCCTGGGATGTAGATTATCAGGCCCTGGGGATTTATCGGCCTTCAGTCCCATCAATTTCCCCAACACCATTTCCCTACAAATACTAATTTCTTTCAGTTCCACCCTTTCATCAGACCCTATGTTCCCCGACATCTCTGGGAGGTTATTTGTGTCCTCCTTTGTGAAGACAGAATCAAAATATGTATTTAGTTGGTCTGCCATTTCTTTGTTCCCCATTATAAATTCCCCTGATTCTGACTGCAAGGGACCTACGCTTGACTTCACCAATCTTTTTCTCTTCACATATCTATAAAAGCTTTTACAGTCAGTTTTTATGTTCCCTGAAAGCTTACTCTCATATTCTATTTTCCCTTTCTTAATTAATCTCTTTGTTCTCCTTTGTTGAATCCTAAACTGCTCCCAATCCTCAGGATTATTGCTTTTTCTGGCCAATTTATATGTCCTCTCCTTGGATCTTATGCTATCCCTAATTCCCCTTGTTAGCCACGGTTGAGTCACCTTTTTTGTTTTATTTTTATGCCAAACTGGGATGAATACATTCTGTAGCTCATCCATTTGGTCTTTGAATGTTTGCCATTGCCTATCCACCGTCAACCTATTCAGACTTTAGCAGACAATATTAAACCCTAACATACCAATTATTAGAGCCAAGAATAATTTCATCTCAAGATAAGCATTATTGTCTCAGATGGGCCAGTGTGATCCAAAGTAATAACTAATGAGGCAAGGAAGACATTTTGTGGGAGGGTAATGGCTCACCTTCTCTGGGAATGGTTGTGCTTCCAGTGATGCTTATAAAAACCCTACAGTGGAGAATGGTTTCTCTAGCGGTGTTTAGCACACTAAATCAAGCGCTGCTGCCTTGTGTCTTCAAAAATCTAATGGGGTGGGTGCGACAGGATTAGAGTTGGGCATGAATTCCCTTTACTATATTTATCACTAGACTAAATCAAAGGATTCTGCTGCTGCAAATCTCTAAAACTTTAGCATCGCGATTAAGATATAATAATATTGAAGCTTTTGCAATTGATGTAGATCAGAAGTTTTGGTTATGTATTTATTATTATGATTATTGATGAATTTCCACCTTGTGATTCTCCATTTTGCAAGGCCCCATGCTTCTGGGGGAGAATAAGGTCAAACTTCAAATCTCTCCAAGAAGTTGTCTCCCTATCTAGCTGGGGGAGTTTATTGATATAAAGTACTTACTTTAAATTGACTTTCTCCTTTTTTTCCCCAGTACTCAACATCCATAGTGAACACACTGTGGCACACGTGTATTTCATTACAATATAATTCTGTGCACAGCTAAATATTTGGGGTCACTTTCTGTGGGGGTTCTCCCATAGCTGCGCCGGAAGAACTGTGGAAACTCCAGAAAAATGGCCAAACTGCAGGAGAACCCTGCAGAAATTCACCACCATTGCATTGAAAAATCATGTATCACAATGGGAGCAGAAAATGCACACACCAAACAAAACAGAATACTTCACATTTACCCTAACCAAAGGTACGTAATGGAAAGCAAGGAGCACTGAAAGTTTACATTGTGCCTTTCAATTAGTAGATACAGGTGGAATGCTTTAATTCCTATCTTTGTAAAACAGCTCAACAAGAAGTCATAGAAAGTCATGGCATTACATTCCAGAGGTTCGCATCATAAAAGACATCCACCATCACTCATTCGCCTTTCACTTTGCAGCTGCATAGCAATCCAGATATTCATGTGCACTTATTTTGACAGCACAGCATAGAATTACAGAGAATTTTACAGCATAGAATCAAGCCATTCAGCCCAACTGGTCCATGCTGATGTTTAAGCTCCATACAACTATTAAAATGATGATATTTTAAGTCTAATTTCCTGAATAGACAGAAAAAAACTTCACTGCTAACAGAGTAATTCTCAGCCATGTCCCTTGCATTATCTGAGTCAAAAATCACAGAACAGGAAAAGCTCATGTTAAAAGAGAAGAATGTCACAACTTTGCTAACACTGGGCTTTAATGAGAGGCCCATTTGCTATCAGAATTTAAAAGTTATGTGGTAGATTATGGGGTGGGGGGGGGGGGGCAGCGGTGCGGGGGCGGGGAGATAAAATAGGAAATCAGCGACATTCAGGCTTTTCAATGATGAAAACTGAATGCCTCCTGGGATCCACTTCCATGTTTCCCATTACTCCCATCTACATTACGGAAAGCCATTAGGCCAGTTTGATGCCCATTTTGAAACTACAGCAGTTTGTTTCTTGGATTTCAGTTATGCTGTTTGGCCTGCACAGTCATGCATCTTGAAACAAAAGCAGGGGAGGCAGTGAAGAGAAAGAAGTGTGCATTCCTCATTCAAGATAGATAACCAGCCAACACTTCTTAAAAGGGAAACACAGGGCAGCATTAAGATAGAGGAACAATTTAATTTCTCCTCTTTCTTCTCCCACACCCCAAGCTAAGCAAGGGCTGTGGCAAGATCAGAATGCATCAACAGCAACAATCAATTTAAAAAAGGAAGACTGATTTCACTGGAAAGCAAGCAATTGGAGAATATTCCTTCAATACTGAAGGAGTTGTAGTTTTATTACATGTATTCACGATGCACTATTACATACAGAGCATCACCTCAGTTACAAGGCAACATTCTTGTGTCTCTTTATGACCAGAGTGTTTGGAAATTCCTCAGCTATTTGAAAAGACCCCTGCCCCCAGCATGTAATGACAATGCAGAGGCATAATCTGGGATCATTGTGTTTCGTTGTTTTTGGACCTGGAGCTTGCTGCATGTTTCACTGAATACTGTGACATTCTGCTGTTGAAAAAAACCCAAACATCTTATAAAAGAAGACAAACAACCAACAACTTATTTCAGAGTGAACTGGTTCAGTTAGCTTTATCTCGCCATCAGTTTCAAACACTGTGATACCCTTATTCATATTGTTGGACTTTAAGCCCCAATTTTCTGCCAATAAAGACAAACATTTGGGGCCCTGAAATTCCTGAGTTAAGGATGGAGCAACTTGAGTGAATCTCCTGTGAGGGGCAGGAATTTGGGATGGTTTCTGCCTCAGTTAAGCTGGATCTGAAATCCCGATTGGGAGGGAGGTGGCTGCGTCTTCCAGCCACGTCCCCTACGTAGCGACAGAAGTTTGAGGCCACATCAGGGAGTGGCCACAAGCTAGACCAGGAATTCCAGCAAGCATGTCAATCTTAGGTCCAATAGATCCCACGTAAGAACATAAGAAATAGGAGCAGGAGTAGGCCAATCGTCCCCTCGAGCCTGCTCCGCCATTCAATAAGATCATGGCTGATCTGATCCTAACCGCCAATCCACTATCACAGAACCATCTCCTGAATCTAACAGAATTAGACACATGAAATAGGAGCAGTATCAGGCTACACGGCCCCTGGGCCCGCTCCGCTACCCACAGGGCCATGACCGATCCGAACCTAGACTCATGTCCAAATTCCTGCCCGCTCCCCGTAACCCTTAATTCCCTTTACTTCTAGGAAACTGTCTATTTCTGTTTTAAATTTATGTAATGATGTAGCTTCTACAGCTTTTTGGGGCAGCATATTCCATGGAACTACCACCCTCTGAGTGAAGTAGTTCCTCCTCATCTCAGTTTTGAAAGAGCAGCCCCTTATTCTAAGACTATGCCCCCTAGTTCTAGTTTCACCCATCATCGGGAACACCCTCCCCGCATCCACCCGATCCAACCCCTTCACAATCTTATATGTTTCAATAAGATCGCCTCTCATTCTTCTGAACTCCAATGAGTAGAGTCCCAATCTACTCAACCTCTCCTCATATGTCCATCCCCTCATCCCCGGGATTAACCGAGTGAACCTTCTTTGTACTGACTCGAGAGCAAGTATGTCCTTTCTAAAGTATGGACACCAAAACTGTACGCAGTATTCCAGGTGCGGTCTCACCAATACCTTGTACAACTGAAGCAATACCTCCCTATTTTTATATTCTATCCCCCTAGCAATGAAAGCCAACATTCCATTGGCCTTCATAATCACTTGCTGCACCTGCATACTAACCTTTTGAGTTTCGTGCACCAGGACCCCCAGATCCCTTTGTACTTCAGTACTTTCCAGTTTCTTGCCATTAAGATAATAACTTGTTCTACGATTTTTCCTGCCAAAGTGCATAACCTCACACTTTCCAGTATTGTATTCCATCTGCCAAATCTCTGCCCACTTACTTAGCCTGTCTGTTGTGTATGTACCTTTAAGAGAATAACTGGTCTCAGACTGCAGTACCGGCAGTGACCACCCCTGTATAAAAGGCGCTAGAGAGCCTCTGTTGGTTAGTTTCGTTTATGCCTTTCACCAGTAAAGACTTGTTTGTTTCTCTCCTGCTAGTCCGTGTCTCAATCATTCACGGATTTAACACTGGCGACGAGTTAGAAACGAACTTACCTGCAACTCAGCAGCAGCTCTGACGACGTGTTGAAGGTCGGAGCCAGAAGAAAGAAGAAATTTTTTTTTTTTTAAATAGGCCACTGAAACTCGAGAAACGGGCGTCGACCGTCAATCATCGATTTCAAAACTTGCAGGAGAGACTGTCCAGAGCCAGGCTGGGTTCCTCGGTCCGTGGTTTCCCAGCTAATCGGGCTGGTGGCAGGTAGTGCTCTGTTCCTTCCTGGGCTGCAACGGGGCCGGGCAGCGAGTCGGGGAGCAAGGAGAGAGAGAGGGTGGAGCATACAGGGCGCGGCCGGTGTTTCGAAGCTGGGCAGCGTTCGGACCTCAGAAGAGGGAGGGAAGTGTTCCAGAGGGTTCGCTCCACGACGGGAAAATAATAAAAGAAAAAGAATACGCGCAAGAAACCGTGGAAAGCAGCGCTAACAACAGCGGGGAAGAAGGAAAAGCGCGGGAGGCGCCATTTTGTTAAATTGGAGAAGAAGGCAAAGCGTGGGAGGCGCCATTTTAGATTTGCAAGATGCCGAAGACTGGCTGTATCACTGCTTTTGATAATACATTAGAGGACTGGACCATGTATGTGGAAAGAGTCGAGGTATATTTCGAGGCAAATGAAATAGCGGAGGGGAAAAAGGCATCAATATTGCTAAACGTAATGGGCGCTAGAACGTACGGTCTATTGCGGGATCTGATTACTCCAGCCAAACCGAAGGCGAAGAGTTTTAACAAAATTGTTGCTGTTCTACAGGAGCACTTAAACCCTGCACCGCTGTTGATAGCAGAAAGATTTAAATTCCACAGGAGAACTCAGCACAAAGATGAGAGCAATGCTGAGTATCTTACAGAACTACACAAGCTATCAAAGCACTGCCAGTTCGGAGCAGGACTGGCAGATACCCTACGGGACAAATTTGTATGTGGACTCCTGAGTGAAGGAACACAGAAGAAGTTACTCGCAGAAAAAGAGCTGACGCTAGATAAGGCTTTCAGCGTGGCAGTATCGTATGAAGCAGCAGCCAGGGGAGCTGCAGAAATTCAACAAAAACCACAGGAATACCCACGAAATGACACGGGGATTTGCAAAATGTTATCGCTGCGGCAGAACTAACCATGACCAGAAGGACTGCTGGTCCAAAGACAAAATATGCAGACAATGCGGGAAGATTGGACACATTGCACGAGTTTGTAGGTCTGGGAAGAAGACCAGCGACAACAAAAAGGCTACTAAGGAACCGTACAAGAAAGTACAAAAGATGACGGACAGTAGTTCCGAAGACCAGATGAGCGATAGTGAATCCGAGAACAGGAGATTAAGCTGTCTCAAACTTCACAATGTAATCGCAAAAGAGGATCACCAAACCATTTGGGTCACCCTCACGATAGCAGGGTCCCAAGTTACAATGGAATTGGATTCAGGATCAGCGCTAACCGTCATGAATCGACGAGACTATGAGCGGCTATTTTCACACATACCCTTGAGAGAGACATCCATCGTCTTGACGACGTATACGGGGCAAAAAGTATACCCCAGAGGAAAAATAAGGGTGCCTGTCGAATACAATGGCAAGAAAATACGGAAATTGTATCTCTACATACTGCCAAATGGTTGACCACCGTTATTGGGACGGGAATGGATCAGGAAGGTAAACTTAGATTGGCATTCCATTCATGCAATGACGGTGGACGGTAAAAAAGATGAAGACATCACTCCTGGACGATTGTCAACAATCTTAGCTAACGCCAAAGAGGTATTTCAACAAGAACTGGGCACGCTTAAAGGCGTAACCGCCTCGTTAAAAATAGAAGAGAATGCAGTTCCAAAGTTTTTCAAAGCGAGACCGGTACCATATGCAATTCGTCCAGCTGTCAAGGCAGAGCTGGAGAATCTGGAGAAGGCGGGCGTGTTGTCTAAGGTCGACTGGAGCAAGTGGGCGACACCCATCGTTCCTGTCATGAAGAAAATGTTAAGCAATAAGTCCGGAGAGCCAAGGAAGATTCGCATCTGTGGGGATTTCAAGGTGACGGTGAACCCTGTCCTTCACACAGTACAATATCCTCTTCCAAGGATAGAAGACATCTTCGCCTCACTGTCTGGAGGGAAGCGTTTTACAAAAATTGACCTAGCACAAGCATATTTGCAGATGGAGGTTGAAGAGTCCTCTAGGAAGTATCTCACGATAAACACTCACAAAGGTCTTTACCAGTATCATTGATTGGTATTCGGAGTAGCATCGGCTCCGGCGATATGGCAAAGAGCGATGGGACAAGTCCTGCAAGGGATTCCGGGGACTCAGTGTTACTTGGACGACATCCTTGTAACAGGTGAAGATGACAGTGAACACCTTAACAACCTAGAACAGGTGCTCACTAGACTATGGGAACATGGGCTGCGAGCCAACCACCCCAAGTGCGAATTTTTTAAGAAACAGATATCGTATTGTGGCCACGTGATTGATGAAGAGGGGTTACATAAGTCCCCTGACAAAATTGAAGCGGTTGTTAAGGCCCCAGCGCCTGAAAATGTGTCGCAACTGAGGTCATTCCTCGGGTTGGTGAATTACTATCATAAGTTTTTGCCGAATTTGTCGACAATTCTGCATCCACTGAATGTCCTGCTACGAACGGGGGTAGCATGGAAATGGAGCGATGATTGTAAACATGCTTTTCAGAAGAGTAAGGACTTAATCACTTCGAAGGAAGTATTGGCTCACTACAACCCAGCACTGCCAATCAGGCTGGCGTGTGATGCGTCTCCCTACGGCATTGGGGCGGTACTGTCACATAAATTCCTTGATGGTTTGGAGAGGCCGATAGCTTTTGCGTCACGCTCGTTAACTTCTGCCGAGCGTAACTACGCCCAGATTGACAGAGAGGCCCTCAGCCTAGTGTGGGGGGTGAAGAAGTTCAATCACTATCTGCACGGTCAAAAATTTACTCTACTAACCGATCATCAACCTCTTGTCTCCATTTTCAACCCTCAGAAGGGCGTACCGATAATTACAGCACAACGGCTGCAGAGATGGTCCCTTTTCCTAGGGGCACACCAATATGACATCGAGTACAGGGGAACTAAACAGCATGGAAATGCTGATGGATTGTCACGTCTACCGTTGCCGACGGTGGAAGAAGAAGACCTTGCAGTGGATCCAATGGAGTTATTCCACTCGACCATAGTCGAATGTCTCCCTGTGACGAAAGCAAACATAGAAAAGGAAACACGGGTCTATGATTTAACGGTGAAGGGATGGCCAGCACATGGCGAACCACTGCTGCCAGCATTTTCACCAAGAGGAGAACAGCTGTCAGTGTGCAGAGGAACCTTGATATGTGGATCCAGAGTAGTAATTCCACCTAAGTTGACGGATAGAGTGCTCAATGAGCTTCATGAGGGTCATCTGGGTGGGGTAAAAATGAAGAGCTTAGCCAGAGCATTTGTGTGGTGGCCGGGAATCAATAGAGAAATTGAAGAGATGACCAAGAGCTGTGCAGGATGCCAGAAGGTCCAAAACGCCCCACCACAAGCTCCTCTGCATCCATGGGAGTGGCCCTCATCTCCATGGCAAAGGGTGCACATTGATTTTGCTGGTCCCTTCATGGACTCGATGTTTTTAATTGCGGTGGATGCACAAAGTGGCCAGAGGTAATAAAAATGTCCTCAACCACCACGGAAAAAACTGTCGCAGTTTTACGAACCATATTCGCCAGGAATGGGCTGCCTGAACAGATTTGCTCTGACAATGGACCACAGTTTGTGTCTGAAGAGTTCCGGAGGTTCTTAAAGAACAATGGTGTTAAACATTACACATCTGCCCCATATCATCCAGCCACTAATGGATTGGCCGAGAGGTTTGTCCAAACATTCAAGAAGGCTATCAAGGCAATGTGTAATGAAGATATACCCCTACAACACAAGGTGGACAACTTCTTGTTTGCCTACCGGAATGCGACACATGCGGTTACCTACCAAACTCCAGCCATGATGTTCTTCACTCGAAGACTACGATGCCGCTTGGATTTGGTTAAGCCAAACGTCCGAAGAGATGTGGAGAACAGGCAGTTTCAGAATATGAATGAAAGGCCGACCAGGAGTTTTAAGATAGGTCAACCAGTTTTGGCCCGGGACTACCGCACTGAGAAATGGCAGCCAGGAACGATTTGTACACAACAAGGACCTCTCATGTATACCGTGGACGTTGGGGAGAGCATTGTAAGACGCCATGCTGACCAGATTCTAGAGTCACTGGAAAACGTCAACTCCACACCACGATCTGATACACCTGGTAATGAAATCGACGTTCCAATTGCAGCTACCGCAGAACAGGTAATATTGGAAGCAGATGAACCAAACAACGACATTGATTCCGACTCAACATTTCCAGAAGAACCTGATACTCCAAAGAGGCGTTATCCAGACAGAATCAGGAAGCCTCCTCAAAGACTGAACTTATAATTGCTTAAACTTAACCAATGTATCTAGCAACAGTAATTGTGATGGTAATTCGTTATCATTAGTTGTTAAATGAATGTTATGTACTGTTTATCTAAAAGGGGAGGAATTGTTGTGTATGTACCTTTAAGAGAATAACTGGTCTCAGACTGCAGTACCGGCAGTGACCACCCCTGTATAAAAGGCGCTAGAGAGCCTCTGTTGGTTAGTTTCGTTTATGCCTTTCACCAGTAAAGACTTGTTTGTTTCTCTCCTGCTAGTCCGTGTCTCAATCATTCACGGACTTAACACTGTCTATGTCCCCTTGCAGGTTTTTTATGTCCTCCTCACTCACTATTTTCCCTCCCATCTTAGTATCATCTACAAACTTTGATATGTTACACTCGGTCCCCTCCTCCAAATCGTTAATATAGATTGTAAAGAGTTGGGGACCCAGCACTGACCCCTGCGGAACACCACTAGTTACTGATTGCCAGTCTGAGAATGAACCATTTATCCCAACTCTCTGCCTTCTGTTAGATAGCCAATCCTCTATCCATGCCAGAATATTACCCCCAATCCCGTGATTTTTTTATCTTAAGCAATAATCTTTTGTGTGGCACCTTGTCAAATGCCTTTTGGAAGTCTAAATACACTACGTCCACTGGTTCCCCCTTATCCACCCTATACGTTACTTCCTCAAAGAACTTCAGCAAATTTGTCAAACATGACTTCCCCTTCATAAAACCATGCTGACTTTGTCCTATTAAATTATGATTATCCAAATGTCCTGTTACTGTCTCCTTAATAATGGACTCCAAAATTTTACCTACCACAGATGTTAGGCTAACCGGTCTATAGTTTCCAGCCTTCTGTCTACTGCCCTTTTTAAATAAGGGTGTTACATTAGCAGTTTTCCAGTCTGCCGGGACCTTTGCCGAGTCCAGGGAGTTTTGGAAAATTATTACCAATGCATCCACAATCCCTACCGCCACTTCCCTCAAGACCCTAGGATGTAAGCCATCAGGTCCAGGTGATTTATCCGCCTTGAGTCCCATTATTTTACCGAGTACCACTTCCTTAGTGATTTTGATCGTGTTTAGCTCCTCTCCCCCTTTAGCCCCCTGTTTGTCCAGTGTTGGGATATTCTTAGTGTCTTTTACTGTAAAGGCTGATATAAAATATTCATTCAGTGTTTTTCCCATCTCCATATTTCCCACCATTAATTTCCCGGTCTCATCCTCTAAGGGACCAACATTTACTTTAGCTACCCTTTTTCTTTTTATATAACTATAAAAACTCTTACTATGTTTTTATATTTTTTGCTAATTTACTTTCATAATCTATCTTCCCTTTCTTAATCAATCTTTTTGTTATTTTTTGCTGTCTTTTAAAGTTTTCCCAATCCTCTATCCTCCCACTAGATTTGGCTACCTTATATGCCCTTGTTTTTAGTCGAATACTATCCTTAATTTCTTTACTTAGCCACGGATGGCTGTCTTTTCTTTTACACCCTTTTCTTCTCAGTGGAATATTTTTTTTTTGGAAGTTGTAAAATAACTCCTTAAATGTACACCACTGATCATGTATCGTCTTACCCTTTAATCTATTTTCCCAATCCACTCTACTCAATTTCGCTCTCATACCTTCATAGTCTCCTTTATTCAAGCTTAGCAGGCTTGTTTGAGATCCAACCTTTTCACCCTCTAATTGAATATGGAATTCAACCATGTTATGGTCACTCATTCCAAGGGGATCCTTTACTAGGACATTTTTAATTAATCCTGTCTCGTTACACAGGACCAGATCTAAGGTTGCTTGCCCACTGGTCGGTTCAGTTACATACTGCTCAAGAAACCCATCCCTAATACACTTAATGAACTCATCCTCAAGGCAGCCCTGCCCAATTTGATTTGTCCAATTAATATGATAGTTAAAATCCCCCATAATTTTAGATTATGCTAAAGGGAGGTGTGGCCTCTGTAATGGGGCTATTGAATACAAAGTACAAAAGTAATCAATCCACGAAGTGCAGGCTCTAGTTTCCCTTCAGGGAATTTTATTTTCAATTTGCCCTTCAGCCCACTAAGGGCCTCTGAAGGGGCAGGCTGCCAATCCAATTTATCGATGGACACTGGGCATGGGGGAGGGGTGGGGGCCATTGTAGCACCTCTGCTGGTGCAAGACACCTGCTTCTATTATTAAAATGACCCTGTCTCCAGGATTTGAGATGGTGTCAACAGCCTGAAGAGTCGGCAACCAGAATTCCCACCTGATTGCAGTTCCAGCAACAGAGTGGAAACCCAGCAATTTCAGAGTCTTTCTATCAAGGCATTAACACCAGATAAATATTGGCCGGGACACCGGGATAACTCCCCAGCTCTTCTTCAAAAGAATGCCATGGGATCTTTTACGTCCACCTGAGAGGGCAGACGGGTCCTTGGTTTAATGTCTCATCTGAAAGACAGGACTTCTGACAGTGCAGCACTCTTTCAGTACTGCACTGGGGTGTCAGCCTAGATTATGTGCTCAAGTCTCTGGAGTGGAACTTGAACCCACAACCATTTTTGCCACAATTTCAAAATAAAGAAGCATTAAGAATGGCAACATTTCATTTGTCACACAAGCATGACAGTCCAAAAAATATCAGTAGACAAGGGTGAACTGATAAAAGCATGTTCCAGGAGAGGAGCAGAACTCAAGCCCCAGCTCCTGGGAGAAGGTAAGGCTCTGAAGGCAACTCTATTAAAGCGATTTTCAAGAATAAATGGACGTTTTTGGAGTAAGCTTAAAGATTGATGTTTTGAATTATTTCAGGATTTAGGTGTAAAAACCCTGATGAATCCACTCCTGGCACATGCCGGGAGTCCATATCGTAAAATTGCTCACACCCAGCCTGTGGTTTTCCATCTACTAACTTCAATGGATAAAGAATCACAGGCTGGTATTGCACAATTTTACAATGAGCATATTGAAATTTTTAGTGTTATATTCTTGGGTTGTTGTCAAAGTAAGATGGTAGCCAAATGTATTTTGAAGCATTTCATTGGTTCCACTTCTCCTCCTTACCAATTGTTCATTGATAGTTGTTTATTGATTGCTAATTTTCATACCACCCATTAGATGGAGAAATTAGAGATAGTCAAAAGATGCATTGAAATAAACAGTAGTCCTTCGGCCCAACCAGTCTGCAACAGCATACGACCATACACTCTACAAATGACTGGTCATTCAACAACAACAACTTATATTTATATAGTGCCTTTAGCGCAGTAAAACGTCCCAAGGTGCTGCACAGGAGTATTTTAAGACAATTTTAAAAATTGGCACCGATCCACATAAGGATAAATTAGGGCAGATGACCAAAAACTTGGTCAAAGAGGTAGGTTTTAAGGAGCGTCTTAAAGGAGGAAAGAGAGGTAGCGAGGCGGGCAGGTTTGGGCAGGGAATTTCAGAGCTTAAGGCCTAGGCAACAGAAGGCACAGCCACCAAAGGTTGAGTGATTATAATCAGGGATGCTCAAGAGGGCAGAATTAGAGGAGCGCAGATATCTCGGGGGGTTTGTGGGGCTGAAGGAGATTACAGAGATAGGAAGGGGCGAGGCCATGGAGGGATTTGAAAACAAGGATGAGAATTTTGAAATTGAGGCGTTAACCGGGAGCCAATGTAGGTCAGCGAGCACAGGGGTGATGGGCGAACGGGACTTGGTGCGAGTTAGGACACGGGCAGCTGAGTTTTGGATGACCTCAAGTTTATCTAGGGTGGAATGTGGGAGGCCGGCCAGGAGTGCGTTGGAATAGTCAAGTCTAGAGGTAACAAAGGTATGGATGAGGGTTTCAGCAGTGGATGAGCTGAGGCGGGGCGGAGCCGGGCAATGTTACGGAGATGGAAGCAGGCGCTCTTTGTTATACTGTGGATATGTGCTTGGAAGCTCATTTCAGGGTCAAGTATAACACTAATGTTGCGACCAGTGTGGTTCAGCCTTAAACAGATGTCATTCACCAGAAGAGTTAAATCTATCATGGTGTGGAAATGAAAAGCTGAATCAGGAGAGCGACAGCCGCAGGTGAAACAGAATCTCCTACCTGATTTTCTTGTAGCAGTTCATCGTAACCACAATAAAAATGATAAAAGCTCCACAGGCAATCAAGGCAATATAACGAATCGATAAAGCAAAAGATGAGGTATTGTCACTGTGATGATCCTTTGGGAAAGAAAATACTCAGTGTTATCATATCAAAGCAGCATTAAAGATCTAGTCAGCTCCATTGATGTAAAATTGGGCAGAGTGCAAATGAGGTGTCAAACCCGAACACACCCCGTTCTCGCTGGGCACTTTAGGTAATAATCAGGCTTTTGTGTTACACTCCACAAACCTGGAATTCTCTAGTGAAGCAACTAAATTAGCGGATGTGGCATATTGAGAAGGAATTTGCATTTGTACAAGTTTAAGCATTAAAAAGATAGCAGGGCAACTTTTGTCTCCTGAAGTAAGTTAATTAAGAACTGAGGCCAATCATTCCTAAATTATTCACAGTACCAACTGTAGATTTGGGCAGTGTAGCAGGTACACCACTGGTGGGGTGGAACATTTCACCTAAGTCTATTTAAAGGGCCGGTAACAAAACTCCTGAAAGCTGCTGGAAAGGCTCAAAAGGCATCTCCACCCATTACAGTAGTAGCTTATTCCAAGGCTAAAGTAGCAGGGGATTAAGAAACGACAGGCAAAGATGAAAAGAAAGGAAACACAAGTTATAGGCCTGAGTCTGAGACAAATGACAAATGGCAACCAAGCCATGCTTGATGGCTCCTTTAGTGCACAGTGCATTGCAGCATGCCTAGATGGAGGAGAAGGCAAGTTTCTGTCTCAGGCTGTACCGACCTTGCACATTATAGTTGCAGGTGTCCTTGCAGCAGATGGCAGAGCTCTGCATCTGGCTCGCTGATGACTCACGCCCTGTGAAGACAGTTTCCCATGGTTGTCGACAGGTAGATGTGCCAGAACCTGCACATATAGATGGTGGGACCTTGGCAGTCAATCTGGATTCACTGGCTATTGATCACCCCGACATGCTTTCTTTCATCAAGTGTCATTGAAAACACCACATACTGTGACTGGGATCTCTTATGACGCCTCCCACAGTACAGGTTGTGCATGTACATATATTATTGGTGCCACTGGGCCTTCTGTCCCAGGTTTCTTTGGGAATAGGAGCCTTTGCATGCAGAAACCTGCCCCAATTTTGCCTGGGCACCGCACAGGTACAGCAGAGCCGAGGTGCACTCTTATGTTCATTAATAAATAGACATTCTTATTATGAACACAGCTAGCTTTTGCTAGACACTTTTATTGAGCACATGTGGACTAGGTACAGTATCTGTAGAGGCTTCCATCTTGGCTGCTGCCTTGTGGGTAGCCTAGTACCTCATGGGTAATGTAGTCTTAATACACATACAGCTGGGTAGTGTAGTCTTATACATACAGCTATATACAGCTCTACACAGCTCTACGGCTCCACCTAGTGTCCACTATAGAATGACATGTTATTGATCATTACATCCCCCTTTGAGGTTTAACAAAATCAATATCGATCAACTTTCAAGAAAACAATAAAGATAATATCAGTAACACTTTTGTTAGTGCTCTATAAACATAAACATTTTCAAAACAGTCAACACATTTTCAAAGCTTTACATTGTACTCAAAGATTAAGTCTATCAGGCTCTTTTACTTCACGTGTGGATCTTCTCAACACGGGCAAGTCTGATGTGTCTTCATGAGATTGTTCTGGTGGTGAATGACAAGATGCAGTTGCGGCATTGTCATCAATCTGCTCTTGTATAGATCGAGGTCTCCTTGCGATCTTTGCTTGGAGAGGGTTTCAGTGTTTCCTTCACTCTTCATGCCATAACTCTCAATGTAGGCAATGCACTCTCAAAAAACTGCTGGCAGCTGGATCCCATCATACAGCATAGTCCTCTCAGCAGCCTCGGCTAATGGAACACCAAAGATTGGCCTGAGGGAAGAAGGAGTATCCACCGGAACTGCTTCCTGCTCTGGTGCAGGCTTCTTCTTTTTCTTTTTCTCTTTCCACTGCTTAACAACATCTGCTGCGGTTATATCTTTGGACTTTTTCTCCTTGTGTTTTTCCTCTTTGTGCTTTTCTTCCTTTGGCTTCTCTTTGACCTTAAAGTCTTTTTCTTTCTTCTTGGAGAAACAAGGCTTTTTGAAGACATGGATACCCTTTGGCCTTTTCATCCTTGATGGGCTCTCTGCTTCATCACCTGAGTCATCTGGTCTGCTTATGGCACAGTTTATACGGTAGACTCTCTTGACCAGTTCTAAGTCTTCACATTCTTATTATGAACACAGCTAGCTTTTGCTAGACACTTTTATTGAGCACATGTGGACTAGGTACAGTATCTGTAGAGGCTTCCATCTTGACTGCTGCCTTGTGGGTAGCCTAGTGCCTCATGGGTCTTAATACACATACAGCTGGGTAGTGTAGTCTTATACATACAGCTATATACAGCTCTACGGCTCCACCTAGTGTCCACTATAGAATGACATGTTATTGATCACTACAGTGCACTGTGCCTGTCCAGGCCTCAGAGTGCCTTATTTGGTGAGCCAAGCAATTTTCATGGCCCAGTTGCTCCTTCCCCCACCTCCCCCACTTACAGCTGCCTGTTTTGCATTCAAAAAGTTGGCAGGCCTCCAAATGTTGCTTTGGGATCTTTCTTGCCTGATGTGCACCAGTACTGTGGCCAAAGGCATTTTGAGGTGATGTTGTTTAGCCGACTCCTAATAAATATATGTAAATGAGAGTCCTACTTCTGTTTGGTCAAAGCCACCTCTTTGGCCAAGCTTTTGGTCATCTGTCCTAATATCTCCTTATGTGGATTGCCACAACCCCCTCCAGCATGCTCCCACTAGCAGCAGCAGCAGGCATCTTAGCTGTGGCTGCGGCCTGCTCTAGAATGCTCCCCGTCCAACTGGAAGGCAAGCCTGTCAATCAGGCTGACTTCCGGGCGGGGAACCTGTCAAACCAAAACTACGCACACTGTGGCATCAAAACTCTACAACATGCGGGGGAATACGAACTTCCGGGTTTCCCGACAGAATCCCACCAACCCCCGCACACTCAGCCCACCCCTGTCAAGATTCAGCCCATATTCTTAAAATTCGAGCTCAGCCATTCAGGATCAAAATCAGGGAGCATTTTTTCATACAAAGGATAGTAGACATCTGGAACTCTCTCGCCTAAAAGGCTTTGGATGTTGGATCAATTGCGACTTTCAAGACTGAGAGGGATAGATTTTTGTCAGGCAAGGGTATCAAGGGATATGGAGCGAAGGTGGGAAAATGGAGATGTGGTGCAGATTAGCCATGATCTAATTGAATGGTGGAGCAGGCTCAAGGGGCTGAATGGCCTATTGCTGCTCCTAATTATCATATGTACTTTAAGGAATGTTTGGCATCACTGTACCCAAGTAGACACCTGTAACAAACTGAATTCATAACAAACACCCCCTCAATTCCTGCTAAACAAAGCCTTCAAAGACATTGATCCTCAGTAAGATCTAGAATTGTTCTGTGGGTCCGGTAAATCCTTGGATGCAGGTAATGCCAAATAGGTGCTCTGTTTCTCATGTGATGCCTGACCTCCCTGTCATCCAAATGTGCTTCCTTCTCCTCCTCCAATAAGGTAGGTACAATGTGATTCCAAAAGGTACCCCCATTAAGGACTTCAACTGCAAGCTTCTCCCGCAGGATGGATTTAGGTTCTTAAGGTGTTCATCTTCAAACAGGAACAAAAATCTTTAGCAGCAAAAAGCATTCCCAGCACTCTCTGGGCAATTGCCATTCAGCTTCCTCCGAGCTACACTGCAGGGACATTACCTGTAGAAAGCTGCCACTCTGTTTTTATGGGTGCATATTGCTCCTGATCTGTGACCAGCAGGAATGTAGGAAAGCTGATCACATGTAGGAGTGACATCAGATGACACTTATTTACATGTCACTTAAATGTCTGCTTATTTCAGCTGCTCCTAATTGCACGTGAAGAGCAGGCAGGCAGGCAGGCAAATTGATCACAGCGGGAACAGGTGCAATTCTCAAATTTCCTGTGTTCGGTTCTTCTAAAATAGGTGCACTATGGCCTAGACTGGGAAAAATCGACCCTGCCTGGTGTGCGGTGCAAACTAAATGTGACAAAATATGAACAAATCTGAACAAGGATGCACTAGCTAAAGGCAACCTGCACCAATCACTTGAAGTAGAAATGCCTCTGTCTTGAATATTGCCAACACCTTGTCACTGATCCAACAGCAGAGGTCCCTGGCTTCGACCTCCCTCGAAGACAGTGGACAGCGTTCAACCGAGTCCGCATGGATGGTGGGCATGGACGATGCAGCCATCTGCTCCACAAGTGGAAGATGAGAGACAACCCAAAGTGCGACTGTGGCCATGAGTCCCAGACCATGGAACATATCACATCAACCTGCCCACTAAGATCTGTTGCGTGAGGCACCTCATTTCTCCACTCGGCATCTCAGGAGGCCATCGAATGGATATCCCATTATAAACTTTTCCCGTCATACCAAAGTAGTAGTATTGCCAACATGACTATCTCTAATACTCATAATGGCATTCTTTTGATCACACAAGGATGGATTTCATTAATATGCTAAATGCTAACTTCACTGTGCTCAAACTACGGTAGGAGGATAGACTGATCACACAACATGGTGAAAGATTAATACAGCTGCTTCCATCCATACAGAATAAGATGAAACACACACAGTAATGCACGGTATCATTCGTACCAGTAACACAGCAAAAGAGGTCAAGTGGTTGCACTTGCAGGTGATGTTATGAAATTCAGTTTCCGTCGTACAACCAGACTCACTCCAATCACCACTACCTGTAATGAAAAGTTACAAAGTCAGAAGCTGTTCCTTTACTCATCGGGCTCGATTTTCATTGGGCTGTTGAGATGGGATTGGAGGCGTGTAGGGGGTTAAAATTGAAAAAAACTGGCGGGCAGGCCCAACACCGCCTCCATCCCGCCTCCAAGCAATTTTCATTAAATCGTGTCTAGTGGTCCCGTCTCCGTCCCGCCTCCAAGAGGCGGGATAGGCCGTTAAGGCCCTTAACAAGCACTAAATTGCCTCTATAATGCCATTTTGAAAGGCCTTTGTGATTTTAACCCTTTTCCCATGTGAATCACGCCAGCTCTGAAACACAACGGTGAAATCTGGCGGGAGCACAATTGGATTGCTGACTATTAGCTGCAGCTCAAACATTAAACAGGATATTTGATCAGCCATCATTTGCAGGTGGCAGGACTTTGTTGTCTCAGGTCTGGGGGAACTTTTAGAAGGCATAACCATAGCTGTGGAAGTTTGGAGCCTGACACCCATCTCCAGTGTGACCTCCTGGGAAACCCCTCTCGCCACCTTGACTGAGCGCTTCCTCAACTGAGGCATCTACCAGAAGCATGGGAGCCATTTATTTCCTTCCCTTCTGGACATCAGATGAGGACGAAGACCAGCCGCGGCACCAGCAGAACCATGAACAACAGCAGCACCAATAGCAGCAGCAACAACAGGAGCGCCAAGCTACTACTCACCCACCTGAAGCTGCACAGGCCAGAAGGCGCCAGCGCGCGACGACATTGCTGCCTGGGATGCAAGGAACGCACTCATCTTGGCCAGATTTACTTAGCCTAGCCAATCAAGCACTTTTGCCTCGCAGCTTCTTACCAGAGCATCGACAATGGCCTAGAGCCAGCGGATTCCTAGCACTCTGCCCACCATTCTGAAAATTGCAAGTAATCCTAAGCCCTCAATGTGGAAGTCCCATTAGCGAAATGACATACGCCACAACTGCAGGAGTAGCCATCAGATTTTTTATTTACAGTAACCATCTGATGGCTTTTTAACATTAAACATCAAATTTCACCCAAGTGGCTACCCTTGTGACTATTTGTGCAGTATCTTTCTCTTACGCGTGATCCTACGTGGTGCTTCCCCTGTGGCTTCAGCAGATGTGGAGGCCCCGTGCTCAGTTTCTTGCTGCTCCTGTCTCGACACCTTTGGCGGGCGTCCTCTGGGGTTGTGAACCTGTGAGGGCTCGCCAACAGTCTGCTGCTCCTGCGGCTGTGCTGGGGTTGAGATGCCGATCTCAGTTGGGTGTGGACTCTGGTGGGGCTCTGACCGAGGGCTCTACAGTGGCATGGAAGTGTGAGCGCTTGGAGAGGAGCCCCCACTTCCTTGATGTCTGCCACCAACTTCCCTCTCATGGGTCAGGTTCCCCTCAGCGCTTTCAAGTGGCTTGAGAGCACCTTGCTGCACATCAGGGGGGCCATGGGGACACGTATCTGCACTGGCAGTCCTACTCAGAAGGACTTCCATGAAGGTTTGCTTTCTCTGTTCAATAGATGACCATCGCTCCTCCAGAGATGTCATTCTATTCAGAACACTCACCATGTTTCCTGCACTCTGGTGACTTATCACCTCCTTGGAGGTTGCCATCCTTTCCATGGTGATGCGTTCATGTGCCAATGACTCCACAAAGGCTCTGCTCATGTTCGCAATGGACTCCTCCATTCGCTCCACACTCGCAGCGACCCTGGAGACAAAACCTGCCAGAGACTCCTGCATCTGTTCCTGGAGTTCCAGCACCGCTGATCTTGTGGATGGACCCAGAGGCAGAGGGTCGACATGCCGCTGAGCCGAGCTGGGAGAGTCCTGCACCCTCCAACTAGGACTCTCCACTGCTGCCCCTGTCTCCACCATCTGCTGATGCTCACTTGTGAGCTGTGATACACCAGGTGACAACACTGCACTATTTCGCGAAGGTACCACCGAGGTGCGAATTCTGCTGATGCTGCGCCCTCAGAGGTTGCAGCTTCCTGAGGAGTCTGGATGCTCAGGCTCTTCCTCCTGGCTAGTGGGAACAGGTGCTTGCGATGGTCCTGTGGGGGAGTAAAGGAAAGAGTCAGAGATGTGATGCCAAGGTTACATGCGCATTACATATTGCAGATGATCATAAGTCCATCTGTTAGAGCTTCAGAATCATTATCAGCGACTCATGCAATGTCAATGAGAGAGATGGAAAACTATTCTGTCACCAGCTTGCTGTGATGCACCCGTCTGTCCGTCCCCCACTTGCACATCGTCCTCCACTCCCACGATCTCCAGGACCGCATCCTCCCAGGGGGTGAGGTGGGCTACTGAGGGTGGCCCTCCTCCTGTCCTCGCTCTTTCCCTCTTATTGTGAGCTCTCCTTTCCTGCAATGAGGGAGACAAGTGGAGTTTGAGTGAGAATGAAGGAGTGAGTATGGAGAATCCATAGCATAGATGCTTAGAAGGAGACAAAGATGAAGTGAGGTGGCAAGACCAAGGGCCCTCCCTGTGTGTTGTAAGTTGTTTTCATAGCATCACAGTGATAGGGAGTGTGAGGGCTGCATAGTCGAATAGTTAGGTGAATGTGACCATAGAGAGAGAGGGAATGGGTAAGGGTGCATGGATGTCAGTGTCAAGTGGGATGTGGAGGAAGAGATTGCTAAAGCTGAGTGCTGGTGAGGGGAGGCAATGAGGATCAGATTGAGGGTGATGGGAAAGTCATACTCACTTTTCCAGTGCGTAGAAGGTCATGAAACCTCTTCCTGCACTGAAGCCAGGTTCTGCGGGTTATGGACAAAGAGTTGACCTCCTGGGCCACCTGGATCCACACAGCCTTGGTCTGCTGGAAAGGCTTTTTCCTCCCTGAAGAAGGGAAGAGCAGCTCTTTATTGGCTTTTGCTCCCTCTACTAAAGCTTGCAGGGCAACGTCATCAAACCTGGGAGCAGACCTAGGTCTCTCGCTGGTCATTCTGCCTCCAGGTCCCTCTAACATGAAAGGCCAAAAGGTTGGCAGTCTGCAGAAGAAGCAAGGCTTGTTGCAGACCTTAAATGCAGCAGCAATGATGACATCATCGGAGGCGACTTTCAAACTGGAAAAACTCATTGGCCACGGGTTCCCACACGTTGGAACTCAATTGACCAATTAAGTTAAAATCGCATCATTCTCCCACATCGATTTAGAATCGGGTGGATAACACGAAATGCAGATTACACAACCCCAGCCCACCCCAGTATCAAAATCCAGCCCATCAGCTCCAGAATTAATTAAGTAACCAATAAAATGCTTTCTTACCTTTTTTGAAATCCCAAAAGACACATTTTCCAACTGATTTAATCTAAAATGAAATTGAATTACAATAATCAAGAACTGTCAATCACTTAAATAATTGATTTTAGTAAGCTGAATAGTGAAGATTGAATTATTTTTTCTTACCGGCAGTGATACGTTCTGAAACACAATGATCACTGGATCTTTGAGATTTTCAATAGTGACATTCACCACGTTTATTTCAATTACCAGATTGTTTAATACAGTGCTGTTATTTTGATTCTGTAGACACAACATAGGTAGAGTAATTTACATTATGTTTAAGTACTGAATATTTTTTGTTAATTTAGACAAGAATAAATGTGAAAACTTTTTACACATGGAATAAATTAGCAATGAGTTGCATCAAAGCTGGTCAGAATGAATTCTTCTGCTTTGTTATTTCTTAATATAATATATGCCAGTGGGTCTCCTGTGGCATTGCCCACAGAAAGTCAGGACACTTTTGTCCTAGTCATATTACACCAAATGAGGCAGAATCGGAAGTGTTTCTGAATGGTGCAAGTGGGCAGCCATGGTTAAACTACCCATCCATACCAAAACAGAGGCAGCAGAGTTTTGCACACACATATTTGGATGCATGTGTAGGAATCTCCTCACCAACATTACAAAAAGCTGATTGAGACTGGGTTAGCACATTGCCCTTTCACCTTTGAGGGCCCTGTTTCCAATCCAATCTAACTGTTCAAATAAGAGTCTCTTTTCTCTAATAGGAGACTATTGATCCAGGATGCTGAATGTGGGGAGCAGAAAAGTTCACATTGTGTGGCTGGAAGTGATGTCCTGATCCTGGTACACAGTAAAGAAACGCTTACTCTGTAGCTACCTGTGATCTAATTGACCTGACATCAGGTTACAAAACTGGAAAGAGTTTTGCATTCCGATAGATGGATGGTCAGTGTTCCTATCCCCCATTTGCTCACATAGGAGCAACAACTTCAGCAATTTTCTGAGCTATCTGAAATTGCCCCATAATACTGTGCTGGTCAATTCTTTTGCAAATGCACAATATTTCCCAGCATAAGTGGAGGTTGGAAACAGTTGGTAGGTATGTACTGGCCAGTGGTGGAAATATCTTTAAATAGAGATCCAACATGTAGGAAAGATTTATCTTTGAAAATCAAAGCGATGCAAAGGATGAGGGAAACTGAGATGGAAAGTACTGCTCCCATAGTTTTCTTTGGGCTTTCTATTAGTTATTCTCATAGTTGCCAACCTTCTGCTTTTGGAGCAGACAAATCAGCTTTTCCAGCTGTCGTGTATTGATTGCGAGTTTGACACCAGTCAATATGATAATGTAATGTGTATTGCATTATGGGAATTACCCGGGAAAACGGCAGTCAGCCATTTTACACAATAAAGAGAACATCGTAGTTGTAAGCCTGTCTGCCTGATTCTATGCTTTAATGCGTTCATACAACATTGGCGACGAGGATAACGAACGGAATCATTATAAATAGGTCTTAGCTTTAGTTAGCTAGGATGGAGACCGGCATTCAAAATTTTGCATGCTTCGCCGAGCCAGCCACGTTGGGTCCAAGATGGACGAGGTGGTTAACGTCTTTTGAGCTTTATGCCGACGGCAAAGGACTCATTATCAACGATACCTCTACAGCTGCCACAAAGCAGAGAAGAGCTCTAATTCTACACCTAGCAGGACCAGATGTCCAGGATATCTTTTTGACTCTACCGGACACAGGAGAGCCAGCAGACTACACGGCGGCGGTTAGTGCTTTGAATCTCTACTTCGTGCCCCAGGTCAATGCAGCATTTGCCAGACAGACTTTTCATAAGTTGTCCCAGAAGACAGGTGAGACTGTGCAACAATTTGCTACTCGCTTGCGGCAGGCTGCTAAAGACTGTGCTTTTGGGGGGGATGTGGATAATCAAATAAGAGACGCTATCCTGAGTAGGTGCACGTCAGCCTATGTGCGGAGGAAATTGCTAGAGGAAGGGCAAGGTCTAACGCTCGCCCGCACGTTACAATTGGCCTCACAATGTGAAAATGTCGAGGAGCAGATGTCAGTCATGTCATATACAGAGAAGGCGGAGACAGATACTGTTCATCATGTTACACAGAAAAGAGGGTATTATGCGAAAAGCTCGACAGAGAAACCAAAGGGAAATGGCGATAGGAACGAAAGGAAATGTTACAGATGTGGACACACAGACCACATGGGCAGAGATCCAAAATGCCCAGCACGTGGACAAACGTGTCATAAGTGCAAGGGAAAGGATCATTTCTCCAAAGTATGCCGCACAAAGGGTACAAAGAAACACAGTGTGAACAATGTAGAGGAACAAAATGACTTTGCATTTGCTGTTACTGGAAATAACGTGACAGAGAGACTTACCTTTTGTGTGGGGGGAGTAAATCTGAGAATGTTAATTGATTCGGGTGCAACTAATAATGTGATAGATGAGAATACATGGGAAGGATTAAAGTCAGAACACATTAAGTGTCAGTCACATGTCCTTAAGACAGAGAGAAAGTTATTCTCTTATGCTTCTAGCTGACCACTGTCAGTTAAAGGTGTATTCACATGTGGGATTACAATAGGTAAGAGAACTGAGCAGGCAGAGTTCATTGTGGTTAAAGGCCATGGAGAGCCGTTGCTAGGAAGGGAGACAGCCATGAAACTGGGAGTTTTAAAAATAGGCGCAGATGTCTCAGCTGTGGTAGATGTAAGACAGCTACTAGAACAGCGGTATCCAAAGGTGTTCCAGGGAGTAGGAAGGCTGAACACAAAACAGATCAGTTTGTATATCGACCCACAAGTGAAGCCTGTGGCCCAGCCACTCAGGCGTATACCATTCAACTTAAGGGGGGCAGTAGAGGCCAAAATAAAACAATTGAGGGACATGGACATTATCGAACCTGTAACTGGTCCCACCCCATGGGTAAATCCTGTGGTTATTGTACCAAAAGTGGATAAGGATGTAAGGTTATGCCTAGACATGAGACGAGCAAACCAGGCAATAGTGAGGGAATGATATCCAATCCCCACCGTTGATGAGATACTCCAAGGTATGAACGGCTCGACGGTGTTGAGCCAGCTAGAACTGACCCGAGTCACGAGAAATCACAACGTTTGCAGTACATAACGGAGCATATAGGTACAAGAGGTTGATATTCAGTGTATCTTCAGCTAGTGAGCAATATCAGCACGAGATAGCTAATGCCTTAGCTGGAATAGAGGGTGTTGAAAACATCTCAGATGACATTATCGTGCATGCACACGACCAGGAAACGCACGACAGATGCCTGCACACTGTCATGACCAGACTAATGGAAAAGTGGACTGACACTAAACTCAGAGAAATGCCAAAATAACAACAGAAAATGCTGGAAAAACTCAGGAGGTCAGGCAACATCCGTGGAGAGAAATTTGAGTTGACGTTTCGGGTTGAACCCTTCTTCAGAGAAATGCCAATTCAACATGGACCGATTGATTTTCATGGGAATCCTGTTGTCTGAAAAGGGCATCGGACCAACAGCAGAGAGAGTGCGAGCGGTGGCAGAAGCTCGGGAACCAGAGAATGCTACAGAGGTGAGGAGTTTCTTGGGACTCATTGGGTACAGTAGCAGATTCATCCCGCAGTTTGCAATGCTATCAGAGCCACTGCGACGCCTGACGAGAAAAGACACACCATTTAAATTTGGATCACAACAGAGACAGTCATTCAGTGCACTCAAGGAAGAGTTGGCCAGAGCCGGCACTTTAGCATATTTTGATAAGGACGCACCAACCAAGGCGATAGCAGACGCCAGTCCTGTAGGTTTAGGCGCAGTACTAGTTCAGGACCAACAGGGACAAGAGGTGCCAATATGCTATGTAAGTCATAGTTTAACAGACTGTGAGAGGAAATACTCTCAAACAGAGAGAGAGGCCTTAGCTCTTGTATGGGCTTGAGAGGCTGCATCCATATGTGTATGGCTGAAAATTTAACTTGGTAACTGACCATAAGCCATTACAAGTGATATACGGCCCACACTCTAAACCCTGTGCCCGTATAGAGAGATGGGTACTTAGATTACAGCCGTACGACTTTAAGGTGATACACATTCCAGGCAAGCAAAACATTGCAGACCCACTGTCACGATTGCTGGGGGAGACAGCAAAACAGGAGAGACACTCTCATGGCTCAGATGAATACGTGAGATTTGTAGCTGTGAGTGCAACACCAAAAGCACTCACTACTAGAGAGGTGGAGGAAGCCTCTGCTACCGACCCAGAGCTGATTGAGGTACGGAAGGCAATCACAAATGGACATTTTGAGAACTGTAAAGCTTATGCAGCAATTGCAAACGAGCTGTGCGTAGTGGGGTACCTAGTTCTTCGGGGAACACGCATCGTGCTACCCACAGTGTTACACGCACGAGCACTGGTGTTAGCACATGAAGGACACTTGGGACTAGTTGGAACAAAGCAACATCTCAGAACCAAGGTTTGGTGGCCTGGCATGGACAAGGCAGCTGAAAAACACTGTAAAGCGTGCCACGGCTGTCAGATAGTAGCCAGACCCGACCCACCTGAACCGTTGAGACTAACACCATTACTGGAGGGCCCCTGGCAAAATGTAGCTATAGACTTACTGGGACCCTTGCCATCCAACCACTCCATTCTTGTGGTAGTTGATTATTATAGTCGCTACTATGAACACGACATCATGACCTCCACAACAACAGAGAAGGGGATCGATAGTTTAGAGTCAATCTTCAGCCGTCATGGTTTGCCAATCACCTGCAAATCTGATAATGGTTCCCAATTCAGATATGAATTATTCAAAGAATACTGTGAAAACAACAGGATCAAACACCTGAAAACGACAGCAAAATGGGCTCCGGCTAACGGAGAAGTCGAGCGCCAGAATGCATCGCTGATGAAAAGAATCAGAATTGCTCAGTCAGAAGGACTAGATTGGAAACGTGAACTTAGAAAATATGTGACTGTGTACAGGAGCATTGACCATGCCACGACAGGAAAGAGCCCGGCAGAGCTGCTCTTTAAACGGAAAATGAGAGGAAAGCTGCCAGACATCACAGAGTCACGCGCAGACATGGAAGTACATGACTGGGACGCAGAACAAAAAGGCAAGTCCAAACTGTACACAGATGAACAGCGGAGAACACAATACTCAGAGGTGGAAGTTGGCGACACGGTGCTGGTACGGCAGGACAAAGTGGATAAGTTCAGCACTCCTTTTAATGCCACACCCCACAAAGTTTTGAGTAAAACAGTGAGTCAAGTAGTAGTAGAATCTCCAGACGGAGCACGCTACTCGAGAAACACTACGTTTGTGAAGAAATACAGAACCAATGGACCAAAGGTGACACTCCGTGAGCAGAAGGAAACACAAGGGACTGAGGACAGTATAGTAGACCCTGACACACATACCACTGTGACACGGGCAATACCCACTGACACCAACATGTCAGACATACCCAATACAGCCAGACCTCAAAGGGTTAAAAGAAAACCCCAAAGACTGTCTGATTATGTCACAACATAAACTGTGCGAGAACTGCATGGGTGATGTTAAATGATTAAACCTGGGAATTATTTAGTTGTGTGGTAAGACACAAGTTTGTAAAAAGTTTATAAACCAAATAAGTTATGCAGTGTTATTGTAAGCAACTGTTTGTAAACTGCAAGATTGTTTCCAAGGAAAAGGGGGATGTCGTGTATTGATTGCGAGTTTGACACCAGTCAATACGGTAATGTAATGTGTATTGCATTATGGGAATTACCCGGGAAAACGGCAGTCGGCCATTTTACACAATAAAGTGAAGATCACAGTTATGAGCCTGTCTGCCTGATTCTATGCTTTAATGCGCTCATACAACACTAGCCCTCATTCATGTTGTTCATGCAGGGACCCAGAAAACAGCTAATTCGAAGATCACTAAAATCCTATGTGGCTCAAACTCTTCTGCGTTGTTGCTGGTTTGTTTTCACAGCTGGCCAGGCTGCCACCCACCTTGACTCATGTGTGCTGTGCTTCAGACTACAGGACAGGCTTAGTCTCCCATACCTGTGCTGAAAGTGCCTTGTATGGGAGTGCGTGTGGACATGGGAGCTGCACTTAGCTGTTTGCTTAGGGCTTCCTCTGTAAAGCCATGACCGCTTTCATCTTGCTGGATTGGATCATGCCCGAGAGAACTGGTCCACTGTGAAGCTGAGGAAAGCAGCCAAGAAATGATCTGTCACTGTACAAGTGTGATGCAAAGGTCACTTTTTTAACTGAAGTAAGGCTGACCTCGAAGGAATGAGATGTAAGTTGAACACTTTAAACTGGGCTGAGCTATCAACAGGTAAACTGACAGAAGAAAAGTGGGAGTTGTTCAAAGAGGTATTAATTACAATACAAGACCAACACATACCCCTAAAGAGCAAACATTTCACTTGTACAGTCAAGTAACTATGGTCGACATATGAGGTAATATGGAATATAAAACTAAAGGATGTGACTTACACAAATGGCAAGAAAAGTGATAATCCAGCAGACTGGGAGAAATATAGAAAGCAAACAAAGACACAAGAAAAGTATTAAGAGCTGCAAAAGGGAATTTAAAAAAATCTTGCAAGTAATATAAAGGCTAATAGTAAAGTTTGTATAAATATATTAAGAGTAGAAGAGTGTCTAAGGGACGTGTGGGCCCATTAAAGACAGACATAGGTGATACAGTAATAGATACCAAGGTGGTGACAGATTTATTAAGCAAGTACTTTGCATCTGTTATCACAGTAGATGAAGAGGATGAAATACCAGCGATGGAAGAAAAACTTAAAATAAATCATGGGGAGAAACTTATTAGATTCAATATAAGTAACAAAATGGTAATGGTGAAAATAATGAGACTTAGGATAGATAAATCTCCAGGACATGATGGTTTCTACCCCAGGGTATTAAAAGAAGTAGGTTAAGGAATTGCAGAAGCATTAACCTACAGTCTGTAGTCTACTATATGGATTTTCAGAAGGCAATTGATAAGGTGTCGGCCCGTTCGAAAAATTCAGGTGTATGGTATTTGGTGTCAGCCTCGGCTCAGTGGTAAATCTCTTGCCTCTAAGTCAGTGGGTTCAAGACCCATTCTAGTGAATTCTGCACATAAACTAGTCTAACACTTCAGTGCAGTACTGAGGGAGTGCTGCACTGTCGGAGGTGCCGTCACTCAGATGAGACGTTAAACCTAGTTTGCCCTCTCAGGTGGATGTAAATATGCCATAGCACTATTTTGAAGAAGAGTTCTCCCTGGTTTCAGGGCTAATATTCATCCCTCAACCAACATCGCTAAAACAGATGATCTGGTCATTATTACATTCCTGTTTGTGGGACTTTGCTGTGCACAGATTGGCTGCTGCATTTCCCTACATTACAACCGTGACTACACTCCAATAGTACTTCAGTGGCTGTAAAGAGCTTTGGAACATCCTGAGGTCATGAAAGGCACTATATAAATGCAAGTCTTTCTTTCTTTCTTATGCTTTATTGTGTCCATCTATAAAGCCATAACTATCTCAGAGAACCGTGAAGAGGAGAACACAGAATGCTGAAGAGGAGTCCTAAACAGCTGCTGAAGATTTGCTTTCCAGGGAGGAGATTCTTCACTGTCCTCCCAGGCACCTTGTGCTCTCAAACCCAATGCTTTAACGCTGTAGCTTCAGTGTTGCCATAAATTAAGAATTAACCAACTAGGATTGTAAATTGAGGGAAAATACACAGCTTTCAGGTAGTCACATAAACCATTGTTCGAGGCAAAATACAGTTAAATGTCTGATTAAATGATTCACACAATTTAACAAAGATTTCTACTTTGAATTAAAGTGCTAATTTGATAAATGTGGCAAGTGAAACAATTATTGATATTATCAGTACTATTAGATGCTCATACTGTAATTTTAAAAATTCAACATCTCATTTTGCATTTCAATAAGAAGTTATAATTCTGATTACATTACCTGGAAAAGTTTTGTATTTCCATAGATAACAAAAATGATTCGAGATATAACAACATTGGCCTGGTTCTTAACATTGTCCAGAAGAGTTGGCGGCAGTTCAATTTTAGCCTTTAGGGCTAAGTTAGAGATTTTTTTTTGCTGTATCTGTTCAATAATAAAAATAGAAATTATTTGCTTGTCTGTGCACTGGAATTTCAGGAGCAACATGCTGAAAGAATTTTGGGAGATAACAGGCTGGATTCTTCTCTGGGTGGATAGAAAGAGCTTCTCTTCAGTGGTAAATCCAGCCATTTACTCTGAGGGCTATTCACTGACAGTAACTACCATATTAAGGTAAGATGATAACTGACTACCAGCATTCTGGTTAGGGGCACAACAATGACTACCACAATAAATTAGGTAAGGATGGAAGGTCTGGGTTACAGTAAGGCACAATTCTATGTTGTGTCTGCCCCAATGCAACTCAAATACACTGTACACTAAGGACTGAACTCCAACTCTGTCCGAGGAGAAAATCCACATAGTAGTTAAAAGGAATGTCTAGTTGCTCTTATCTCTGCTGCCACTTTAAAAAGTGACCAAAAAAAAAAATCAGGAGATGGATTGACAACACTATGGGCTAGAAATTCATTATAGACCAGCAATCGGTGGTATAATTAGAAAAGGTGGATAATTAGTGCCAGACGTTAATGCTTTCGACAGCACGCAAAATTCATGCTCACTGCTCAAAGAAACGATTGGAGCGCTAATTCAAGTGTTAACGCCCAAGCTCACTGGCATTACACTCAAAGGGTGGACCAATATTGGGTGCAGTCTAATCGCAAGTCATGATTGCCATTGGCCTTTTTCAGTTCTTAAAGGGGAGGTTCGTTGATGCAGCAGAACCTCATTCTCAGCATTGCTGGCTGTGCAGCTGCCTCAGCAAACAGCAGCAGGTCAAGGAGAAGGAGCCGGAGGACTGAAGCAGGTGTACTCATGGCAGATCCACACCCCTGGGAGAGAACCTGCAGATTCTGCGATCAAGCATTGGAGGTGTTGGTGTTCACTGTGGAGAGACGGAGGGCGGTGCTCTATCCGGCAAGTGCAGGAGGCCCTCGCCACAAGACTTCCGCACCATGTAAAGGGCAGGGGCGCAGCACATCTCGGGCAGCACTTGGTCCCCAGGACCCCCACACAGTGCAGGAAGAAATTTAACGACCTCACTTAGGTGGTCAGGGTGAGTGAATGCTTCAACAAATGCTACATACCACCATCTGAACAACAGTCTTCACACACTGCCCAAAGCACCACACCCCCAGCACTCACCCACCAACAATCTCCACCTACCAACACTCACACCCACATCTCACGCCTTGTAAAAGTGACAGCTATTCAATTGTGGCAGGTACATCACCCAAACACATTGCTCCACACTCACTCACACACTTTCCTTTCTCTTGCAGGCCAAGGTGGCTCACAACAGGAGGGAGCAGGAGCGCACAGGCAGGGGACAAGTTGACACTCAACCACTGTCTGCGCTGGAGAATAGAGTGCTGCAGATTATTGGGCACCAGGTGGTGGGCACCATGGCTACCGCCGATGTTGACCCTCCTTTTTCTCACATCCCACTTCCCCCTCACCCCACAAGCATTTCGCAATTTCCAGCTAATCATGCTGTATGCATGCATTTCTCCCTTCCTGTCCCCCTCCCCTCAGCTTAACCCGACTCTTGTGGCTTTACGCTTTCAGATAATCAGCAAGCACCTGAGCAGCCTGTCCCTGAGGGCACCAACCATAGAGTGCGAGGCAAGAGAAAAGGAGGAGGAAGAAGAAATCACGTCACTGCATGTCTCACTCACAGGCACCAGCTCAGATACTGGCACTACGTGTTCTTTAGAGGCTAGCATAGTATTGGGATCTGCACAGGGTGAGGCACCGAGGCCGAGTGGGCTGCAGCAAGGCCAGGGGGATAGGGCAGCTCGGGGGCCACCTCCCCGAAGGGCGAGTTCGCGCACGAGTTCTGCTGCACAGGACTCAGATGAGGACCTCAATAGGGAGGCATTTAGAAGAAGGGTGATTGGGCATGCACATGGAGATGATAGGTGTAATGGCAAGGGTGCCGGAGAGCTTCTGGGCAATGATAAGGAGCATGGAGGAGTCCGCCTCCAACATTGTACAAGGCTCTGCGGACACCATGGAGTCCATCATTTACAGTCTGCAAAGGATAGTAGACTCCCAGAGAGACCGTGCTGACCCAGGCCTGATGCCGCGTGTGATGGGTGAACTGGCCGATTCCACTGCAGCACAGGTGGAAGCGATGCAACGTCTTAGTGCTGTAATGCAGTCTATGCTTGGCGGCATCGATTCTCAGACTGCTCTCTTGCAGTCTCAGCTTGATGCCACGTAAGCTCTGACTGCTGCCATCGTGGCTGGGTCTACCACCGTCAACCAGGGCTTTCATGGTGTCGCACCAGGCCAGCAATCTGTGCTCCAACAGATTGCTAGGGATGCTGAGGTGCAGGCCCGGGGGAGTGGCAGTGGGTCAGTGGCGCAGGAGCCTGCTGTCCTCTCTCAGGATGACAGCATTCCTGCTCCCACCACTGCCACTGCCCTTGTCGCTGCCTGTCATCCAGCCAGCCCAGACTGCTGCCCCCCATGCTGAGGTGGTGCAGTCTACAGCTGGGCCTTCCAGGCAAGGTCATCTGAAGTCTCCTGCACAGACACTCAGCAGCCTTCCACCAGCCCTGCTGCAGCCACTGGGCCAATGCTTTGTAGCAGCACTAGAGCAGGCAAAGGCACAGTAACGACAGACACTGAGGGATTGCAAAAAGTTGAATCGTTAATATTTTTGTTGCAAATATCTGTTCACTGATTTTTGATAAATTTATTGATTCAGTTTGGATTCTTTTGTGGTGTGTCTCATTTCAGCTTTCCACTGTGATATGGCCTGCGATAGGGATAGAATAATGGGGATGTGGTGAGCAACATTTAATTTTTGAAAAAAATAAATGTAGCTACTTTTTAGGTGCCACAACACTCCTGATACTAAATACTGTTGAAATTACGGAATGAGACTGTTGCACTGTGAGAAACTGACAAGAATGCACTGAAACTGCACTGACCAGACAGATGCAACTCATTACTCATGGTCCTTTTAAATATCATCCCTGGAGCTGGCTTCCGGCTGCTTCACGCCAACTCCCTCTGTCGCTGTTTACTCCAGGTTCTAAGGCAGGAGGCGACAATCAATTTCACAGATCGGGCGGTCAGTGAGCATTGCACACTCACTGACATCACGATCCACCGGTCGTTGAGGCTCCTGCTGATAACTGTTAGCGGCAGCGCTGCGAGGGGGGGTTGGGGGGGGGGGGGATTTGGGCTGTGGCATTGGATTCACCTCGCCCCAGCGATAATGCTCTAGCACCCTGTTAGCGCCATCTGCTGGCACATACAGGAGGCGCTAAGGCACCAAATTTTTCTCCGCTAAGTCAATTCAGCCTATGTACCTCCTGATGACACGTTCAAGAGCAGCTTTGGTAGAGGCTTGGGATCAGGTCAACTACTTGTCTTGTTAGTCAGCAAACAGTGAATGGAATGTAGGGAAGTCTAGAATATGGTTACAATGTGAATGTAAAAGGGGGGATTAACAATAATTTTTAAAGTGCAACACTGAGAAAGTTTCTGCAGCTTCTCTAAAAGTACTAACCAGAAATCAATACAGTTCATCACACGAACGCCATTGTCCACAATGCATACCTAAAAACAACACTTACCAAATCTGAATTAGGAAAGTGGATCCCTGTGAACTTTTCAGGTTCTATTTTTATAACATGAGCAAATACATTTGGTGTTGAGAAGGATTGATTTTCTCCTTCAATTTTTATCTCCATGAGTATTCTGTGCAGAGCTAAGCTGACTTCATTACTGTAAAAGAATGGTCGTATCAGCAAACAATCATAAAGGAAAGAACTTATCAAAGAGAAGTTTAAAAATCAGAATATAAGAAGCAAATTTGGTTTAAAAAGGCTCCACAAACTTAATTTTCTGAAATAATGAAAGTAGCTCAAGAAGTGATTTTTGAAATTATATATTACTTAATCAGAAATCAATACAATTTACTGATACGGTAAGGAAAACATTCTCTTTAAATGCATTGTCGGTATGATCCATGGAAGAGCCTAACAATTTGTAGTCAGGCTGTTCGGACCAGAATTTCCAGATTTGAACTTACTTATTCATGACAAGTTTCCCAAGGGACTGTTATCCAAAACAGCTGGAAAGAGAGAGCAGGCAGGGTGGGGAAGTTGTCAGACCTGGGGAGTAGTGGAAAGGTAAGGAGACCCAGCTGTTTCCTGGATCAAACATCTGGCCCAAGTCTGCATGCCACAAAGTGTATCACAGAACCCATTCATCTTTTACTGCTCATCCCTTCAAAGCTGCCAAGCAACTTTGTAGATATTTGAATGTTTAGCATGCAGGGCCATTCAGCAGCACGGCATGGCAAGTTTCCAGCCTGCAACTTTAGCTGAAACATTAAATCTCTCAGCAAACCTTTCCAACACAACCTGTCAGCATTTTGCAAGTTTATTTGCTGACACCCACAATGGGCTATTGGTTGGGCAGTGAGGAGGAAGGCTGTTCCTTCTCTTTGGCACCTGGAGAATTGAAGAACAACATGTTTTATAATACCGACAGTGTCACCCCGACAGTCAACTAGAGCTTATAGCCCCGATTTCAACTCGGAGTGTGAATCAGGTGGGAGAAGGCCAGGGGAGTGGGAACCCCCCATGACATCGCGAGCGTGAGAACCGGGTGATTTACTTCCCCGTGACATTGCGAGTGTGAGACCCGGGCGATTTACTGCTCCGTGACTTCGTGAGTGTGAGAACCGGGTGATTTACTTCCCCGTGACATTGCGAGTGTGAGACCCGGGCGATTTACTGCTCCGTGACTTCGCGAGTGTGAGAACCGGGCGATTTACTGCTCCATGACATCACGAGTGTGAGACCTGGGTGATTTACTGCTCCGTGACTTCGAGAGCGTGAGAACCGGGTGATTTACTCCCCCGTGACATTGCGAGTGAGACACCCGGGTGATTTACCCCCCGTGACATGGCGAGCGTGAGACCCGGGAGTTTTACCCCCCCCGTGACATTGCGAGTGTGAGACCCGGGCGATTTACTCCCCTGTGACATCGCGAGCGTGAGACCCGGGCGATTTACTCCCCTGTGACATCGCGAGCATGAGACCCGGGCGATTTACTCCCCTGTGACATCGCGAGCGTGAGACCCGGGCGATTTACTCCCCGTGACATCGCGAGCATGAGACCCGGGCGATTTACTCCCCCGTGACATCGCGAGCGTGAGACCCGGGCGATTTACTCCCCGTGACATCGCGACCGTGAGACCCGGGCGATTTACTTCCCCGTGACATGGCGAGCGTGAGACCAGGGCGATTTACTCCCCGTGACATCGAGAGTGTGAGACCGGTCGATTTACGGCCCACTGACATCGCGAGCGTGAGACCCGGGCGATTTACTGCTCCGTGACATCGCGAGTGAGAGACCTGGGCGATTTACTGCCCCGTGACATCGCGAGCGTGAGACCCGGGCGATTTACTGCCCCGTGACATCGAGAGTGTGAGACCCGGGCGATTTACTGCCCCATGACATCGCGAGCGTGAGACCCAGGCAATTTACTCCCCCGTGACATCGCGAGCGTGAGACCCGGGCGATTTACTCCCCGTGACATCGCGAGCGTGAGACGTGGGCGATTCACTCCCCCTTAACATCGCGAGCGTGAGATTTACTGCTCCGTGACATCGAGAGTGTGAGACCCGGGTGATTTACTCCCCCGTGACATCGCGAGTGTGAGACCCGGGAGATTTACTGCTCCGTGACATTGCGAGCATGAGATTCGGGCGATTTGCTCCCCCATGACATTGTGTGCATGAGATTCGGGCGATTTACTGCCCCATGACAACGCGAGGGTGAGACCCGGGCGATTAACTCCCCCGTGACATCGCAAGCATGAGACCCAGGCAAATTATTCCCCAGTGAAATCGCGAGCGTGAAACCCAGGCAAATTATTCCCCAGTGACATCGTGAGCGTGAGTCCCAGGCGATTTACTCCCCCATGACATCTCGAGCGTGAGACCCGGGCGATTTTAATTCCATTCTATGGCCAGATAAACACACACAGTATGGGGTGAAGATGATCAATGGATTTAGTCTCAATGAGCACCTAATGCTTTCTGATGTGCAGGTTTCTGATGTAGATTGGGTTATTGACCATATGGAGCATGGCCAATTGACTGAGCCAGATATACCAGCCTGCAAACCGCAGGTTATTGAAGCTGTCTCCGTTAATGGATAATGGATGAGAATGCAACCAGTGAGCGGAGAGGTAGAAAGGGACATGCGAGGAGAGGTAGAATGGGATCAGTGTGGAGAGGTAGAATGGGACGTGTGAGGAGAGGTAGAATGGGACGTGTGAGGAGAGGTAGAATGAGATGTGTGAGGAGAGGGAGAATGGGATGTGTGAGGAGAGGGAGAATTGGATGTGTGAGGAGAGGAAGAATGGGATGTGTGAGGAGAGGTAGAATGGGACGTGTGAGGAGAGGTAGAATGGGATGCGTGACGAGAGGTAGAATGGGACGTGTGACGAGAGGTAGAATGGGATGTATGAGGAGAGGTGGAATGGGATCAGTGAGGAGAGGTAGAATGGGACGTGTGGAGAGGTAAAATGGGATGCGTGAGGAGAGGTAGAATGGGATGCGTGAGGAGAGGTAGAATGGGATGTGTGAGGAGAGGTAGAATGGGATGTGTGAGGAGAGGTAGAATGGGATGTGTGAGGAGAGGTAGAATGGGACGTGTGAGGAGAGGTACAATGGTACGTGAGGGGAGCACAGTGGCACAGTGGTTAGCACTGTTGCCTCACAGCACCAGGGACCCGGGTTCGAATCCGGCCTTGGGTGACTGTCTGTGTGGAGTTTGCACATTCTCCCCGTGTTTGCATGGGTTTTCTCCCGGTGCTCCGGTTTCCTCCCACAGTCCAAAGATGTGCGGGGATAGGGTGCGATATGTGTTGGTATAGGGGTTACGGGGATCGGGTGGGATATGTGTCGGTGCAGGCTCGATGGGCCGAAATGGCCTGTATCTGCACTGTGGGGTTTCTGTGATTCCGTGATTCTGTGTGAGGAGAGGGAGAATGGGATGTGTGAGAAGTAGAATTGGATGTGAGGAGAGGTAGAATGGGATCAGTGTGGATAGGTCGAATGGGATCAGTGAGGAGAGGTAGAATTGGTTGTGTGAGGAGAGGTAGAATGGGATGTGTGAGAAAAGGTAGAATGGGATGTGTGAGGAGAGGTAGAATGGGATGTGTGGAGAGGTAGAATGAGATGTGTGAGAAGAGGTAGAATAGGATGTGTGAGGAGAGGTAGAATGGGATCAGTGAGGAGAGGTAGAATGGGACGTGTGAGGAGAGGCAGAATGGGATGTGTGAGTTGGTCACACCGCAGGGTAGGGCTGCACAGGAAGAAAGGAAATGGGTGACCACCAGGCGGAGCAATAGAAGCAGGCAGGTAGTGCAGGAGACCCCTGTGACCATTCCCCTCTCAAACAGGTATACCGATTTGGATACTGTTGAGGGGGATGACTCACCAGGGGAAGGCAGCAGCAGCCAACTTCCTGGCACTGGGGGTGCTCCTGCTGCCCAGGAAGGGAGGAAAAAGAGTGGGAGAGCAATAGTGGTAGGGGATTCTATAGTAAGGGGAACAGATAGGCGTTTCTGTGGCCGTAGACGTGAATCCAGGATGGTTTGTTGCCTCCCTGGTGCCAGGGTCAAGGATGTCACTGAGCGGCTGCAGGGCATTCTGGAGGGGGAGGGTGAACAGCCAGAGGTCGTGGTCCACATTGGTACCAACGACATAGGTAAAAAGAGGGATGAGGTCCTGCAGCAAGAATTTAGGGAGCTAGGTGGAAGATTAAAGAGCAGGACCTCAAAGGTTGTAATCTCTGGATTACTCCCGGTGCCACGTGCTAGTGAGTATAGGAATAGGAAGATAGAACAGATGAATGTGTGGCTAAAGGGATGGTGCAGGAGGGAGGGCTTTAGTTTCCTGGATCACTGGGTCTGCTTCTGGGAAAGGTGGGACTTGTACAAGTCGGACGGTTTACACCTGAACCAGAGGGGAACCAATATCCTTGCGGGGAGGTTTGCTAGCACTGCTGGGGGCGGGGTTTAAACTAACTTGGCAGGGGGATGGGATACAGAGTGGAACTATAGTAGGGGGTGATTTACAGCCAAATACGGAGGAAAAAACAAGTCAGCTGGGAAGGCAGAGCAAATATGTGAAGGCAAAAGGGAATATGGCAAGGCTGGAAGGCATTTATTTTAATGCAAGGAGTCTTGCAAATAAGGTGGATGAACTGAAGTTGTTGTTGAACACATGGGAGTACGATATTGTTGTTATCACAGAGACATGGTTGAGGGAGGGTCAGGACTGGCAGCTCAATATTCCGGGGTATAGAATCTTCAGGCAAGACAGAGGGGGGTGTAAAAGGGAGGGGGTGTTGCAATATTAATTAAGGAATCAATTACTGCTGTAAGGAGGGATGATATATTAGCGGGTTCCTCTAATGAGGCCATATGGGTAGAACTTAAACAAAAAGGGGGCAAGCACTTTGCTGGGAGTGTACTATAGGCCCCCAAGCAGTCAGGGGGAGATAGAGGAACAGATATGTAGGCAAATCTCAGAGAAGTGCGAAAATAATAGGGTAATAATAGTGGGGGATTTCAACTTCCCCATTATTAATTGGGATAGTCAGAGTGTGAAAGGCTTAGAGGGTGCAAAATTCTTAAAGTGCATCCAGGAGAGCTTTTTGAGCCAACATGTAGAAAGTCCTACAAGAGAGGGGGCGGTACTGGACCTAATTCTAGGGAATGTAGCCGGGCAAGTGGTGGAAGTGTCAGTAGGAGAGCATTTTGGCGACAGTGACCATCATTCGATGAGATTTAAGGTGGTCATGGAAAAAGACGAAGACGGCCCGGAAATAAGGGTTCTAAATTGGGGAAAGGCCGATTTTAATATGATAAGGCAGGATCTGGCCAAAGTGGACTGGGAGCAGCTACTTACAGGAAAATCCACATCAAAGCAGTGGGAGACTTTCAGAAGGGAAATAGAGAGAGTACAACGCCAACATGTTCCTGTAAAGGTCAAGGGTGGGACCAACAAGCAAAGGGAACCTTGGATGACAAGGGATATACAAAAATGCATTAGGAAAAAAAGGGGGGCTTTTGGCAGTTACAAAAGACTAAAGACGGAGGAAGCCCTAGAGGAGTATAAAAAGTGCAGGGGCATACTTAAAAAAGAAATTAGGAGGGCGAGGAGGGGCCATGAAATAACACTGGCGAGCAAAATAAAGGAAAATCCTAAGATGTTTTATAAGTATATTAAGGGCAAGAGGATAACCAGGGAAAGGGTAGGGCCCATTAGGGACCAAAGTGGCAATCTGTGTGTAGAGCCAGATGATGTAGGCGGGGTTTTAAATGAATTTTTTGCATCTGTGTTCACTATGGAGAAAGACGATGTAGACATAGAAATCGGGCAAGGGGACTGTGACATACTTGAACATATTAGCATCGAGAGGGAGGAGGTACTAGCGGTTTTAGCAGGCCAAAAAGTGGATAAATCCCCAGGCCCGGACGAGATGTATCCCAGGCTGTTGTGTGAGGCAAAGGAAGAGATTGCAGGGGCTCTGACACAAATTTTCAGAACCTCTCTGGCCACAGGGGATGTACCAGAGGACTGGAGAACAGCTAACGTAGTACCATTATTCAAGAAGGGTAGCAGGGATAAACCAGGGAATTACAGGCCAGTGAGCCCAACATCTGTTGTAGGGAAATTATTGGAAAAAATTCTGAGGGACAAAATTAGTCTCCACTTGGAGAGGCAAGGATTAATCGGGGATAGTCAGCATGGCTTTGTCAAGGGTAAATCATGTCTGACCAATCGGATTGAATTTTGAGAGGGGGTGACTAGGTGTGTGGATGAGGGAAATGCTGTGGATGTGGTTTACATGGATTTCAGTAAAGCTTTTGACAAAGTCCCGCATAGGAGACTGGTCAAGAAGGTAAGAGCCCATGGGATCCAGGGTGCCTTGGCGCGTTGGATCCTAAACTGGCTGAGTGGCAGGAGGCAGAGGGTGATGGTCGAAGGTTGCTTTTGTGACTGGAAGCCTGTGTCCAGTGGGGTACCTCAGGGATCGGTGCTGGGACCCTTGCTGTTTGTGATCTACATAAATGATTTGGATGAGAATGTAAAAGGTATGATCAGTAAGTTTGCAGATGACACGAAAATTGGTGGGGTGGTAAATTGCGAGGAGGAAAGCCTCAGGCTACAGGACGATATAAACGGGTTGGTCAGATGGGCGGAGAAGTGGCAAATGGAATTTAACCCTGAAAAGTGCGAGGTGATGCATTTTGGACGGACAAATAAGGCAAGGGAATACACAATGAGTGGTAGGACCCTAGGAAGTACAGAGGGTCAGAGGGACCTTGGTGTACATGTGCATAGATCCCTGAAGGTAGCGGAACAGGTAGATAAGGTGGTTAAAAAGGCATATGGGATACTTGCCTTCATTAGCCGAGGCATAGAATATAAGAGCAGGGAGGTTATGATGGAGCTGTACAAAACGCTGGTGAGGCCACAGCTGGAGTACTGTGTGCAGTTCTGGTCGCCTCACTATAGGAAGGATGTGATTGCTTTGGAGAGGGTGCAGAGAAGATTCACCAGGATGTTACCTGGGATGGAGCGCCTCAGCTATGAAGAAAGACTAAACAGGCTGGGGTTGTTTTCCTTGGAGCAAAGAAGGCTGAGGAGGGACCTGATTGAGGTGTACAAAATGATGAGGGGCATAGATAGGGTAGATAAAGAGGAACTTTTCCCCTTAGTAGGGGGGTCAATAACAAGGGGGCATAGATTCAAGGTAAGGGGCAGGAGGTTTAGAGGGGATTTGAGGAGGAACTTTTTCACCCAGAGGGTGGTTGGAATCTGGAACTCACTGCCAGAAAGGGTGGTAGAGGCAGGAACCCTCAACATTCAAGAAGCATTTGGATGAGCACTTGAAATGCCATTGCATACAAGGCTATGGACCAAATGCTGGAAAATGGGATTAGACTGGACAGGGATTGATGGTCGGCGCAGACACGATGGGCCGAAGGGCCTCTTTCTGTGCTGTATAACTCTATGACTCTATGAGGAGAGGTAGAATGGGACGTGTGAGTAGAGGTAGCATGCGAATTGTGAAGAGAGGTAGAATGGGACATGTGAGAAAAGGCAGAAAGGGATTGGATGTGTGAGTAGAGGTAGAATGTGATGTGTGAGGAGAGGTAGAATAGGATGTGTGAGGAGAGGTAGAATGGGATGTGTGAGGAGAGGTAGAATAGGATGTGTGAGGAGAGGTAGAATAGGATGTGTGAGGAGAGGTAGAATGGGATGTGTGAGGAGAGTTAGAATGTGATGTGTGAGGAGAGGTAGAATGGGATCAGTGAGGAGAGGTAGAATGGGATGTGTGAGGAGAGGTAGAATGGGATGTGTGAGGAGAGGTAGAATGGGATCAGTGAGGAGAGGTAGAATGGGATGCGTGAGGAGAGGTAGAATAGGATGTGTGAGGAGAGGTAGAATGGGATGTGTGAGGAGAGGTAGAATAGGATGTGTGAGGAGAGGTAGAATAGGATGTGTGAGGAGAGGTAGAATAGGATGTGTGAGGAGAGTTAGAATGGGACGTGTGAGGAGAGGTAGAATGGGATCAGTGAGGAGAGGTAGAATGGGATGTGTGAGGAGAGGTAGAATGGGATGTGTGAGGAGAGGTAGAATGGGATGTGTGAGGAGAGGTAGAATGGGATGTGTGAGGAGAGGTAGAATGGGATGTGTGAGGAGAGGTAGAATGGGACGTGTGAGGAGGTAGAATGGGATGTGTGAGGAGAGGTAGAATGGGATGTGTGAGGAGAGGTAGAATGGGATGTGTGAGGAGAGGTAGAATGGGACGTGTGAGGAGAGGTAGAATGGGACGTGTGAGGAGAGGTAGAATGGGACGTGTGAGGAGAGGTAGAATGGGACGTGTGAGGAGAGGTAGAATGGGACGTGTGAGGAGAGGTAGAATGGGACGTGTGAGGAGAGGTAGAATGGGACGTGTGAGGAGAGGTAGAATGGGACGTGTGAGGAGAGGTAGAATGGGACGTGTGAGGAGAGGTAGAATGGGACGTGTGAGGAGAGGTAGAATGGGACGTGTGAGGAGAGGTAGAATGGGACGTGTGAGGAGAGGTAGAATGGGACGTGTGAGGAGAGGTAGAATGGGACGTGTGAGGAGAGGTAGAATAGGACGTGTGAGGAGAGGTAGAGTGGGACGTGTGAGGAGAGGTAGAATGGGACGTGTGAGGAGAGGTAGAATGGGACGTGTGAGGAGAGGTAGAATGGGACGTGTGAGGAGAGGTAGAATGGGATGTGTAAGGAGAGGTAGAATGGGACGTGTGAGGAGAGGTAGAATGGGACGTGTGAGGAGAGGTAGAGTGGGACGTGTAAGGAGAGGTAGAATGGGATGTGTGAGGAGAGGTAGAATGGGATGTGTGAGGAGAGGTAGAATGGGATGTGTAAGGAGAGGTAGAATGGGATGTGTGAGGAGAGGTAGAATGGGACGTGTGAGGAGGTAGAATGGGACGTGTGAGGAGAGGTAGAATGGGATGTGTAAGGAGAGGTAGAATGGGATGTGTGAGGAGAGGTAGAATGGGACGTGTGAGGAGGTAGAATGGGACGTGTGAGGAGGTAGAATGGGACGTGTGAGGAGGTAGAATGGGACGTGTGAGGAGAGGTACAATGGGACGCGTGAGGAGAGGTACAATGGGATGTGAGGGAGTGAGAGGTCACACAAAAGATGAGCTGCTGAGTTTTAATGTTTTTTAGTGTCTAAAGTGGGGAAAAAAGGTTACATTTCAAGTTTTAAGAAGTATTAATTTTTGCTAAGTTAGTTCAGTTTAGTTTAGTTTAATTTAGTTTAAGTTTAAGGTTAGTTTAAACACAGAAAGAAAAGAAGAAAAAAACCCGGAGAAAAAAAAGAGTGCCAAAGACGGGTCCCGAAAAAAGGAAAAAAAAAAAAACCAGAGGAAAGTAGAAAACAAAGAAAAGCCAAAGCAAAAAGTAAGGAGAGGAATATACAAACCAAAGAAGAATCCGAACAGCGGCCGCACGGGACCGCATCGGCAACCGAGGCGAGGTGACTCGGGGAGGCCGCACGGGACCGCATCGGCAGCCGGAGCGAGGTGACTCGGGGAGGCCGCACGGGACCGCATCGGCAGCCGGAGCGAGGTGACTCTGGGAGACCGCACGGGACCGCATCGGCAGCCGGAGCGAGGTGACTCGAGGAGGCCGCACGGGACCGCATCGGCAGCCGGAGCGAGGTGACTCGGGGAGGCCGCAGCAGCAGGAGAGCGGCGACTCAACAGCGGCCGCACGGGGCCACAGCGGCAGGGGGTCGGAGCGCGACTCCAGAGCGGCGGCCGGAACACAGGACCGTGGACCGGGGAGGGGCCGGACCGAGACAGAGGCCTGGAGACCTCCGAGGAAGAGGGGTGCAGCCCGAGGGCACCGTGAGGCAGCTGCTCCCAGGCACAGACAGTGAGTACGGGTCCTGGGGAGGGAGCCTGAAGCCAGGGAAAGGCCCGAGGAGCCGGGCAAAAACAGAGGCCCAGAGACCTCAGAGGGAGGGGAGCAGCCGGGAATCAGCAAATCCCAGACACAGACCAGGACAGAGTACGGGGCCTGGGGAGGGCCTGGAGAGCGAGCGAGTCCGGGGACTGGGAAAGGTCGTGAGCAGGGAGAGGGAAACACCAAACCCGGGGCCCCAGAAAAGCTTATTCTAAGATCAACAATACTTTCTACCTCTACACTACCAACAATGAGCGAATCAGAGGAGCCACAGCAGCTCCCGAGGCACACCGAGAGCAACCTCTTCCAGATTCCCCCCAACACCAGAAAAAATGCTATAAAATCGATCAAGCATGAGCAGCTGAGAGAAAAACCAGAAACTCTTTTTGCTGACCGGTACAGCACTGGGAAAAAATGTAATCTCATTTTTTACTCAGATCAGCCAGCGGCTTGGATCACAGCAATAAAATCACACTATACCAGGGCTAAGCAGGAAAGAACCGCTAATGGGTCCAAAATGAAAATTAAGAAACCAGGGGACAGGGCAACCACGACTGTCAACATGTACGATAACGGAACAATATTAGTGCAAGGCAACCTCGACAACTTTGAAACGGCCTTCAAGACACTGAAAGAAATAACTGAGAGGGGAAGGAACAGCCCCAGAGTGGCTAACAGGGGAAAAGCGACCCGCACTCCCCCCACCATTGACAACTCACCAGGAGTAAATCAGCCTGGTTAGGAGGTGAACGAGCCACACAGTTCTAACCAGACACTAACCCCGGGGCCCCACAGCCACATGATACAACTGACTAACCCCAGCGTAATTACCAGGGAGGAAGCCACACATAGTCCCCCTACCAATTCCAGCTCACCAAGAGAAGAGCAGCCTAGCCAGGAAGTGAGTGAGCCTTCCAGGGCTGACCAGACACATACCCCGGGATCACACAGCCAGATACAACTAAAGGATAAATTTAATCAGTTAGAGACAGAGATGGTTAAACTTAGAGAGGAGGTCCTTAAACTGAAACACAAACAAAAGCAAGAGAGGGAGAGATACAGGAGAGAGCTGAATCTACTTGAGAATCAGGTGAATCTACTTGGGAATCAGGTGAAAGAGCTGCAGGAAAACAAAGAGAGCCATAGAGGAGAGATAGCACCATTAGACCAGCAGCCAGAGGCTAGAGATAAGACAATACAGAGCCCGACTGAACAGCTGCACTCCCACACTGAACAACAGCAGCAGACACACAATACAAGGGGTGCCACACAGACCGACCAGCATACTGAAGCTCAGTCTTCCCCCACCACCGTGGAACCACAAGCGAGCCGCTCACAAGAGGAGCGCACACACCAGACACGACCACCCCAGCCCAACACACACGCTATGAGTCCAGGCGAAAGCCACCAGACAGTAAACACAAACAAGGCTGACATCGTAATACTCAGACTCAAATGGGAAATTTCTATGGGAGAAAAAGCTCTTCCCTAGAAGTAAAGTAGAAAAGATCTGGTGCCCAACAACAGACAGAGCCATGGAATGGCTGACCAAAACCCGATTAGGCTCCCCCCAACACATAATAATACACACGGGCACAAATGACCTAAAGGCCCAGCAGAAAGAGGTAGCAACATCGCTCAGAGCAGTGATTAGGAAGGCAAGCAATACATTTCCAAACACTAGAATCACTGTTTCCACAATATTGCCGAGAACAGACTTTAACAGCAACACAATTCATGAGATAAATGCCAGCATAGCAAGAGACTGTGAATCAATACACAACGTGCACCTGGCCCAACACCCCACCCTCGATGAGGAATGTCTTTACGACCGCGTCCACATCCACAGGAAACGAATATCGATCTTTGCTAAAGCCCTGATGGACGTCGCTTTTAACCGGGTCCATACCCAGACTCCAAGAGGACCCCCCCCCCGACCACCAGAGATCAGCGGGGCACATACCAGGGCCACTACAGAGACCACCACCACACCAACCGGGACCAGAGAGGATCCCCATGCACAACAACAATATCAGACCTGCACCACTCCTGTCCCACAGGGGAACAGGACCGCTCCCAGCCAGACAGAGGGAGAGATGCACAGGGCGTACACAATACCTCAGACAGAGACAATCCATTAAGAGACAATAAGCAGACGTGCAGCAGCATCTACTTCCGCCTTATGGATCAGAAAATGAAAAAAATCAAGGACTAATTAATAGAAAGAATTGTAACCAAGTAGTATTAGCATTTATAGACAACGGAGATGATCTTTTTTTCCCACATTTAGACACGACAAACACATATCATTCTTTAACATATCATAGTAAAAGATCAAACTTAACATGAAATCCTTATATATTTCGACCTGGAATATCCAAGGTCTATGCTCTTCGGTGCTCGACGTGAAGAGTAGGACCCCAGAGTTCATAGATGAAACTAAAGATCTAGATATTATCATTTTACAGGAAACTTGGTATAAAGGAAAAGGACACACTGGCCGTCCCCTAGAGTACACAGAGCTGGTGGTCCCCTCCAATAAATTACCAGGAGTAACCCAAGGCAGAGACTCCGGAGGCATAGTGATTTGGTTTAAAACAGAGCTTAAGAATTGCATCAAATTTATAAAAAAGGGCGAAAACCACATGTGGCTCAAAATTGAGAGGGCGATTATCTCTAACACCCAAGATGTTTTCATTTGCGCACTCTATATCCCCCCAATGGAATCCCCGTACTTTAAGAGGACACCTTCTCCAACATCGAGGGGGAAATTATCCAATACCAGGCCCAGGGGAACGTGTTGATCTGTGGTGACCTCAATTCAAGAACTGGCGAAGAACCAGACTTCACCAATAATCAGGGAAACAATTACATATTCGGGAATAACCACTTCGATATCCCTTCCCTTCCATACAGGCATAACTGCGACAAGCAGACAAATACCAACGGAAAACAGCTCCTGCAGCTCTGTCGAAGACATTGTCAATGGTAGGTTCATAGGAGACCTCCTAGGAAGATCGACCTATTGCTCACCTCTTGGCTGCAGCACCGTAGACTATATGATTACGGATTTGGACCCATCCTCTTTCAGAGCATTCACAGTCAAACCACAAACAACACTGTCAGATCACAGTCAAATTACTATGTATCTTAAAAAGACAGAAACAAACACAGAAACACAACCCAGTAAACTGTACAACACCAAAAAATCGTACAGATGGGCCAAAAACGACACGGAAAAATACCAGAAAGCAATTAGCAATGAATCAACTCAAGCTCTCTTGGACACCTTTCTGGATAGCATATACACTCACAATAAAGAAGGCGTAAACCGGGCAGTGAATAACCTAAACAATATTTTTGATAATTTGGCAACAAGGTCAAACTTGAAAGCTCGCAAGAACAAACCCAAAACAAAAAACTATGAAAAATGGTTTGACCCAGATTGCCATAACATGAGGAAAAAACTTAGAAAAATAGCAAACCAAAAACACAGACATCCAGAAAACGAGGAATTACGCCTTACTTATTGTCAGACACTAACACAATGCAGAAACACACTCAGAACCAAAAAAGAGCAATATATTAAGAATACACTCAGCTCCATTGAGGAATCCATTGATTCCAATTGTTTCTGGGACAACTAGAATACATTACACAAAAAACAACACGACGAATTGGCCATTCAAAATGGAGACACATGGGAAAACCACTTTGAAAAATTATACCAGAAAAACACACTAAGGCCAGAGCAACACCAAATATGCAAACAACTGGAAAAGCTCGAAATGGCCATAAAAGATAACCAAAACCCGCTAGACTCCATAATAACAGAAAAAGAACTTTTTGAAAAACTCAAGGACCTGCGACCAGGAAAAGCTTGCGGGGCAGACGGCATACTCAGAGTCATACAGCACGGATAGAGGCCCTTCGGCCCATCGTGTCCGCGCCGGCCATCAAGCCCTGTCCAATCTAATCCCATATTCCAGCATTTGGTCCGTAGCCTTGTATGCTATGGCATTTCAAGTGCTCATCCAAATGCTTCTTAAATGTTGTGAGGGTTCCAGCCTCCACAACCCTTTCAGGCAGTGAGTTCCAGACTCCAACCACCCTCTGGGTGAAAAAGTTCTTTCTCAAATCCCCTCTGAACCTCCCGCCCTTTACCTTGAATCTATGCCCCCTAGTTATTGACCCTTCTACTAAGGGAAAAAGCTCCTTAGTATCCATCCTATCTATGCCCCTCATAATTTTGTACACCTCAATTATGTCCCCCCTCAGCCTCCTCTGCTCCAAGGAAAACAAACCCAATCTGCCCAGTCTCTCTTCATAGCTGAAGCGCTCCAGCCCTGGTAACATCCTGGTGAATCTCCTCTGCACCCTCTCCAAAGCTATCACACCCTTCCTGTAGTGTGGCGACCAGAACTGCACACAGTATTCCAGCTGTGGCCTAACCAGTGTTTTATACAGCTCCATCATAACCTCCTTGCTCTTATATTCTATGCCTTGGCTAATGAAGGCAAGTATCCCATATGCCTTTTTTACCACCTTATCCACCTGTTTCGCCGCCTTCAGGGATCTGTGTACTTGCACACCCAGATCCCTCTGACCCTCCGTCTTGCCTAGGGTCTTACCATTCATTGTGTATTCCCTTGCCTTGTTAGTCCCCCCAAAGTGCATCACCTCGCACTTTTCCGGGTTAAATTCCATTTGCCACTGTTCCGCCCATCTGACCAACCCATCTATATCGTCCTGCAGACTGAGACTACCCTCCTCCCTATTTACCACCCTACCAATTTTTGTATCATCCGCGAACTTACTGATCATACCTTTTACATTCATATCCAAGTCATTAATGTAGACCACAAACAGCAAGGGACCCAGCACCGATCCCTGTGGTACCCCACTGGCCACAGGCTTCCAGTCACAAAAACAACCTTCGACCATCACCCTCTGCCTTCTGCCACTAAGCCAGTTTTGTATCCAATGTGCCAAGGCACCCTGGATTCCATGGGCTCTTACCTTCTTGACCAGTCTCCTGTGCGGGACTTTATCGAAGGCCTTACTGAAATCCATGTATACCACATCCACTGCGTTACCCTCATCCACACACCTAGTCACCCCCTCAAAAAATTCAATCAAATTAGTCAGACATGATCTTCCCTTGACAAAGCCATGTTGACTATCCCTGATTAATCCTTGCCTCTCCAAGTGGAGACTAATTTTGGCCCTCAGAATTTTTTCCAATAATTTTCCTACCACTGATGTTAGGCTCACTGGCCTGTAGTTCCCCGGTTTTTCCCTACTCCCCTTCTTGAATAATGGTACTACATTAGCGGTTCTCCAGTCCTCTGGCACATCCCCTGTGGCCAGAGAGGTTCTGAATATATGTGTTAGAGCCCCTGCAATCTCTTCCTTTGCCTCACACAGCAGCCTGGGGTACATTTCGTCCGGGCCTGGGGATTTATCCATTTTTAGGCCTGCTAAAACCGCCAATACCTCCTCCCTCTTGATGTTAATATGTTCGAGCATATCACAGTCCCCCCGCCCTATTTCTATGTCTACATCGTCCCGCTCCATAGTGAAAACAGATGCAAAAAATTCATTTAGAACCCCTCCTACATCTTCCGGCTCCACACACAGATTGCCACTTTTGTCCCTAATGGGCCCTATTTTTTCCCTAGTTATCCTCTTACCCTTAATATACTTATAAAACATCTTAGGATTTTCCTTTATTTTGCTCACCAGTGTTATTTCATGGCCCCTCCTTGATCTCCTAATTTCTTTTTTAAGTATCCCCCTGCACTTTTTGTACTCCTCTAGGGCTTCTTCCGTCTTTAGCCTTTTGTATCTGCCAAAGGCCCTCCTTTTTTTTCTAATCCATTCTCGTATATCCCCTGACATCCAAGGTTCCCTGTGGTTTTTGGAACCACCCTTGACCTTTATGGGAACATGTTGCCATTGTATGATCTCAATCTCTCTTCTGAAAGCCTCCCATTGCTCCGATGTGGATTTTCCTACAAGTAGCTGATCCCAGTCCATTTTGGCCAGATCCTGCCTTATCCTATTAAAATCGGCCTTCCCCCAATTTAGAACCTTTATTTCCGGCCCATCCCTGTCCTTTTCCATGACCACCTTAAATCTCACCATATTATGGTCACTGTCACCAAAGTGCTCACCTACTAGCACTTCTTCCACTTGGCCGGCCACATTCCCTAGAATTAGGTCCAGTACCGCCCCCTCTCTTGTAGGACCTTCTACAAGCTGGCTCAAAAAGCTCTCCTGGATGCACTTTAAGAATTTTACACCCTCTGTGCCTTTCACACTCTGACTATCCCAGTTAATATTGGGGAAGTTGAAATCCCCCATTATTATTACCCTATTATTTGCACATTTCTCTGAGATTTGTCTACATATCTGTTCCTCTATCTCCCCCTGACTGTTTGGAGGCCTATAGTACACTCCCAGCAAAGTGCTTGCCCCCTTTTTGTTTTTAAGCTCCACCCATATGGCCTCATTAGAGGAACCTGCTAATACGTCATCCCTCCTTACTGCAGTAATTGACTCCTTAATTAATATTGCGACACCCCCTCCTCTTATACCTGCCCCTCTGTCTCGCCTGAAGATTCTGTACCCCGGAATATTGAGCTGCCAGTCTTGCCCCTCCCTCATCCATGTCTCCGTGATAGCAACAATATCATACTCCCATGTGTTTATCAACACCTTCAGTTCATCCACCTTATTTGCAAGACTCCTTGCATTAAAATAGGTGCCATCCAGCCTACTAAGCGAGATGATTAAACACAGACGATAAAATGAAACTGGCTATCCTAAAACTCTTCAACTTGGTTCTGAGTGTCGGTTACTTCCCTGATATCTGGAACATAGGACTCATAATGCCCATATACAAAAGTGGGGACAAAGTCGACCCAAATAACTATCGAGGCATCTGTGTAAACAGTAACCTGGGGAAGGTATTCTGTAGTATCATAAACAAAAGACTTATAAACTTCCTTGAGGAGCACAATGTCTTGAGTAAAAGCCAAATTGGATTCCTGCCAAACTATAGAACATCAGATCATATCTTCACCCTACAGACCCTAATTGACAAACACGTTCATCAAAACAAAAGCAAAATCTACGCATGCTTTATAGATTTCCAGAAGGCTTTCGATTCCATCTGGCATGACGGTTTATTCCTGAAACTTATCGAAAGCGGGGTAGGGGGAAAAACATATGATGTAATTAAATCAATGTATACAAACAACAAATGTGCAGTTAAAATTGGAGACAAACAAACAAAATACTTCCCACAGGGGCGGGGGGTGATATTGGGCAGAAACAACAAAAACCCAAAGCAAACTCAATTGCTACTTGGCCCTAAACAGACAATACAACATGGCTGATTACCTGACCATGGTAAAGGATAGCTAACTGAGAAAAACCTTGACAATGTACAGACTTAGTGAACATAGCCTGGCGATCGAAAAAGGTGGACACAGGCAGACCCGGCCACCAAGAGAGGACAGGATATGCTCTCACTGCAGTCAGGGAGTGGTGGAGACACAGATGCACTTCCTCACAGCTTGTAGAAAATATCAGGGCATCAGGGAGAATTTCTACCCAAAATTCACAAAAATATGCCCGGAATTCAGAAATTTGAATGACGACCAAAAACTCCCATACCTACTAGGGGAAGAGAGACAATGTGTAACACTAGCGGCACACTATGTTACAGCTTGCCATAAACAGAGGGACAACCACTAAATATAAGAAAAGAGTATATATAAATTATATGAAAGTATATTTATACACTCAGGGATATATCTGTTTATGCACTGTATGGATAGATCTGTATTTTTGTGTACAAACATGAATGTTTTTCGATGCTTTGGCAACATAAGATGTAACTTGTCATGCCAATAAAGCGATTTGAATTGAAAATTGAATTGAATTGTGAGGAGAGGTAGAATGGGACGCGTGAGGAGAGGTAGAATGGGACGCGTGAGGAGAGGTAGAATGGGACGCGTGAGGAGAGGTAGAATGGGACGCGTGAGGAGAGGTAGAATGGGACGCGTGAGGAGAGGTAGAATGGGACGCGTGAGGAGAGGTAGAATGGGACGCGTGAGGAGAGGTAGAATGGGACGCGTGAGGAGAGGTAGAATGGGACGCGTGAGGAGAGGTAGAATGGGACGCGTGAGGAGAGGTAGAATGGGACGCGTGAGGAGAGGTAGAATGGGACGTGTGAGGAGAGGTAGAATGGGACGTGTGAGGAGAGGTAGATTGAAACCAGTGAGAAGAGGTAGAATGGTACGTGGGAGAGTCGAAGTATAATGTGACCTGTTAGAGGAGAGGTGGTTTGTCAACCTCAACAAAATTTTCCCTCACTGGAAAACAGAAAGACAGATGGGAGAAATTTCCAGCATGATGTAACTGTCAGTCATGCTTAATAAATATCAACCTCATTTACTTGCATTGTTGTATAAATGCTCTAAGTGGTTGTTGTTGTTGTAAATTGTAAACAGCCCATGGACAAAAAAGTCGTGCTCAGAGGAGTTTGTAGCCCGCCCAGTACAAATAAAAATTAGAGGGCACATTGGTCAGGAACAATGTTCCCTGTAAGCTGCACTTTGTCCTGTCTGGCCTGCTCCTTTTAATGCGCGGTCGCTTTAAATTTCTGCACATGCGCGGAATTTAAAATGTAAAAGCCGGTGAACGGCCTGTGCGGGCCCTTTCAGATTACTGCGCGGCCGCGCGCGTCTGCACGCACTTTATCGGGAGCATTGGTCAGGAGGTGAGCCACTCGCCACAAAACACACAGGGCAGGATTTTAACTCAGGTGTCGGGTAGGAGGCGGGACTACAACTTTCGGGGTTGTAGTCCCATCTCCATCGAGTTCCGGCCAATCCACGCGATTTTAACTTGATTGACCTTGTTGAGCCCGCCCAGCGGGCTCAGCAGACAAATTGAGGGCCACCCAGCAACAGGTGACGTCACAGACTGATATTTCATCTGTCAAGAGGTTATGACAGATGAAATATCAGTGTTTCACAGCTGTTTGAAGCTGTCAAACACTGACAGTCTTACTTCTAACCTGAGTCCTTCTCCACAGACTCAGTTAGATATCTCTCCTGCACAGAAAGCAGAATGTTGTCACTGTTGACAGTTCGCAGCCATTCTGCTTTCTGTGCCCGTGAGATGAGGGACTCCCGGGACCTAAAGGAAGGAAAGCTGAAAAGGTAATTTAAACTTCTTTAATCACTTTAGACACACCAAACACACTTACCTTTGCAATCATGCACACATCACTCACCTGAACACTGACATCTCAGCCCCTCCAAGTCCTTCAACCCGACGGACCGCCTCCTCTAACTTGGCGTGGTTTGGGGCCGTCGGGAATCTCACACTTCATCCTTAAAAATCAGGATTAGGCCAAAAGCTACCTCTTAACTACCTGTTGACAGGCAGTTAATTGGCACTAATCCCTTCCCGCCTCGGGTAGGCGGGTCCCAGTGTGGGGTGGGTACCCGTCTCCTTTGAAACTGGCATGGAGGCGGGTTTGGGTGCGGGCTGGCGTCGGCACCCCTGATTTCGGGATTTTCGGGATTGTAACCGCCCCCCCCCCAACGCCTCCAATCCCGACTCCACGGCCCAATGAAAATCCTTCCCGCAGTCTCTGACCTGCTCTGGTTGCCACAACATTTATGTGGCTGGTCCAGTTGAGTTTCTGGTCAATGACAACCCCCCAGGATGTTGATTGTAATGATATCAGCAAATAGAGATGGTATTTGCCTGTTCGATTATGATGCCTTAATAGCATGTTTGCATGTATTGATTGCTTGTGCCTGACCAGCAGAGGGCATGTGACTGAGAGAAGCAAGGCAGTTAGGTTTGGTTTCGGTTTCGTTCTAGATGCATCACAAGCATCGTGTCTCCTGTAAAAGCTGTATAAAAGAGTTGAACAAGCTTTAGATTAAAAGACATCTTCTTTCATAAATGTCTCATCATTGAACCCACAAAGAAATCAATACATGGTGTCAGAAGTGATTGAAAGAGATGAAGAGAAAAAATCTGAAGTTAAATCAGCTCTCCACATATTAGCAAGCCAAAAGTGAACATCGTTACTTACCATTAGAGAATAGCTAACGAAGTGAAAAAATGGAAGGTTTACACCCACCGGCAACGCTTCAGTTGACAGGTAATGTGGCTGAAAATTGGAAGAGATTCAAACAACGTGTAGAGTTGTATTTAGCGGCAATTGGAGCTGACGAGAAAAGTGATAATAAGAAATCGTCAGTGTTCTTACATGTCGTGGGCGATGAAGCGCTGGAGGTGTGTAATAATTTCACATTCGCTGCTGATGGAGACAAAATGAAGCTAGATAAAATAATGGAACAGTTTGAGGCCTACTGCATACCTAAACGTAACGTGACGTTTGAGAGGCACAGATTTTTCACATGTGTTCAGAAAACGGGTGAGACTATTGATCAGTATGTGACTGAACTGAGAAACAGAAGCAAATCGTGTGAATTTGGGGGACTGACAGGCTCGCTGATAAAAGACAGACTGGTGTGTGGTATTCCGGATAATGGTCTAAGGGAAAGACTGCTAAGAGAGCAAGATCTAGACCTGGGAAAAGCCATAGCACTGTGTAGGGCTACAGAGACTGTGAAGTTGCAGGCAAAGGAGCTGTTCAGTGACAATAGCTGCAACGTGGATGCAGTGAGAATGAACGGACATAAACCGTTTAACAAAAAGAGCGCCAATGTGAAAAAAGAGGCGTGGCCAGCGAACGAAAATGAAAGGGACAATCGAAAGTCATGTAGTCGATGCGGTACACAGCATCCACCAAGAAAGTGTCCAGCATATGGTAATACATGCAATAGTTGCAACAAGAACAACCATTATGCCCGTTGCTGTAAGAACCAAATGCAACAAAGCAAGGTCCATGCAGTAGATGAAAGCGACATAGAGGAGTTCTATGTAGATGTTGTGTCTGAAAACAAAAAAGAAGAAAGAGACTGGATGTTGACACTAAAAGTGAATGACATACACATTCCATTTAAATTGGATACTGGAGCACAAGTTAATGTGATATCAGAGACTGATTTTAAGAAAATTAGACCCAGACCAAAGATACATGGAATCAAAGTGAAAGTGACAGGATACTCAGGTACTGAAATACCAGTGAAAGGAAGATGCATTGTCAAAGTGACACACAAGGACAGAGAGCACACGTTAGCATTAATCGTGGTGCCAAAGGATGTGCAAGCCATACTAGGTTTAAAAGCCTGTGAGAGACTGAACCTGGTAAAGAGAGTCCTCGTTGTGGAAAGCGAAGGAGAGACAGTCTATGATGAACTGAATGTTGCGTAAACACCGGGTAAGCTGATGTATACAGCAGACACGTTGTCCAGAGCTGTTGACCCAGGAGAGCCCGCAAACAGTGAAAAGACTGAAGTACAAGGCAAAAGACAGTGGAACTGACTTCTACCAAAGCATGCTTGTATACCGCACAACGCCGCTCGAGTGTGGTAAGTCACCAGCCCAACTCCTGATGGGACATCGGCTAAGGCCAAACCTACCCATCTCGGAGAACCTCCTGAAAACAAAAGAGGGGGAGAAAGTGAGGAAGTTCAAAGAACAACAGAAAGAAAAGCAAAAGTACTACTATGACAGAGGAACACAAAACCTACCTGAACTCCACACTGGTGACCAAGTAAGGTTCAAAGACAAAACAAACACATGGACTCAGAAGGGAACTGTCCTGAGTGAAGTTCAACCAAGATCATACACCATTCAGACAGATGAGGGTGCTGTTCTGAGAAGAAATCATCGAGATCTTCTCATGGGACCAGCCACAGCAGGTCAAGAGACTGATACTGTTGAACAACCTGATCACACAGCTGAGAACCAATCATCTGAGGCAACAACTCAGATTCAAGGACAATCAATCAGATAATCCTCAAGACACGTGAAGCCTCCTGAGAGACTCATTGAGCAAATTTAAGGACTATTGTTATAGAAGGAAGTAATGTTATCTTATTCTTTCTTCAAGTTCTAGTGTATTGACATATTTCATGTGAACACACAAAGCAAGGTTAAAAAACCTTGATCATGATAATGATAATGTAAGTTCATTAAGTGTTACAGTTAAAATGCAGATTAATACAAAGAAAACATGTTGTTAGTTAAAAGTAAAATACTTTTGTTTTAAGAAAAGGAGATGTAATGATATCAGCAAATAGAGATGGTATTTGCCTGTTCGATTATGATGCCTTAATAGCATGTTTGCATGTATTGATTGCTTGTGCCTGACCAGCAGAGGGCATGTGACTGAGAGAAGCAAGGCAGTTAGGTTTGGTTTCAGTTTCGTTCTAGATGCATCACAAGCATCGTGTCTCCTGTAAAAGCTGTATAAAAGAGTTGAACAAGCTTTAGATTAAAAGACATCTTCTTTCATAAATGTCTCGTCATTGAACCCACAAAGAAATCAATACATTGATGTTGGGGGATTTTGTGAGGTTAATGCCAGTGAATGCCAAGGGAGTGGTTAGGTTCTCTCTTGTTGGAGATGGTCATTGTCTGGCACTTGTATGACGCCAATGTTACTTGCCACTTATCAGCCAATGCCTGGATATTGTCCAGGTATAACAAATGGTAGCGCTCCTTTCCAACACTCCCTGCAAAAATGCTTCCAGTGTCATCATCAAATCTTGTTTGCCTTTGTCTGACAGCTTCCATAACAGCAGCACTACACCATTAACAGCTGCCCAGCTCTCCCTGCACTAGAGCAGGAATTTAAAAAACTGCTTAGAGGTCGCCCTATATTATTGATCTTGTTGCTTCATTGACAGGAATGATTACAGACCAATCTGTTACCGCTCCAGAAAACAGCAAAATCAAAAGTTAACCAGCATGCTTCATAACGCTTAAACTCTTAATCCTTGACTACTGCAGCAACTATAATTTCTTTGCTTATTGTACAGTCTGTGACATTACTGTGTTAATTGAATCGAGTGATGATATTATCTGACTGACGTTTTAATATTGATTTAATTATGCAGCTTATATTTCAATTTACTGTGAGCTGTGTAGGATTTGAATTTGACTACAACAATAAGAAAGTAAATGATTTGGTTTTATGTAGGAATCCAGGTAGTGTAATACAAAGACCAAGAAAATACAGAAAAGAACAGGAAGCCGGTTTTCCAGTGTAGTTACTCCAGGTGGAAAAAGCAGGAGGATAATTGGGCAGTGAGCCATTTGACTGGCTCCCCACCACCTGATGGCACGTCTGGGATTTTCCACTGGAAGTGTCATGAAGTGGAAAAATACATCCGCCAAAATATGGGCAGGATTATTGCGCAAATGATGGGATGACACTATATGATATACTTCCCATGTGAGCCCGAGAGGTGCTCAGTTCCTGGCGCCCAGCATTGCCATGGAATGTGCGGGGATGTAATGTGTTAAATTGAAATGACTGGCTGGCGCAATCGATCGCAGAGCCTTAGTCAAAGTGGTCACAATGGGAACTTTGGAAAGTTGAAAGTTTAAAAAAATAATTACATCTTCAGGTGCCACAGCAAATTCCCTCACTCCACCAAAAACATCAATGGTCACGGTACCCATCCTCAATATGGAACTGACCCTGGCCCAAGGACATTAGCCTGGACCAAGAGCTCAGGGAAGGGCAGACAACATGATCCACTGCCATTGTGGCAAAAAGGAAAATAGTCCTTCAACTGTCGCATGTCAAACGTTTAAATGGACACTTGCGGGTAGATGTTCAATTTGCCACCCAGGCATAAAATTAGCATTGTTGATCGATGGAAGTGAAAATTAGACCGTTTCTATAATGGGCGGCTGATCAGCAACACCAGTTTTAAGCCATAGCGACACATTGCAAATCTATCCATGGATTCTGTTCTCAGACTAACTTGGCATTCTGCGAGCACCGATTCCTACCGATCAGAAATGTGACCATCACATTGTTCGATGAGGGTGTTCACTATTTTGACTGCATCATAATTGCTATTATTTTCCTGTGTGGAAATGAGTTGCTGCTCCAAGTCCTGACACATCCGGCTGGGGTCCGAAGCATGGGTAGTCAGATTTTTACCTGAATGGAGAGGGAACAGGAAGGGGACAAAATAAATACTAATAAAGTGCTTTGAATTCATTGCTGAGTAATTTCAGTATCCGGTGGATCTGAATGTAAGATCCCTCTGCATTTTTGAAGATCCGCTGCTTTCTGCATTACACAGGACAGATGAATCTCATACTCTGTGTACCAAAGGAGAAATGTCATGGTGCAGCTGGTAACAGTTTTGTAGCTACATTTTCTTGCACAGTCGTAGTTGATAACTGTATTAATAAATAGGATCGGTTTTCAGGGCAACGGGATCTGTACCACCAGCATGGAACGTGTGTGCAGGGATGGGAAATTGATGGGAAACGGTCCCTGGCAGCCGGCCAGATTGACAGGCTGGGCAGGAAAGCCAGTGATGTGAGGCAGCAGCCGGGAACTGTTGGGGATGGACCCCGGCAACTGGGAAAGATTGGGGGTCGGTGCGGGGGCGGTTGGACCGGCAATTGGGAGGGAGGGGCGAGCGGGAGAGATCGTGGGTTTCGGGGGCGGGGGGGGCAGAAGATTTGCTTGTGAGGTGGGGGAAGCACTCCTGCTCCTCCTGGCCCACAAGTAGTGCTATAAAAAGTACTTACCTCCTGGATCCGCCTCCCCATACCTGCTGGGTTTCCTGAAGCCCGTTAAACTCGTGCAGGAGGTGTTAATTTCAAATCACTGCCAAAATCTCAGGAAAGGAGCCTCAATTAAATATTATAATTACGGACCCGCCTCTCCAGAGCGGGTTACTCAGAGGCCCCGATATCTACCGTGGTTAAAACAAGATTGGGGTCGTCCGCCAATTTGAAGATTTAACCGCCCCCGACCCTCTCCCGCCCATCATAGGGGCGGTTAAAATTCCCCCTAATTCTTCCACATTGCAGGATTCCCAAAGTCCAGGCGTTATTGATTCTAAACAGTGTTACTGAGAGGGTCAAATAAATGCCACCATTTTCTTTTGCACGTCTGCTTACACAGGCCGGGACTTGCTTGTCACTACTTCTGACAGGTTCAGACCACCAGGAGATTTTCACCATCTCTTCCCCACCACTGAGAGCTTCTCAAGAGCAGGTATGGCTATCCTATGGACAGACCCTTGTAAGCCATATCATGGAAAAGGAGGAGCACAGGATGGAGCAAAGACAAGTCTGTCAGCATTCAAGGAGGATGCACCCCACCAGATATTCCCCCTCCTCTATAGAATACAGTTCATATGAGGACCTTAGTGAGGAGATGTGCAACCGGATTCCACACTAAATTCCAGCCAATGGCAGGAAACCTTTCCCCCCGCCCCCGCCCCAGCCCCAGCCCCACTCTCTGCCCTCGGCCCTGACTGGAATTTCAGGCTTGCCTCCTCCCTCTAAGCTTTCAATTAGAAAACCAAACCGGACTGTACTTGTAAACGTTCTATTGCGTTAAGCTGGGAGATTGAGCTGTGGTGGGTTTTAAACTCCTTTTGTGTTGTGACTGAGTTAAAGAAACCTCTACCAAACTAAAACAAGATGAAAACACTTCAGTTTTTGTCACAAGCGGCTTCACTGCAGATGACCCTGAAAGTGTAAATTAATGGAATGAAAATCCGGCAGGTTCCTCCTCACTAGATTTCCGTCGCTGTGCTCCACCCAGAAGATGTTTAATGCCCAAGTGGTAAAGACGAAAACATACTCCATTAACTGACGGTGTGGAATCCGGTTCTGCTGGGATTCTGCCCCGTTTCTTGTAGTTGTCCATTTTGTGATGGGGAGGAGAGGGCATTTTCCCTGACCACCTCCCCTATGTCAAGGGGCAGTTCCCAGAGTAGCCTGGAATTTCCACTCATTCCACCTTTATAAAGCCTTAATGGACTGTCAGTTAATGGAGTATGTTTTCTTGCCAGCTGAGAGCTGGTGTGAATTATACTGAAGCCTTTTGAAAGGCCCCAACTGTTAGATGCTGCCGAAAGAGGTTGAAAACTATAAGGGGCCTACTAAAGAAATCATACTTATCTGTCTTAACACACTATACCATTGGCAAATGGCTACAGACTAGCAGTATTGCCAATAGAAAGATGGCTGACAATAACCTTGCCAACACTTACCAGCAAATCTCACTCCTCAATGGACACAGTTAGCCAAGCACAGAGCCAAGTGAAAAGAAGGAATGCAAGGAGTAGTACAAGTAAGAAGTACCAGGGAGGAAAACAAGTTCAGTCAAGTGGAAAACTATCATTTTAGTAAGATTGAGACACCAATATTACCACGTCTGATTGAAGACACCCATGTCTGAGTGATAGATTTAAAGATTAAAGGAACAGAGTAATGGCGAGCTTCAACACCTTGCTCTGATCCCAAAAGCAATGGGAAAAGAGACATCCAGTGCCCCGCAACATAACAATTGGGCGGGGGTGGGAGCAGGGTCACAGACAACCAAAGCCAAGAAGAAAAATACTCTCTGGAGCTACTTCTGATACTACTTGGAAATCCAGAGCTGCAGGGCAACAGAGACAATATAGCAAAGAACAAGAGACTACCCAAAACTCAAAAAGACTCACTTACAACTACAGTTCAGGGAGGGGGAACATTTATTTAGATATCTCTTAGAAAGGAGGACGTAGGGCGTTTTAGTTATAAGGTTAGAACTCAATTTTGTGTAATGTAAGAAAAGGCTGGGGGATGGAGCGATGAATGAGTGCAAAAAGAGATCGGTGCAAACTGGCAGAGACTGGTTATGGGGAAAACACACCAAGTTGGGGAGACAGGTGGAAACTGTAAGAGAAGCACTCGGAATCGAAAATACCATGGCCGTTATTATCTCATGTTTGATTCTATTATATAACATCTTGAAAAGAATGACAATGTGACTTTACAGCATTACCAAATCTATGAGCATAGATACGTGGTGAAACTGAAATCTTTGGAACTATATTTTATAAGAAAATAGGTACGGGATATTTTCAATGATAAAATCTGCTATTAGATTGGGTTTCTCTTCTCTGCTTCCCCCCCTGCAGTAACTGAAAATTATCCATTAAAACAGCTATTACTTTAGATTTACATTTTCCAGACCTGAATAACCGATTTAAAAATCATTTATTTACCTGTTGAAGAGGCGATACTGGTTGTGGATTCCTAAAGTAGAAATTTACAACATCAGATCATTTTTCAATGAAGTAGGTTATTCTAAGAACTTGTAGGTGAAGTATGTTCATTCTATCTTACCTGGGATGTTTCACAAGGGATGTCTGCCACTGTTGTAGTGACATTGACATTATTGGAATGGTTACTCCATGTTGTAACTTTAAATGGATCACCACTTAGGGTAAAGGCATTAAGGTCCTATAAAGAAACACAATAAAAATATTACAACAAATCTTCCTAGACTAAAGTCTCATACAGCATATATTTGAAGCTTGCTAAATGACTAATTAAACTGATTGTTTAATTTCTTATCCCTTTGAGAACCGCCTCCACTGATAGGTTTCAAAAATTTGCAATTTTCCCATGATTGTCGATTTGATTTCAGAGGTTTGGGATGCCCGTGCTCAATTAGTGCTTTGGGACTGAAACTTGCCTCTGTTGACAGCACTTTTCCGGTCTGATTTTATGGCTTCTTGCTCCCTTGGCTCATTCCACAGCATTTCTGCATCTTCTGCACCACCTCCAACATCTTTTGAGAAACCACTATATCCTTAAATTCTTGAGGCATTGGAACCAGTTCTTGGGGAGGAGTGACCTGTACCAAGGGGACGGTCTACACCTGAACTGTGAGGGAGCCGATGTCCTCGGGGTAATATTTTCTAGGGCGGTTCGGGAGGATTTAAACTAATTTGGCAGGGGGATGGGAACCTAGGTAGTGGAAAAGAGGGAAGTCATATGAAGTCAGAAATAGATGGTAGAAAGGTGAGAAGCAATAAGCAAAGGAGAGAAACACAAAGGGCCAAACTAATTCATAATGAGAGTGTGAAAAAAGCAAGCCTGAAGGCTTTGTATCTTAATGCTAGAAGCATTAGGAACAAGGTGGATGAATTAGTTGTGGAAATAGAGGTAAACAAGTATGATTTGATTGGGATTACAGAAACGTGGCTGCAGGGTGGGCAAGGCTGGGAACTTAACATCCAGGGATATACAATATTTAGGAAGGATCGGCAAAAAGGTAGGGGAGGTGGGGTAGCATTGCTGGTAAAGGAGGGGATTAATGCAATGGAAAGGAAGGATATTAACTCGGATGAAACGGAATCTGTATGGGTAGAAATGAGAAATAGCAAGGGGAGGAAAACGTTAGTGGGTGTGATATATAGGCCTCCAAATAGTAATATGGAGGTGAGGGAAGGCATAAAAAGGGAAATTAGAGAAGCGTGCGATAAGAGCACAGCTGTCATCATGGGTGACTTTAATTTACATATTGATTGGACTACCCAAATTAGTAAAAATTCTGAGGAGGAGGAATTCCTGGAATGTTTTCGGGACGGTTATCTGGACCAATATGTCGAGGAGCCGACTCGAGATCAGGCCGTTTTAGACTGGGTATTGTGCAATGAGAAGGGACTTATCAGCAATCTTCTTGTACGAGGCCCCTTGGGTCAGAGCGATCATAATATGATCGAGCTCTCAGTCGAGATGGAGAGTGAGGAAATTGAATCAGAGACTAAGGTCCAGAACTTAAATAAAGGGAATTACGAGGGTATGAGACGGGAATTGGGTAAGATTGATTGGGTGGTGTTTCTGGGGGGATTGACAGTGGATAGACAATGGCAAGCATTCAAAGATAGAATGGAAGAATTCCAGAACATGTTTATACCGGTTTGGCATAAAAATAAACCTAAAAAGGTGACTCAACCGTGGATAACGAGGGAAATTAGGGACAGCATAAAATCAAAAAAAAGGGCATATCAACTGGCAAAAAAAAGCACCAGACCGGAAGATTGGGGGCAGTACAGGATACAGCAAAAGAGGACAAAGGGATTAATCAGGAAGGGGAAAATAGAATACGAAAGTAAACTTGCAGCAAACATAAAGACAGACTGCAAAAGCTTTTATCGGTATATCAGGAGGAAAAGACTGGTAAAATCCCAAGTCGGTCCCTTGCAGTCCGATTCGGGAGAATATATAATGGAGAATAAGGAAATGGCAGACCAATTAAACTCATACTTTGGTTCTGTATTCACAAAGGAGGACACAAATAACCTCCCAGGAATATCGGCAAACATAGGGACTAATGAGAGGGAGGAGCTGACAGAAATTAGTATCTCTAGGGATATGGTGTTGGGTAAGTTGAGGGGACTGAAGGCCGACAAATCCCCGGGGCCTGATAAACTACATCCTAGGGTACTTAAGGAGGTGGCCCTGGAGATAGCAGATGCTCTAAGGATCATCTTCCGGAACTCCATTGACTCGGGAACAGTACCCGTGGATTGGAGGGTAGCTAATGTTACCCCAATATTTAAAAAGGGGGGTAGAGAGAAAGCAGGGAATTATAGACCAGTAAGCCTTACATCGGTTGTGGGCAAAATGCTAGAGTCCATTATTAAGGATAAAATAGCGGAGCACTTGACAAATGGGGAAAGGATCGGACAGAGTCAACATGGATTTACAAAGGGTAAATCGTGTTTGACTAATCTGCTGGAATTTTTTGAGGAAGTAACTGGTAAAATAGATGGGGGAGAGCCAGTGGATGTGGTGTACCTTGACTTCCAGAAAGCCTTCGATAAGGTTCCACACAAAAGATTATCATGCAAAATTAAGGCTCATGGAATTGGGGGCAAAGTATTAACGTGGATAGAGAACTGGCTGGCGGATAGAAAACAGAGAGTTGGAATAAACGGCTCGTTTTCGGAGTGGCAGGCAGTGACCAGCGGGGTGCCGCAAGGATCTGTCCTGGGACCCCAGCTGTTCACAATATATATAAATGATCTGGATCAGGGAATTGGATGCAATATTTCCAAATTCGCTGACGACACTAAACTAGGAGGAGGGGTGGGCTCTGATGAGGATGTCAGGAGGCTACAGTGCGATTTGGACAGGTTGGGGGAATGGGCGGATACGTGGCAGATGCACTATAATGTGGATAAATGCGAGGTTATCCACTTTGGGGGTAAAAACAGGAGGGTAGATTATTATCTAAATGGCAATAGATTGGGAGATGGGGAAGTGCAGAGGGACCTGGGTGTTCTTGTGCACCAGTCACTGAAGGAGAGCATGCAGGTGCAACAGGCGATTAAGAGGGCAAATGGTATGTTGGCCTTCATATCAAGGGGGTTCGAGTATAGGAATAGGGATACCTTACTACAGCTGTACAAGGTGCTGGTGAGACCGCATCTGGAGTATTGTGTACAGTTTTGGTCGCCCCATCTGCGGAAGGATGTTCTTGCCATGGAAAGAGTGCAACGGCGATTCACCAGGCTGATACCTGGAATGGCGGGAATGACCTACGAAGAGAGATTAAATAGTTTGGGCTTGTACTCACTGGAGTTTAGAAGATTGAGAGGGGATCTCATCGAAACATATAAAATTATGGCAGGCCTGGACAGGCTGAATTCAGAGAGAATGTTTCCAATGGCCGGGGAGCACAGAACCAGGGGCCACAGTCTAAAAATAGCGGGCAAATCATTTAAAACAGAGATGAGGAAGAATTTCTTCACTCAAAGAGTGGTGAGCCTGTGGAATTCCCTGCCACAGAGGGCTGTGAAGGCTAATTCAATAAATATTTTCAAGAGAGAATTGGATATATTTCTGAAGGCTAAGGGGATTAAGGGTTACGGAGAAAAGGCGGGGACGGGGTACTGAACTGGTAAGATCAGCTATGATCTCAGACGAAGATCAGCCATGATCTCATTGAATGGCGGAGCAGGCTCGAAGGGCCGAATGGCCTACTCCTGTTCCTATCTCTATGTTTCTATTCCAAGGCAAGGGCCTACCCGAGGCTCTCGGATGTTGTTGGAGGGGGCGACAGCTAGCATGGAGGTGCTCTTCCACTCATCTCGGAGGAAGAGGCCTGCCAAAGAAACCAAGGTTGTGTGGGTACAGCTGGCAATGGATATAACCTCCAGATCTGTGTGCCGATTGGGAGACTGTTTCTGTGTATTGAAGAAATACCATCCCTGTTGGAAAGCATTAAAATGATTTGAAGCCAAAATGTTGGCATTATGCCATCTGTTCTTTCGCCTTAGGCAGCTCCACATTGCGGGCAGCGCCACACTTGCGTTGTCAGGTTGGTGGCCTGAGTGAAAGGAGGCCAGAGGGTCATGTCCATTGTCAATGATGTCCTAGGGTGGAGCAAAGGACATGTGCCAACTTGGGCAACCTATGCAAATCTGGCCATGATAAGTTCATCCCTTGCATCCCGGGCAGCCATGTGTTCGCGTGCTGCCGTTGCTGCTGGTCGATACACTGGTGCACTGACCTCATCCTCCTCCTCCTCCAGATCCTCCTCCTCCTCCTCCTCATCCTCATCTGAAGTCCATGCAGAAAGAAAATGAATGGTTCCCATGCTGCTTGTAGACGCCTCCTTTGGAGAAGAACTCATTGCAAGTGGGGAGAGGGTCTTCCAAGGAAGTCCCACAGCTGATGGAGTCAAGCTGCAGCACCTCTGACTTTGGAAGGCCTTCTCAAAGTGCTCAGAGACCTTTTAAAGCCAAGGTCTGGCACCTGCAAGTACTCCTTGCTGCAATAAACAATGTCTTGTTAGACCTGCAGCAGTGAGGAGGCCACCCACGAGTCAACCTGCCAGGTTTAACAGGCGTGGTTTAGGAGGTGCATGGATCACGCCAAAAAGCTGGAAAAAATCATGGCCTCTCAAAATAGGCTTAGAGAGGCCCTTAATGAGCATTTAAGGATCTTTAATAGTGCAATGGCCAGCTGGAGGCAGGAGCATTTCCTGACCTCCAAAACCGGCACCAGCAAAATCCCGCTTACAGTCACTGCTCACAAGACTCCCCTTCCCCGTTTCCCTTCACTCTCCTACAATCATTGCACCACACTTCACTACAACTCCTTCTCCTCACACTCACCACTAATACAACCTCACTTACCCACAACTCACATCTGACACACTGACTGTCAGCTATTCCATATCCTCCAAACACCTCACAGGACTCTCACTAACACACTCCCTTCTTTCTTGTAGCAGAAGGTCGCACACAACTCCCGGAGCAGGCCGCCAGCAGAGGAAGATGAGCCCGCCTGCAAACACTCACCCCCTTCAAAGAAAGTTGGTGGCCATCATGGGCGGGGAGAGTCGAGGCCGTGCCACTGGCAATGCTGGAGGAGATGTCGCACAGGGCTTCTTCACACCTAATCCTCTGTGTCCCTTCTGACTTCTATCTCACCCCACACACTCTGCATGACAAGCAGCAGATGCTTTAACCACCCTCCTCTCTCTCTGTTCTCCATTCACACCAGAAGCTAACCCTTGTCCTTCTCTTTCATTTCACAGGTGCTGAAAATGTGGAAGCCCTTGTTCCAGTCGAGCTGTAACTAACACTACCCCTTTAAGTTGTGCACAACATGAAGCAGGAGGAGGCTGGGCCCGCCTGTACACCCTTTCCCCTTAAAGAAGAGATTCACGGTCCAGAAGCAGCAGAGAAGAAGTACAAGGAAGACGAGGAGGAACGGGAGGAACCAGAGTTGTAGCCAATAAGATTGTTGTAGCAGCCACTCATTGCGAATTCCGTTCAGTGATACCCAGATTGGACCCCTGCTCAAATTTGGACACAAATGAAACACCAAACATTTTACACAGAAATACCATGCTGTACATTTCCATCTACTGCAGATTCACTGACATCTAAAACCATCCTACTGTACTAGTAATACTAACATTGCCTTTCCTGACAGAAGTAGTCCACACTAAGTAGAAATAAAGGAGTAGAATAAGCCAGCACGAACTGGGCACAGGGAACGATCCCTGCACCTGAACGGGTATGCCCGAGGCGAACCCAATATTGGGCTTCACCTCATTTAAATGAGACTGGCGAGCTCTGTACACCTGCTGGGCAATCATCAGGGACAGTAGCGGTGGTCAGAAGGAAGGATCAGTGGTGAGGGTGCGGGGAGTGGGAGGGTTGGGGTCAGGATCAGAGAGCGGGGAAGCTGTGGCCGTCAGTGCCCATGGTTTTCTTGTAGGGTCGGGATGACCCTCCTGCTCCAACCAGCTCCACATTCAGGTAAGTACTTTTAACAAACTTAGCTTTATGGAGGGGCCTGCAGTAGTCCCTTTTAGGACAGCCTGTTAGGCTGCATGTAGACCTGGTTTTCCTGAATGCAGCCCGTGCCAGCTGCCTCAAGGAAAACTAATATCGCAGAAGGGGTCTCAAACATGTCAGGCCCCTTATTTGCATATGCAAAGCGAGTAACACCTGTTTTAGGTGCAGGCCCTGGATGCCTATTTCTTTGCCTACATCAATATGGTGAGCGGCGCACTTGCGACTCATAATGTGTGTGTGCTTTCTGCCTGCCGTATTGGAGGCTTAGGCTTTAGCACCAAAAAATGGGTGCAACACCATCAAAGGACAGTCATCTAGGCTAATGTGTTCCAAGCTTATTATGTGTTCTTTACATTGTGGTATGATTCTGTTCTCTACCACCATGTTTCCTCTTAGTGATCTTAAATAGTGTTTCTCTTTTATTTCCAATTCTTCTTGCTTCCTGAGTGGAAGGAGCACGTGTGGCAATAGGCTACAGTTGTTTTCTACAGGCCTCCAGTGGTGGAGGTGTTGTTGGATCTCTGTGTGTAGGGTTATGAGATGTCTATGCTACAGCTGGAGCTATGTGCGAGATTGCATTGCTTGCTGGGGCATTAACCTGCAAATCTTTGAGGAGCCTGGCTGGGTCATAGGGATTAGCAATCACGTTGATAGTAAACTTTTGTGTCTCTTTCCTGCCCTGCTCCAGATGCTGTACACCCCTGCAGAATTGCCTGCAATCTGCATATGAACCAAATTAGGCTATCACCAAGATGTGGGAATCCTGTTGTCACTGAACTCCAAGCCTGTCAAGTCTGGCTATGACCATCTTTTATAAGGTGAACCCCAAGGTCTCCAATGTGTGAGCTACACCATTCTTGAAACTGTACAAATGCTTGTGAAGTAGTCACTCACTCCATGATGCATTGTTGTTGTGCAAACCCTGTGGTAGCCAGAGTTGTACGCTTGAACATTTGCTGACAATTCTTGCAGGGTCATGCCCCGAAGGATGTCATGAGGCCTTCTGGTCATCCAACAATTCTGAAGGCAGGCCCAGTTGTGTACCAATGCTTTGCCCATGCAGCTGCTCCCTCTGCTGCCACCTTCACTAACTCCTCCTCCCTTATGATCTCTGCTTCACTCACTCGCTCCCTCCTCAAACTCACTACCTGAATACCCCAAGATGCCAGTATCTGTGATGGTGCTTTTACCAGGTGGGGTGCAAAGTGCTAAATGGCTGTGAAATGCTCTGTTTCTGGCTGTCAACCAGGTTTCTGCCTCAGCTCAGAAAAAAACACAGTGGAATAAACGAAGATATGTTTTTATAGATTTAGGGCAGAATTTCTTGTACCAAAGGGGAAATGCCAATATATTGTGTGTCATGCACCTGTCATACAATGTACGTCGCTATGTTACTGAGTGAGAGAGTAAGCAAGGGTAACAATGAAAGAAAGAAAATAAAGGTCCTTGCTGGGTGGGGGCGGCACAACTCTGAACTCTCCCTCCCCGACTACTTCAATGGTCTCAGGGCAAAATATATCAGGAGCCCTCTGCTCATACTGGGTCAGCTTTGAAGCTGTGGTGTTTCCTGCCTGAGGGAGTTCACACTCGATAGTTGTGAGCAACCTTTTCCTGCAGAAACACACAAGATATCTGGATGTTAGAAATTGGCAAAGAACTGAGACAAGGCCAGTGGGCAGTGCACATCCCTCCTTGTATGAGCACAATCCAACACCGCACCCATGTAGGCTCTGAATTTCCTTGAGGGTTCCGCTGGTCTGCCATTGTAACACCAGTGGGAGACCAGTGGAACCCACCGCAAAATGGCAGGGATCTCTTTTCATTAGGTCTCTGCCATTTCTGGGATTTTCTGGACTGCCTCGTAAGGGCTGGAACCCGTGTCTGCCCCTTACAATGCAAATATTATTGGGACTTCCTGCTTCCCTGGCTCAGTTGGGACCTGAGTGCAGTACTGGAGCACAATGCACCCAGTGAAATGAGGCGTTCCGGCCACCAGATGAGCAGAAGTGGATGCCCCACAATTGTGTTCCCAAGTGTCTTTCAGGCCTTCTGTACTATCTGGGACTAATGGTGTGCAGTATGATGTACAAGGTAGAGATGGATCCTTGGGAGTTACCTAGGTCATGGAGGTAGGAATCTAGGAGGGTTAGTTTGTACCGCAGTTTGCGGATTATTGGTGGAACCTGAAGTTAGTGGAGCAGGTTGGATTGTGTAAGGTGGATTTTGTTAGCCAATTGTTGGAGATTCATCAATAATTTTCATTGAGGAGCTGGCCTAATGTGCCAATTCCTTTCTCATGCCAGAGCATAAATTCATTCTTTCAAAACCCTTCTGGGAACTTCCAATTGTGCCCAATTGGGGATCTGGCATGCTGAAGAGTGCCTTCAGTGATACACAGACCTCCTGCTAGGTTATCATAATAAAAGTGCTATTATCAGGTACCTCCACTGGCCTTTTCTGAGGGTCAATGAAAGGTGGATTCTGCAGGGGTATTGGTAGGGAGGCTTAAGCCTCCATCCTGAGCCAGAGGGACTCTGAAAAAGCCATGATCCAGGTAGGAATTACTTGGAACTAAGGTGCCCAAAAATAGTCCCTGAAATTCATGAGGCAAATTTATTTCCTCTTTTTGTGAAGTTGGAGGTGTTTGATGCAAAAGCACTGTCTATTGCTCACCAAGAGGAATTTGGAGACATGTCACATCAATTATGGGCTGTTGATAGATAAGATCTTTACAGGGAGCATTTGGGATACACACAGAAGGCAGAGGAGTCCATTCACCTTTATTAAGCTTTCCATTCTCAGATATGATAGGGGAGGGTGTTGTACCTGTCCAGGTCAGCATATATTCTGGCTTGGAAGGGTGAGAGGATTTTTTTCGAAGGACAGCTGAGACCTTGGGTTTCACTGTTATGCCCAAACATCTTAAGCCCGTCTTGGATCATTGAAAGGGAGTGGTGATACCCTGTGTGGTAGCTATGGGGTCCATTTTGGAGCAGTTTAGTTTGAACCCTTAAAGCAACTAAAAGTCCTTGATGTTTTTGAAAGATGCTGGGGATGAATGTACTGGGCTGATCTATATTTACTAGCATGTCATCAACATAATCATATTTTGTGTTCTAATCTATTGTTATATTCCATGGATGTCTGAGTTTGTTCTTATCGTCAGATTGCCCGGGGTTCTATGGCCAGGGCACAGTGGAGGGGGGACAAAAAAACAACACAGCTTTGCCCCGAAAACAAAAGCAAAATACTGCAGGTGCTGGAAATCGGGGAAAAAAAACCCAAAATGCTGGAAACAATCAATAGGTTAAGCAGCTTCTGTGGAGACAGAAACAGAGTTAACGTTTCAGGTTGATGACCTTTCAATGGAAGAAGTTAGAGATTTAACGGTTTTTAACCAAGTGCAGAACCAGGGGAAAAGCAGGAGGAGGAAAGAACAAAGGGAAGGCCTGTGATAGGGTGGAGGACAGGAGTGATTAAATGACAAAAGGGATGATGGTGCAAGGCAAAAGGGGGTGGTAACGGGAGAAGTAAAGGAAAGAAATGAAAGATGGGCCCAGAGGAGCTGTAAATGGCTACAATAGAACCATTACCAGCACCCGACCAAAGGTCAACGACTTGAAACAATGGGGCAGTAATTCCTCCCCAAACGCATGAGTACGGAAGGGGTACTCACGCGTCGGGCCGGAGGAAATGCTGGTTTTCAGCATGCACAGTGCATGCGCTGAAAACCGGCATTTCCTCTCCTCTAACCCAAGAGGTGAAGAGGCTAGCGCGTGCGCTGTAGGGGGCAGCGCGTGCATCTTGGATTTCCTCTGTTTTGGGGGATTTGCGCATGTGTAAAGGCCTCCGGTCTTTACGCTTGTAAAAAGCACACGTAAGTATTTATTTTTACAGGTAAGTGGTGTTTTATTGCAGTTTAGAATTTTTTTTTCCACAGGTTTATTATTTTAAAGAATCTACAATAAGGTAAGTTTAGTTTTAGACCCTTTTTACTAAAAATTTATTTTTTTCAAAAAAAAAAATTATTGTTTAAATTATTTTTTTTAACTTATTTATACTTAATTTAATGATTGGGATGTTTTTTAAATGTTTATTTAAAGTTTAAATTGTGTTTTGGGCCCCTGTAGTTTTCATGAGTTTGACAGTTCTTACTCTCAAACTCATGAATGAACCTTCCCCTCCCCTGATTGGTTGTACAGTGCTCACCTGATCCCAGCCGGCACATCGCACTAACTACGCCGCTGGATCAGGTAAGCACTGCGCGCTGACATCTGAACCGGGCTTGTCACAGGAAATGCAAGCAGGCCCGGGCTTCAGATGTCAGCGCGCAGGGTGAGTGCAGATCGGGGGCTTGCACGTGCGGCAAGCCCCCGACACCAAGTTCTGGGCCATTAACTCTGTTTCTCTCTCCCCAGATGCTGCCTGACCTGCTGAGTATTTCAAGGGTTTTCAGTTTATATTTCATTACCAGCACTAGCTAGCCTAAGAAAATGAGAGCAGTGGTTATAAGCTACAGTTGTTGAACTAAAAATGGTGGTAGAGAGAAAACAGGGAATTATAGACCGGTAAGCCTGACATCAGTAGTGGGAAAAATGCTAGAGTCCATTATAAAAGATGTAATAGCAGAGCACTTGGAAAACAGTGACAGGATCGGACAAAGTCAACATGGATTTACAAAAGGTAAATCACGCTTGACTAATCTACTGGAAATTTTTGAGGATGTAACTGGTAGAATAGATAAGGGAGAACCAGTGGACATGGTGTATTTGGACTTTCAGAAGGCTTTCGATAAGGTCCCACATAAGAGATTAGCGTGCAAAGTTAAAGCACATGGGATTGGGGGTAAGGTACTGTCTTGGATAGAGAACTGGTTGGCAGACAAGAAGCAAAGAGTTGGAATAAATGGGTCTTTTTCTGAGTGGCAGGCAGTGACTAGTGGGGTACCACAGGGATCGGTGCTAGGACCCCAGCTATTCACAATATATATTAATGATCTAGACGAGGGAACTAGATGTAATATCTTCAAGTTTGCAGGCGACACAAAGCTGGGTGGGCGTGTGTGCTGTGAGGAGGATGCAGAGAAACTCCAGTATGATTTGGACAGGTTGCGTGATTGGGCAGATGCAGTATAATGTGTATAAATGTGAGGTTATCCACTTTGGTGGCAAAAGCAGGAAGACAGATTATTATCTGAACAGCAATAGATTGGGAAAAGGGGAAGCGCAACGAGACCTGGGTGTCCTTGTGCACCAGTTACTGAAGGTAAGCATGCAGGTGCAGCAGGCGGTTAAGAAGACAAATGGTATGTTGGCCTTCATAGCGAGAGGATTCAAGTACAGGAGCAAGGATGTCTTGCTGCAGTTGTACAGGGCCTTGGGGAGACCACACCGAGAGTATTGTGTGCAGTTTTGGTCGTCTTATCTGAGGAAGGATGTTCTTGCCATGGAGGGAGTGCAGCGAAGATTCACCAGACTGATACCTGGGATGACAGGGATGACGTATGAAGAGAGATTGGGTTGATTGGGCTTGTATTCGCTAGAGTTTAGAAGAATGAGAGGGGACCTCATTGAAACGTATAAAATTCTAACAGGGCTAGACAGACTTGATGCAGGAAGGATGTTCCCGATGGCGGAGGAGTCCAGAACCAGAGGTCACAGTCTAAGGATAAGGGGAATTTCTTCACCCAGAGAGTGGTGAACCTGTGGAATTCTCTACCACAGAAGGCAGTTGAGGCTGATACATTAAATATATTCAAGAAGGAGTTAGATATATTTCTTAAGGTTAAAGGGATCAAGGGATCAAGGGATATGGGGAGAAGGCAGGGACAGGGTACTGAATTTGGATGATCAGCCATGATCTCATTAAATGGCGGAACAGGCTCGAGAGGCCGAATGGCCTACTCCTGCTCCTATCTTCTATGTTTCTATGTCATCTTCCAAAATTCTATAGATTCTGGAATGGTTCCTGCAGATTGGAGGATAGCAAATGTAACCCCGCTATTTAAGAAAGGAGGGAGAGAGAAAATGGGGAATTACAGACCTGTTAGCCTCACATCAGTAGTTGGGAAAATGCTGGAATTTATTATAAAGGATGCAATAACTGGGCACTTAGAAACTAATAGTAAGACTGGGCAGAGTCAACATGGATTTATGAAAGGGAAATCCTGTTTGACAAACCTATTGGAGTTCTTTGAGGATGTAACTAATGGAGTAGACAAAGGGGAACTGGTAGATGTAGTGTATTTGGATTTTCAGAAGGCCTTCGATATGGTCCCACACAAGAGGTTGGTGAACAAATTAGGGCACATGGAATTGGGGGTAATATACTAGCATGGATTGAGAATTGGTTAACAAACAGAAAACAAAGAGTAGGGATAAACGGGTCTTTTTCAGGATGGCAGGCTGTGACTAGTGGGGTACCGCAAGGATCGGTGCTTGGGCCCCAGCTATTCACAATCTATATCAATGATTTGGATGAGGGGACTAAATGTAACATTTCCAAATTTGCTGATGATACAAAGCTGGGTGGCAGTGTCAATTGCAAAGAGGATGTGAAGAGGCTTCAAGGGGATCTCGACAGGCTCAGTGAGTGGGAGAGAACATGGCAGATGGACTATAATGTGGATAAATGTGAAGGAAAAAAAAACCCAGGAGAGTTCAAAAGCAGCAGGAGCAGAGCGAGAGCACCGAAACCCAGGAGAGTTCAAAAGCAGCAGGAGCAGAGCGAGAGCGCCGAAACCCAGGAGAGTTCAAAAGCAGCAGGAGCAGAGCGAGAGCGCCAAAACCCGGGAGAGTTCAAAAGCAGCAGGAGCAGAGCGAGAGCGCCGAAACCCAGGAGAGTTCAAAAGCAGCAGGAGCAGAGCGAGAGCGCCGAAACCCAGGAGAGTTCAAAAGCAGCAGGAGCAGAGTGAGAGCGCCAAAACCCAGGAGAGTTCAAAAGCAGCAGGAGCAGAGTGAGAGCGCCAAAACCCGGGAGAGTTCAAAAGCAGCAGGAGCAGAGCGAGAGCGCCGAAACCCAGGAGAGTTCAAAAGCAGCAGGAGCAGAGCGAGAGCGCCGAAACCCAGGAGAGTTCAAAAGCAGCAGGAGCAGAGCGAGAGCGCCAAAACCCAAGAGAGTTCAAAAGCAGCAGGAGCAGAGCGAGAGCGCCAAAACCCAGGAGACTTCAAAAGCAGCAGGAGCAGAGTGAGAGCGCCAAAACCCAGGAGAGTTCAAAAGCAGCAGGAGCAGAGCGAGAGCGCCAAAACCCGGGAGAGTTCAAAAGCAGCAGGAGCAGAGCGAGAGCGCCAAAACCCGGGAGAGTTCAAAAGCAGCAGGAGCAGAGCGAGAGCGCCAAAACCCAGGAGAGTTCAAAAGCAGCAGGAGCAGAGCGAGAGCGCCAAAACCCGGGAGAGTTCAAAAGCAGCAGGAGCAGAGGGAGAGCGCCAAAACCCGGGAGAGTTCAAAAGCAGCAGGAGCAGAGCGAGAGCGCCAAAACCCAGGAGAGTTCAAAAGCAGCAGGAGCAGAGCGAGAGCGCCAAAACCCAGGAGAGTTCAAAAGCAGCAGGAGCAGAGCGAGAGCGCCAAAACCCAGGAGAGTTCAAAAGCAGCAGGAGCAGAGTGAGAGCGCCAAAACCCAGGAGAGTTCAAAAGCAGCAGGAGCAGAGCGAGAGCGCCAAAACCCGGGAGAGTTCAAAAGCAGCAGGAGCAGAGCGAGAGCGCCAAAACCCGGGAGAGTTCAAAAGCAGCAGGAGCAGAGCGAGAGCGCCAAAACCCGGGAGAGTTCAAAAGCAGCAGGAGCAGAGCGAGAGCGCCGAAACCCAGGAGAGTTCAAAAGCAGCAGGAGCAGAGCGAGAGCACCAAAACCCAGGAGAGTTCAAAAGCAGCAGGAGCAGAGCGAGAGCGCCAAAACCCAGGAGAGTTCAAAAGCAGCAGGAGCAGAGCGAGAGCTCCAAAACCCAGGAGAGTTCAAAAGCAGCAGGAGCAGAGTGAGAGCGCCAAAACCCAGGAGAGTTCAAAAGCAGCAGGAGCAGAGCGAGAGCGCCAAAACCCGGGAGAGTTCAAAAGCAGCAGGAGCAGAGTGAGAGCGCCAAAACCCGGGAGAGTTCAAAAGCAGCAGGAGCAGAGCGAGAGCACCAAAACCCAGGAGAGTTCAAAAGCAGCAGGAGCAGAGCGAGAGCACCAAAACCCAGGAGAGTTCAAAAGCAGCAGGAGCAGAGCGAGAGCGCCAAAACCCGGGAGAGTTCAAAAGCAGCAGGAGCAGAGCGAGAGCACCAAAACCTGGGAGAGTTCAAAAGCAGCAGGAGCAGAGCGAGAGCGCCAAAACCTGGGAGAGTTCAAAAGCAGCAGGAGCAGAGCGAGAGCACCAAAACCCGGGAGAGTTCAAAAGCAGCAGGAGCAGAGCGAAAGCGCCGAAACCCAGGAGAGTTCAAAAGCAGCAGGAGCAGAGCGAGAGCACCAAAACCCAGGAGAGTTCAAAAGCAGCAGGAGCAGAGCGAGAGCACCAAAACCCAGGAGAGTTCAAAAGCAGCAGGAGCAGAGCGAGAGCACCAAAACCCAGGAGAGTTCAAAAGCAGCAGGAGCAGAGCGAGAGCACCAAAACCCAGGAGAGTTCAAAAGCAGCAGGAGCAGAGTGAGAGCACCAAAACCCGGGAGAGTTCAAAAGCAGCAGGAGCAGAGCGAGAGCGCCAAAACCCAGGAGAGTTCAAAAGCAGCAGGAGCAGAGCGAGAGCGCCAAAACCCGGGAGAGTTCAAAAGCAGCAGGAGCAGAGCGAGAGTGCCGAAACCCGGGAGAGTTCAAAAGCAGCAGGAGCAGAGTGAGAGTGCCGAAACCCGGGAGAGTTCAAAAGCAGCAGGAGCAGAGCGAGAGCACCAAAACCCGGGAGAGTTCAAAAGCAGCAGGAGCAGAGCGAGAGCACCAAAACCCAGGAGAGTTCAAAAGCAGCAGGAGCAGAGCGAGAGCACCAAAACCCAGGAGAGTTCAAAAGCAGCAGGAGCAGAGCGAGAGCACCAAAACCCGGGAGAGTTGAAAAGCAGCAGGAGCAGAGCGAGAGCACCGAAACCCGGGAGAGTTCAAAAGCAGCAGGAGCAGAGCGAGAGCACCAAAACCCGGGAGAGTTCAAAAGCAGCAGGAGCAGAGCGAGAGCACCAAAACCCGGGAGAGTTCAAAAGCAGCAGGAGCAGAGCGAGAGCACCAAAACCCAGGAGAGTTCAAAAGCAGCAGGAGCAGAGTGAGAGCGCCGAAACCTGGGAGAGTTCAAAAGCAGCTGAGATACAAAGTGAGTGTAAAGAAGTAAAAAGTAATTGTGACATCACCAGAAAGCAGGTAAGTGATTGGTTGGTGAGTATTTCTCTAATTTTCGCTTTTTTTCCCAAACTTGAGCGCCTAAATTTAAGTGCCTTGGTGTAGATTAAAGGATATAAGGGTTGCAAATTTTAAAACAAATTAATTAATTGAGATGGGAGACCAGGCAATGTGTTTTTGTTGTTGCATGTGGGAGCTCGTGGACACCATTGAGGTCCAGGGCGACCACATCTGCAGCAAATGTTGGCTGCTTGAGGAACTTCGGCTCAGAGTTGATGAGCTGGAGTCCGAGCTTCAGACACTGCGACACATTAGGGAGGGGGAGCTTTACCTGGACACTATGTTCCAGGAGGCAGTCACACCCACTAGAATAATTACTTCCAATTTGGCCCATGGTCAGGGACAGGAGGGTGTGACTACAAGCAAGGCAGGTATTGGGATCCAGGAGGTAGTGGTGGAGGAGCCTCAGCCCTTGGCCTTGTCCAACAGGTATGAGATTCTTGCTCCCTGTGTGGACGAGGGCAGGGACTGCAGGGAGAATGAGCAAACTGACCACAGCACCGTGGTACAGGGAGCCATTCAAGTGGGGGGAGCAAAAAGAAATGTTGTAGTGATTGGGGACAGTATAGTGAGGGGGATAGATACTGTTCTCTGCAGCCGAGAGCGTGAGTCCCGAAGGCTGTGTTACCTGTCCAGTGCCAGGGTTAAGGACATCTCCTCTGGGCTGCAGAGAAAGTGGGAGGGGGAAGATCCAGTTGTCATGGTCCACGTAGTTACCAATGACATAGGTAGGACAAAGAAAGAGGTTCTGCTGAGAGAGTATGAGCAGCTAGGGGCTAAATTAAAAAGCAGAAGCACAAAGGTAATAATCTCTGGATTACTAACTGAGCCACGAGCAAATTTGCATAGGTTAAATAAGATCAGGGAACTGAACGAGTGGCTCAAAGACTGGTGTGGGAGAAATGGGTTTCGATTTGTGGGGCACTGGCACCAGTACTGGGATAAGAGGGAGCTGTTCTGTTTGGACGGGCTTCACTTGAACCATGCTGGGGCTAGAGTCCTGGTGAATCAAATAACTAGGGCTGTAGAGAGGGCTTTAAACTAAATAGTAGGGGGGAGGATCCAGGTGAGCGGGAAAATAAAAAGGAAATGAGAAAGCAATAGAGCAGGCTAGAGATGGGGGAAATAATAACCAGAGTGTGACAGGAAGGGACAGAATGTTTAAAAATAAGAGTGTAACAGAAACAAAGGCCAAAACAAGGAAAAATGGTAAAAAGACAAAGTTAAAAGCTTTATATCTGAATGCACGAAGCCTTCGTAACAAGATAAATGAGTTGACGGCACAAATAGATACAAATGGGTATGATCTGATCGCCATTACAGAGATGTGGTTGCAAGGCGACCAGGGCTGGGAACTGAATATTCCAGGGTATATGATAATTCGGAAGGATAGAAAGAAAGGAAAGGGAGGTGGGGTGGCTTTGTTGGTAAAAGATGGGATCAGTGCAGGGGTGAGAAGTGATATTGGCTCAGAAAATGTAGAATTGGTTTGGGTGGAGATAAAAAATAATAAGGGGAAAAAGTCTCTGGTGGGCATAGTCTACAGGCCCCCGAACAGTAGCAATGCTATTGGACAGAGTATAAATCAATAATGGAGGCCTGTAAAAAAGGTATGGTAATAATCATGGGTGATTTTAATCTCCATATTGATTGGACAAATTAAATTGGCCATGGTAGCCTGGAGGAGGAGTTCATAGAGTGCATCCGGGATGTTTTCCTAGAATAGTATGTAATGGAACCAACCAGGGAGCAGGTTATCTTGGATCTGGTACTGTGTAATGAGACAGAATTAATAAATGATCTCATAGTAAAGGATCCTCTAGGAAAGAGTGATCATAGCATGGTTGAATTTCAAATTCAGTTGGAGGGTGAGAAATTTGTATCCCAAACCAGCGTCCTGATCTTAAACAAAGGCAATTATAATGGCACGTGGGCAGAACTGGCTAAAGTGGACTGGAAAAACAAATTAAAGGGTAAGACAGTTGAAATGCAGTGGCGGACATTTAAGGAGATATTTCATAACTTTCAACAAAAATATATTCCAGTGAGAAAGAAAGATTTTAAGAGAAGGGAGCACCATTTGTGGCTAACTAAGGAAGTAAAGGATGGTATCAAATTGAAAACAAACATACAATGTTGCCAAGATTGGTGGGAGACCAGAGGATTGGGAAATTTTAAAAAAATAATAAAGACAGAGAAGATGAATTATGAGAGTAAGCTGGCAAGAAACATTAAAACAGATAGTAAGAGCTTCTACAGGTATATAAAAAGGAAGAGGGTAGCTAAAGTAAACAATGGTCCCTTAGAGGATGAGACTGGGGAATTAATAATGGAGAACAGGGAATTGGCGGAGACTCTGAACAAATATTTTGCATCTGTCTTCACTGTAGAAAATATTAACAACATTCCAATAATGGGTAATCAAGGGGCCACAGAGAGTGGGGAACTAAAGACAATCACTATCACTAAGGAAATAGTACTCAGTAAAATAATGGGACTAAAAGATGACAAGTCCCCTGGACCAGATGGCCTGCATCCCAGGGTCTTAAAAGAAGTGGCTGCAGAGATAGTGGATGCATTGGTTGCAATATACCAAAATTCCCTGGACTCTGGAGAGGTCCCAGTGGATTGGAAAACCACTAATATAACACCCCTATTTAAGAAAGGAGGGAGACAGAAAGCAGGAAACTATAGACCAGTTAGCCTAACATCTGCCGTTGGGAAAATGCTTGAGTCCTTTATTAAGGAAGTAGTAGCAGGGCATTTAGAAAAACAAACTGCAGTCAAACAGAGTCAGCATGGTTTTAGGAAAGGGAAATCATGTTTAACAAATTTGCTGGAGCTCTTTGAGGATGTAACAAGTAGGGTGGACAAGGATGAGCCAGTGGATGTGGTATTTGGATTTCCAGAAGGCATTCGATAAGGTGCCACATAAAAGGTTACTGCATAAGATAAGAGCTCACGGAGTTGGGGGTAATATATTAGCATGGATAGAGAATTGGCTAACCAACAGAAAGCAGAGTTGGAATAAATGGCTCATTTTCTGGTTGGCAAACGGTAACTAGTGGGGTGCCACAAGGATCGGTGCTGGGGCCCCAACTATTTACAATCTACATTAATGACTTGGATGAAGGGATCGAGTGTAATGTAGCCAAGTTTGCAGATGATACAAAGATGGGTAGGAAAGCAAGTTGTGCAGAGAACTCAAAGAATCTGCAAAGGGATATAGACTGGCTAGGTGAGTGGGCAAACATTTGGCAGATGGAGTATATTGTGGGAAAGTGCGAGGTTATCCACTTTGGCAGGAAAAATAAAAAAGCAAACTATTACTTAAATGGAGAGAGATTACAAAATGCTACAGTTCAGAGGGACCTGGGGGTCCATATGCATTAAATACAAAAAGTTAGCATGCAGGTACAGCAAGTAATCAAAAAGGCAAATGGAATGTTGGCCTTTATTTCAAGGGGGTTGGAGTATAAAAGCAGGGAAGTCCTGCTACAACTGTACAAGGTATTGAGTACTGCGTACAGTTTTGGTCTCCTTATTTAAGGAAGGATATACTTGTATTGGAGGCAGTTCAGAGACGATTCACTAGGTTAATTCCAGAGATGAGGGGTTTGACTTATGAAGAAAGGTTGAGCAGGCTGGTCCGATACTCATTGGAATTTAGAAGAATGAGAGGTGATCTTATCGAAACATATAAGATACTGAGGGGGCTCGACAGGATAGATGCAGAGAGGATGTTTCCCCTCATGGGGAAATCAAGAACTTGGGGGCACAGTCTCAGAATAAAGGGTCGCCCTTTTAGAACTGAGATGAGGAGGAACTTCTTCTCTCAGAGGGTCGTAAATTTGTGGAATTCTTTGCCCCAGAGAGCTGTGGAGGCTGGGTCATTAAATACATTTAAAGTGGAGATAGACAAATTTTTGCAAGATAAGGGAGTGAAGGGTTATGGGGAGCGGGCTGGGAAGTGGCTTTGAGCCCAAGATCAGCCATGACCTTATTGAATGGCAGAGCAAGCTCGAGGGGCCAAGTGGCCTATTCCTGCTCCTATTTCTTATGTTCTTATGTTCTTTGGTAGAAAAAACAGAAAGGCAGAGTATTTCCTAAATGGTGAAAGATTGGGGAATGCAGATGCTCAAAGGGACCTGGGTGTCCTTGTACATGAGTCACTGAAAGTGAATGTGCAGGCGCAGCAAGCCATTAGGAAGGCAAATGGTATGCTGGCCTTTATTACAAGAGGATTTGAGTACAGGAGTAAAGAAGTCTTACTCCAATTATATAGGGCTTTGATGAGACCACACCTGGAGTACTGTGTACAATTTTGGTCTCCTTACCTAAGGAAGGATATACTTGCCATAGAGGGAGTGCAACCAAGGTTCATGAGATTGATTCCTGGGATGGCGGGACTATCGTATGAGAAGAGATTGAGTAAACTAGGCCTGTATTCTCTTGAATTCAGAAGAATGAGAGGGGATCTCATTGAAGCATACAAAATTATTACAGGGCTTGATAGGATGGATGCTGGGAGAATGTTTCCCTTGGCTGGGGAATGTAGAACCAGGGGCCACAGCCTCAGGATAAAGGGTAGGCCATTCAGGACTGAGATGATAAGAAATTTCTTCACAGAGAGTGGTGAATCTTTGGAATTCTCTACCCCAGAGGACTGTGGAGGCTCAGTTATTGGGTATATTCAAAACAGAAGTCAATAGATTTCTGACTAGTAAGGGCATCAAGGGATATGGCAATAGGGCCGGTGAATGGAGTTGTGGCAGAAGATCAGCCATGATCTCATTGAATGGTGGAGCAGGCTTGAAGGGCCGAATGGCCTACTCCTGCTCCTATTTCTTATGTTCTTATGTTCTTAAGATGCGGTACTATTCCTCAGGCTTGTGTTGAGCTTCATTGGAATAGTGTAGGAGGCCGAGGACCGAGGGGTCAGAGTGGGAGTGGGATGGAGAATTAAAATGACAAGAGACCGGAAGCTCAGGGTCACGCTTGTAGACTGAATGGAGGTGCTCAGCAAACCAATCACTCAATCTAAGTTTGGCCTTCCCAATGTAGAGGAGACCACATCTTGAGCAGCAAATGCAATATACTAATTTGGAAGAAGTACCTGTACAAGTAAATTGCTGTTTCACCTGGAAGGAGTGTTTAGATGGCTTGGACAGTGGGAAGGGAGGAGGTGAAAGGGCAGGTGTTGCATCTCCTACGCTTGCTTGGAAAGGTGCTGGGGAAAAGCGGGTGGGTGTTGGGGGCAATTGAAGAGTGGATCTGGGTGTCGCGGAGGGAATGGTCCCTTCAGAATGATGAAAGGGATGGGGAAGGGAAAATTTGTTGGGTGGTGGTATCGCGCTGGAGATGGCAGAGGAGGATCCGCTGAATGTGGAGGTTGGTGGGGTGGAAGGCGAAGTCAAGGGGGACACAATCCTGGTTCAGGGAGTGAGGGGATGGGGTGATAGCAGAAATGCGGGAAATGGGACAGACACAGTCGAGGCCCTGTTATCTACAGTGGAGGGGAATCCTCGGTTGAGGAAAAAGGAAGATATATCGGAAGCACTGGTGTGGCATCGTCAGTACAAATGCGATGGAGATAGAAAAACTGGGAGAATGTAATAGAGCCCTTACTGGAAGTGGGTGGAAGGAAGTGTTTTCAAGGTAGCTGTGGGAATTGGTGGCCTTATCGTACATATTGGTGGACAGCCTATTGCTAGAAATGGGGATAGGAAAGCCGGGGAAAGGGAGGGAAGAGTCAGAGATGGATCATGTGAAGGTAAGGGTGGGGTGGAAATTAGAAGCACAATTGGTGACATTTTCCAGTTCGGGGCGAGAGCAGGAAGCGGCACAAACATAGTCATCAATGTACCAGAAAAAGAGGGGAAGGAAGAGACCTGAGTAGGACCTGAGTAGGACTGAACAAAGATTGAAAGGTGAATATGGGAGAACTGAGTCCAATGGCATTCACCGATGATGTTAGCTTTAAGGACAGGATTATGATCCATTTCCTAAATGCCATGCTCACTCATTGATTCCCCACTGGTTGGGGCTCAAGTTCATCGAATCATAGAATCATACTGCACAGAAGGAAACCATTCGCCACATGGTGTCTGTGCCGGCTCCTTGAAAGAGCTCTCCAATTAGTCCCATTCCCCATTCTTTCCCCGCAGCCCATCAAATCTTTCCTTTTCAACTATTTATCCAATTCCCTTTTGAAAGTGACTACTGAATTTACTGCCACCACCCTTTCAGGCAATGCATTCCAGATCACAACTACCTGCGTAAAAAGATTTCTTCTCATCTCCCCTCAGGTTCTTTTGCCAATTACCTTAAATCTGGTTACTGACCCTCTTGCCAGTGGAAATAGTTCCTCCCTATGTACTCTATCAAAACCCCTCAAAATTTTTAATACCTGTATTAAATCTCCTCTTAACCTTCTCTGATTTAAAGAGGACAATCCCAGCTTCTCTAATCTCTCCACATAACTGAAGTCCCTTATCCCTGGTACCATTCAAGTAAATCTCCTCTGCACCCTCTCCAAGTCTTAACATCCGTTATAAAGTGCAGTAATACGTCCTCATGTGATAGAACTTTTTCTTCATCTGCTGCCATGATCTTTGGATGTGGGAGGCAGCGTTGACTCAATTAACTGCCTTCCGCAATGCTTGTAGGACATTGTGGCATGAAGGAGGGTTCCACTGAGACACAAATAAGACTGTCCACTCCTGCCACGCCTCTTCCAACAGAATATCTAAGTACTCTTCATCAAAAGGGGCATTTCTAGAGACATTCCTTTGTCTACGTTCCATTGTTGATGTGTGAGATTTCTTGCAGTCAAAAAACAGCAGACTTGAAGTGGAAGCAGTGGCCCTTTCTGAGTTGCTGCTCTCAAGATATCCTGCACCTTGAATCACAGCGGGCCCTGCACTTATATTGTAGTAACCTGGGAGGTTATGAGTAACCTGATCCACCAGGTGGTGCTGTGGCAATTGCTCTCCTGAGTTAAGTCTGATCTGTACTGGTGGTACTCTTTGTTTTTGCTGCCTCATGGCAGAAGCTTTTATGTGCAAGTGTTGATTAAACCATGTTAAGGAGTTAACTTGTGTCTGTCTCCATCTATGGCCACCTCACGATACCACATATGGCGACGAGAATAAAGGACGGAAGAGTTTTGGAGTATTCGGAAGAGGTGCTCGGGTTGGTTAGCAAACTAGTCGGAAAAGCACGAGGCTAGGCCGCGGGAGTCGAAACGGAGTTTGATTTTTTGGCTGAAGTGACCGGACTCCAAGGATGGCAGGAACGGTAGGCTCCGTGGCACCTTTTGACAGCAAGTCGCAGTCTTGGGAGGAGTATTGTGAAATACTGAGCCATTTCTTTATGGCAAACGAGGTGGACAGTGCTGAAAAGAAAAGGGCCATATTACTGAGTTGTGTGGGAGCACAAACCTATACACGGATGAGGAATCTGCTGAGCCCGGAGCGGCCAGGAGAAAAATCTTTTGACGAGTTGGTGAGTCTACTAAAGAATCATTTCAATCCGAAACCTAGTGAAATAGTACAGAGATGGAAATTCAATTCAAGGATTAGGAGGCCGGAAGAAAGCGTTACTGAGTATGTGGAGGAGCTTCGGAAGCTCGCACAGGACTGCAATTTTGGAAATGCGCTCACAGTCATGTTAAGGGACAGACTAGTATGCGGAGTTAATGACGACAGTATACAGCAAAGGTTGCTGTCAGAAGAAGGATTAACATTTGAGACGGCACTTAAAAAAGCACAAGCCATGGAGATGGCTAACAAGGACATTAAGTACTTAAACAGTATGAGCAAGGAGAAATGGAGTAAACCAGTGGGAGGAGCTGTTTTCAAGATGGAAGCTGGCGCGAAAAGTCCACCATTCGGGGTTGGGGATTGCTACCGATGTGGCGGGATGAGCCATTATGCAAAGGACTGCAGGTTTGCAAAGACAAAGTGCCACAATTGTGGAAAAATAGGGCACTTAACGAAAGTCTGTAAAAGGGCAGTGAGTGAGAGAAGCAGTGCTAAAGGGGCAAAGCATGCTAAAGGGGGGAGGGAGAAGTACACAAAGCGGGCAAATTACATACAAGAGGAAGAGTCTAGTGAGGAGGTTTTCACTATATACAGTATAGACACTTCAAGGCCCAACGTACCCCCTCTCACTCAGTATTTGATAGTGAACGGAGGTCAAGTAAAGTTTGAGATTGACACCGGATGTAGTGTAACCATAATGTCGCAGACTGAGTACACCAAGCTATGGGGGGAAGCAAAAGTACCAGAGCTAGGTACATGCCCCATTAGTCTCAAAACCTACACAGGACAGAAGGTGGACATTTTGGGGGCGGCCGAAGTACAAGTGGAACACAAAGGAGTCACCAAAGAGCTTACGGTGGTAGTGGTAGCGGGGTCAGGGCCAAACCTGTTAGGGCGAGGGTGGATCAGTGAGTTGAGTGTGGACTGGCAGGCAATGAATAAAATGGAGGACAGTACAGAGGCACTGCAAGAAGTGCTGATGAAGCATGAGTTAGTGTTCAAGGACGAACTGGGCACCTTAAGGGGAGCCACAGCCAAGATTCATGTAGGCAGTGGTGCCACGCCTCGTTTCTTCAAACCAAGGTCGGTACCTTTTGCAATGAAAACCAAGGTTGAGGCGGAACTAGATCGCCTGCTAAAGGACAAAGTAATAGAACCAGTGAAATTTTCAGACTGGGCGGCACCAATAGTCCCGGTATTGAAGCCCGACGGTAACGTAAGGGTGTGTGGTGACTATAAGTTAACAGTGAACAGAGTATCATCACTGGAACAGTACCCCATTCCGAGAATGGAGGACATGTTAACATCGCTCGCTGGGGGAGAAAGAGTCAGCAAACTGGACATGAGTCATGCATATCAGCAGATATTGCTAGATGAAGAATCAAAAAAGTTTGTCATGGTGAACACGCACAAGGGGCTGTTCACGTATGCCAGGTTACCATTTGGTGTCAGTTCTAGCCCAGCAATATTCCAACGGACTATGGAGGGCATTCTGCAGGGCATTCCAAAGGTGGCCGTGTACTTAGATGATATTCTGCTAACAGGAAGTGATGATCAGGATCACTTAAAAACACTGGACAAAGTGCTACAGCGGCTGGAAGAGGCGGGGCTACGCCTGAAATGGAGTAAGTGTAGTTTCATGGAGAAGGAAGTTACATTCCTGGGACATCGGGTGGATGCCACAGGCCTCCATCCATTACCAGGGAAAGTGCGGGCAGTGCAGGATGCACCGGCACCCACCTCAGTGACTGAACTGAAAGCCTACCTAGGGCTCCTGAATTATTATAACCGGTTTCTTCCAAACTTATTGATGCTGCTGGCACCCCTGCACAAACTGCTGAGAAAGGAGGAGCCATGGCGTTGGGGGCCAGAGCAAGCAAAAGCGTTTCAGCAGTCAAAGGAGCTACTTCAGTCCAGCAGGGTGTTAGTGCATTAAATGAGAAGAAGGAGCTGATAATGTCCTGCGACGCATCACCCTATGGAGTGGGGGCAGTGTTGGCCCACCGCATGCCAGATGGAGCGGAAAGGCCCATCGGGTTTGTTTCACGCACGCTCACAGCTGCGGAAAAGAACTATTCACAGCTTGATAAAGAGGGGTTGGCCATTATATTTGGAGTAAAGAAATTCCATAAGTACATATATGGGAGGAAGTTTGTAATCAGTACTGACCACAAGCCTCTTATTAGCTTACTGAATGAGATGAAAGCGATGCCTCAAATGGCATCACAGAGAATAATGAGATGGGCAGTAATACTAAGAGCCTATGAATATGTGATCACGTACAGAGCCGGCAAGGAAAACGGGAACGCGGATGCTCTCAGCCGCCTGCCCCTCTCAAAATCTCCTCGCAGTACTTTCCCTGAGGAGCACGTCCTGATGCTGGATCAGGAGATCAGTCCCCTGATGACTTCAGCGTAAATCCAGGGCTGGACAGCCAAGGACCCCGTTCTGTCAAGGGTCTGTGAGTATGTGTTGAAAGGCTGGCCAGATCACCGTGAAGGACCGGAATTCGCGCCGTACAGACAGAGACAGCACGAGCTCAGTGTCCAAGATGGATGTGTGCTATGGGGAGCACGCAGCATAGTCCCAGAGCGGGGACGCTCTACTTTGATGGAACAGTTGCATCAATTTCACCCAGGAATGACTAGAATGAAAGGACTGGCTAGGAGCTACCTGTGGTGGCCTAACTTGGATGCTGAAATTGAGTCAAAGGTAAAGTCATGCACTATATGTCAGGAACAGAGGAAAGCACCTGCCGGGGCACCACTCCATCCCTGGGAGTGGCCCAGCAAACCCTGGAGGAGAATTCACATAGACTATGCGGGGCCTTTTATGGGCAAAATGTTTTTGGTGCTGGTTGACGCTCACTCAAAGTGGATCGACGTTTATCCAGTGAGCTCTGCAACGACTGATGCCACACTGAATTGTCTCAGGAACAGCTTCAGCACGCATGGTATTCCAGAAATGATTGTATCCGACAATGCACAGTGTTTTGTTAGTGAAGGGAGCAAAGAATTCATGGTAAGGAATGGAATCACACATGTCACCTCGGCTCCATATCACCCAGCCTCAAATGGGTTAGCCGAGCGAGCCGTGCAGACTTTTAAGGAGCTCATGAGGAAGAGCTCAGGTGACACCCTGGAGACCAAGCTCAATAGAGCCTTGTTTAGTTATCGTATAACATCCCAAGCTACCACGGGGCTTTCTCCGGCTGAGTTGATGATGGGGAGAAAGTTGCGGCGCATGTTAGACCTGATACACCCAGATCTCAAAAGCAAGGTTGAGACAAAACAAACAAACCAAAAAGCGTACCATGACAAACATACTAAAGCTCGCCATTTCGCCATAGGGGACTCTGTGTACACCCGGAACTTCGGTTATGGACCTAAATGGATACCAGGACATTACAGGACCTGTGTCGTACTCCGTGTTACTAGGGGGATGGTCGAGGGGTTTGTCGGCGTGTGGATCAGCTTTTCAGCCGGCAGCAGGGGGAACTGCCTCAGATGGAACAAAAGGCAGTAGAGGAGGCTGTTCCAGGACCCAGCACGGCTTATAAGGTGCCAGTGGACACTGGTACTGCCAGGCCACAGCGGGACAGAGTAAAAGCAACATCAGAGACTACTCCAATCTCAAGTGCGAATGAATCTGAGAATCCACCACAAGTGGAATTAAGACATTCACCAAGGATTCGCAAGCAACCAGAAAGACTTATACAAACCTGTTAAATTAGTCAGGGGTTAACCATGGTTAGAGCATACTGGTTAATTAAAACGTAGTACCTAGTAAGGGTTATTGTTTAAGAATTGCATACGGCAATCTTAAGGGGGGAGGAGTGTAGTAACCTGGGCGGTTATGAGTAACCTGATCCACCAGGTGGTGCTGTGGCAATTGCTCTCCTGAGTTAAGTCTGATCTGTACTGGTGGTACTCTTTGTTTTTGCTGCCTCATGGCAGAAGCTTTTATGTGCAAGTGTTGATTAACCATGTTAAGGAGTTAACCTGTGTCTGTCTCCATCTATGGCCACCTCACGATACCACATATATAAAAATATACATCAAGGGCACGTTCGAGGGATATGAATTCAGTGAGGTCAGCTGTCGATTCCTGGTGCACTGAGCTCATGGCACCAGCCAGGGTTATTGAATCAACTCTACAATTTTTTGTACCTGATGTTTTATAAACCTTTTGATGTCATGACTCTCTGTTAAATGTAAAAAAAGGAAACAAGCTTAGGATCATGACTTTACAGATGGTAATCTCAGGAATACTTCTCCAGCCATGTGCTAGAAAAGGAATATTGAGGAAATCGATACATGGCCAAAGGTCAGAGTACAAACAGTGAAGCCGTATATTCCGATACCTACGGGTGTGTACGGGCTGTGTATACACCCGTAAGGACATCAGAAATGCCGGTTTCAGGCATGCCAAGCGCATGTGCTAAAAACCGGCATTTCCGATCTGTCAAGAATGCTCTTGACAGATCGGACGCCTGCCCTGGAGAAGGGCCTCTGCGGGTGGATAGTTCCGCTTTCTGGAGAACCTCCGTCCACAGAAAACCCTTAGAAATCTTATGCCTGTGATGCGCCATCAATTACTCAAAAGACTGAGGTTGAGCGAGTAACAATCAGGCTTTTATTAACTAAAGAATGAAGGTCTTGTCTCGAGTGGTCGACCCGTCCAGAATACTAAGGGACTGGGAGGTAGTCACTTATGTACCTGGAATAGTGGGAGGAGTCAGCCGAGGCATGTCCAGACCTGTACCTAGTGGAATACACATACAGACACAGACAGGTTATAACAGTGGTTTACCACATTCACCCATTGTTTAAAAATGAGTCCGGCGGGGTGAAGTGTATTTAAAAGTTCGTGTATTGGAGTCTCTCCGGAGGTCTTGTCTGCCGCTGTGATCGACGTGGCGACGGCAGGGGTGGTGGAGCTTCCGGCGTCGCGTCCCGTGTAGGCTGGGGCCCTGGAGTGTAGTCCTCGTGGGTGACGGTCCAAGGCGAGCCGGCTGCTGGGGTTGGATATCGGGTCGTGGGGGGGGGTGGTAATGGGTAGTGGGTTACAGCGGTCCCCGAGGGTGCGAGGTCTCGTATGGAGACTGTGTCCTCCCGCCCGTCCAGGTACGCAATGTAAGCGTACTGGGGGTTGGCGTGGAGGAGGTCGACCCTCTCGACCAGGGGGTCTGTTTTATTGGCCCTCACGTGTCTTCTCAGTAGTACCGGCCCTGGGGACGTCAGCCATGGCGGTAACGATGTCCCCGATGTGGACTTCCTTGGGAAGACAAACATTTTCTCGTGAGGGGTGGCATTGGTGGCAGTGCAGAGCAGTGACCGAATCGAGTGGAGTGCATCGGGGAGCACCTCCTGCCAGCGGGAGGTCGGAAGGCCCCTAGACTTTAAGGCTAGTAGGGCGGCCTTCCAAACTGTTGCATTCTCTCTTTCCACCTGTCCGTTCCCCCGGGGGTTGTAACTGGTGGTCCTGCTTGTGGCTATACCCCTAGCGAGCAGGTACTGGCGGAGTTCGTCGCTCATAAACGATGAGCCCCGGTCGCTATGGATATAGCTGGGGAAACCGAACAGGGTGAAGAGGCTGTTCAGAGATTTAATGACCGTGGCACTGGTCATGTCCGGGCAGGGGATAACGAACGGGAACCGGGAGTACTCGTCAACGATGTTGAGGAAGTACACATTGCGGTCGGAGGAGGGGAGAGGCCCTTTGAAATCGACGCTCAGGCGTTCGAAAGGGCGAGTGGCTTTTATCAGGTGGGCTCTGTCTGGTCTATAAAAGTGCGGTTTGCACTCAGCGCAGACTTGGCAGTTCTTGGTCATGGTCCTGACCTCCTCGATGGAGTAAGGCAGGTTGCGGGCCTTGATGAAGTGGAAGAACCTGGTGACCCCCGGGTGGCAGAGGTCATTGTGGAGGGCCCTCAGCCTATCGATCTGCGCGCTGGCGCAGGTGCCACGCGATAGGGCATCTGGGGGTTCATTGAGCTTCCCAGGCCAGTACAAGATCTCGTAATTGTAGGTGGAAAGTTCGATTCGCCACCTCAAGATCTTGTCATTTTTGATTTTGCCCCTCTGCTTGTTGTTGAACATAAAAGCAACTGAACGCTGGTCAGTGAGCAGGGTAAATCGTTTTCCGGCCAGGTAGTGCCTCCAATGACGCACAGCCTCCACGATAGCCTGGGCCTCCTTCTCGACTGCGGAGTGTCTGGTCTCCGGGCCCTGGAGGGTTCGTGAGAAGAATGCCACAGGTCTCCCCGCCTGATTAAGGGTGGCGGCCAGAGCGAAGTCGGACGCATCGCTTTCCACCTGGAAGGGGATGGATTCGTCCACTGCGTGCATGGTGGCTTTGGCAATGTCTTCCTTGATACGGTGGAAGGCTAAGCGGGCCTCTGCCGTCACGGGAAAAGAGGTGGACTTGATCAGCGGACGGGCTTTGTCTGCATAGTAGGGGACCCACTGAGCGTAGTAGGAAATAAACCCTAGGCATCTCTTCAGAGCTTTTAGGCAGTGGGGCAGTGGGAGTTCCATAAGGGGACGCATCCGGTCCGGGTCGGGACTGATGACCCCGTGTTCCACAACACAGCCAAGGATGGCGAGGCGGTCTGTGCGGAATATGCACTTCTCCTTGTTATATGTCAGGTTCAGGAGTTGGGCGGTGCGGAGGAATTTCTCGAGGTTTGCGTCATGGTCCTGCAAGTCATGGCCGCAGATGGTCACATTATCTAGGTAAGGGAAAGTGGCCTGCAGCTCGTTTTGATCGACCATCCGGTCCATCTCCCTTTGGAAGACGGAGACCCCATTAGTAACGCTGAAGGGAACCCTAAGGAAGTGATAGAGGCGGCCGTTTGCCTCAAAAGCAGTATACTGGCGGTCTTCAGGGCTGATGGGGAGCTGGTGGTACGCTGATTTCAGGTCAATGGTCGAAAAGACGCGGTACTGCGCGATCTGGTTGACCATGTCAGCTATGCGGGGGAGTGGGTAGGCGTCCAGCAGGGTGTAGCGGTTTATTGTTTGGCTGTAGTCGATGACCAGGCGTTGTTTCTCGCCGGTCTTAACGACTACAACCTGGGTTCGCCAGGGGCTGGAGCTGCCCTCAATAATCCCCTCCTTCAGGAGCCGTTCCACTTCGGTTTTGATGAAAACCCTGTCCCCGGCACTGTATCGCCTGCTCTTTGTGGCGATGGGCTTACAGTCGGGGGTGAGGTTGGCAAACAGTGGGGGGGGTGGGACTCTGAGTGTGGAGAGGTTGCATCTGGTGCGCGGCGGGCAATTTGGAGGCTGCTGGCTGCGGACTGTGAGTGGGGGGAGGGGGCCACCGTACGCCATCGTAACGCTTTTGAGGTGGCACTGGAAATCCAACCCCAGTAAAACGGCAGCGCAGAGGTCGGGCAGGACCAGGAGTTTAAAATTATTGAACACAGTCCCGTCTACTACTAGTGTCACCACGCAGTAGCCGCCAATGTCTGCTGACTGGGACTCGGAGGCCATAGAAATCCGCTGGTGCGCAGGCAGGACTGGGAGAGAGCAACGCCGCACCGTGTCGGGGTGGATGAAGCTCTCTGTGCTCCCGGAGTCAAAAAGGCAGTTTATTGCATGGCCGTTTACCTTAACGTCCATTTTGGACCGAGCTAGCTGGTGCGGTCTCGTTTGGTCCAGCGTCACAGAGGCCAGCGTAGGGGTCAGTGTGTCGCTGCGAGTATCAGATGAGGGGGGGTTGGCGATCTGCTGCGTCCCGGCTGGTGTCCAAGATGGCGGCGTCCATGATTCCCATGTGGCTGGAGTCGTCCAAGATGGCTGCTGCTGCGGTGGTTCGCACATGGCTGGGGAGGCCCAAGATGGCGGCCCGCACGGCCCACACGCGGCGCTGTTGGGGGCCCAAGATGGCGGCTCGCACGGCCCACACGCGGCGCTGCTGGCGTTCGGGGTGGCTTTGGCCTTGCAGACGCTGGCGTAGTGTCCCTTTTTCCCGCAGCCCGAGCAGGTCGCATTCTTCGCCGGGCAGCGCGCTCTGGGGTGTTTGGCCTGGCCACAGAAGTAGCATTTCTGGCCTTGGGATACTGCTGTCTGGCTTTGGGACACTGCTGCGGTAGTTGGGCCGTTGTTGGGCTGTGGCTGGGGTGGCACGGTGCTATGGGGCTGTCCTACCGTGTCCCAGGTTGTTGTTCCCCGCGGCGTCCACGGTGCAGAGGAGTAGGCATCCATGCCCCGGAAGGCTGCGTCCAGCGTTAGTGCGATGTCGGAGGCTTTGTCGAGGGTGAGGTCACTCTGCTCCAGCAGTCGCTGTCGGGTGTAGTTGGACCTGTGGCCCGCTACGAAGGCATCCCGGATCAGTTCCTCCATGTACTTAGTGGGCGTTACCGCCTTACACCCACAGGCCCGGCCAAGCACGGACAGTGCTTGGAGGTATTCCTCAGTCGATTCCCCAGGTTGTTGCTTGCGACTCCCCAGAAGGTGCCTAGCGTATACTTCGTTCACAGGGCGCGTGTACTGGGTCTTGAGGAGCTGGAGGGCGGCTGTGTACGAGGTCGCGTCCCGGATGACTGAGTACACTCGGTGGTTCACCTTGGAGAACAGGACAGACAGTTTGTCCGCATCCGTTTCGACTGCAGTGGAGGCAGTCAGGAATGTCTCGAAGCACGTGAGCCAGTGAGCAAACTTGGTGGAAGCGTCCGCTTCCCGACTGTCCAGGTCCAGGCATGCTGGTGTGAGGATCTTCTCCATTATAAAAAATTTAGTTAATAAAATTGATGCGCCATCAATTACTCAAAAGACTGAGGTTGAGCGAGTAACAATCAGGCTTTTATTAACTAAAGAATGAAGGTCTTGTCTCGAGTGGTCGACCCGTCCAGAATACTAAGGGACTGGGAGGTAGTCACTTATATACCTGGAATAGTGGGAGGAGTCAGCCGAGGCATGTCCAGACCTGTACCTAGTGGAATACACATACAGACACAGACAGGTTATAACAGTGGTTTACCACAGCCTGGTAAAAGCAGGAGTTGTTTACAGACCTCCTGACAGTTGTGATATAGAAGCAGGATGCATAAATACAGAGAAGCTTGTAGCAATAGCAAAGTTGTTATAATGGGAGATTTTAATTTTCACGTGGACTGGGAGAAGCAGAACAGCACAAGTCATAAAGGCAGTGAATTTCCAGAGGGTATTCAGGACAGTTTCCTGGAAAGATATGTTTTAGTACCAAGGAGGGAACAGGCCGTACTAAATTTAGTGATGACGAGCGAGCCAGGCCGAGTAAGCAATCTGACGGTAAGGCAATATCTTGCGAACAGTGACCATAACATGATCAAATCTGATATAAAGTTTGAGAGGGAGAAGGAGGAGCCACAAACTAAGGTAGAAAATTTAAATAAGGCTGACTTTAAAAGAATGAGACATAAACTGACCACAGTAACCTGGGCTGAACTGTTCATGGGTAAACTGACAAACAGTGGGAGGAATTCAAAGACGGTTTAAGATCCAACTAGTTTGGGAAAGTCAGTAGGAAAATTAGGACACCAGATGTGATTAGGGCAGATTTTAGAAAGGTGAGGAGTGAGATCGCTAGAGTTGCCAACTCTGGTTGGAGGTTTTCCTGTGAGTTTGAGCACATGACATCTGATCATGTGATATTGATCATGTAACACTTGGCCGCAGTTTGCAAATGTTGTTGCATTTATCTTACAAAGGTTGGCTCCCCTGTAGTTGGGTATCTTTGCTCACAGTTTCATGGCAGCAGCTGTTGTGTGAGAAGTTCCGAGAATCAGGAGGCCTCCCACAAGCAAGCGCAGGAAGTACACAGGCACAAACCATAGATACAAACTGCAACTGCGAGCTCTACTTTTCCCTTGGATTGCTCAAAGCAGTATCCAGGGATACATTTTCCAGAGATACCCAGACAATCCGGGAGGGTAGGCAAAGTGACCCTAACCCTGAGGCCTACACAGTGACCTCGGATAGGGAGAGGGGACATCAGCTAGGGTTCCTGCTCCTGATCACCATCCACTGGCCCTGGGGTAGAGAGAGGGAACATCAGCCAGGGTTCCCGCTCCTGATCACCATCCACTGACCCCGGGGTAGAGAGAGGGAACATCAGCCAGTGTTTCTGCTCCTGATCACCATCCACTGACCCTGGGGTAGAGAGAGTGAACATCAGCCAGGGTTCCTGATCCTAATCAATAACCAGTATCAGGAGCTCGGAGCTAAATTAAAAAGCAGAACCTCGAGGGTGGTAATCTCCAGATTGGCATAGGGACAAACAGATCAGGAAAGGAAATATGTGGCTGAAAGATTGGTGTGGGAAGAAGGGGTTCCATTTCATGGGACACTGGCACCAGTGCTGGGACAGGAAGGAGCGGTACCACTGGGACGGGCTGCATCTGAATCAGGCTGGGACCAAGGTCATAAGAAATGACAGACTTGTCACAGCCATCTTCACAGTAGAGGGAGAGGACAAAATACCAGCGGGTACAAGGGAAACTAATGGGCCTGATGGTTTCCACCCCAGGATATTAAGAGAAGTAGGTGAGGAAATTGAAAATGCGTCAATAATAATCTTCCAAAGCTCTCTTGATTTGGGAATTGTGACATTGGATTGGAAATTGCAAATGTCTCTCCCATTATTTAAGAAGCGTTGCAGAGAAAAAACAGATATCTACAGACCTGTCAGTTTAAAGTCAATTGTGGGAAAATTACCAGAATCTGTCATTAGGGCCAGAGGGGGAAAAATTCAATGGGTTTGCGACTCCTGTTAGCGCCTTAAGAGGATGCTAATGGGGCGCAAAACAACTAGCGCCCGGGCGCGGCGATATCTGCACCTCTCGCGAAATTGACCAGACATTTTGCGGCAGCGCTAAACAATACTGCCCTGATCTCCTGCGCACGCAGATCTTGATGTCAGTTGAGCGTGCAACGCCCTTGTGGCGCCCCGGAACAGAAATTGAATGGCGCCCCCCTCCTTTCCACCTGACGCAACCAATGACAGGTTGACTGGAACGCTTCCCAGTCGCTGTGGGGCTGGGGGGAGCTATTTAAAGGGGGCCTCTTCCTGGCTTTTTCTGTGGTAGACATTTTTGCACCACTCGTTCTGAGAGAGAGAGAGATTCTGAGAGAGAGAAAGAGAGACTTCTGCATTGAGTCAACGCTGTGTGAAGTAGTTTTGGCTACTGAGCATCACTTTGCAGGTACTTTGGTTTTTGACCTTCATTACTTTGATTACCAAGAGACTATGGGGGCTGCACTAATTGGGGGCGTCGTCCTACGCCAGCAGAATCGGAGGCCACAGAGACGCACAGAGAGCGTGGCAATCATGGCCAGACGGAGGAGGGCCAACAGGCCTCTGTACAACAGACCTTACCCTCCCAGGGTATTTCGCCAACAATTCTCATATATTAATATGTCTGAGGAGCAGTATTTGCAAAGGCTGCGCTTCAGCAAGGAGTTGGTCACTGAGCTCTGCCACCTGCTGCAGCCAGATCTGCAGCCTCTACTGAGGACCAGGACATCTCTGTCGGTGGCAGTGAAGATCACAGTGGCTCTGAACTTTTATGGCACCGGCTCCTTTCAAGCAGCTACTGGGCATATCACCAATATCTCCCAGTTCGCGGTCCATTGCTGCATCCGTCAGGTCACAAATGCCATCTATAAAAGGAGACAACAGCACATCTCTTTCCCCATGACCCGGGCCAAACAGCATGAACGCGCATTGGGCTTTGCGAGGATAGCAGGCTTCCCCATGGTGCAGGGCGCCATTGACTGTACGCACGTGGCTTTGCATGCACCGCATGAGAATGCAGAGGATTTCTGCAACCGCAAGGGGTTCCATTTCTTAAACGTCCAGTTGGTCTGTGACCACAGACAGCTGATACTCGCTGTCAATGCCCGCTATCCTGGCAGCAGCCACAATGCATTCATCCTGTGCCAGACTACAGAGGCAGAACTTTTCCAGGCACCGCATCACCCAGGTGGTTGGCTTCTCGGGGACAAGGGATATCCACTGTGCACCTGGCTGATGACACCGCTCCGTACGCCCAACACCCCTGCTGAGCTGCGGTACGAGAGCCATCTCGCTACCAGGAACATGGTTGAGCACACAATCGGCGTGCTCAAGCAACGGTTCTGCTGTCTGGACCACTCAGGAGGAGCCCTGCAGTACTCGCCTGAGCGAGTCTACCTCGTCGTAGTTGTGTGCTGCATGCTGCATAACCTGGCAATCCTCAGGACCCAGCCAATGCCACCAGGCCTTGGAGCACTACCAGAGGAGGAGGAGGAAGAGGCGGAGGATGATCATCAGCAGCACCAAGGCGAGAGGGAGGCCCACAATGTAGAAACTGGAAGGACCGTCCGTCAACGTCTGATAGCAAGCCGCTTCTCGGCCCCTGCTGAGGAAATGGCTTCTGCCATTGAGAGCAATATGAATGAAACCAAGTCGCAACCCCTAAGCCAGCCAAGGCAGCAATGATTCCAAAGACCAAACATGCACATTTTGAATATAAAAACTTATTTATTTTACAAACTCTGAGTGTGTCATTTCCTCATGACAAACTAATAGAAAGAAACACAAAAAAACAGTAATTAACATAACTGGTTCTCACAACCTGGAGATAATGTCCAAAACACTAAACAAAAGTTTGACCACAAACCTCGGCCTTTAAAAAAAAAAATGACCAACATTTTGACACACCTCCTACTTTTTGCTCTTCGAGGGTGATCTCCTTTCCTTGCGCACTTCCCCACTTACTGCTCCTCCGTAATGGGACTCCAGTGGCTGCAGCAAGGCTGGTGGAAGGCTGCCGATTGTCAGAACCTGAGACTGCAGATGCCCTTGAAGGATGGCCTTGAACAGCTCTGGGCCTGGAGACTGCACCAACTCTGCATGGGCAGCAGCAGTCTGTCCTACAGGCGGTGGCAAGTGTAGTGGAGAAGTAACAGTGGTGGCAGCAGGAATGCTGTCATCTTGAGAGAGGACAGCAACTCCCTGCTCGACCGACATACTGGCACTCCCACGGAGCAGCACTTCAGCATCCGGAGCAAACTGCTGGAGCACAGATTGCTGGCCTGCTGCGGCGTGGTGAGAGCCCCGGGGAAATGTGTCCAAACTAGCGAGGATGGCAGCTGTCAGTGCTCGCGTGGCCTCAATCTGAATCTGCATGAGAGCAGTCAGAGATGGGGTCATGGCAGCCAGTGACTGAATTGCAGCACTAAACATTTGCGTGGCATCCGCCTGTGCTGCAGCAAAGTGCTTCACACTCCTTGCCAGTGATTCAATGCATTTGGGCACCCTTCCCACTGCACCCATGAGCTCAGTGTGCATGTCCACCGCCTGGGTGTTCATTTCAGCGATGAGCTGCTCCTCCTCTGTGTCCAGTGCAGTAGGACTCGCTGGCATTCTCTCCCTGCGGGGAGAAGGCCCCCGAGCTTCCCTACCCCTATCGCTTTGCTGCAGCCTGCTGGGTCCTGGAGCTTCACCCTCATCAGACCCTTCCCCCCTGCTCCCCTCCAGGGAAGGCGTGTTCCCAGTGTGGGCATGGGCTTCCTTGGGAGAGGGTGGCGCTGATGCTCCGGCTTCATCTTTCTCCTCGCCTGCAGCTTCACTCCCACTGGCAGCTTGAGGGCCCCTCTCCTCAGCTGGTGAATCACCATCTGAAAGCAGGGAGGTACAGGAGTGGCTTTAGCGTGAGGACAGGGTGGCAGTAAGGGAGGAATGAGTGCAGCGATTTAGTAAGTTGGATTGAAAGTGTCAAAAGCTGGTGTTGTGAGGGACAACTGGAACGAGAGAGGACAAAAAGATGATGACCTTACAATTGCTGTCCAGAATGGGGTCAGCATCTCCAGTGGCAACGGGACCGATCACCCGGCTTGCCACAATCCTCTGGACACGCGCCTCAAGATCGCTGAGGGGTTGCAGCTGAGGCTGCCCTCCACCCGTCCGTTGCTGCTGTCTCCTATTATGAGATAGCTTGGCCTGCAAGAAAAAGGATGGTGTCTGAGTAAATATACAGCCATGGTCTTGCTGATGTGCCTGCCATAATTGAATAGCCCATAATGTAAGCAGCCATGGTCTTGCCTGATGTGCCTCCCATAGGTGAATAGCCCTTACTGTATGCAAAGTGTGGAATGTGCATGTGTGTTTCATGAGAGGACCATAGTTGTTGGATGAGTGTTGGGCATTGGGGTTTTAAGACCCTCTGGCCACAGAGTGAGGTTGAGATGAAGGGATGGAGAGGTATTAAAAAAAAGCCACTCACCCTGACGACCCGTGTGAGGTCGTTGAACTTTTTTCTACATTGTATATGGGTCCTGGGCACACATGCTCCTGGAGGAGATGCTCTGAGCCACCTCCTTCCACACTCTTCTGTACTCACGCGGCAAAGGCCTCCTGCCACTCTCTGGGTACAGTATTGATCTTCTGCGCTCCCCCGCGCCAACCAGAGCCTCCAAGGCCCGATCGCTGAAGCGCTGTGCTCGCTCCCTGGCCCTCTCCATAGTCCTTGGCTGCAAGATTTAGCCACAGGTCTCTCCAGGCCGAGATTCAAGGCTCCAATGAGCAGGATATGGCTAGAGAGCAAGATCAACCCTCCCCTTTATGAACTGGTCGGCGCCAGTGTGTCTGTGTTCCATCGCTAACTGATAGCACCTGCACTGTGCCCGCACTCTGAGTTAGCGCCTCGCTCCTCGGCCTTTGCGCCTTAAGACAGGTGTGTAGCGCCTGATTTAGTGCTCCAATCAACTCCAGGGGCGATAAAAGCCAAGTTTGCAGACGGAGGCGATAATTAGCCACGCACTAAACTTTGCGCACGCCCGATAATCGCGCCCCAAACGGGACGATACTGAATTTTCCCCCCAGAGTGTCTGAACACTTGGACAATTTTGAGCTGATCAGCGAGTCAGCATGGATTTGTGAAGAGTCAGTCATGTCTGACTAATTTAGTTGAACTTTTTGAGGAAGTCACTAACATGGTGGATAAAGGGAGTGCTGATGGATGTTGTCTATATGGACTTCCATTAGGCATTTGATAAGGTTCCGTACAAGAGATTATTAGCAAAAATGAAAGCACACGGAGTTGGAGTCATCCTTGTAGCATGGATTGGAAATTGTTTTGAAGGTGGAGGCAGAGAGTAGGGATATAGGGTACGTACTCTGATTAGCAGGATGTGACCAGTGATGTTCCCCAGAGATCTGTATTGAGGCCTCAGTTTTTCACCATATATATCAATGACTTAGATGAGGGAATAGAGAAATGTATTTCCGATGATATTAAGTTGGGAGTCACAGTAAGTAATGCAGATCGGAGCATAAAAGTTCCAAAGGGAAATAGGCAGATTAAGTGAGTGAGCAAAACTGTGGCAAATGGGGTTCAACATGGGGATGTGTGAGGTCATCCACCTTGGATCCAAGCAAGAAAAATCAGAGTATTTTCTAAAGGGTGAGAATCTAGTATCTGTGGAGGAACAAAGAGATGTAGGTAATAACAACAGAAAATGCTGGAAAAACTCAGCAGGCCAGGCAACATCCGTGGAGAGAAAATAGAATCAATGTTTCGGGTCAAACCCTTTGTCAAGACTGGAAAAGCACAGGAAATGAAATAGATTAAGAGGCCAGGCTGGGAGAGAACAAAAGAGAAGTGAAGAGACATTAAGAGGTATTCAAAAGGAGATGAGATGGTGATGGGACTAGTGGAGACAAAAGACGGCTCTAGATTAGGTGTGAAATGCGCTGGCAGAATGGGAGACAGCTGCCATGTGGGAGAGAAAAAAAGGGGGGGGGAAGGGCCAAAACAAAGGTGTGGATAAAAAAATAAGTAAAAATGTAATGGGGACCGAGGTTATGATCTGAAATTGTTGAACTCGATATTGAGTCCGGAAGGCTGTAAAGTGCCTAATCGGAAGATGAGGTGCTGTTCCTCGAGCTTATGCTGAGCTTCTGTGGAACAATGCAAGAGCCCGAGTACAGTGAGGCCTGAGTGGGAATGGGGCGGTGAATTAAAATGGCAGGCGACCGGAAGCTCGGGGTCCCCCTTATGGACTGAACGGAGGTGTTTCGCAAAGCGGTCACCCAATCTGCGTTTGGTCTCCCCAATGTAGAGGAGACCACATCGTGAGCAGCGAATACAGTATACTAGATTGCAAGAAGTACAAGTAAATCGCTATTTCACCTGGAAGGGGTGTTTGGGGCCCTGGACAGTGGGAAGGGGGAAGGTATAAGGGCAGGTGTTGCATCTCCTGCGCTTGCACGGGAAGGAGCCAGGCGAAGGGGAAAGGGTGCTGGGGGTGATAGAGGAGTGGACTAGGGTGCCTCGGAGGGAGCGGTCCCTGTGGAATGCTGAAAGGGGAGGGGAGGGGAAGATGCATTTGGCGGTGGGATCACTTTGGAGGTGGCAGAAATGGCGGAGGATGATCTGTTGAGTGTGGAGGCTGGTGGGGTGAAAGGTGAGGACAAAGGGAACCCTATCGTGGTTGCGGGAGGGAGGGGCAGGGGTGAAAACAGAAGTACGGGAGATAGAACAGACACAGTCGAGGGCTGTGTCAACCACGGTAGAGGGGAATCCTCGGTTGAGGAAAAAGGAAGACATGTCGGAAGCACTGGTGTGGAAGGTGGCATCGTCGGAGCAGGTGCGGCAGAGACGGAGAAACTGGGAGAATGGAATAGAATCCTTACAGGAGGCGCGATGGGAGGAAGTGTAGTCCAGGTAGCTGTGGGAGTCAGTGGGCTTGTAGTGAATGTTGGTCAATAACCTATCCTCAGAGATGGAGACGGAGAAGTCGAGGAAGGGAAGGGAAGAGTCGGAGATGGACCATGTGAAGGTCAGGGAAGGGTGGAAATTGGAGGCAAAGTGAATGAAATTGTCGAGTTCAGGGCGAGAGCAGGAAACGGCACCAATACAGTCATCAATGTACTGGAAAAAGAGGTTAGGGGGGGGACCCGAGTAGGACTGAAACAAAGAGTGTTCCACATATCCCACGAAAAGGCAGGCATAGCTAGGACCCATGCGGGTACCCATAGCAACACCTTTGATTTGGAGGAAATGAGTGGAGTCAAAGGAGAAGTTGTTCAATGTGAGAACAAGTTCAGCCGGGCGGAGGAGTGTAGTGGTGGATGGGGACTGGTCGGGCCTCTGTTCAAGGAAGAAGCGGAGTGCCCTCAGGCCATCCTGGTGGGGGATGGAGGTGTAGAGGGATTGTCCGTCCATGGTGAAAAGGAGGCGGTTGGGGCCAGGAAACTGGAAAATGTTAAAGTGGCGGAGGGCGTCCGAAGAGTCGCGGATGTAGGTGGGAAGAGACTGGACAAGGGGAGAAAAGATAGAGTCGAGATAGGAAGAGATAAGTTTGGTGGGGCAAGAACAGGCTGAAACGATGGGTCTACCAGGGCAGTCCTGTTTGTGGATCTTGGGAAGGAGGTAGAAGCGGGCTGTGCGGGGTTGGGGAACTATGAGGTTGCTGGCCGCGGGGGGAAGATCTCCAGAGGAGATGAGGTCAGTGACAGTCTTGGAAATGGTGGTTTGATGATCGGTAGTGGGGTCATGGTCCAGGTGGAGGTAGGAGGTGGTGTCGGAGAATTGGCGTCCAGCTTCCGCTAGGTAGAGGTCGGTGCGCCAAACAACAACAGCAACACCCTTGTCAGCAGGTTTAATGACATTGTCAATGTTACATTTTTACTTATTTTTTATCCACACCTTTGTTTTGGCCCTTCCCCCCCCCTCCTTTTTTTTCTCTCCCACATGGCAGCTGTCTCCCATTCTGCCAGCACATTTCACACCTAATCTAGAGCCGTCTTTTGTCTCCACTAGTCCCATCACCATCTCGTCTCGTTTTGAATACCTCTTAATATCTCTTCACTTCTCTTTTGTTCTCTCCCAGCCTGGCCTCTTAATCCATTTCATTTCCTGTGCTTTTCCAGTCTTAACAAAGGGTTTGACCCAAAATGTTGACTCTATTTTCTCTCCACGGATATTGCCTGGCCTGCTGAGCTTTTCCAGCATTTTCTGTTGTTATTTCGGATTTCCAGCATCTGCAGTATTTTGCTATCGTAAAGAGATTTAGGTGTCCATGTATACAAATCACTAAAAGCTAGTGATGGAACAGGCTCGAGAGGTTGAATGGTCTACCCCTGTTCCTATGTTCATACACGGAGGGTAAATGTCGACATGGCCTGTTTGGGCCGAATGGCCTGTTTCTGTGTTGTAACTTCTATGTATTTCTATGTGTAGCCTGGCGAAATGGAGCAGCACAGGACACGAACTTTCGTTTTTGGGGTTTTCTATTCTGTATTAATAACTTGGGTCTAGGTTTAGGATGAAATTGTAAATACATAAAACACAGTCGACAAAATACGGCAGTGGCTTGCTGCAAAACAGAACATGAGGCAAACCACAGGTGAAGGCAGTTAATTAACTAACAATCATTATACAAAACAAAACATATCATACCATACATTCGTATGTCCCGTTATCACTTGTCACCTCTTACAAGCAAACAGAAAGTATTAAACTCGTTCGAAACGTAGCCCCAAGGACTCAACAACAATTTTAACAAAGGTTAACACCAGCACATGGTGGGACAATCTACAAGCATCCCCGTGATATCGAGTGATTTGGGAAACAATATCACTTTGAAACTATGTCTGGCTGCACTAAATGCTGTTTTAGTTGTACTTTACGCAGACTAAGTTCATTTCAAAAGTCATATTCACCCCAACTCTCCTCAGAGCACACCCCCCACGCTGGATCTAGAAAATGGAGGCTGTGAAGAAAGGGGAGGTTCCTTTGGCATCACATGGCCTTACCCATAACCCTTTTCTCCTTTTTTCAAATTCTAAAGGGGAAAATGAACCGCGCCATCTAGTGGACTTAAATATTCACTGCATTTTCCCACTTGGCTACATTCTCCCCTGCTTTAAAGTCAACGTCCTCGGTGACTTAGCACCCGTTTTTCACTTCTTTTACAGCTTCTCGAAAAAATGCAGTACCCAGACTCGATAAAACATGAGAGAACACCTGAGGACTGAGTGAGACTGCATTACAGGCTGACTGAGGCAAATGGTATGGGTTAGGGTTTACCCCAGCATTGGCTCTTTTAGTTCTGCGAGGAGCCGGAATGGGTACCTCAACCTCAGTCCCACACTCAGAAGGATCTGAATGCTCTGGCTCAGAAACAGCCTCTGATTCCTGTACATCTTGGGCGTTACCAACAGGATCATTGTTTACTTTTTCCTCCTGAGTTAACTCTGGATAGGTGACTTCCTCTACCACAACAAACTCAGTATCAGAGGGCTCTGGCAACGATTCTGTCAAAAGAGTGACAGGGGGTACGGTGACAGGGGACTTGGTTCTCGTCCGCCTAGGCTCAGGGACAGGGGTAACACATGGCCTAAGATTAACTCTATGGACCCTTTTTAAAGGACCGCCCTCTACAGGCTCAACTGCATGTGTAGTACCCTGTACCTCCACCACTCTGTACACAGTAGGACCCCAAGCATCCTGAATTTTGTTCCTACCCAAAGGCCTGTGTCGTAAGTATACCAACTGACCCACCTCAATGGTTGGACAGTACACTTTGTCTTTGTTAAGTTCAATTCTTTGAGCTGATTTCTTTTCAGTGTACTCTCTTGCCCTTGCATGTGCCTCCTTCAAACGCTCTTGGTGGACAACCAACCACTCATGTTTCTTGTCTAACACTTGCTCCTGACCTAATAAAGCATCTACAGGAAGGTGTGGATGAACCCCGAAAAGCAGATAGTACGGTGAGTAGCCAGTCGTAGCATGGGGTGTTACATTGTAGGCATACACCAACTCAGATAAGTGCTCAGGCCAGCGGCGCTTCTTTTCTGGAGGCAGTGTACGCAAAAGATCATGTAAAGATCTGTTGAATCTCTCACATTGAGCATTTCCTTCTGGGTGGTGTGGGGTAGTGCGGGTTTTCTTTACACCATAAAGCTTACACAGCTCGGCAATGATTTCACTCTCAAAATTTCGACCTCTGTCTGAATGCAATCTTTCTGGGACCCCATACTTCATGAACCACTCTTTGAGAAGGACTTTTGCCGTGGTATCAGCCTTTTGGTCCCGAGTAGGGAAGGCTTGTGTGAATTTAGTGAAAACATCGGTCACCACTAACACATTCTCACGACCATCGGAGGCCGGTTCCAGCATGGTGAAATCTACAGCAACTACTTCAAGGGGCCGGGAGGCTAGAAATGATTTCATAGGGGCATGTATCTTGGGGTGGGGCATTTTTGTCAAAACACACCTCTCGCATTTCTTGACCCACTGTTCCACATCCCCATACATCCCAACCCAAAAACATCTCTGTCTCAAAAGGTTCTGTGTGCGCTCTATTCCCTGATGGCCCATACGATCATGCACACCTTCAAGCACGACTTCTTTCAAACAAGAGGGCAGTAGTAGCTGGTGACACTCACCAACATGGACATCCTCGATTACACGGTACAACAAACCATCTTGCTCACAAATACGGGGCCACTGCTTTAACGTGGATAATACTAGCTTGGATAACTGCGACCTCTCCTTGTAAGTTGGCCTTCGCTGCTCACCCCAAAACTTCCTAAACACGCTGAGGGTGGGGTCTGTGTCTTGAAACTTACGTAGTTCCTCTTTAGAGTAACCGGGAAGTGTTGGTGTGTTACCCTGCAACTCACTACGCTCAGTACTTTCTTCTGCGTCCGAAACACGGATCTGTCTGACTTTACAGCACTTGACTCCTGCTGTCCCTAAGTCTGGTCCTAGAGCTGTTCCCTTGTGAGTGACATTACATATGGCCACACAACCATCATAGTCTGCATCCCCACTGTCTGACTCGGGCTCCCCTGCTAACGGCTGCCTAGAGAGGGCATCTGCTGCTGCATTACAGCGGCCTGGGCGGTACTTGACGTCAAAGTCAAAAACAGCTAACTGAGCCACCCATCTTTGCTCAACAGCACCTAACTTAGCTGTAGAAAGGTGACACAGGGGGTTGTTATCTGTTATGACAGTGAACTTGGAACCTAGAAGGTAACCTCGAAATTTCTCTGAAACAGCCCATTTGAGGGCGAGGAGCTCTAGTTTCATACTGCTGTAGTTTCTGTCATTTCTTTCAGCATTACGGAGCCTCCTACTGGCATATGCTATCACTCTCTTCCTATCTCCCTGCTGCTGGTGGAGGATGGCACCTAATCCTAGGTTACTGGCATCCGTCTCTACAATAAAAGGCTGAGTGAAATCTGCGTAACCTAACACTGGAGCACTGATCAGCTTTTCTTTCAGCTGTTCGAAAGCAGCTTGGCACGCAGCTGTCCATGAACCTTCAAACAACCGTTTTGCTTTTGCTGGGCTGTCTTCCCTAAGGCATGCATTGACTACGTCATGGAGAGGGCCAGCTCGTTTAGAAAAATCCTCAATGAACCTCCTGTAATAACTACAGAAACCAAGAAATGACCTCAGATCTTTGACTGTACTGGGGACCGGCCACTTCTTTACGGCGACAATTTTCTCTGGATCTGTCCCTATACCCTCCCCTGAAATTTGATGCCCAAGGAACCTGACTTCCTGCTGCAGGAAGTGACACTTTTCAAGCTTTACTTTCAACCCTGTCTCTTTCAGTCGTCTTAGAGCTGTCTCAAGCCTCTCTAAATGGTCCGGGAAGGTCTGAGAGAACACAAGGATGTCATCTAAATACACTAATAGGATGTGGAACACTAAGTCGCTCATAGTCGCTTGCATAAGTCGTTGAAAAGTCGCAGGTCCATTACAGACACCAAAAGGCATTCTGAGGTACTCAAAAAGGCCAAAAGGAGTTGTAAAAGCAGTCTTAGGCCTGTCACTTTCACGAACAGCAACCTGGTGGTACCCACTTGCAAGATCAATGGTCGAGAAGAACTTTGCACCATGAAGGGCATCAAAACTCTCGTCAATGCGGGGCAAAGGAAATGCGTCACGTCTGGTTTTTGAGTTTAGTTTCCTAAAGTCAACACATAGTCGTATGTCTCCATCAGTCTTACGAACTACCACTATGGGTGAAGCGTATGAACTATTGCTCTCCTGGATGACACGCTTTCTTAAAAGCTTAGTGATGTGGTCCCTCACCTCTTTGTACAGTGTAGGTGGGATACGACGGTATGGCTCTGTAACCGGTGCGTCATCTACCAAGTTAATCTCATGCTCAACTTTATCAGTGTAGCCTAGGTCCTCATCCTTAAAAGCAAATACTTCCGAATACCTGGCTAAAAGTGCACCTAACTCTGCTTGTTGGCCCTGTGTGCCACCTATGTGTAGTTTATCCAAAAGCAACTGAATGTCTTGGTCTGTCATCTGTCCTTCTTTTCTGCCAACAGTTACTTCCTCTGTGTCAGCGGAGATGCGTTGAAATCGCACCTCACAGGAGTCCTTGTCTACACACTCTGCCTGAGTCGGAATACCAAGCCTGGTCCTGGGGCTTAACCACACATCCTCCTCAGAGAAATTTACCACCTGCACTGGAAATAAATGTCCCTTTGATTCAACTAGAGTGGGGACAACTACCAGGCCACCTGGCAATGGTGTGTTACCTGGCTCCAACAGCATTTTAGTGCTGCCACCTGACTGAGTTTTAAGTCCCTTTACATAGACTGTAGCTATGGAAGACGCAGGCACATGTACAGCACCCCTACCAGCTACACGGACAGAAGATGACTTTGGAGTGATGTTACACTGTTGTACTTGCTGAAATGCTTCCCTCCAATCTGAATCCAACTTTCCCCCTAGAGTAGTGTCAAACTCAGCATGAACTAGTTGTCTGCATCGGCTGATGATGTTCATACCAATAAGACCTGGTGCTGCAGGCTGTGACTGCTGATGCTCTTTGACTACCAGGAAACCACATTCGGGTAAGGTTATGCCCATAGTTTCAACGTCTAACTCAAGGTAGCCCAAGTAGGGAATGTCCAACCCGTTGGCGGCAGTGATCTTAAGCCACCCGGTTGTAGGCAGCATATCCTCATCCCTCCCAAGTAAGTGCTCTCTGAAAAAAACTTCAGTAATAGTGCTGACTTGGCTCCCGGTATCCAGTAAACAGTTAGCAGTAACCCCCCCAATCTTGAGATCTACTACTGGACATTTACCTACTGCACGGTCAAGAAATCTGTCACGAATACCAGTACTGTTCTGAGAGCCTGCAGGTTTTCCTCGCATTGCCCGGCTCATGGCAATCGAGGGAGTTAGTTTTCCTGCACCCCAGCCAGCAGTGGTGGATGTGTTTGCTACCTCGTGCTTCTGAGGACACTGTTTGGCAATGTGCCCCGCCCCGTTACACTTAAAGCAAATAGGCTGACCTTCATCAGTGAACTTTGGCTTGGCTCTAGGTTTCCCAACCTTGTCATTACCCGTGTTTTCCTTCTGTAGAGCAAGACCCCGTACTGCCTCTGTTAGTTCCCCGATAGCTTTACCCTGTTCCGCCACTACTTTAAGAACATCCTGTAAAGTGACAGCCTGGCTGCCTGGTACCCCAATGGCAGAACACTGAAGATCCCTCCCCGTACTGTCACACACTACATTCTTGCTCTTTGCAACTTTAGTGCTACAGGGCTGGTCTTCTAAGGACCATAAGACAGCTTCCTCACGTACATCGAACAGGGTAGACTGGGGGTTGTCTCGTACAAACTTGCGCAACTCTCTCCGGAGTGAGGGATCTCTAACACCATCAACAAATCTGTTTCTGACAACCCGTTTTGTGTCCGGCACAGCATCAGGTGATTGCTTTACCAAAGTTCTAATAATCTGAGAGAGTGCATGTGAGTATTCTTGGAAACCTTCACCCTCTTCTTGCTTGCGTCCATAGAAAGTTTCTAACAGCTGGGACTCACTGCGTTTTTCGGTGAAAGCCCCCCTTAGGTAACTGAACAGGTCACTGGGCTGCTTAGACTCTCCACCCAACCGTAACCTAATTTCCTGTAGGGCTGCCCCCCTCAACAAAGATCGAATGAAATCTACCTGCTCTGCAGGAGTCTGATCTCTAGCTCGTAGTACACTTTCAACCTCTTCAATGAACTTATCAACTGAACGACTATCTTTAGATACCTCACCACTGAATGGTTGGATCTGACGCTCTCTGGGTACATACACATATGACTTGGTTGCCCCATTACCTAGAGTGGCAATAATTGCCATTGCTTGGTCATGGTTTTTTTTCAACTCTGAAATCTGTGCCTTGAGTTGATCTATCTGGTTGCCCTCACCCACACTCGAGGTATTGTCCTCACCATCCGAATTGTGAGCTCCACCCGCCTCCTCAGGAGGGTCTAACATTTTGAGTCAGTTCACAAGTCCCTGACAGTCACTGAATGGGATGGCCGCTGTGACGATTCTTCTCCAATGGTGTCCCTCCTCGGTGCCTTGATGGGTCCTCTCCCAGATTGGTCCTGGCGCCCTCTGGATCCCGTCTGTCTGGTCTGGTCCTCCTTAGCAACCCCAGGCAGCACTCTCCGTCCGTCTCCAGGTCCACTTGGCACCACACCGCTCTTCCCCCACTGCCGTATTTTATGTAACTTTCCCAAACCTGAGAAACTCCAAGCTAACAGACCCCACTCCTGGTACCAAAATGTGTAGCCTGGCGAAATGGAGCAGCACAGGACACGAACTTTCGTTTTTGGGGTTTTTTATTCTGTATTAATAACTTGGGTCTAGGTTTAGGATGAAATTGTAAATACATAAAACACAGTCGACAAAATACGGCAGTGGCTTGCTGCAAAACAGAACATGAGGCAAACCACAGGTGAAGGCAGTTAATTAACTAACAATCATTATACAAAACAAAACATATCATACCATACATTCGTATGTCCCGTTATCACTTGTCACCTCTTACAAGCAAACAGAAAGTATTAAACTCGTTCGAAACGTAGCCCCAAGGACTCAACAACAATTTTAACAAAGGTTAACACCAGCACATGGTGGGACAATCTACAAGCATCCCCGTGATATCGAGTGATTTGGGAAACAATATCACTTTAAAACTATGTCTGGCTGCACTAAATGCTGTTTTAGTTGTACTTTACGCAGACTAAGTTCATTTCAAAAGTCATATTCACCCCAACTCTCCTCAGAGCACACCCCCCACGCTGGATCTAGAAAATGGAGGCTGTGAAGAAAGGGGAGGTTCCTTTGGCATCACATGGCCTTACCCATAACCCTTTTCTCCTTTTTTCAAATTCTAAAGGGGAAAATGAACCGCGCCATCTAGTGGACTTAAATATTCACTGCATTTTCCCACTTGGCTACATATGTATTTCATACCCCAGGACCAGACTGCATATTTGGAAAAGAGAGTAGTGTAGAAAATGTGGGGATGGTTTGGGAGGAAGTGTTCAATTTAGGAATGAAACTTTCAAACAAAGCCACATCATTGTGGATACACATGTGGGACTGATACAGATCTTTATGTGCTCTTCAGTTCTAAAGAAAAGTGTAATTAAGTATTAAAAACATATTCAAAAGTAGCATTCCCAAACAAGTACTGAAATTACTATTTCATAGGAACATTAGGAACAGGAGGAGGTCATTCAGCCCCTCGAGCCTGATCCACCATTCAATTTGATCATGGCTGATCCGCACCTCAAACCCATTGACCCGCCTTTGCTCCATATCCCTTGCTACCCTTGCCTAACAAAAATCTATTGCACTCAGTCTTAAAAGCTTCAATTGAACCAGCATTCACAGCCTTTTGGGGTAAGAGTTCCCCATTTCTATTACCCCCTGTGTGAAGAAATGCTTCCTGATTTCAATCCAGAATGGCCTGACTCTAATTTTAAGATTACGTCCCCTTGTTCTTGATTCCCCCACCAGAGGAAATAGTTGCTCTGTGTCAACCCTATAAAATCCTTTTAACATTTTGAACACCTTGATCAGATCACCGCTCAATCTCTTATACTCAAGGGAGTACAAGCCAGGCTTATGTAACCTGTCCTCATAATTTAACCCCCTAAGCCTCAGTATCATTCTGCTGAATCTGCACTGCAACCGTTCCAAGGCCAGTATATCATTCCTGAGGTGCGGTGCCCAGAACTGAACGCAGTACTCCAGGTGGGATCTGATCAAGGTTCTATGCAACTGAAGCATAACTTCCTCCCTTTTGTATTCCAGCTCCCTTGCGATAAAGACAAACATTCCATTAGCCTTGTTGATTGAAGTTTGTAAATATCCCTTTAACCCTTTTCCTTTCATCCACCCATCCAATCTAAACTTGAATGTTGACAGAAAGAGTACATTCTGTTAGATCCGTGATTCAGTGGATAAATAATTACACGGATGCTGTACATAAACAAATAACAGGCCTTTACTGGAGGAGGGCAATCTCTAGACTGGGGTACAGAGGCATGCGCACAGCTTATATACCGGTGTGGTTACTGCCGGTACTACAGTATACAGGAGCTGTAAAAAGTAGTTCTGACATAAAGCACATACACTACACATTCCATTAGAAAAGAAGGAAACTACTAGTAGTTTTAGGATGCCATGGATGAATAAAGAGTTTAGAAACCAATTAAGCTGAAGAAGAGGGCCGATGATAACTATAAAAATAATGATGATGAATAAACTAATGAATAAAATGAGAAAGTAAGAAAAGTGTTTGAGTGGGATAAGGAAAGATAAAGAGTATGAAGAAAAATAATTCAAAAAATATCAAAAGGAAAAGTAAAATATTTTACAAATATATCAGTAAAAACATGATTTGTTAAAAGCGAGGCAGGACCTGAGAGGAGAGGATTGTCAAATTGTAGAAGATGACCAAAAGTGGTAGAAATGCAGAGGTACAAAAACTAATCAAAAAGGCTAATGGAATGCTGGCCTTTATCTCAAGGGGCATTGGAATGCAAAAGTGAGGGTTATGCTTCAGTTGTATAGCGACCTTGTCAGATCTCATTTGGAGCACTGCATTCAGTTTTGGACACTGAATCCCAGGAAAGATATATTGACCTTGGAGGGGGTACAGCGAAGATCCACTAGGATGATACCAGGACCTCGAGGCCTACATAGAATTACATAGAAAGTACAGCACAGAAACAGGCCATTTGCCCCAACTTGTCCACACCAGTGTTTCTGCTCCACACAAGTCTCCTTCCACACCTCTTCATCTAACCCTATCAGCATAACCTTTGATTCCTTTCTCCCTCATGTCTTTATCTAGCTTCCCCTTAAATGTATCTATGCTGTTCACCTCAACCACTCCATGTGTTAGCGAGTTCCACATTCTGACCACTCTTTGGATAAAGAAGTTTCTCCTGAATTCCCTATTGGATTTATTAGTGACGATCTTATATTTATGGCCCCTAGTTTTGGTCTCCCCCACAAGTGGAGACATCTTCCCTACGTCTACCCCATCACACCCTTTTACAATCTTAAAGAGAACCTCTCAGCCTTCCCTTTTTTAGAGAAATGAGCCCCAGCCTGTTCAATCTTTACTGACAGCTATAACCTCTCAGTTCTGATCTCATCCTTGTAAATTATTTTTGCACCTTCTCAAAGTGCCTCTATATCCTTTTTATAATATGGAGACCAGAACTGTGCACAGTTCTCCAAGTGTGATCTAAATAAAGCTCTATACAACTTCAACTTAAGTACTCTGCTTTTTAATTCTATATCTCTAGAAATGAACCCCAGTGCTCTGTTTGCTTTTTTCTGACCTTATTAACCTTCATCGCTACATTTAGTGATTTGTGTTTCAGTATCCCTAGATCACTTTGGTCCTCTATCCTATTTAGACTCTTATTTTCGAAGGGGTTTGTAGTCTCCTTATTCTTCCTACCAAAATGCACCTTCTCACACTTATCTATATTGAAATTCATTAAGATTATAGCCCCTCGTTCTGGAATCCCTCACCAGAGGAATTTACCAATTACATGCCCATTCTGAAAGTATTATTGGCCCAGATTTTGCGGTGGGTATGACAGCGTTCTCTGACAGTACGCCATCATGCTGCCTTTGAAATACACCGTAGGTTCGGGATTTCGCTGAATCCCGAACTTGCGATCTGCCAAGGTTTGCCTTGACAAATCATCCGTACCACCGAGGAACTCACAATTGCTGGCGCGGATTTGGGCTCTTTGCCCACCAACTGCCTGGTAATTACGGACAAAACTCTTACGGTTGCTGAAAGCAAGAGCAGAAGCCTGATTCCCTGTTCACTTAAGAAATGACAGCAGCCCTATTAGTACTGTTACAGTATCTGGACCGGCTGGAGTAACTTATGTCATTGTGCACAAGGGCCTTGTAAATTTACAGTGAAAGAAAAGTAGCAAGAAGGTAAATCACTTTACAGTTTAATACCAGCTGCTAAAGCCGTTAAAATCCAAAAGCTGCCTCTCCAGATACCGAGTTCATTTCCGCTGTCTTTCGCTTCATTAATTATTAACCCCAAATGGAGCCATGGTTAGAACCACAATGGACTATTTTTTGTTCTAGTCACATGCCAAGAGCAAACAGTGTCATCTTTTTTGGGGGTTAGGTGATAGGCAAAAGAAATCTGTGATCCTGACAACATTATTTTTTAATGCTCAAAACACAACGTAAAAGAAGATCTGCAGTTGAACAATCACCAGTTTGCATTTCCCCGATGATGTGCCTCAATAAATCCGAGACTCGATGTTAGCGGAACAAAACAAGGCTTTTATTGACTTAGAAGGTAACACACAGAGGAGAATGTATCTTCCATCCAGAGGTCTGCCGTACTGGATGTGCTGCAGGCTGGGCCAGCTTACATAGGAGCCAGGTATGGGCGGAGCCCTACACACAGTACAATACAATGGAAATGAAACTGAAACCAACCACAGTCACAGGCAGAGAAATACTGATGAGTGATGAATGGAATATTTCATCACATTCACCCCTTCTATAGATTTAGTCTGTTCGGGGGTTTGATAGTCCTCTGCGACCGACGTGGCTGTTGTGGTGCCGCGGGTGTCGGCTGGGTGTCCCCGGTGGCCTCCTGGGTCTCTGCCGGGGATGCCGCCAGGGTTGTTGAAGGGGTAGTTGGTGGGGGTACCGTTGGTCGATGTTCTTCCGGGGGTGATGAAAGAGTAGTGGGTGGGTAAGAGTTGCTGTGGTCGTTGTTGCTGCTGTTGTCGTGGTTGTTGTCGTTACCGGCTGGGGCGACGTCTTTTATGGACACGGTGTCCTCCCTTCCATCGGCGTGCCGGACATACGCGTATTGGGGGTTGGCGTGGAGTAGGTGCACTGACTCCACGAGAGGGTCCGTCTTGTGGCCCCTCACATGCCTTCGCACGAATACCGGACCTGGGGTGGAGAGCCGTGACGGCATGGATACGCCTGAGGTGGATTTCCGGGGAAAGACAAACATTCGCTCATGAGGCATGGCATTAGTGGCAGTACACAATAGCGACCATATCGAATGGAGCACATCTGGGAGGACTTCCTGCCAGCGGGAGATAGGGAGGCCTTTGGTCCTTAGAGCTAGAGTGACTGCTTTCCATACTGTCCCGTTCTCTCGCTCCACTTGACCGTTACCCCGGGGGTTGTAGCTGGTGGTACGGCTCGTGGCGATCCCCCTGGACAGCATGTACTGGCGTAGCTCTTCACGCATGAAGGACGCCCCCCTATCCGTATGGATGTAGCTCGGCATACCGAACAGGCAGAACAGGCTGTTGAGGCATTTAATGACTGTGGCGCTGGTCATGTCTGGGCAGGGGAAGGCGAATGGGAACCGGGAGTATTCGTCCAAAATTTTCAGGAAGTAAACATTGCGGTCGACGGACGGGAGGGGGCCCTTGAAATCTAAGCTGAGCCGCTCAAAGGGCCGTGTAGCTTTGATTAAGTGGGCTCTATCTGGGCGGTAGAACCGAGGCTTGCACTCAGCGCAAGTGCGACAGTTCCTGGTCAGGGACCGAACTTCCTCAATCGAGTAGGGTAAGTTGCGGGACTTTATGAAGTGGAACAGCCGCGTGACCCCTGGGTGGCAGAGGTCATTGTGGAGGGTCTGTAGCCGATCCCCGGTGGCGCTGGCACACATCCCTCGTGAGAGGGCGTTGGGGGATTCGTTAAGGGCCCCTGGCCGGTAAATGATGTCATAATCGAAGGTGGAGAGCTCGATCTGCCACCTAAGAATCTTATCATTTTTAATCTTCCCCCTCTGTTTATTATTGAACATAAACGCTACCGACCGCTGGTCGGTAAGTAGGGTGAAGCGTTTGCCGGCTAGGTAGTGGCGCCAGTGGCGCACTGCCTCCACGATGGCTTAGGCCTCCTTTTCTACAGAGGAGTGTCTGATCTCAGGCCCTTGGAGGGTCCTCGAGAAGAAAGCTACGGGCCGCCCCGCCTGGTTGAGGGTGGCCGCCAAGGCAAAGTCAGACGCATCACTTTCCACTTGAAAGGGAGTGTTCTCGTCCACTGCCTGTAGCGTGGCCCGCTCAATATCCTGCTTAATGCTTTTGAAGGCGGCATGGGCCTCAGCAGAGAGCGGAAAAGAGGATGCTTTCAAGAGGGGGCGGGCTTTGTCGGAGTAGTTGGGGACCCATTGGGAATAATAAGAAAATAACCCCAGGCACCTTTTCAGGGCTTTGGGAGTGTTGGGCAGGGGCAGCTCCCGTAGGGGGCGCAATCGGTCGGGGTCTGGTCCGATTTCCCCATTCTCCACCACGCTGCCTAGTATGCAGAGGCGCGTGGTGTTGTAAACGCACTTGTCCTCGTTGTAGGTGAGGTTGAGTTTTTGTGCGGTTTTCAGGAACCTCTCGAGGTTCGAGTCGTGATCCTGCTGGTTGTGAGCGCAGATGGTGACGTTGTCGAGGTAGGGGAAGGTTGCCTGCGACCATGCGGTCCATCTCCCTCTGGAAGACCGAGACCCCATTCGTCACCCCAAAGGGGACTCTGAGGAATTGGTAGAGGCGTCCGTTCACCTCGAAGGCGGTGTACGGGTGGTCCTCTGGTCTGATAGGGAGCTGGTGGTACGCTGACTTGAGGTCGATGGTGGAGAACACCCGGTATTGGGCGATTTGGTTCACCATTTCTGATATGCAGGGTAGCGGGTAGGCGTCTAGTTGGGTGTACCTGTTGATCGTTTGGCTATAGTCGATCACCATCCGTTTCTTCTCGCTACCCCTTACCACCACCACTTGGGCGCGCCACGGGCTATTGCTGCGTTCAATAATGCGCTCTTTCAGTAGCCTGTCTACCTCGGTCGCGATAAACCGCCTGTCCTTCCAGCTGTACCTCCTGCTTTTGGTCGCTATTGGCCGGCAGTTAGGGGTAAGGTTCGCGAATAGCGAAGGCGGCTTTACCTTCAGGGTAGCCAGACCGCACACTGTGAGGGGCGGCTGGGACCCACCGTAATTGAGCGTGATGCTTTGGTGGTAGCACTGGAAATCCAGGCCCAAGATCACGCTCGCACATAGATTCTTCATGATTAATACTTTAAAATTATCGTATACAGTTCCGTTAACGGACAATTGTACCGTGCAGTAACCCATAATGGTCGATGTCTGGGTTTTATCAGCCATGGAGATGGTACCCCGAGTAGGGGCCACCTTTAGGGAGAGTTGTTGTACCAGTTCAGGGTGGATAAAACTCTCCGTGCTTCCACTGTCAATTAAACATTTAACCCTGCACCCGTTTACCTCGATGTCCACCATTGATTTGGATAGCGGGTGCGGCCTGGTCTGGTCCACTGTGACCGATGCCACTGTAGGGCCCCGATCGAGGCAAGATGGCGTCCACGCTGTCTGCTCACAAGATGGCGGACCCCACGAGGTCGGGCAAGATGGCATCCAAGATGGCCGCTCCCACGGCGCACACGCGGCGGTGGCGGGTTTTCCGGCAGGGTTCCCTCTGCACACCTTCCCGAAGTGCCCCTTCTTACCGCACTTAAAGCAGGTGGTGCCTTTCGCCGGGCACAGGTTTCTGGTGTGCTTCGGCTGCCCGCAGAAGTAGCAGTTGGGTCCCCGACGCGTCGCGGCTGTCGTAGGGCTTCTGGGGGGAGAGCGGGGCCCCGACGGTGTCGGGCTGCCGGGCGGGGAAGATGCCTTCCAAGATGGCGGCGCCCTTGGTGCACACGTGGCGGCGTGGACGGCGCGGGCTGAAGAGTAGGCGTCCGAGTTTCTCTGGGCCACATCCAGGGATCGTGCTGTGTCCGCAGCCTGTTTCAGGTCCAATCCCGTTTTTTCCAGCAGTCTCTGCCGGATGTAAGTGGAGCTGAGGCCTGTGATAAAGGCATCGCGAACAAGCTCGTCAGTGTACACTGCGGCTTTTACATCTTGGCACTTGCAGTCTTTGCCAAGCGTTTTCAGGGTGCCTAGGAACTCCTCCACCGATTCCCCAGGTCGCTGTGCGCGAGTAGCGAGCAGGTGCCTAGCATACACCTCATTCGTAGGCTGCTGGTAATGCACCTTTAAGATGTCGCAGGCGGCCGGGTACGTGTCGGCGTCTTGGATGAGGGGGTAAACCCGGTGGCTTACCCAATTCCGCAGAATTCCGAGTTTCATACTCGCAGCGTCCGTAGCGTCTTTGACGGCTGCGGAATTGTCCAGGAAGAATTCCATACACATAAACCAGTGTCCGAAGTGTGCCGATGCGTCCGAAGCATGCTGGTCCAAATCCAAATGTTCGGGTTTCAGGAGTTGATCCATTGTGTTGAAAATTAAGTCAATAAAATTGATGTGCCTCAATAAATCCGAGACTCGATGTTAGCGGAACAAAACAAGGCTTTTATTGACTTAAAAGGTAACACACAGAGGAGAATGTATCTTCCATCCAGAGGTCTGCCGTACTGGATGTGCTGCAGGCTGGGCCAGCTTACATAGGAGCCAGGTATGGGCGGAGCCCTACACACAGTACAATACAATGGAAATGAAACTGAAACCAACCACAGTCACAGGCAGAGAAATACTGATGAGTGATGAATGGAATATTTCACCACACCCGATACCAAGACAAACACAGGATAGCACCGTTTACAATCTTATCAATCAATTTTGATTGGAACTGCATTGCAAAATGATTAGTCTGCTCTTACATGTTTTCTTAACAATACTGCAAAGCAATTTTAGCAGTATATATATTTGGGCCGGTTACTTATATTTTCCCAAAAACTTATTGACCCAGAATTTGCGGTTGGTGGCGTATCTCCGAAACACGCCTCCGACTGCTAAAAATATCCGCACTTACCTTCAGGCTCCCGGGATGCAGAGCCTTCGGGACCTGAGCCTGCAGGCGTACGCCTGCGTAAAGGCCCACGGATCCCAAGGACACAGGCGGTTCAGCAGGATCCCTGTGATCACATGGGCCCGACCTCCAATCAGAAAGGAGGATTCCTCATAGGCTTATGGGGTTTCCATTTACGAACATTAGGAATCCCCAAATAATTAAATAATTTAGACAACTCCAATAAAAATAAATGTTCTCATTATCAAATTTAATTAAAAGTACCTTCAGTAAAGCATTTAAAATAAAAATTAAATTTAAAAAAAGTTAATTTAACATTTTAATCCAGGCCAGAATTTGCATAAACTAATTTTAAGTGATCGTGCATGTTTTTTAATTTTTTAATTTTTCATTTAAGATTTATATTAAACCTTACACTGGTGAAAGTAAGCCCTTTGCCTGCTTTTACCAGGCGTAAAAACATAAGAACATAAGAAATAGGAGCAGGAGTAGGCCATTCGGCCCCTCGAGCCTGCTCCGCCATTCAGTAAGGTCATGGCTGATCTGATCTTGGCCTCAACTCCACTTTCCTGCCCATTCTCCATAACCCTCGATTCCCCTGTTTTTAAAAAATCTGTCTATCTCTGCCTTGAATATATTCAATGACTCAGCCTGCACAGCTCTCTGGGGTAGAGAATTCCAAAGATTCACAACCCTCTGGGAGAAGAAATTCCTCCTCATCTCCTTTTGAAATGGGCGACCCCTTATTCTGAAACTATGCCCCCTAGTTCTAGATGGCAATGATAATGCCATTGAATGTCAAGGGGAGGTGGTTAGACTCTTGCTTGTTGGAGATAGTCATTGACTGGCACTTGTGTGGCACAAATGTTACCTGCCACTTATCTGCCCAAGCCTGAACGTCGTCCAGGTCTTGTTGCATGCGGGCATGGACAGCTTCATTATCTGTGGAGTTGTGAATTGCGCTGAACACTGTGCAGTCATCAGCGAACATCCCCATTTCTGACCTTATGTTGGAGGGAAGGTCATTGATGAAGCAGCTGAAGATGGTTGGGCCCAGAACACTGCCCTGAGGAACTCCTGCAGTGATGTCCTGGGGCTGTGATGATTGACCTTCAACCACCACATCCATCTTCCTTTGTGCTAGGTATGACTCCAGCCAGTCGAGCGTTTTCCCCGATTCCCATTGACTTCAGTTTTACTAGGGCTCCTTGATGCCAGACTCAGTCAAATGCTGCCTTGGTGTCAAGGGCAGTCACTCTCACCTCACCTCTGGAATTCAGCTCCTTTGTCCATGTTTGGACCAAGGCTGTAATGAGGTCGGGAGCTGAGTGGTCTTGGCAGAACCCAAACTGGGCATCAGTGAGCAGGTTATTGGTGAGTAAGTGCCGCTTGATAGCACTGATTATGACACCTTCCATCACTTTGCTGATGATTGAGAGTAGACTGATGGGGTGGTAATTGGCTGGGTTGGATTTGTCCTGCTTTTTGTGGACAGGACCTACCTGGGCAGTTTTTCACATTGTCAGATAGATGCCAGTGTTGTAGCTGTACTGGAACAGCTTGGCTAGAGGCGCGGCTAGTTCTGGAGTGTACGTTTTCAGCATGATAGCCAGGATGTTGTTGGTGCCCATAGCTTTTGCTGTATCCAGTGTGCTCAGCCGTTTCTTGATATCACGTGGAGTGAATCGAATTGGCTGAAGACTGGCTTCTGTGATGGCGGGGACATCGGGAGTAGGCCGATATGGATCATCCACTCGGCACTTCTGGCTGAAGTTGGTTGCAAATGCTTCAGCCTTGTCTTTTGCACTCACATGCTGGGCTCCACCATCTTTGAGGATGGGGATATTCATAGAGCCTCCTCCTCCTGTTAGTTGTTTAATGGTCCACCACCATTCACGACTGGATGTGGAAGGACTGCAGAGCTTTTATCTGATCCGTTGATTTTGGGATCGCTTAGCCCTGTCTATAGCATGCTGCTTCAGCTTTTTAGCATGCTATAGACAAATAGCCCAACTCTGCGTCAGTGAAAGTGATTTTGTAGGCAGTTCATATGATCTGTCAGGGTGAACCTTGACAGATCCCAAGTTAAGGGTTTTCATGCATGCGCAGTGCATGCGGACACCCAGAACTTGTGAGGCTTTTCTGAAGGTTTACGACGGCGTATGCTGTGTGTATATCGTCATCAGAACCACAAATTCCGGGCCATTAAATAAGGTCTGAATAATATATTTTAATCTTGAAAATTAACATTGACTATGTGGCTGGGAATCTCCTTCTGAATTTCAACAACATTACTTGTAGGAGTGTTAGGCCTAGAAATTCAGTGGGCTGCGCCACCCGTTAGTGCCTTAAGAGGGCGTTAAATGGGTCGGAAACCACTGGACACGCCTCCCGCTAAATTCAGCGGGACGCTAATGGCGGCACTAGCCTTTAGCGCTGCGCCGCTACCGATGATGTCATCGGTGTACGCAGCCCCCCGCTACCGCCCCGATCGCAAAATTTAGTTGCACCCCCTGCTTTAACGCCGGCCGCTATTTGCGACCGGTTCACGGGGGGCCTACCTGCGGCTGTAGAGGCATTGAGGTGCGGGGCGGCCATTTTATTTGCTGGCCGCCTGCCAGCTCCTCTCCGCGCCACCGTCCCCGGCCTCCTGAGCCCCCCCTCGTGGAATGCCGGCTGTGTCCCAAGAGCCCGGCACTTCTCCTCAGTGCCGGGCTCTTTTGCCGGCATTCGCGATCTTTGATCGCGCTGCAGCAGGCCCCTCCCCTTTAAGAAGGGGAGGAAGGCCTGCAGTACCGCAGCGCGCCATGCCGCAGCGATATTGAGTTGCAGCGCCCCAAGAGGGATGCGGGGTGCCTCCAGTAGCGCCGCGCTTCCCTCTGGGGCGCGCAAAGTCAATTTCCGGCGGGCGGCTGCGACTACTTCCGGGGCGCTACTTTTAGCGTCCTGAGGAGGCTGGGCGCCACTGAATTTCTAGGCCTTAAACCTTTACTGACTCACTAAACAGGAAGTTGTATACATAGAGACTAATGTGGTGTAAGTTTGGTGAAAAAAAACCAAAATGCTATATCTGAAATAAGTCCAAGTACTAGTTTTAGTAAAAGTTTTTAGAAGTTTTTAAAAGTTTTTTTAAAGGTTTTAAAATGTAATTTCAATGTAAAAGAGTAATTTCTGTGGGCGAGGCTTAGTTTTGACAGCTTTTGTGGGCATCTTCCCTTACCCACAGGCTGTACACTGCGCTCCTGGCCTTCATCATGTTGTGAAGGAATAAGCAATATGCCATATTCAGAAAAATACACCATTCTATGAAATATTCTAACTTTATTAAAATATGACAAACTGGGCTTGAAAATCTGGATGCCTCAACAATCTAAAGCTGTAAACAGCATACAGGCTTTTGAGATAAGATAAGTTGTTGACACTGAGACAATAGCCTTATTGAAGTAGAAGTTTAGAGGTTCCAGAAAGTCTGAAACTTGGAAAGAACACAATATCATACCCTCTTAAAGTGTCTTAAACCAACACTTCAGAAAGAATCACATAAAATTAAAGAAACATATGCCTTCGTAAAAATTACATCAAATGAAACACGGAGACACGATCATGTGTTGCAACCAACTGAGGTAACTGAGAAGACAGTGGTGCACCCGGTCAAGGTGTTCTAAATGCAAAAGATACAAACAGAAGTCCTTCGTAAGAGTGACATCAAATAGATACATCAGCTCCACGCCATTTTTTATGATAAGCCTTGAACACCTAAAGGTAGAGACGCAAATCTGCTTGCTACCAGCTGAACTGACTGTAAGAATAGCAGAAGTCAACAGAAAACTTCAAAGGATATACCATTGAGAAAGGGTATAAAAATTGGTCTTTCAAATGGGAAGACAGATTCGCTTGAAGGGGCAAAGTGATTCTCAGGCTTCAGAGGCAAGCTCTGTAAGTCTTCAACTCTTTGTATCTCGGGGATCAAGGTACTTGTATTTGATTTTGGTGGATATCCTGGAATAAGACTAAGAAATGTAAAAATGTAACAAAGTTAAGATTTGAGAATTAGGATCTCTGATAATAAGATGGTAAAAGCTTTTTGTATTTGAAACTGTTAATGTTGCGATTGAAACACCAACTGTAAACTACATGTCGGTTCTTTAATAAATCTATTTTTTTTAGAATTTTCTCACATAAAACTTCTGTATCAAACTCGCAAACTCAATCTCTGTACACTCTTTGGTGAGGAGTTGCAGAATTCTGGAGGAGTTTTCCGGACCCTCATAATATCCGGAAGGTTACAGTCTAGCTAAACTTATTAAAAGTGCTATCTGGAGGATGGTAACATCTTCGGGTTGTTCCTTTCCTTTAGGGAGAGAGAGTCTGGACCTTTAGACCCAATTAAGCATCTTTAGGATTCGGCTACCTCTAACTTTAGTTGAAAGTGAATGTCTGGGGAATACGCCTGATCTGGGGTAGCCCTAAAGGGGCTAGGACTAGTAATAATCCTTTCAATGTCATACGCTGCGCAGAACGCTGCAGCGCTGAAGAGGAAGTCTCCGTTCCGGGCCTCACACGAGGTAAGTGTGTATTCTTTTCACAGGTCGGCGGTGTACTCCGGAGCCACGCCGCCGACCGCAATTTTTAGTCCATTATCTTGTAATTTGTCGCAGTTTTCTTCATTATTAACTATACCCCCAATTATGAGGACTGGTTGCATAAACTTGGCTTTCTACTCCCTTGAGTTTAGACGGTCGAGGGGTGATATAATTGAGGTGTTTAAAATGATAAAGGGATTCAATAGGGTAGATACACAGAAGCTATTTCCTCTGGTGAGGGATTTCAGAACAAGGGGATATAATCTTAAAATTAGAGCTAAGCCATTTAGGTGTGAAATCAAGAAGCAGCTTTTCACACAAAGGGTACTGGAACTGTGGAACTCGCTTCCCCAAGAGGCTGTGGATGCTGGGCATCAATTGACATTTTCAAGAAGGAGATTGGTAGATTTTTGTTAGCTTAGGTATCAAGCGGTATGGAGAAAAGACGAGTAAATAGAGTTGAAGTGGAGATCAGACATGATCTAATCGAATAGTGGCTCGTGGGGCTGAATGGCCTACTTCAAACGTCCTTGTTTAAAATGAGCAGACGCTTAGCTTGGCCAAATCTTGATAACCATTAGCGATTTGCATTAATGTCTGCTGGTTATAGAATCTTAATTCCTCTGTTTATTTCGGGCAGGACCTGCTGTGCATACTCACCTGTGATATTGTACGAATGAAGTACACATGAAAATCTGATGCATGTTATTTTAAATATATTTATATTGAACAAAAATAACACTTCATGCACAAACGCATTGGCTTTTAAACAGTTGATTACAAGAAGCTGAGCTAAGCACCAAAAACTGAAGGACAAATCAGGCAGTGTATTATCTCAGGGAGAAATTCTTGTAGCACTCATATAATCTGCTGCCAGTGTCCAGAGCTTTTTATTCAAACTTCAACGAGGAATGAAGTAAATGAGTAAAGAATTCAATGGGATGGATTCTACATACACCACATAATTGAATGGTGCTGGCGGCACCGTGCGAACGTTGCAGGTGAGTGAAGGGGAGAAGCGGGGTCGTGCAGACCGGCTGTCTAGTGTCGGGCATCAGCAGCAGGCCCTGAGGCTGCCAGCACAGGGTCACTAACACAATCCATAGACAATGTATGTGTTATACCGGCCATCGCTTATGACGGGAAAATCATGATCACACGAACGCGCTCGCTATAAGCGGTGCGGATTGCTCCCATTTAAAAATAGGGAGCCAGAGCTCATCTGGGTAATTACAGACAAGCTAACATAACTGACAAAGCACATAGAATTGTTTGAGAACGTAACAGACATGGTAGTTCACATGGGGGGAAAAATTCGGTTGTTTGCGCCACCCGTTAGCGCCTAAAGAGGCCGACAAGTGGGGCGCTAACCAACTAGTACCCGGGCGCAGCGATCCCTGCACCTCGCCCCATATTGAGCGGACATTTAGCGCCGGCGCTAAACTGTAGCGCCCGCTCACCGGCGCACGCAGACCTTGACGTCATTTCAGTGTACAACGCCTTTGGGGTGCCCCAGACCGGAAATTCAGTGGCGCCCCCCTCCGTTCCGCCTGGTGCTAATAAGGACAGCTTACCTGGAACGTTTGCCAGTCGCTGTCGGGCTGGGAGGGCGTTCTTTAAAGGGGACTGTTGTGGTATAAAAGCGGCAGCCATTTTTGGACCACAACGACTTAGAGAGATACAGAGAGTTGCTCAGCTGCACACAGAGAGCCCTTTCTACACTGAGCCAGCGCTGGCAGAAGAACTTCAGCCTTCTGACCATCACCTTGCTGCTGGTGAGCATCTCAAACAGGATAACTTTCTGTGCGCACTTAATATGGGGGCTGCATTGGATGGGAACGTCCTGCTGCTGAATCATCTTGACAGGGCACAGAGATGCAGGGATAGAGGGGCAGGCATGGCCAGACGGAGGAGGGCCAACAGACATTGCCACACAAGACCTTACGCTGCCAGGGTTTTCCGACAGCAATTTTCATATATGAACATGTCAGAGGAGCAGTGTTTCCGAAGGTTGCGCTTTAGTAGGGAGGTGGTGACTGAGCTGTGCCACCTGCTTCAGCCAGATCTGCAGCCTCAGCTAAGGTGCAGGACATCTCTGTCGGTGGCTGTGAAGATCACTGTTGCCCTCAACTTCTATGCAAGTGGCTCCTTTCAGGCCGCAACTGGGGACATAGCCAACATCTCGCAGTTCGCGGTGCATTACTACATCCGTCAAGTGACTGATGCCCTCTTTAGAAGGAGGCGGCAGTACATCTCCTTCCCAATGACCCCAGACAAGCAGCGGGAGCGCGCAGAGGGCTTCGCAAGAATAGCGGACTACCCCATGGTGCAGGGCGCCATTGACTGCACGCATGTGGCTTTGCGGGCGCCTGTAGAGAATGCGGAGGAGTTCCGCAACTGCAAGGGGTTCCATTCCTTGAATGTACAGCTGGTCTGTGACCACCGACAGCTGATCCTCGCTGTGAATGCCCAGTTTCCAGGCAGCAGCCACGACGCCTTCATCCTGTGCCAGACTTCTGTGGCAGGCCTTTTCGAGGCCCCGCCTCACCCAGGAGGCTGGCTTCTCGGGGACAAAGGTTATCCTCTGTGCCCGTGGCTGATGACCCCGCTCCGTTCGCCCAGTACCCCTGCTGAAGAACACTACAATGCGAGCCATCAAGTGACCAGGAACATTATTGAGCACACAATCGGCGTGCTGAAGCAACGGTTCCGCTGTCTGGACCATTCCGAAGGAGCCCTTCAGTACTCACCTGAGCGAGTCTCCCACTTCGTGGTTGTGTGTTGCATGCTGCATAACCTCGCAATCCTGAGGACCCAGCCAATGCCACCAGACATTGAAGCACCAGCAGAGGAGGAGGAGGAGGAGGAAGAAGACCAAGATGGGAGGGAGGCACAAACTGGAAGGGCCGTCCATCAGAGGCTTATCAGAAGTCGCTTCTAGGCCCCTCTCAGGGAATGCTTGCTGCCATTCCAAGAACAGGAATGGAACCATTCTGATACCCCAAAGCCTGTGAAGGGCAAAATGTATGTAAAGAGCAGACATGGCCATTGTGAATAAAGAAAGTTGTTTATTTTACAAAATGTGCTTCCTTCCCGCATGACAAAGCAATGGCAACAAAAAGCAAAACAAACAGACTGCCACATAAGTGACTCGCACACCCGGGAGACTGTCCAAAACATAACTAACATTCAGACCAGCATCCTCGGCCTTGAATTCTACAAATAACAGGTATCAGCAGCACCTTTTACTATTTCCCCCTCGATGGTGATCTGCTTCGCTTGCGAGATTGGCCCCTTCCCTCCCTGCAGTTCCTCCGTAATGGGACCCCAGTGGCTGCAGCAAGGCTGGGGGAGGCCTGCTGACTGTCCGAAAGCGCAGATGCCCCTGAGGGACGGCCTGGACGAGCTCTGGGCCTGGAGGGCCCGGCTGCTGACTGCTCCAACTCTGCATGGGTGGAAGCAGTCTGTCCTACAGGTGGTGGCAGCTGCAGTGGAGACATGCCAGTGGTGGCATCAGGAATGCTGTCAACCTGAGAGCGGACAGCAGCTCCCTGGTTGGCCGACACACTGGCACTCTGACGGGGCAGCACCGCAGCATGCGCAGCAATCGGCTGGTCCACAGATTGCTGGCCTGCTGTGGTGCTGCAAGGGCCCCGGGTAATCCTGCTTGATCCAGCGAGGGTGGCAGCAGCCAGTGCTCGCGTGGCCTCAATCTGCATCTGCATGAGACCAGCGAGTGACTGCGTGGCAGCACTCAGCACTTGCGTGGCAGGTGCCAGTGCTTCGGTGAAGCCCTGGACAATCCTTTCCAGTGCTGTCCCGAAGTCCTGCGTACTCCTTGCCAGTGCTGTCCCGAAGTCCTGCGCACTCCTTGCCTGTGCTGCGCCGAAGTCTTGGACACTCCTTGCCAGTGTCTCGATGGATTCAGGCATCCTTGCCACTGCAGCCATGAGCTCAGTGTGCCTCAGCCCAGCCTGGGCGCTCATTTCTGCGAGGGCATGCACCTCTTCTGCGCTCTGTGCAGCAGCACTCGCGGCCCGACTCGCCCTCCGGGGAGATGGCCCCCGAGCTTTCCTACCCCCCTCGCGTTGCTGCAGGCCGCTGGTTCCTGGAGCTGGATCCTCCTCAGAGCATTCCCCCCCGCTCCCCTCCAGGGAAGTGTGGTAAACCACTTTTATCGTTCACTATCGTTACACTATGGTTATCACTGTTATATTGTTACACTATGGTTATCACTGTTTACACTGTTGTATCACTACACGAGGTCGCCTCTTGTCACGCTGTTATACCTGGGCTGACCACTGCTGACTCCGCCCATGGCTCCACCTACTTGCCCAGGTATAAAGGTGGTCGACTGGCTGGTATTCCTCCTTGTTGGATCCGATCACCCACGAGGGTGGGCTCTGTTATTTAGCCAATAAAAACCTATAGTTACTGTCTTAACTCGTCACTTTTCATTGGATGAATTGATAGGTATATCAATTTTATTGGCTAAATTTTGAAATGTCTTTAACGGAGCAGCCAAACGACCAGTCAGACGCCCAGCTACAACAGCCACAGCAGCCGGCCTAGCTGCGAGCCCTCCGACCGCCGTACCTGGATCTAAACCCACAGGCAGCAAACTCAGCCCTCGACTTCAAACACTGGCTGAGCTGTTTCGAATCCTACCTGGGAGAATCCGGCGTGCCTCAGAGATCCAAACTAAGAGTTCTGACCGCCCAAGTGAGCCCTAAAGTATTTGCACTCATCCAGGACCTTACTACATACGAGGCCACCCTCAACCTGCTGAAAGAGCAGTACCGGAGCCCGGTAAATTCTATGTATGCCAGACATCTCCTAAGATCCCGCCCGCAACAGCCAGGAGAGTCTGTAGATGAATTTTTACGGACGCTACAAACACTCGGCAGGGACTGTGACTTTAAAGCGGTAATGGCTGCAGAAAATACTGAAGAGAATATCCGCGATGCCTTCGTGAAAGGCCTTCGGTCCGACTACTCACGGCAAAGACTGCTCGAATCAAAGGACCTCGACCTGAACACAGCTGCAGCCCTCGCTCGCTCTCTGGAAGTGGCCCATCGGGACCTCGAGGCGTATTCCAGGTACTGTGCTGCGCGACCCTGGGACTCGGGCCCGACCCCGACCGCAATACCCCTCGCACCGCCGCCTCTGGGACCTACCTCAGCGTCGGCGTCCCGGAACCGATCGGGACCGCCACCCCCGGTACCGGCTGCGACATCGGAGCCCCGCGATCGGGCCGCCGGCTGCTTTTTCTGTGGCCAGGCGAAGCACCCGAGGGCGCGCTGCCCTGCAAGAAACGCGACCTGCTCCGACTGCCACAAGAAAGGCCACTTCGCGAAGGCCTGCAGGGGGAAAGCCACAGACGCCAGCAGTGCCTCATGCGAGTTGTGGGGGCGGCCATCTTTCATCAAGGCCACAGATGCCAGTATCCCCTTGTGTGAGTAGTGGGGGCGGCCATCTTTGATCAAGGCCACCGACACCGGCAGTGCCTCATGTGAGTTGTGGGGGCGGCCATCTTCTCCGCCATTTTATGCAACGTCGTGGGCACCGCCATTTTGTTCACCACACTCGACCGCCACCTTGTCTCCAGACCCGACCACAGCTTCACCCGCAGACTACAGCAGCTCGCTCAGCCATACACTAGCCTCCGTCACACTGGACCAAGCTCGCCCGCATCACCTGTCCAAGTCCATGATGGACATCAAAGTAAACGGCCACGCCACGACCTGCCTGTTCGACAGCGGAAGCACGGAGAGTTTCATCCATCCAGACACGGTGAGCCACTACTCCTTCACTGTCCAGCCAACGCGCAACTGGATCTCGATGGCGTCGAGGTCCCATTCAACAGACATCAGCGGATACTGTGTTGTGACCCTGTCGGTTAGGGGCATGGAGTATAAAAATTTTAAACTTCTCGTCCTGCCCCAACTCTGCGCTGCCGTCCTACTAGGGCTGGATTTCCAATCCCACCTTCAAAGTGTCACTTTGGCATACGGTGGACCCCTCCCCCCACTCACAGTCGACAACCAACAGCCTTTAAACCGCCCACCGCGTACCACCTGCGGCCTATCCACCCTCAGGGTTCCGCCCCCCTCCCTGTTCGCCAACCTCACCCGCGACTGTAAACCCGTCGCTACCAAGAGCAGGCGGTACAGCGCCGGGGACAGAGCTTTTATTAGCTCTGAGGTGCAGTGTCTCCTGAAAGAGGGCATTATCGAGAGGAGCAACAGCCCCTGGCATGCCCAGGTCGTAGTCGTTAAGACCGGCGATAAAAACCGCCTAGTCATCGACTACAGCCAAACCATAAACCGGTACACCCAGCTGGACGCATACCCCCTTCCCCGCATATCTGATATGGTCAATCAGATTGCACAGTACCGAGTATTCTCTACCATCGACCTTAGGTCGGCCTACCACCAACTCCCTATCCGCCCTGAGGACCGCCAGTATACCGCCTTCGAGGCGAATGGCCGCCTCTACCACTTCCTTAGGGTTCCCTTCAGCGTCACCAACGGGGTTTCGGTCTTCCAAAGGGAGATGGACCGGATGGTTGACCAGAACGGGCTGCAAGCCACGTTCCCCTATCTAGATAACGTCACCATCTGCGGCCGCGACCGGCAGGACCATGATGTTAATCTGGAGAGATTCCTCCGTACGGCCCAACGGCTGAACCTCACCTACAATAAGGAGAAATGTGTGTTTAACACCTCGCGCCTTGCCATCCTCGGCTGCGTAGTAGAGAACGGAGTCATCGGCCCCGACCCCGAAAGAATGCGCCCCCTCATGGAGCTTCCCCTCCCCCACTGTCCAAAGGCGCTGAAGAGGACCCTGGGGCTCTTCGCCTACTATGCCCAATGGGTGCCGAATTATGCGGACAAAGCCAGACCCCTCATGAAGTCCGCCTCCTTCCCCCTGATGGCAGAAGCGTGCGCAGCCTTCTCCCTCATTAAGGGAGACATTGCTAAGGCCACAATGCACGCGGTGGATGAGTCTATCCCTTTCCAAGTGGAGAGCGATGCATCCGACTTCGCCCTAGCCACAACCCTTAACCAGGAGGGGAGACCGGTGGCCTTCTTCTCAAGGACCCTCCAGGGCCCTGAGATCCGACACTCCTCGGTCGAGAAGGAGGCCCAGGCGATCGTGGAGGCTGTACGACGCTGGAGGCATTACCTGGCAGGCAAACGATTTACCCTCCTCACCGACCAGCGTTCGGTCGCTTTTATGTTTAATAACAAGCTGAGGGGCAAAATCAAGAATGACAAGATCTTGAGGTGGAGAGTCGAGCTCTCCACCTATGATTATGAGATCTTGTACCGGCCTGGTAAACTGAACGAACCCCCAGATGCTCTATCACGAAGTACATGCACCAACGCGCAAATTGATAGACTGCAGACCCTCCACAACGACCTCTGCCACCCCGGAGTCACCAGACTTTACCACTTCATTAAGGCCCGCAACCTGCCCTACTCCATCGAGGAGGTCAGGACCATGACCAGGAACTGCCAAACCTGTGCCGAATGCAAACCGCATTTCTTTAGGCCGGACAGAGCAAGCCTGATCAAGGCCACCCGCCCCTTCGAGCGCTTGAGCATCGATTTTAAGGGGCCCCTCCCGTCCTCTGACCGTAATGTGTACTTCCTCAACATCATTGACGAGTACTCCCGTTTCCCCTTTGCCTTCCCCTGCCCAGACATGACCAGTACCACGGTCATCAAATGCCTGAACGACCTCTTCGCCGTGTTCGGGTTCCCGAACTATATACATAGCGACCGGGGCTCCTCCTTCATGAGCGAGGAACTTCGCCAGTTCCTACTAGCGAGAGGTATTGCTGCAAGCAGGACCACCAGCTACAACCCCCGAGGGAACGGCCAGGTGGAAAGAGAGAACGCGACTGTCTGGAAGGCCGTTCTCTTAGCCTTACAGTCCAAGGGCCTCCCAACCTCTCGCTGGCAGGAAGTCCTCCCGGCAGCGCTGCATTCCATCCGGTCACTGCTTTGCACTGCCATTAACGCCACCCCCCATGAACGAATGTTTGTTTTCCCCAGGAAGTCGACTACGGGAACCACGCTACCAACTTGGCTGACCTCTCCGGGGCCCGCCTTGCTGCGAAAGCACGCGAGGGCCCATAAAACGGACCCCCTGGTCGAGAGGGTGGACCTCCTGCACACCAACCCCCAGTACGCCTATGTGGCATACCCAGACGGGCGGGAGGACACAGTCTCCTTACGAGACCTCGCACCCTCGGGCATCCCTGAGACACCACCGTTACCCCCCACCACCCCCCCAAATCCAGCCCAGGTAGACGGCATGCTGGAACCCCACGAGCCTTCGCCGACCACGCAGACACCAGCATTAACATCGGATACTGCATCACCGCTGCCGCTGCTGCGACGATCGGAAAGGCTTACGAGGCCTCCGGACAGACTGACATACCCGAACTGGTAGTACACTTCACCCCGCCGGACTCAAATCTAAACAAGGGGTGAATGTGGTAAACCACTTTTATCGTTCACTATCGTTACACTATGGTTATCACTGTTATATCGTTACACTATGGTTATCACTGTTTACACTGTTGTATCACTACACGAGGTCACCTCTTGTCACGCTGTTATACCTGGGCTGACCACTGCTGACTCCGCCCATGGCTCCACCTACTTGCCCAGGTATAAAGGTGGTCGACTGGCTGGTATTCCTCCTTGTTGGATCCGATCACCCACGAGGGTGGGCTCTGTTATTTAGCCAATAAAAACCTATAGTTACTGTCTTAACTCGTCGCTTTTCATTGGATGAATTGATAGGCATATCAGGAAGTAGTCTCCCTAGTCTGCAGATGGGCTGGCTCGCCTGAGGGTGGTACGGATGGTCCGGCTTCCTCCTGCTCGTTGCCTCCCGAGTCAGTCGCAGTGGCAGCTTGAGGGCCCGGCTCCCGAGCTGGTGATGCAGCATCTGAAAGCAGGGAGGTTGAAGAGTGGCTTTAGCGAAAGGACAGGGTGGCAGCAAGGGATGCATGAATGCTGCAATGCTCTGACTTGGGTCCAGAGTGAAAAAGCATGCTGGTGGGGGGAACAAGTGGAAGGAGAGAGTTCAAAAAGGTGATGACCTTACCATCGCTGTGCACAATGGCGTCGGCAGCTCCAGAGGCGACGGGACCACTCATTCGGCTTGCAACGATCTGGTGGACTTGCTCCTCCAGGTCTGTAAGGGTCTGCAGGTGAGGCGGGCCTCCTCCGGTATGAAGCTGCTGCCTGCAGTTCCTCGCCAGCTTGGCCTGCAAGAGAAAGGACGGGGTGTGATGAACCATGCTGCCCTGAGCTGACATCACATACCTCCCATGGTAGAATAGCCCTTACATTATGCTGCCCTGAGCTGACATCACATGCCTCCCTTGGTAGAATAGCCCTTACATTATGCTGCCCTGAGCTGACATCACATGCCTCCCTTGGTAGAATAGCCCTTACATTATGCACTGAACTGAATGTGCGTGTGTGTTTCCAGAAAGGGCCATGGGTGCTGGATGACAGCTGGCCATTGGGGCTTTGCGCACCCTCTGGCCATAAAGTGAGGTGCAAATGGAGGGATGAAGATAAATCTGAAAAAGGCACTTACCCCAACGACCCGAGTGAGGTCGTTGAACTTCTTACTGCATTGCACAGGACTCCTGGGCACCATGCTGCTGGAGGTGACTCTTTGGGAAACCTCCCTCCAAGCTCTGCGGTATTCGGTCTGATTGGGCCTCCTGCCATTCTCCGGGTACAGCACAGGTCGCCGGCGCTCCACCGCGCCAACCAGAGCATCCAATGCCTCCTCACTGAAGCACTGCGCTCTCTCCCTGACCCTCTCCATGTCCTTGAAGTTTTGGCCGCCACAGGTAGGTTACCGTCGATTTTGAGGCCTACAAGGCGCAGAGTGTGGCTGCAGATGAGAATTGATCCGCCCCTTTAAGAGCTGACTGGCGCCAGCGTGTCTAGGTCAAATCGATTATTGACAGCACCTGCACTGCGCCCGCCCACGGAGGAATTGCGTTGCGCCGCCGGGTTAGCGCCTTCAGACTACCGTGCAGTGCCTGATTTAGTGCCGCGATCACCTTCAGGGGCGCTGCAACCCAATATCGCTCGAGGAAGCAATAATTTGCGCCTGGCGCTAAACTTTGCGCACCGCCAATACTAGCGCCCCAAACGGGGCGATACCGAATTATTCCCCCATGGAGTTTCGGAAAACATTTGACAAGGTACCACATGGGAGATTACTAGAGAAGGTTAAGGGATATGAAATTAGGGACAGGATAACAAACTGGATTGAAAATTAATTAGTTGGGAAAAACAGAGAGTAGGAGTTAAGAGCAGTTTCTCAAGAGTGGTTAAAATTCGCTGGTGATGTTCTACAGGGTTCAGTTCTGGGGTCATTTCTGTTCACAGTGCATATCAGTAATTTGGACATAGGCCTAGAGGGAGTCATATCCAAATTTGCAGCTGAAAGCAAACTAGGAGGTATTGTTACTTCTTCAGATGACCAAAGAAAGCTGCAAAGAGATTGATACAAAGTGGTGGAATGGGCTAAAAAGTGGCAAATGGAATTCAATGTCAGTCAGAGTGAGGTGAAGCATTTTGGTAAAACAAATTACAGCAGTAATTATACTCTAAATGGAAGTAGGCTCGGAGCTGTGGAAGAAGAGGGATTTGGGGGCACAAGTTCACAGGACATTAAAAGCAGCAGCTCAGATTGATAAGGCTACAAAAAAAATTAATGAAATTCTAAGATCTATCACAAGAAGTATAGAATATAAAAATGAGGAAGTATTAATGAGCCTATATAAAACCTTAATAAGACCTCAGTTAGAGTCTTGTATGCAGTATTGGGATTCACACTTTCGCAAGGATATTGAGACACAAGAACAGAAGAAATAGGAGTGGGAGTAGGCCATTCGGCCCTTCGAGCCTGCTTTGCCATTCAATAAGATCATGGCTAATCTTCGACCTCACCTCCACCTTCCTGCAAATTCCCCAAGTCCCTTGATTCCCTAAGTAACAAAAAATCTATTGATCTCTCTCTTGAATATACTCAACGACTGAGCCTCCACAGCCCTCTGGGGTAGAGAATGCCAAAGATTCACCACCCTCTGAGTGAAGCAATTTCTCCTCATCTCAGTCCTAAATGGCCGACACCTTATTCTGAGACTGTGACCCTAGTGCTAGACTCCCCAGCCAACGGAAACATCCTCCCAGCATTTACCCTGTCAAGACCCTTAAGAATTTTATACGTTTCAATGAGATCATCTCTCATTCTTCTAAACTCTAGGGAACATAGGTCTAGTCTACACAATCTCGCCTCATAGGACAATCCCCCCATTCCCGGAATCAGTCTGGTGAACCTTCGTTGCACTCCCTCTAAGGCAAGTATATCCTTCCTTAGGTAAGGAGACCAAAACTGTACACCGTACTCCAGGTGTGGTTTCACCAAGGCCCCATATAATTGCAGTAATGCTTCTTTAGTCTTATACTCCAATCCTTTTGTAATAAAGACTAACATACTATTTGCTTTCCTAATTGCTTGCTGTACCTGCATGTTAACTATCTGTGATTCGTGTACAAGGACACCCAGGTCCCTCTGAATACCAACATTTCCCAATCTCTCACCATTTAAAAAATATACAGCTTTTCTATTTTTCCAACCAAAGTGGCTAACTTCACATTTCTCCATGTTATATTCCATCTGCTATGTTCTTGCCCACTCACTTAACCTGTCTATATCTCTTTGCAGCCTCTTTGCATCCTCTTCACAACTTACTTTCCCAGCTAGCTTTGGATCATCAGCAAACATGGATACCTCACACTCCATCCCTTCATCAAGATGTTAATATAAATTGTAAATAGCTGAGGCCCAAGCACTGATCCTTATGGCACCCCACTAGTTCAAGCCTGCCAACCCGACAATAACCCGTTTAATCCTACTCTCTGTTTTCTATCCGCTAGCCAACCATCAATCCATGCTAATATATTACCCCCAATCACATGAGCCCTAATTTGTGTAACAACATCTTATGTGGCACCTCATCGAATGCTTTTTGAAAATCCAAATACACCACATTCACCTGCTCCCCAATTATCTAACCTTTAGAGAGGAGACTTTAGAGAAGATACAATGCAGTTTCACTAGGGTGTTGCCTGGCAAGAGTAAATACAAATATGAAAAAAGGCTTGAAAATTGGGCCTTCTTTTCATTAGAACAATGTAGATTAGGGGATGATATGATTGAAATGTTTAAAATTATGAAAGGATGGGACAGTGCAGATAGAAACAGGCTGTTTCCAGTAGATGAGGGGTCAAAAATGAGGGACCATAGATACAAGACTAAATGCAAGAGATTTAGAACAGAGAGCAGTGTAGTGAGGCTGTGGAATTCGTTTCCAGGTTAGTGGTTGAAGCAGAAACAATATCAACAGGGATAGAGAGATGAAGGAAAAGGGGTTGAAGGGATATGGGAAGAGAGCAGGTAAATGTGATTCGAACTATTTGCTCACATGGACGGTAAACGCCAACAAGGACAGGTTGGGCCGAATGGCCTGTTTCCATGTTGTAACCTCTATGTATTTATATGTATAAGCAAAATGAATTCGTAAATTAAAGGACATTAGTACTTCTACTATACATTACAACCACAAGAAGATTTCATTCTAGTCATTGAGTGAGGCTGCTACCTCAGCTCTTGTCTACAGATGCAACGTGGGTTAATTCTTTTGCAGTATTATTGTCTGCACAATTGGTTCTCAGGAAATGATGATCAGCAATTGTTTATTTCGGACTGCACTAACATTTTGGGCGCTTATTTAGCTGCTGCTGGTGGCAGCCCCACCATCGATGATGACAGTACGGTAATCCAAGCAGTTCTCCATCACTACAGGGTCTGAGAACCACTAAAAGAGGTTGGCCTGAACTTTTCTAACCTATGCCAGGGAAAGAGTCCGGCCTGCCCACATGATCCCACTAGCACCTACTCACATTCTTCTTGGGGCAGCCTCATTGAATATTCAAGCTGGGAATTCAGCAAGAATCCTGCTCCTAGTTGGGCCTTTGCCACTGGGAGGGAGGGAATGTGGAACTAGCTACAGCAGGTAAAAGACTGCTGCAGGGGAGCAAGAGAGACAGAGCTGCAGCTGCATTTGAACATTGAAATGTGATAGCAGAAGGAAGAGGACTGTCTGGAACTAGAGATCTGTAATGACCAAGTCCACAAGATACTCAGAAGCTGCAGTGGAGATAATGCTGCCAGAAAAAACGGCCAGGGAGTTGTGCTGCAGAAAAAGGGTGTGCTGGCAGTCTGGAGGGAGGTGCCACAAGCTGCCACTGCCAACTCTATGACCCCAACAAACAGCTATTCAATGCCAGGATTCAATGCCAGAAAAATTTTAATGACCTCACCAGGCTGGCCAAGTTAAGTGAAGGAGCAAGTGCCCATGCAGATGCGAAGATACTGCTGGAAACACGACTCACCACCAAACATTCATGACCACATAGCGTAAAAGAAGAAATGAATGAGACCCTTAATAGACACAAGAGACCCCCACCAACCCCCCTTGTGGGTTCACCTCCTCCTACTATTCTGTCCCAGATCACTTTTCCTGAAATATTGGTGTGAGAAGAGAAGAGATTATTGCATTGCCTGCATCTGAGAGTATGTTCACCAGGGTGTGTCTGCAGACATCTGGGTATCTGGACGTTGTAAATTAGTCCAGCGTTGTCCAATAGAGATTGATGATGAGCCACAAGTGTAGTCATGGTGACACCAATTTATGCCTTACACACACTCCCACCACACAGGCCAATGTATTTCACATGTGTATATTTGCTTAACAAGCATATCACCATCTAGTAATCAAGGAAGTAAAGCACTCCCAACGATCAGCAAAACTCACACTCTCCGCTTTTCATCTTACCATTTTACCAACAAATGCGCAAAAAGGTTAAAGTACACGTGCACACACTTCCTTGTCGTGAGCAGGGGATTGGTCTCCAGCACCATTTTCCTCTTCTACATTCAATGCTTGGAAAGCCCAATCCCATTGTGATGCCCAAAATATGGAGGACACAGCAAGCCACTACATTTCAGGAAACCCTTGCTGGACTATACTGCAGGGCTCCCAGTGACCTGTCCAGGCTTCGGAAACTGCACATGAGAAAATTGATGGTGTTCCACAATAATCCTGGTAGCACCCAAGGCCTCAGTGAACCTGTTTTCAGCCACTGTCTTGGATTCCCAAAAAGGCTAAAGTGGGTTCTCCTGGTCACGTGATGTGGCTGAGCTGTACAGCTATCCTGGATTCTCATTCGCTCTCTCTGTCTGCTCCCTCCTGTTAATCTGATTTTCTCTCTCACTCTGTGCTGTTTTTATCTTCACAGCCACAGACAAGACAGTGCCCTGGTGGAAAGAGTCTTCAAGTCAGGTTCCAACAGCTGGCATATCTCTGTGATGGTGTCAGAGGGAAAGCGTAGCCTTCTCAGACACTGCCTGTAGGAAAACTCCAGACAGGTTCTCCATTGTCTGTAGACCCTGTGATGTGGATACCAGCAGGTCGGGTGTTGCCTTCGTACATGCTGCTGCACTCTCTTCACTTCCATCCTTTGCTCCTCTATGTCATCATCCTCCTCAAAGCTCAGGAACAATGGAATCCTCAGAGAGAAATCCATTACTTCGTGTAGTGTCCGAGTATCAATAATACACGGACTGCAGGAGAACAATAATAACAGGTATTTACTGAACAGAGGGTAACTTAAGACTGAAGTACAGAAGCCTGCTATGGCTTTATATACAGGGGTGATTACTGCCGGTACTGCAGTATAGAATCAGTTCTTCTCTTAAAGGTACATACACAACAATTCCTCCCCTTTTAGATAAACAGTACATAACATTCATTTAACAACTAAATAATAACTAATTACAATTTTCTCTGTACTATATACATCAACTGGAATAATCATTTATAAGTTCAGTCTTTGAGGAGGCTTCCTGATCCTGACTGGATAGCACCTTTCTCGAGTATCCTGTTCTTGCGGCGGAGTTGATTCTGGCTCATTGTCATTGGTTGGTTCGTCAGCTTCCAATACCACTGCTTCTGAGGTAGACGCAATCGGTACTTTGGGTTTATTACCAGGTGCACATGCTCGTGATATGGGTTTGGCTTGTTCCTGTGACTCTAGAATCTGGTCAGCATGGCGTCTCACGATGCTCTCTCCAACGTCCACTGTGTACATTAGTGGTCCCTGCTGTGTGCATATCGTTCCTGGCTGCCATTTTTCTGTTTGGTAGTTGCGGGCCAAGACTGGTTGCCCTATCTTGAAGCTCCTGGTTGGCTTCTCATTGATGTGCTGGAATTGCTTATCCTCAACATCTCGTCTTATATTTGGTTTGAGCAAATCCAGGTGCCATCTTAGCCTTCGGTTGAAGGACATTATGGCTGGAGCTTGGTTGGTGACTGCATGTGTCGCATTCCGGTAAGCAAACAAGAAATTATCCACCTTGTGTTGTAGTGGTATGTCGTCGTTATACATCGCCTTTATTGCCTTTTTAAAGGTCTGAACAAACCTCTCAGCCAATCCATTTGTGGCTGGATGATATGGGGCAGATGTGTAATGTTTCACCCCATTATTCCTCAGAAACCTCCGGAAATCTTTGGACACAAACTGTGGCCCATTGTCGGAGCAAATCTGTTCTGGCAAGCCATTCCTGGCGAAGATGGTCCGTAGGAATGCAATAGTTTTCTCCGTGGTGGTGGAGGACATTTTAATGACCTCTGGCCATTTCGAATGGGCGTCCACAGCGATTAGGAACATTGAGTCCATAAATGGACCAGCAAAATCAATGTGTACCCGTTGCCATGGAGATGAGGGCCACTCCCATGGATGTAGCGGGGCCTGTGGTGGAGCGTTTTGGACCTTCTGGCATCCTGTGCATCTCTTGGTCATATCCTCGATTTCTTTATCGATTCCCGGCCACCACACAAATGCCCTGGCTAGGCTCTTCATTTTCACCCCTCCCAGATGACCCTCATGAAGCTCATTGAGCACTCTATCTCTCAACTTGGGTGGAATTACCACTCGGGATCCACACATCAAGGTCCCCCAGCACACTGACAGCTGTTCTCTCCTTGGCGAGAATGCTGGCAACAGTGAGTCACCATGTGCTGGCCATCCCTTCACCGTCAAATCATAGACCCGAGAGAGTGTCGGGTCATTTCGGGTTTCCTTCTCTATACTTGAGTTTGTAACAGGTAGACATTCGACTATGGTCACATGGAATATCTCAACAGGGTCCACTGCAGGTGCTTCCTCTACCATAGGCAATGGTAGGCATGACAGCCCATCAGCGTTTCCATGCTGTTTCGTACCCTTGTACTCTATGTCGTACTGATGTGCCCCTAGAAAATGTGACCATCTTTGCAGCCGTTGCGCCGTCATCACCGGAACGCCCTTCTTTGGGTTAAAAATGGTGACCAGGGGCTGATGATCAGTCAGTAGGGTGATTTTCTGCCCGTGCAGATAGTGATTGAACTTCTTCACCCCCCAGACCAGGCTGAGGGCCTCCCTGTCAATCTGGGCATAGTTACGCTCGGCTGAGGTTAACGAGCGCGATGCAAAGGCTATTGGCCTCTCTGAACCATCAAGGAATTTGTGTGACAGCACCACTCCGATGCCGTAGGGAGACGCATCACATGCTAACCGAATCGGTAGTGTTGGATTGTAGTGGGCCAATACTTTTTTTGAAGTGATTAGGTATTTACATTTCTGAAAGGCACGCTTACACTCATCACTCCATTTCCATGTTACTCCAGTTTGCAGCAGGGCGTTCAGTGGGTGCAGAATTGTAGATAAATTCAGCAAGAACTTATGGTAGTAGTTCACCAACCCGAGGAACGACCTCAGTTGCGACACATTTTCCGGTGCTGGAGCCTTGACTACAGCCTCAATCTTGGCCGGCGACTTATGCAACCCTTCCTCATCAATCATGTGGCCACAATACGAGATTTGTCTCCTGAAGAACTCGCATTTGGGGCGGTTGGCTCGTAGCCCATATTCCTGTAATCTAGTGAGCACCTGCTCCAGGTTGGCAAGGTGTTCACTGTCATTTTCGCCCGTAACCAGGATGTCGTCCAAATAACACTGCGTCCCCGGGATCCCTTGCAGGACTTGTTCCATCGCCCTCTGCCAAATAGCCGGGGCTGATGCTACCCCGAATACCAGTCGATTGTACTGGTAACGGCCTTTGTGAGTGTTTATCGTGAGGTATTTCCTAGATGCTTCTTCCACCTCCATTTGTAGATATGCTTGGGCCAGATCAATCTTTGTAAAGCGTTTCCCTCCAGATAGTGAGGCGAAAATATCTTCTATCTGTGGAAGTGGATATTGTACTGTGTGCAGGACTGGGTTCACAGTTACCTTGAAGTCCCCACAGATGCTGTCGCGGGGCCGTGCATTCACAGGGGCCATTTTGCTAGGGTTTCGGTAGTGGACCCAAGCGCAGGAAACCTATCCAAGGACCCGAGACCGGGTAGAACTCGAAAGATGCTTCCTTGAGACTTGAGAACATAGAAACAGGGTAACACTCGAAAAGGAGATTCAGTTGAGACTCGAAAACACAGAGACATGGTAACACTCGAAAGGAGATTCAGTTCAGACTCGAAAACACAGACAGACTCGAGAACACCAGAGACACAGCAAGAGCTGTTACTTGCAGGCAGGCTAACCCAGGACTGAGCAAAGAGGACAGGAAACAGGAAGCTTAAATACAGGCCAGGGTGGTCACGTGACATAATTATTCAAATGAGACAGGAGACAAATACTTTAACAACACACAGGTGAGGCCAGAGGCACAGAGGACAAGACAAGGACAAAACCGGACAACTTTATTCATTCTCTGCCTTGCTCTCTGTGCTGCTGGTTCACCCAGAAGGAGAGTGGAAAGTGGTGGTCTCCTTGACCAGGGAGTGGAGGAGAAGGAGAAACCCCAGACCACCACTACCACAAACAGCAACAGCAACAACTGAGGTGCCTGGAGAGAGAGGACAGAGGGAAAAGGAGGCCAACATCTACTGGAGGAGAGGCCTTTCCACCACTGCCTCCCCAAATTGGCCTCCATTCCGGGAGAGGGGAGAGGAGCAGCAATCAACACCCAGCATCAACTGCTTGGAAGGAGGGAAGGATAACATCTTCCACTGAACATCTGCAGGTGGGTGTCATTTGGTGCATTCTCCAAAAGACTTTGTATTGTAGGTGGGGGGAGGAAAGAAGACCGGCCGGAACACCAAGGGGTGTCTGTGTGTGTGTGTGGCTCTTGTAGTATACTAGGCCACACACACCACTAATAAGCACCCCTTCCATTGCCTGGCCTGGGACAGCTGGAGCTGCCTAGGTGAAGTCTCTAAATCAATTAATACATCGTTAAGACCTGGTGTGGGACTGAGCCTGGGCATCTCCAGCTTTCCCAGGCAAAGACATCTTCTCCCCCTGCCGGAAGACCACCAACAGAGACTTTGTTTTTTCCATCGGAGAGTGCACCCCTGCCGACACCCACCCACCTACCATCCTGAGTGGCGACCCTGCCTTTGCGGCCTCCCTCCTTCCCACCCCCCTCTCTCTCTCTCTTTGTCTCTCTCTGCTCTCTCTCTCAAGAGGCACCTCCATTAATCTTTTTATTAATTGCCACTTGAGCAGAGGGGAGAAGGCCCCTCTCCTAATCCAATCAATAAGGGGAGAGGTGGGCCTTTAATTTAACAGCTCCCTCTGCTCAAGGGAGGACTTTAAAATACTGGAGGCCATTTAACATCTTCAGGCCTGTGACTTGTGGTGAGTGTAGCTCTTTATAAAAACCACCCCATAATGGCGTCTAATTCTTCGCCGGTGGCGGGGCCGGCTAGGTCATATGCGGCCGTGGCAGCCACGGCCACGGCTGCTCCCGCTGCCTCTGCTGCCCCATCACCTTTTTCTTTAATAACAAAAAAGCTTGGGGTGAAGAGCTACACCCACCCCACAATGACAAATGAGGCGTGTGTAAAGGCCATGGCTGGGGTTGTCGGCCCTTCAGCCATCCTCGCCGCCTCAAAAATATACAGGAAGGCTGTGTTCTTCCTGGGGTCGGAGCGGGCGGTGTCCCTGGCCGTCACCAAGGGGCTCACCGTGGGCGGGACCTTTCTGCCGGTGGACCCCCTCGAGGCCACCGCGCAGAGGGTGGTTATTTCCAACCTCCCGCCCTTTGTTCCTGGTGAGCTACTCCTCCCCCACTTACGTCAACTTGGGGAGGTGAGGTCGGGGATTACGCCCATCCCGCTGGGCTTCCGGGAGGTCAGCCTTCGCCACGTTTTCCCCTTCCGGCGCCAGCTTTTTATCCAGCTGGCGCGGGAGGAGGACACCGACGGGGCTTTCGCCGTCCTCCACGAGGGGACTGCCTATCGCGTCTTCTGGACGTCGGACGGTGTGCGGTGCCATGCCTGCAAGGAGGTGGGGCACATCAGAAGAAACTGCCCCGCCTCCAAGGCCGCCAGATCGTCTGGCGTGGCCAAGGCTGGCGCCGCCGCCGCTCACCCCCTGGATCTGTCCGCGTGTCGGGTGCCACTGATGCGCGGTCGACGTTGGAGGCCGATGCCACCGGGGCCTCTGGCGGGGGGGAGGGAGCCCGTCCGGGCGGAAGGAAGTCACGGCGTAAGACAAAACATCTCAGGGCGGGTCCCCCCGTGGAGGGCCGACCCCTAAACTTAGAGCCCCTGACACCCGCGCTCCTCGCGGAGTTGGTCGGGGCAGATGAGGGCGGGAGGGGCCTCGTGCCCGAGCCTGTGGCCGCAACCGCCGTAGCGGAAACGCCGATACCTGCGGCCAGGCTCGGGCCTGAGGAACCCGAAAAACCTGCTACGCCAGAGGGAGCAGAGGAGGAGGCCTCTGCAGACATGGAGGTCTCCCTCTCTCCCTCCGTGCTAAAAAGAAGGCGCAACCCCCTGGAAGAGGAGGAGGACCGGGAGGAGGAAGGTCCCTCCGAGCAGGGGGAGTCATCGCCCGCCGCGGGCACTGCGCCCCCCCCCCCCCGCTGTCACCATCACCAGCAATTGACAGGGGCCGCCTGTCCCTTGGGAGGCTGAGGCAGATGTGTCTGTCCAGCACGTGCCTCCCGGGGATGGGGACGAGACCCTGCCCGTGGGGGGGGGTCGCGGAACAACCCGCAGCGGATATAGACATTTTATCTGTACCGTTACCCCTCGCCGGGTCGGGCGGCCTGGGGTCTGGGTCGGGCGAGTTCGAGGAAAGTGAGCTCGCCCAAAGCGACCTGGACATTTCCCAGGGGCTGCTCGACCTGGTCGAGGTTTAAGTTAAAAACACCCCATCTGCTGGGTCGGAGGCCGGTGGCGGGGAAGGGGAAGGCCCTCTGACTGTGTCTCCGGCGCCAGACGTCCTGGAGGAATTCGGATTTGTTTTCTCTCCGATTTCCCCAGTCGTTCTGGCGTCTGGGGCGGAGGGGGACTCCGAACCGCCGCCGTCTTCTGGCCCGGCGCACCCGGAGGAGCCCAGGGAGGAATCCTCTGCCACCGATCCTGGGGGTGGGATCCGGGCGGAGGCAGGGCCGGCTGATGCGGCCGAGCCGTTCGCTGCGCACTGCGCGACGGACGGGTCGGCCGCTGGTGGCGTCCCCCGGAGGAGGACGGGGACTCGGTGATGGGCGCGCAGGGCGAGTTGGATTCCATCGCCGACGAGGCGATGGATGACCTCGTGCCCCTCGCCGAGTCTCCCCTCATTCCCGTCAGGGAACTCCGGGGTTTTGTGGCCGTGTGCCAGGGTCATCAAAACAAGACCCGGCTGGCCCTCGCCAGGTGGTCGGAGCTGGCGCTGCTCATCAGGTCGGTCCACGCCGCCATCAAGACCATGGGCGCGGACACGGACGTGAGCCCGCTCGAGCTGCGTCGGCTCAGGTCGTTCCTCACTGGGCTGCTGAGGGAGTGGCAGTCGACTAGCGGTTGCGCTCCCTCCCCCAGTTAGGTGTAGGTAGAGGTTGCACTATGCTTCTGCTATGAAGATAACCATAGCCAGCCTCAACATCAACGGCAGCAGGGAGGCTCGCCGCAGATTTAATAACCTTTCGGTCCTTCGGGACGGGAAGTATGTGGTGTGCTTCCTGCAAGAAACCCACACTGTTCTGGGAGACGAGGCCACGTGGCTCCTGGAGTGGCAAGGAGGGGTCAGCATGAGTCACCTCTCCAGCGTTTCCAGCGGGGTGGCTATCTTGCTGGCCCCGCATTTTCAGCCGGAGATCTTGGGGGTCAAGGAGCACGTGCCGGGCCGCTTGCTCCAGGTCACTGTTCGCCTGGGGGGTGTGCCGCTCCATCTAGTGAACGTGTACGCCCCTCAGGCCGGTGCGCAGCAAGTGCGCTTCTTTGAAGAAGTGTCCGCTCTTCTGGGCTCCATCGACGCGGGTGAGTGCGTCATCCTCGGGGGGGGTTTTAACTGCACCCTCGAGGCGAGGGACCGTTCGGCCCCCCAGCGATGCCCGGCGGCGATGGAGAAGTTGAGGGACCTGGTCGGGTCCTTCGACTTGGTGGACGTCTGGCGACATCTCCACCCCGACTCCAGCGCCTTCACTAGCGTGAGGTCTGGAGGAGGATGGTCCAGAATCGGCCGCCTTTATATTTCCCGGGCGTACATCTCCTGCGTTCCGGCAGCTTCCATGCGGCCGGTGCCATGCACGGACCACCACCTGGTGTGGGCAGAGCTCGTTCCGCTGTGCACGCGGGGGTGGTCCGTGTACTGGCATTTTAACAACCTGCTGCTGGAGGATGCGCGGTTCCAGGATTCGTTTCGTCGGTTCTGGGCCGACTGGAGAAGGAAGCGGGGGGGCTTCCCCTCCTTGAGGCTATGGTGGGACGTGGGCTAGGCTCACATCCGTCTCTTCTGTCAGGAGTACGCGAAGGGGTCGACCAAGAGGCGGGAGGCCCGGGTCGGGCGGTTGGAGATGGAGGTGCTCGACCTGGAGTCCCGTCTCGGTCAAGTCGTCGAGGACCCGGCCCTGCGGATGGTGTACGAAGAGAAGACGGGCGCGCTGAAGGACCTGCAGCTCGTCGGGTCCCGAGGCGCGTACGTGAGGTCGCGGATCCAGTTCCTGCGGGACCTGGACCGCGGCTCCCCCTTCTTCTACTTGCTGGAAAAAAGACGGGGGGTCCATAAGCAGCTCTTGGGGCTGCTGGCCGACGACGGATCTCTGGTCTCGGATCCGGAGGGAATCAGCGCGGAGGCCCACGCCTATTACGGGGCTCTGTTCTCTCCGGATCCGTCCAGCGAGGATGCGCGCAGAGTTTTGTGGGAGGACCTGCCGAAGGTCGGCCTGGAGGGCGCCGAAAAATTGGACGCTCCTCTGAGTCTGGAGGAGCTGACCGGCGCCCTCCACCAGTTCTCCAGGGGAAAGTCCCCGGGGCTGGACGGGCTGACCGTGGAGTTCCACAGGGTATTCTGGGACGTCTTGGGGGGCGACTACGCGCGGGTCCTGGGGGAAGGTTTGGCAGCCGGGGAGATGCCCCTCTCTTGGCGCAGGGCGGTTATTGTCCTGCTGCCTAAGAAGGGCGATTTCCGCCTCCTTAAAAACTGGCGCCCAGTCTCCCTCCTCAGCACGGACTACAAAATTTTTGCCAGGGCCATGTCTGCTCGCCTAGGCACCGTGCTGGCCCACATGATCCACCCCGACCAGTCCTACACGGTCCCGGGCCGGACCATTCACGATAACATCCATCTGGTCCGGGACCTGGTCCACCATTCCCAGAGGGCTGGTCTGTCGGTTGCCTTCCTTTCCCTGGATCAGGAGAAGGCGTTCGACAGGGTAGATCACGAGTATCTCTTCGGGACTCTGCGCGCATTTGGGTTCAGGACGCATTTTGTCGCCCGGTTCCGACTTCTGTACGCTGCCGCAGAGTGTCTGATTAAAGTTAATGGGTCCTTGACGGCGCCCCTTCGCTTCGGGAGGTGGGTGCATCAGGGATGCCCCATGTCCGGCCAGTTATACGCCGTTTGCGTCGAGCCTTTCCTGCACCTCTTGCGGAAGAGGTTGATGGGACTGGCTCTGCAAGGGCCGGGCATGGAGGTGGTCCTCTCGGCTTACGCCGATGACGTGCTCCTCACGGTCACGGATCTCGCTGACTTGCGGAGGATGCGGGAATGCCAGCAGACTTACTCGGACGCATCCTCCGCCAAGATCAACTGGGAGAAATATTCCGGACTCCTGGTGGGTCAGTGGCGGGTGGACTCCCTGCCGGAGGAGTTCAGGCCCTTCGCCTGGAGCACCACGCACCTCCTCTACTTGGGAGTCTACCTTAGCCCTGCCGAGGACGCCTGGCCGGCGAACTGGCAAGAGTTGGAGGCCAAAGTCACCACTTGCTTAGGACGCTGGACAGGATTGCTCCGAGTGTTGTCCTACAGGGGTCGAGCGATGGTCATAAACCAACTGGTGGCCGCCATGTTGTGGTACCGGTTCGTCACTTTGATCCCTCCCCCTGCGTTTGTCGCCAAGATACAGAAGAAGCTCGTCGACTTCTTCTGGGACAAAAGGAAGCACTGGGTCTCTGCCGCGGTTCTGAGTCTCCCGCTTAGGGAGGGCGGTCAGGCGCTGGTGTGCCTCCGCACCCAGGCTGCGACTTTCCGTCTTCAGACGCTGCAGAGATACCTGTACGTCGAGAATCCTCCGAGATGGTGTGCGCTGGCGACGTATTTTTTCCGCCAGCTGCACGACCTCAATTACGACATGCAGCTCCTGTTTTTGGAAGTGGGCGGCACGCATGCCAGCCTGCGGGAGCTGCCTGTCTTCTACCAGGAACTGCTATGGGTTTGGAACTACGTCGCTTCCAGGCAGAGCTCTCCCCCGTCAGGAATGGCGGCTGTCCTCCGGGAGCCGCTGTTCAGGAATCCGCACCTCCACGTCTACGGGTTCGGGTGGCTGGCGGAGGGCAGGGCTGTGCCTGGCAAGGTGACTAGAGTCGGGGACCTGCTCGATGGCGGAGGAGCGGGCTGGATGGCGCCGGAGGAGTTGGCGCGGCGCATGTCTTGGGCCAATGTCCAGCTCGCGGTCAATGCCATCGAGTTGATGAAAGCGACGCTGCGCCCCGGCGCCACGAGGTGTATCGAGGCGGCTCAAGCGCGTGGGGCGATCCCATCCAAGCTTTCCCCCATTCGGATGGAATTCCTTATCGGTGCCCAGCCCCGAAACCCCCCTCGGGAACCGGCGCCTCACAACTTGAGCAATCTCAAGGAAATACCCTCCGTGCCTTTTCATTCCGCATGGAGGGGTTTCCTGTACGGGCTGCTCCTGCACACTCTCCACTTTGCCATCTACGCCTGCCATCCGGACACGCCTTGGCGTGCCGTCTTGCCTTCCGGCAGAGGCGGAGGTCCCCAATGGAGGGCTCTCTATGCGGGAGTCCTCCCCTGTTCTATTGGGGACTTGGCCTGGAGGGTGTTGCACGGGGCAGTCCCGTGCAATATATTTTTAAGTAGGTTCACGGACTCCCAGGCCGCCTGTTTGTTCTGCGGCCTGGAGGAGTCCGTTTTTCATATATATACAGAATGTGAGAGGTTGCAGCCCCTCTTCCATTATTTGAAGGGGCTGCTCCTCGATTTTTGGTTGCACTTCAGTCCCACGCTCTTGATCTACGGTCACCCGGTGCAGAGGGGAGCGGGCAGGTTGGAGGACCTCCTCGTGGGTCTGCTCCTGGGCCTGGCTAAAAAAGCCATCAATTGGTCCAGGCAGCGGGCGGTCGAGGGGGTCGTCCAGCCAGATTGCCTCCCTCTCTTCCGCGGCCATGTTCGCGCCCGGGTGGCCCTGGAGATGGAGCACGCGGTGTCCGCCGGCGCGCTCGAGCACTTCCGTGCCCGGTGGGCGCCACGGGGACTGGAGTGCATAATTGGATTGGACAACCAAATTTTAATTTGATTTGCTAAGGTTTATTTAAAGTTTTAGAGTTTTAATTACAGTTTATTTGTTTAATTTACTTCGTCCATTTAAAAGAGAGGGACAAGACAAGGACAAAAACGAACAACTTTATTAACTAGCCTAATTATTCTGATGAGATCAATTACTCGAGAAACAGGTGAGGAGAGGGGCCCAAAGGCACGGCAGCAGCGCACCGAAGCCTCAAAAACTGCCCTCAGGCGGCGAGCAGAGGGAAGTGCCGCTGAAGCCGTTACAGATGCGAAACTTCTTCGGCTCCCCAGGCGTGCTGCTCAATTATTTCTTCATTACAGGAATGATGGGTGTGGCCCACTCGCTCCAGTCCACCTTGGACAGCACACCCGAATGCTCCAGACTCTCCAGCTCTGCTTCAACGGCTGGGTGGATCGCGTAAGGTACCGGTCTGGCCTTAAAAAATGTTGGGTTTGCGTTATCTTCAATTTTTATCGCTGCCGTTACTCCTTTTAGAGTCCCAAGTCCTTGTTGGAACACCTCTTTCGCATCAGTTAGAATTTTTGACAGTCGTGCAGGTGTGACGTCATCATCCTTTTTGTCAGTCACAGTTAGCACCTGAATGGAATGCCAATCCAATTGTATTTTTTGGATCCATTCACGTCCCAAGAATGGTGGTCCTCCATCTTGTAGTATATACAGATACAGTTTCTGTGTTTCCTTGCCGTTGTATTTAACTGGCACCCTTATTTTTCCTCTGGGGTAGACTTTTTGCCCCGTGTATGTCTTCAATACAATGGACATGTCCTTCAAGGGTATGTGTGAGAATAGCCGCTCATAGTCTCGTCGATTCATGACAGTTAGAGCTGATCCTGTGTCCAATTCCATCTTTACTGGGGACCCTGCTATCATGAGGGTGACCCAAATGGTTCGGTGATCCTCCTTTGCGATCACGTTGTGTAACTTTAAACAACTTAGTCTCCTGCTCCCGGAGTCATTATCACTCTCCTGATCTTCCGAACTACTGTCTGTCAATTTCTTTACTTTCTTGTACTTTTCCTTAGTGGTTCTTGAAGTGTTGGTTTTCTTTCCCGACCTGCAGACTCTTGCTATGTGTCCCATTTTCCCACATTGCCTGCATACTTTGTCCTTAAACCAGCAGTCCTTCTGATCATGGGTTGTTCTGCCGCAGCGATAGCACTTTTCTGTTCCATACGCCATTTCGTTAGCGCTGTATTCTTGTGGTTTCTGTTGTATTTCTGCAGCTCCCCGTGCTGCTGCTTCGTAGGATACTGCCACGCTGAAAGCCTGTTCTAGCGTCAGGTCCTTTTCCGAAAGTAGTCGCTTCTGGGTTCCTTCACTCTGGCGCCCGCAGACAAACTTATCCCGTAAGCTGTCTGCCAGTTCTGCTCCGAACTGGCAGTGCTTCGATAACTTGCGTAGTTCCGTAAGATAGTCAACATTGCTCTCATCTTTGTGCTGGTTTCTTTTATGGAACTTGAATCTTTCTGCTATCAGCAGCGCTGTAGGGTTTAGATGTTCCTGTAAGATATTAACAATCTCTTCAAAACTTTTCTCCATTTGTTTAGCTGGGGTAATTAAATTCCGCAATAGGCCGTACGTTCTCGCGCCCATCAAATTTAATAATACCGACGCTTTCTTTCCATCGGCCACCTCATTTGCCTTGCAGTACACTTCAATTCTTTCCACATACGTGGTCCGGTCTTCTACCTCGTTGTCGAAAGCAGTGATACTGCCACTTTTCGGCATCTTGGGTGATTTAAAATGGCGCCTCCTGCGCTTTTTCTTCTTCACCAATGGATTAAAATTGCGCCTCCCGCGCTTTTCCTTCTTCCCCAATGGAATAAAATGGTGCCTCCCGCGTTTTTCCTTCTTCCCCTTGCTGCCACGCTGCTCCTAGTGTTCTGCAGAGTAATGGCGGCGACCCACGGCTTCGGCGCATCTCACTTTTCCTTCCCCTTGTTTTATTTTCGCTACGCTGCCCGGTTCTTGAGCACCGACCGCGCCCTGTGCGCTCCACCCTCTCTCTCTCTCTTTTCCTCCCGACGACGCTGCACGGCCCCTTTGCAGAGCCGCTCGATCGAGCTCGAACCCGCCGCAGTCCGGAAGGGTCAGTGCACTACCTGCTACCAGCACGATTTGCTGGAACACCTTGACTGGGGAGCCAAGCCCAGCTCTCCACAGCCTCCCCTGCTACTCTCCGAACTCCGATGGATCCTTGGGCGGTTGCCCGCGATTGACGCCCGTTGCTCTGACTTTGACCTCCAAGAAGCTTCTTCTCAGGGAAAGATCCCCGTGAGGTGATGCAGTACTGCAGGTGAGTTCGAACCTGTTCATCGCCAATGTAGTGTCCGAGTATCAATAATACACAGACTGCAGGAGAACAATAATAACAGGTATTTACTGAACAGAGGGTAACTTAAGACTGAAGTACAGAAGCCTGCTATGGCTTTATATACAGGGGTGGTCACGGCCGGTACTGCAGTATAGAATCAGTTCTTCTCTTAAAGGTACATACACAACACTTCGTTATGCAGAGCTCCATTTAAATTCCCAGCAAGTTTCACAACTACCTTTCAATGCTCAGAAACTGCAGCTTCAAAGTAGTGGAAGTGTCTCCTAGTCAAAACAATGGTGTAGAATTGCACTCCTATATGACGGCTCACCTTCCCAATCTGTTACTGCCAGTGGGTCACCCTACATGCTCAGCACCGCCATCTTTTCAACAGTGGTGATTCGAAGGGGCACCAAGATCCGTTCACACATCACCACTCTGCTCGCTGACCTACACTGGCTCCCGGCCCAGCAAAAATTCAATTTTAAAATTCTCATCTTCACATCCAAATCCCTCCATGGCCGCGCCCCTTCCTATCTCTGTAACCTCCTCCAGTCCTACAACCCTGCGAGAACTCTTATGTTCCTCTAACTCAGGTCTCTTGTGCATCCCCGACTTCCTTCGCCCCACCATTGGCAGTTGTGCCTTAAGCTGTCTAGGCCCTAGGCCCTGGAATTCCCTCCCTAAACCTCTCCACCTTTAAGCTGCTCCTTAAAACATACATCTATGACCAAGCTTTTGGCGACCTGTCCTAATGACTCATTCTTTGGCTTGGTGTCAGATTCTGTCTGATTCTGCTCCTGTGAAGTGCCTTGGGACGTTTTACTACATTAATGGTGCTATATAAAGGCAAGTTGTTGTTCTTATTGTTGTTGTGATGATTGGTGGAAATGCAGGGAAATCTCTGAGGACACTTGGCCATGTCCCTGCTTCATTTAAATGCAGTGGGACGCGTTTCTGGCGGGTGGATCAGGGTCACGGGAGGAAAATCAAGTTGGCCATTTTATTAAGGCCAGAGTTCCAGCAGAGGGCCTCTCCCACCCATTATGCTCACCAGACCATCTCAAGCCCATCTGAAAACGGACATTTTATTTAAGGATAATCCAGCCTGGCCTTTCCGTGGGTCTCTCTAGTGGCCGAGCTGCCCTCAATGGCAATGGCGTAAACATTGCAGAAATTGGGGTGGGAGGGCCATAAAATATTTTGCAGAAAGGCCATTAAGACCTGGGCAGAGCCCTACTGGACTGCAGTGAGAAGGTGAAAACCAGTCTGATCTCCCAGGCTAATGTAAAGTTATATTGAAGTTTATTTAAACTGTAAAGGTGAGCATTATTCATACCTTCGATTCCAGTGTTTCAGCAAAGAAGAAGCCCAAACGGTCACACCTGCAGGTGATGTTATTGTCTCCTTTCTCAATGTTACATCCAGTCTGATCCCCGGTGCCTGTAATGAAAAGTTCCTACTTATCAGAATCATTACCTCATTTACACATTCCAGTACTAATTGATGTCAGCATTTTATAAAACTCCAAGGGCTAGATTTTCAGTATAGACAGTTTTGGGGCGCTAACCTTAGCGCCCGCCCGAAGTTAGCGCCCGCCCCAAAGTAGCGCCCCGTTGCCGGAAATTCAGTGGCTTCGCCCTAAGAGAGTGGTGGAGCGCTAAAAGAGGCGTTCCACTCCTACCTTTAGGCGCTAAGCCGGCGGTCCAGAGGGATAGCGCCCAGGCGGGGCGCAGCACGGGTGCGGTCATTTTTGCACTGACAGCAGACCCCGTGGTACCGACCAGCTCTTAAAGGGGGAAGGGACGAATTGGTCTGCTGCCACGCCCTGCACACTGCAGCCTTGCAAAGAGGCCTCAACACTGCTGCTCAGCCCCAGGGAGTCATGGCAACGCCAGAGAAGGCCCGTCAGCGTGCCCTGCGCTTCTCAGAGGGTGATCTGGACATAATGGTCACAGCTCTGGAGGTGAGGCGCAAGATCTTGTTTCCAGAGAGTGGGAGGAATCCAACCCACCATGACTACACCAAAGCCTGGAAGCAGATCGCCCAGAGGGTGACGTTCACCGGCGAGGCCCCCAGGACCCACAAACAATGCCATAAGAAATACAACGATCTGACCAGGATTGCGAAGGTGAGTAGCCTTTCCAGTCTCCTCCTCATTCTTGCATGTACACCTGACATGATGGGCAAAGGGACCTGAAAGTCCTATTGGCCAGCCCTCAGCCAGCAGCATTGGGACAGTCATGAGCATCAAATGGCCATTCGGCACTCTACACTTTGGCCAAGCTATTCCACCATGGGAGGCAGTGCACAGTACATCAGGGCTTCACTCTGTCCAAGCTATTCCACCATGGGAGGCAGTGCACACTACATCAGGGCTTCACTCTGTCCAAGCTATTCCACCATGGGAGGCAGTGCACACTACATCAGGGCTTCACTCTGTCCAAGCTATTCCACCATGGGAGGCAGTGCACAGTACATCAGGGCTTCACTCTGTCCAAGCTATTCCACCATGGGAAGCAGTGCACACTACATCAGGGCTTCACTCTGTCCAAGCTATTCCACCATGGGAGGCAGTGCACACTACATCAGGGCTACACTTTGGCCAAGCTATTCCACCATGGGAGGCAGTGCACACTACATCAGGGCTTCACTGCGCACTTATAGCCCGTCCTTTCTCTTGCAGGCTAAAGTAGCGTTTAATCGCCAGGCCCGTGCCAGGGGTGGCCGCGCCAAGCTGCAGAAGCTCACTCGGCTGGAGGAGCGCGTGTGTGTGCTCATGGGAGCCCGTGTGATTGTCCCCACAGCGTGCGGTGTATCCGACCCTCCACTGCCCGGCAATGGTAAGGACCTCGCCTTTTGGCCCTCTCGCGTCGCACTGGCCCATCCGAGCTACCTCCTTTGCCACTGTCCCACCAATGCGCTGAATCCCACCAGTCCTAACTCCCTCGCTGACGCCGTCTCCTCACTCTGAAGCTACTCTTGTGCATTCCTGCTTTCAGCTGGTGACGACCAGGACCCTGAAGCTGCCAGTGACAGCACCTCCGACCAGGAGGAGGAGGAGGAGCAAGCCGGACCTTCGGGGGAACAGTCACGTCCCGCAGGAGAGGAGGAAATGCTTGACACCTCCTCACTGGACGAGTGCCTGGAGGAACTGTCGCAGGGCAATGCAGCTTCTGGGACCAGTGGCGTCCAGCCACCCAGCAGCCGTGCGCGTGACCCGCGGCCTTCCCCCCAAAGGGGGGAAGGATCAGAGGGGAGTGCTGCTGCTCGGCACACTCGCCGTCACCAACGCGGCAAGGGTCCCCTAGTTCGGCCCCCTTCTCCCCAGCGGGAGAGTCGCGACACCAGTCCGGACACCTTCACTTCGGAGGAGGTGCGGAAGCTGGATAAGATGGCCGACGACTCGGACCGGCGCCACACGGAGCTCATGAGCGTGGTGGGGCGCATGCCTGAGGCCATCGAGTCGCTGGCGACCAGTGTGCGCGAGTTCGGGGCAGCAACTGCCGCGACTGGCCGTATGCTGACTGATGCCGTCAAGACCCTGGCGGATGTGATGCGCGCGCACACCAGGACCACAGGGCCACTCACTGCTGCCACACGCGCTGTCTCAGGCAGGCATCGCCAGGGCAGGCGCCGCGCTGGACCATCCCAGCAAGCCGCCCGTCGGCTGATTGCTGCGGATCCTGCAGTGCGGGCCCGGCCGAGTGCCACCGTGCCACAGCACCAGCCAGCGCATCCCAGACGCCAGCTGGCCCACATTGCGCCATCCGTCGCCGCCATTCCCCCTCTGGGGCGTCAACGGCAAGCGGCTGCAGCTGATGGTGGCCAGGCTCAGGTGCGCCACTCAGCAGACGGCCCCTCGAGGCCCAAACGCCGTGTAGGCCGCCCCCCAGCGGCATCTGGCGGAAGGGCATCTGAGCCTCAGGCGCCTTCCCCCAGCCTCGCAGCAGCCACTGGGCAGAGCTTGCGAAGGAGCAGCAGGCAGGGCAGGGGAGGCAAAATGCTGGCCAAGGTCTCGCCCTCGCGGGCCACTCAGTAGAGGGTGTGGGCAGCTTTCCTTTAATATGGCGGTGGCCATCTTTATTTTGCCCATGGTTGTGCTTTTGGAGGGCTTATTTTTTGCGTTAGGCCGACGTTGAGGCCCGGTTTGAATAAAGGTGGAGTGGCTCCTCCCCAGTTTGTGCGAGTGAGTCGTTTGTTGGGCTTTTTGTGGGGCCCGTTTATTGTTTTTGGGGATTCATGTGGGAAGGGCTTTTCATTTTTGTGCAATAAAAAATTATCTTTATTCATGCAGTCTCCATGGTTGTTCTTCTTAGTGTTTGTTGGCTTCGCCGGCTGAGGGCTTGCGGAGCGGCTGCATTCATCTTCCCTCATGGCCCCTGGCCATTCCCTGACAGGGGGCTTAGAAGTACCGTGTAATAAGGTGGCGTCGTGCGGCCCTTGGCCCTGGTCGCTCCCTCCTGGGAACGTACTCCTGCTCCTCCTCCTCCTCCTCATGCTCCTCCTGCTCCTCCTCCTGAGGTGCTGGTCCAACGTCAGGTGGCAGTGCCTGAGTCCTGCGGATAGCCAGGTTGTCTAGCATGCAGCAAACCACCACAAATTGGGAGACCCGGTCCGGCGAATACTGGAGAGCTCCTCCGGAGCGATCAAGGCAGCGGAACCGCTGCTTGAGGACCCCAATAGTTAGCTCGATGATGTTGCGGGTGGTTTGATGGCTCTCGTTGTAGGCCTCTTCAGCAGCGGTCCTGGGCGCGCGGAGCGGGGTCATGAGCCAGGTGCACAAAGGATAGCCTTTGTCCCCGATGAGCCATCCTCTTGGGGAAGGCTGTGCCTGGAACATGTCATGCACAGTACTCTGCCGCAGGATAAAGGCATCGTGGCTGCTGCCTGGGAAGCTGGCATTGACTGCCATGATGCGCTGCTTGTGGTCACATACCAGCTGCACATTCAGAGAATGGTAGCCCTTCCTGTTGCGATACTGCTCGCCATGCTCCAGAGGGGCCCGCAAAGCCACATGCGTACAGTCAATGGCGCCCTGCACCAAGGGGAATTCCCCGAGTCTGGCAAATCCCAATGCGCACTGATGCTGGCGCTCGAGGGCCATGGGGAAGGAGATGAATTGGCTTCTCCTTCTGAACAGTGCTTCGGTCACGTGGCGGATGCAGTGATGCGCGCCATACTGGGAGATGTTTGCTATGTCCCCAGCAGCGTATTGGAAGGAGCCGGTGGCATAGAAGTTCAATGCCACCGTCACCTTCACTTCCACCGACAGAGACGTCCTGCACCTGAGCTTTGGCCGCAGATCTCGGCGAAGCAGGTGGCAGATCTCTGCAATCACCTCCTTTCGGAATCGGAGCCTTCTAACACATCGCGCGGCACTCATGTTTAGGTAGGAGCGCTGCTGGCGGTATAGCCTGACTGGGTAAGGCCTACGTGGCCGACGCCTGTAGCCCCCTCTGCCTCTAGCCAGGGCTGCCCCTCTCACAATGCGTCTGCGAGCCCTACGGACATGGCGCTGCAGCTGCGCGTTGGCACCCCATGCAGCCCCCATCAAATCCTGGCAAACAGTCTAATTTCCAAATGGCCACTTGCAGCGCTATTGCCTGAGTCCAAAAATACCTGGCTCTTGCTGCTTGAAACCAGTTAGCTATCCTCCTTGTTGTGTCTCCAGAAATGCGTTGCACAAGACTGTTTTCTGAAAAAAGGATGGCCTTTATACTGGAGAGGACGTTCCCTTTAATTAGCGCCCCCCGGGGCCCGCGCTGGTTGTGTTGCGTTCCTTTTTCCAAACGCTCCGGCCGCCCGCCGCACAATGGGGCGGTCCGACTGAAGTTTGCAATCGGGGCGGCCAAAGGGCGTTGCACGAGGATGTGACGTCATTTTCTGCGCGCGCATCCGGGCGGGCGCTAAACTTTGCGCCGGCGCTAACGGGCAACTTAATTTGGGGCGGGGCGCAAACTGCGCTGCGCCCGGGCGCTACACGCATAGCGCCCGGAAATCACTTCTCTTAAGGCGCTAACTGCTGGCGCAAGCTACTGAAAATCTAGCCCTTTATTTACCATTATGACCAGTAGCCCAGGCGCTGCACCATGTAGAATATGGCTAAAAAGAAAAAGATAAATCTACCATTAGATACACCAGCACTAAATCAGTTTAATCAGCTGTGTGAGTGCTTAAACAGTTAGACATTTTTCATTTTCTTGTCTGACGGGGTGAAGCATAGAATTAGGGGGAAATCGAGTGCTGGCTGTGAAGTACGTGTTTCTGTATTTTCATTAATACCACAGAATGTGGACAGTGCCTTTATGGAATGTGGGGAAGTCATTTTACTGAAATGGGGAACATGCTACTGAAGGAAAGATGACGGCTCCAAAACTCAGTGTCCCTCGGGCTGTAAATGGAGCGTTTTTTGGCTGGATGGGATGAAAAAAGGGGCAGCACCTGGTTACACCGAGTCCCTGCCCTTCATCTGCTGGTCTGAAGTTCCTGCCCTCATGGGGTCGGGCCGATTGATGCCACGCAAATGAGGAAATACATCACTGAAGTACGTTCTTCTATTTGTGCCCCAGTAGTACTGGGTACAAGGGGCGTTCTGTGATCAATTGCATTTCGTAAAGTGGCAAAACCAGAACGTAACCATTTCCAATAAAAACAATTTCCCCACAGCTCCACAAGCCTGATTAAACAGGGGCACCTCACCTGAGGTGGGCAACCTGTTGTACCAAGAATGTTGTGGGCACCCACCTGCAATAAGTAAATGCCCCCGAACCCAGGATTTTGGTTGGGGCCAGGGCCGCCCACCTGCAATAAGTAAATGCCCCTGACTCCAGGATTTTGGATGGGGCCAGGACCGCCTCCATGGGGTGGGCAAAAGTTCTGTCCTGTCCCAGATCCTCCCTATAAATCCTCCATAGGAATTTCAGGGCGCAAGTGAAGGAAAATATATCACAAGAACCAATTTTCCTCAATTGCATGGCATCATTATATGCCCGCACCCCCATCATGATCGGAACTTCTGATGGGCATTAAAGAGACAAGGAGATCCGCTCCACATTCTGCCCACCTGCCCAGAAAGAGCTCCATTTACAGCCATCGGACCAGGAATTTCAGGGTCATTCAGCCCAACTTCCACATCTACACTGGAGAGAATACAGACTGTGCTGCACAACTCCAATCCCATAAATGGCTGCGCACTATTAGAGCTCGATGATATTGTTCGATTTTGTCTTACCTCCCACTGCGACACGCCTTGAAATTTAACTGTCAGAGGAGTTGTGAGGTCATCAACACTTGAACTCCCCACTTCAGTTATAACATTGGGTGAAACAACGCTCCTCTCCTGACCCTATAACACAAAAAATTAATTACTGAAAATCTATTGATTTAGGATTTACATTATAAACAAACATTTCAATGATGTTCATTTCTGAGGTGATGGTGAGCAGTGCAGGTTTTGTCATTGTAACTCATATTTTCTCTGGGGTTGAAATTCTGGGAGGCTGCCTTGCCACCAGAGGTGCGGTGAACCACAACTCCAAGTCACCCATGAAGCTTTCTGTAGACCCTGTCCCAAATTGCGGTGATGGGGTCATTAACACGTAAAAGCACATCAGTGATTCCCACCCCAGTCCAGCCCAGAAAGTCAGAGTGACACCAGGCCCAGGCACAGGTCTAGAAATTCAGGTGCACCCATTTTTGGGCACCTGCCGGGGCGCAGGGTGCATGGCCTGCTTCCGAATGATGAGGCTCGAGGTGCCCCCGATTTTGGGCTTCGGGCCTCATTACAAAGAAGCAGCAACAGTCACCTGGCGAATTGGAAATCCAGATCAGGCCATTGGTTGAGTCGCAGTGAGCCTCAGGTAAGTGATGCCATGGATTGGGTCGGAGGTCGGATGGGAAGGATCGGAGGCTGGAGGCCAGAGGATCGGGGGTTGGACTCAGTCACCGACGGGGGGTGGTGGTGGGGTCTGGAGCGGTGGTAACTGTTAGATCCGTGTGTTAATGGAGACACGGAATGCAGGAGTTGATTTAACAAGTGCTTACTGAACAAAGTCTGGAGGTGAACTAACTACACAAGACGCTATACAGGCTTATATACCCGAGTGGTTACTACTGGGACTGCAGTATACAGGGGCTTCAAAAACATAGTTCCTCTTAAAGGTACATACACTACAATTCCTCCCCTTTTAGATAAATAGTACATAATATTTTAAGTAATCATTAAATAACATTTTCACAAGAACAATAATATACACATTTGCTGAAGTTAATAAATTACAAATTCAGTCTCTCTGGAGGCTTCCTGACTCGGTCCTGATAACGCCTCGGTGGTGTAGTAGGTTCTTTTGGCAAGGTCAATTCGGCTTCAATGCCAGTGTCGGGTTCACCTGGTTCCAGTATCACCGGATCGGAGGTAGATACTATGGGTATCTCTGCTTCATCACTAGGCATATAGAGTTGTGGTGTAGGTTGTCCTTTTTCGGATGACTCTATGATCTGGTCAGCATGGCGCCTTATTATGCTTTCTCCGATGTCCACGGTATACATCAGCGGTCCGAGTCGTGTGCAAATAGTTCCAGGCTGCCATTTCTCGGTACGGTAGTCCCGGGCCAAAACTGGTTGACCTATCTGGAAGGTTCTAGTTGGCCTTTCATTCATGCTTTGAAATTGACGGTTCTCTACGTCCCTTCTGACGTTTGGCTTGACCAAATCCAGCTGGCATCTTAGGCTTCTATTGAAAAACATCATGGCGGGGGTTTGGTTTGTAACCACATGTGTTGCATCCCTGTACGCAAACAAGAAGTTATCTACCTTATGTTGTAGATTCATGTCTTCATTACCCATGGCCTTTATGGCCTTCTTGAAGGTCTGGACAAACCTTTCAGCCAATCCATTGGTGGTGGGAGGGTATGGGGCGGACGTGTAGTGCTTAACCCCATTGTTTTTTAAGAACTTCCTGAATTCTTCGGATACAAATTGTGGTCCATTATCAGAACAGATCTGTTCAGGCAGCCCATTCCTGGTGAATATGGTCCTTAATACTGTGATGGTTTTTTCCGTGGTGGTGGAGGACATCTTTATTACCTCCGGCCACTTGGAGTGTGCATCCACCGCGACTAAGAACATTGAGTCCACAAATGGACCAGCAAAGTCGATATGTACCCTTTGCCATGGAGATGAGGGCCACTCCCATGGATGTAGAGGGGCTTGTGGTGGGGCGTTTTGGACCTTCTGGCATCCTAGACAGCTCTTGGTCATTTCTTCGATGTCTCCATCGATACCTGGCCACCACACAAACGCTCTGGCTAAGTTCTTCATTTTCACTCCACCCAGATGCCCCTCATGAAGCTCCTTTAGCACTCTATCCTTGAGTTTGGGTGGAATCACCACTCTGGATCCACACATCAAGGTTCCTCGGCACACTGACAGCTGTTCTCTTCTTTGCGAGAATGCTGGTAACAGTGGTTCGCCATGTGCTGGCCATCCCTTCACCGTTAAATCGTAGACTCGTGAGAGAGTCGGGTCATTTCGCGTTTCCTTTTCAATGGTAGAATTTGTCACCGGTAGACATTCCATTATGGTCGAGTGGAACATCTCCACTGGGTCCACTGTAGGCGCCTCTTCCACCGTTGGCAACGGTAGGCGCGATAACCCGTCAGCATTCCCATGCTGTTTTGTTCCTTTGTATTCTATGTCATAATGGTGTGCCCCTAGGAAAAGGGACCACCTCTGTAGCCTTTGCGCTGTCATAATGGGAACGCCCTTTTTAGGGTTGAATATGGAGACGAGGGGTTGATGGTCAGTCAACAAGGTAAATTTTTGTCCGTGTAGGTAATGGTTGAATTTCTTCACCCCCCACACCAGGCTGAGTGCCTCCCTGTCGATCTAGGCATAGTTACGCTCAGCTGAGTTCAATGAGCGTGACGCAAAAGCTATCGGCCGCTCCGAGCCATCAGGGAATCTGTAGTGTCCATGTGTAGATAAAGACACTGAAGACAGGAGTTGGTTCATAGGTATTTACTAAGCAAGTCTGGGGGGGGTTTCTAAAGGATATACACAATACACAGGCTTATATAGCCCAAGTGGCAATTACCGGCATTACGCACACCTGGGGCTCTTAAAGGCACATACACCATAATTGCTCTTAAAGGCACATACACCACAATTCCTCCCCTTCTAGCTAACTAGTACATCATATTTTAAGTAATTATTAATTACATGTTATATGCAAAATAATATACATTGCTGTATTAATTAATTATAAGTTAGTCTCTCAGGAGGCTTCCTGACTCGGTCCGGATAACGCCTCGGGGGTGTAGTAGTTTCTGGTGGTGTAGTAGGTTCTTCTGGCAAGGCTGATTCGGCTTGAAGGCCAGTGTCGGGTTCATCGGGCTCCAGTATCACCGGATCGGAGGTAGATATGGGTATCTCTACTTCATCGTTAGATGTATAGAGTGGTGGTGTAGGTTGTCCCTTTTCGGATGACTTGATGATTTGGTCAGCATGGCGCCTTATTATGCTGTCTCCGATGTCCACGGTATACATCAGTGGTCCTAATCGTGTGCAGATAGTTCCAGGCTGCCATTTCTCGGTACGGTAGTCCCGGGCCAAAACCGGTTGGCCTATCTGGAAGGCCCTAGTTGGCCTTTCATTCATGCCCTGAAACTGCCGGTTCTCCACGTCCCTTCGGATGTTGGGCTTGACCAAATCCAGCCGGCATCTTAGGTTTCTATTGTAGAACATCATGGCGGGAGTTTGGTAAGTAACCATATGCGTTGCATTCCTATATGCAAATAAGAAGTTATCCACCTTGTGCTGAAGTTTTATGTCTTCATTACCCATGGCCTTGATGGCCTTCTTGAAGGTCTGGACAAACCTTTCAGCCAATCCATTGGTGGCGGGATGTTATGGGGCGGACGTGTAGTGCTTTACCCCATTGTTCTTTAAGAACTTTCTGAATTCTTCAGACACAAATTGCGGTCCATTATCAGAACATATCTGCTCCGGCAGCCCATTCCTGGCAAATATGGTCCTTAATACTGTGATGGTTTTTTCCGTGGTGGTGGAGGACATCTTTATTACCTCTGGCCACTTGGAGTGTGCATCAACTGCGATTAAGAACATTGAGTCCATAAATGGACCAGCAAAGTCGATGTGCACCCTTTGCCAGGGAGATGAGGGCCACTCCCATGGATGTAGAGGGGCCTGTGGCGGAGCATTTTGGACCTTCTGGCATCCTAGGCAGCTCTTGGTCATGTCTTCGATGTCTCCATCGATACCTGGCCACCATACAAACGCCCTAGCTAGGTTCTTCATTTTCACTCCACCCAGATGCCCCTCGTGAAGCTCCTTTAGTACTTTATCCTGGAGTTTGGGTGGAATCACCACTCTGGATCCACACATCAAGGTTCCTCGGCACACTGACAGCTGTTCTCTTCTTTGCGAGAATGCTGGCAACAGTGGTTCGCCATGTGCTGGCCATCCCTTCACTGTTAAATCGTAGACCCGTGAGAGAGTAGGGTCATTTCTTGTCTCCCTTTCAATGGCAGAATTTGTCACCGGTAGACATTCCACTATGGTAGAGTGGAATATCTCTACTGGGTCTACTGTAGGTGCCTCTTCTATCGTTGGCAACGGTAGGCGTGATAAACCGTCAGCATTCCCATGCTGTTTTGACCCTTTGTATTCAATGTTGTATTGGTGTGCCCCTAGAAAAAGGGACCACCTCTGTAGTCTTTGTGCCGTCATAATGGGGACACCTTTTTTAGGGTTGAATATGGAGATGAGGGGTTGATGGTCAGTCAGCAAGGTAAATTTTTGTCCGTGTAGGTAATGGTTGAATTTCTTCACTCCCCATACCAGGCTGAGTGCTTCCCTGTCTATCTGGGCATAGTTACGCTCAGCTGAGTTCAATGAGCGTGACGCAAAAGCTATCGGCCGTTCCGAGCCATCAGGGAATCTATGGGACAATACCGCTCCTATGCCGTAAGGGGATGCATCGCACGCCAGTCTGATTGGTAGTGATGGGTTGTAATGAGCCAAAATTTTCTCGGATGTGATTAAGTCTTTACATTTATGGAAGGCACGTTTACAGTCTTCGTTCCATTTCCAAATCACTCCTGTCTGTAGAAGATCATTAAGAGGGTGTAGAATAGTTGATAAGTTCGGTAAAAATTTATGATAGTAATTTATTAATCCCAGGAATGACCTTAATTGTGAAACATTTTCAGGTGCTGGGGCTTTTATAACTGCTTCAATTTTTTCAGGTGACTTATGCAACCCTTCCTTATTAATTATGTGGCCACAATATGATATCTGATTTTGGAAAAATTCGCACTTGGGGCGATTTGCTCGTAGGCCCCATTCTTTCAGCCTAGTGAGCACCTGCTCCAAATTGGCAAGGTGCTCGTTGTCGTTTTCTCCTGTTATAAGGATGTCATCTAGGTAGCATTGAGTCCCCGGAATCCCTTGCAGGACTTGCTCCATAGCTCTTTGCCAGATAGCTGGAGCTGATGCTATTCCAAAAACCAGTCGATTGTACTGGTACAGGCCTTTGTGTGTGTTTATTGTGAGATACTTTTTAGAGGTCTCCTCAACCTCCATCTGTAGATATGCCTGTGCCAAGTCAATTTTTGTGAAACGTTTCCCTCCGGATAGTGAGGCGAAAATATCTTCTATCCTCGGAAGAGGATACTGTACCGTGTGAAGGACCGGGTTTACAGTCACCTTAAAGTCCCCACAGATGCGAATTTTTTTCTGTTCCTCAGAGTTATTTTTCAATGTTTTTTTCATGACTGGAACGATGGGTGTTGCCCATTCACTCCAATCTATTTTGGATAATAAGCCTGCCTTTTCCAAATTCTTCAGCTCTGCCTCGACTGCCGGACGTATTGCGTATGGCACCGGTCTAGCCTTAAAAATTTTTGGAATTGCTGTATCTTCCACTTTTATTGAGGCGGTGATGCCTTTCAAGGTTCCTAGTTTCTCTTGAAACACTTCTTTGGCATTGGCCAAGATGTCTTTTAATCGTTCAGGTATGATGTCATCATTGTTTTTTTTCTTACTGGTCACTGTCAGTGCCTGAATGGAGTGCCAGTCTAAACATATCTTCCTTATCCATTCACGTCCCAACAACGGTGGACCACCATCTTGTAGAATGTATAAATACAACTTTTGTATTTCTTTGCCGTTGTATACCACAGGCACCCTTATTTTTCCTTTGGGGTAGACTTTCTGCCCCGTATATGTTTTTAAGATAATGGATGTGTCTTTTAGAGGTATATGCGAAAATAGCCTCTCGTAATCTCGTCGATTTATTACGGTTAGAGCTGATCCTGTATCTAGCTCCATTTTAACTGGGGACCCTGCTATTGTGAGGGTAACCCAAATGGTTTGGTAATCCTCTTTGGCAAGTACATTATTTAATTTGAGACAGCTTAGTCTCTTGTTTCCGGAGTCGCTATCGCTATTCTGGTCTTCGGAGCTATTGTCCGTCATCATTTGTACCTTCCTGTACTTTTCTTTATTGATTTTTTGTTTTCTGTCAGTGGATTTATTTTGTCCAGATTGGCATACCCGTGCAATGTGTCCAATCTTACCACATTGCCTGCATGCTTTGCCCTTGAACCAGCAGTCCCTCTGGTTATGGGTGGTTCTGCCGCAGCGATAACATCTTCCGAACTCCTGTGTCATTTTATGGGTGCCGAAGTCCTCTGTCTCTTGTTGTATCTCTGCAGCTCCTTTTGCTGCTGCTTCGTATGATACAGCCATACTGAAAGCTTTGTCCAATGTTAAATCTTTTTCAGAAAGCAGTCTTTTTTGTGTTCCTTCACTTAAGAGACCGCAAACAAATTTGTCTCGAAGATAATCCGATAGTCCTGCTCCGAATTGGCAGTACTTTGATAGCTTTCTTAATTCGTTTAGGTAATCAGCGTTACTTTCATTCTTGTGTTGATTTCTCTTGAAGAACTTGAATCGTTCCGCTATCAGCAGCGGTGTTGGGTTTAAATGCTCCTGCAGGGTATCAACAATTTCTTTAAAAGTCTTGTCCTTTGGTTTGGCTGGAGTGATTAAATTTCGTAACAGCTGTAGAAGTGCATCAGCATAGAAATATATATCCACACATATTAGTATAAAATAAGCACACATACTCTCTTATATTAAAATGGAGTCTGGAACTGTTTCAACAGGCCAAAATGGCTTCACACAGTATAACATAAGGGGAAACGGGCAGGCCCATATTAGGAAGCGGTTTAAGGAAGAGGATGTGACTCCTTTGTAGCTTGCAGGCTAGACAGTTCCATAAACAAGATAAGCTTAGCAGAACAAAAAGCATGATAACCGAAGGACATGTACTGTAAACATTCGTATGAATGTCCAGAACCAAAGTGAGAGACAAACCGTCTCCATTGTATAAAATGAATTAACTTTATCTAAAGGTATTCCTGCATCATGACTTTTTGATTATCTATTGACTAACCTTATCTTAAGACACTGAGGCTCCGCTGACCCTTTAGTCATCTTCTTGTTGACCTTAAACATTCCTTACTCATCTCTTTCTTAATGTTATTAATTGTGTCTCAATACCATACCATGTCATATGATAAAGTGTTTTGATCTTTGTGTATAAAAAGAGGTGCTGTTGTCCATGTATTCGGAGAAGTCACGATAGCCATTGCCTATGTGAAGCTCCCCTTGCTAGCAAGTAGTTAAATAAAGTCTGCCTTTGACGATCACTTTGTTTCACAGAGTCTTATTGAACAGTCGAAACTTCGACAGTTTCTTGGAGGTTCCACCGAGATCGCTTGCTGCCTTTCGGTAAGTCACGGACGAGGACACCATACTTTGCTAACGACAAATCCTGAATGGCCATAAGTGAGGTTTTCTCACAGAAAAGGATTTCTCTTTAGATACATAGTTGGTGTAGTCTGTTACTTCCGACGGGAGCACTGCGATCTGTTAAGACTCATGTGTGTTTGGAACTTGAGTTAACTTATGTAACCTTTTGCTTCTTTTATCTTGACATTAAAAGGAGGAGGAGATTGCCGGTTCAGGTTTCAAAACTGTCGGACAAAGGGAGACAGCAGAAAGGTCGCGACCAGGTTGAGTTCCGGAATATATGTGAGTGTACTGTGAAGGGATTAGCCTGAAGGATAGACACAGAAAGGGTACCAGAAGACCTGTGAAGAGACTAGCTCGAAGGATAGGCAGAGAGTGCACAGTGACGTAAATCTGTGAAGGGACTACCTAGTAATCCCAAAGGATAGATTGGTAGTTAGAATAAGGATAAGCATAGCATAAGGATTCAGAAATAGAACACAACTGTTTTGTAAGATAACGCTTATATGTTATATGCATATGTAAAATTGTAAAGATTAAAAAAAAAAACTGTTGGTGACTGAGTTGATCGACTAGGAGAAGGAAGTGCCTGTCTCAAACGCGCAGCCTTAGACCGGTTGTTAAGAGGGGAAATCCCCCACGCGAAGGTCAGGACCCTGAAGTGGGTGGAGAGGCATAAAGGCACTTAGGATCGTGATACTCAGTCATTAGTTGTTAAAAGCTTGTAAAATAAGGCCTCGATCTGTAGAGCGTACCACGCAGATCGAGAAAACTGTCGGATTGTAATTTAGCTTTTGTAGAAAGCCTGCATAACTGTACTTACGTTATTTCATGTCTGAGTTGTTTTGTGTACCTGTTTGGACCTTCAAGTTATTCCTTAGTATTTTCTTGATTGTTATTATTGTATGTTATTGTTCATCGCTCTCAGCACTTTGGTCAGCCTGTAGGGGTCGTAAGAGGGTTGAGGGTAAAACTTGCGACCCAGAACAAGTGCAGCTAGTGGAAATTGAAAACTAACTAGGATGGGAGCTGCACAAAGCAAGGTCCCCGAAAGGGGAACCCCAGCTTTCCATATTTTTCAAAATTGTGGCCGATCATCCACAAATGATTTACCTAAATGGTCTAATTGGACCAAGAATGACAAATACCCATTCCCTATAGACGGAACCTTTAATTTAGACAGAATAACATGTCTAGAGAATTGCCTCGTAACTAGAGACCCGCAGAGAAAAGGGAAAAAAAAGAAGTAAATTGGTCAGCCTTCTCAGATTGGAAAAAGGAAGCAGAGAGGCTTTGGCAGAGGACAGTGGAATGGAAGAGTCACAAACTCTGCATGTTATAACTGTGGTCAGATCGGACACTGGAAGTCTGACTGCCCGCTTCTAAAACAGTCAAACCAAGGCTGGGGAAGTGTACCTAATAATATAAATACCCAAGCCCAGGTTCACACTCGTCCACAGACTAATTGGACAACTAGCAATCCCTGGGGAAATCAAAGTGGCCCAAACGAAGAGTTTGGACAAAATCCAAATTGTTCAGCATGACGTTACTTAGAGCCCACCCCAGACATTGCCCAGGAACAACAGGCTGTGGTACAATTGCCTGCAGTATCATTAAATTCTAAAGAAGAGCCATTTATAAATTTAAATATGAATGGAACACAAGTTCCATTTTTTGGTAGACACTGGAGCAACTAATTCGGTCTTGACTAAACAATACTGTACCAATCAGAGTGTCAAGTGTGTAGGACTTTCAGGAACAACCCAGACTATGGTATGGCCCACTCCATTGGATGTACAGATGAAAGACTTTCATGAACAGCATGCATTCTTATTATCTGAAGACGTTCCCATCAACTTATTAGGAAGAGATTTGTTGTGTAAAATGAAAGCAGTGATATCATGTATGGAAAAAGGACTGAAGGTATATGTTCCAACTGACAGATGTGGGATGTACCCATTGCAGGTCCACAATTCTCCTATTTTGTATTGTTGAACTAATCATGATGACAACCTCAGTAAACAATTACTGATGGCTGTGGGAGCATTGCAGTATGCCACAAGATCAGTATCAGAATACCAGAAGCAGTTTAATTTGGGACATTGGCATGATAAATTGCATTGTATAGCCTATTATGACAAAACGGGAGAAGATCTAGAAGTGGCAATTAATTACAAGCCCTTTCTGCATCAGAAATATTCACTTAAAATCCGAAGAATTTTAATTGGGCAAGAAGGAATAGCGTCACCAATCTTGTTGACCCAAACAGCATGGGAATTATTCAGGGTAAAAGACCCTAAGCCACACTGTACACTAGCAGTGGCGCATGAATTCAAACCTTCTGATCTAGGACAGATGGTCCTACGCCTATCAAAAGCTGCAGTTCAACAGGAGTGGAGAATAAGTCAGGGTTGGTTCAAGACCTAAGAGCAGTTAACGAGTCTGTTCTCCCTGCCTACCCAGTGGTCCCAAACCCAGCCACCATCCTGACCAGTATACCTCCTAATTCAAGGTATTATACGGTCATTGATCTCTGCTCAGCCTTCTTCAGCATTCCTATTCACCAAGATTCCCAGTTCCTGTTTGCCTTCACGTTCAAAGGAACCCAATACACATGGACCAGGCTGCCACAAGGCTATACAGAAAGCTCAACTCTCTTTTCGCAGTGCCTCAAACATGATTTACAGAACATTGTCTTAACCAATGGGTTAACCCTCATACAGTAAGTAGACGACCTGCTAATTGCATCACCTACCCAAGAGGCATTGTGAATCAGTGACTCAGCTTATCACTAAGCCTCGTATAGACATTGTAGAAACTCCTCTGGACAATAGCGATTTTATATTTTATGTGGATGGATCAGCCGTCAGAGACGAAAAGGGCTCGCCAAAAAGTGCATATGCCATTTCCGATGATCATTCAATTATCCAAGTATGCTGACTACCATCTTTCTTTTCAGCACAACAAGCAGAACTGTTTGCCATTACAAGAGCATGTATTTTAGCTACAGGAAAATCAGTGAATATTTATATTGACTCTTGGTATGCATTTGGAGTCACTCATAATTATGGTCAAATTTGGAAACTTAGAGGATACCTGACTTCATCAGGATCTACAGTTAAAAATGCTGAACAAATTGATAACCTTTTAAAGGCTCTCCAGTGTCCTACAAAAATTGCTGTTATTAAATGCAAAGCATATACAGGCAATCAAGACCAGGCTTCTTTGGGCAATGATAGGGTGGATCGAGCAGCTAAGGCTGCTGCTCTTTCTGATACAGGGTCACAAGTGTCTGCATATGTTCTTAGAAATCAAGATCCAGACAATCCCCCACCCACAATTGATGACGTTTTGGCCTATCAATTACAGGCCAGTCCGGATGAAGTGTTAAGCTTGGGTGAATGATTCTTGTTTTAAAACACCTGAAGGAGTATGGGTCTACCATGACGGCCGCATGGTGGCTTCCAAGTCAATACTCCCATGGATTGCCTGATGTGTCCACATGTCACATGCAGGCAAAGGGGGGATGGCAGACTATATCACACAAACTTGGTATTCACCAGGCAGTGACAATTACAAAACAAATTAGTGAACAATGCATTACCTGCCAAACAATGAACCCAGGTAAAACGGAAAAGGTACAGGCTGCCTCCCACCCAAATCCAACAGGACCCTTTGTACATTTACAGATGGATTTTATTGAATTACCGGTATGTTTAGGATTTAAGTATGTATTAGTTATTGTAGATGTGTTTTCACGATGGATTGAAGCCTTTCCATGTAAAAAAAAAGATGCAGTTACCGTTGCAAAATGTTTGTTAAAAGAAATTGTACCACGATTTGGTATACCTGCACAACTTTCAAGTGACAATGGACTTCTACTGCAGCTATCATCCACAGTCAGCGGGACTGGTAGAAAAATATAATGGTATGCTGAAGAATAAACGTTCTAAACTTTGCAATGAAACTGGACTTAAATGGGTCGAACTATTACCCCTAGCATTGATGATAATGCGAGCAGCAACTAACAGGACAACTGGACTATCGCCACAAGAGATTGTTATGGGACGACCCCTAAGACTGCCATTTTCAGCGCCACTTACGGTTAAGCAAATGGACATCCATAAAATGGATGAGAACATGTTAAACTATTGTATTGCATTAACTAGATGTATTTCCAGCTTTCACCAGCAGGTAAAAGAGGCGCAAACGGAACCAGCGGAAGGAAGGTGCCATAACTTGGAACCAGGAGATAACGTATACGTAAAGGTCTTCAAAAGAAAGAACGGACTACAACCACGCTTTGAAGGGCCATACCAAGTACTCCTGACAACGAACACAGCTGTTAAAAACAAGGAAAGACCGACCTGGATACACGCATCCCATTGCAAGAAAGCACCAGACGGGGACATTTAAAAAAAAAGACTTGAGACGATGAAATTATTGTTTACGCTGTATGTGCTCATTGAGATGGTATACGTAAACTGTCAGAGATATATTGAAGAACCCCGAAAGAAACGAGAATTACATGTTAACACTTTTCTGTATATGGCTTACGAGCATGCTAAGGATAGTGGTAGATCTAGTTGCTGGGTCTGTGCCCACATACCCATTCACACCACAGGAGGAATCCCACTAAGATCTATTCCCTTTAATATTTCCGAAACAGCAGAATGGATCATAAGGCAAAATAGTTCAGGCAACCCAGACAGAACCATGGATATGATTCAGTGGAGATCAGCAGGTTATAATCTGACCACCTTCCAGGGATGGTATCAACCCAATTATAACCATACTCGAGCGCCCCCTTCCTCTCCTTAACAAACACCTCAGGAGTTGGCAGACCGCAAGGGTCGTTATGCCTTAAAAAGGAGGTCAAGGTAGGGAGGAAGGTTGGACAGAGAATAGGAGAGAGTTCCTGCAATCAAACAGTCACGTGGCAATCACCTATTCCTGGTCTGACCAAGCAGGGAACGTTTTTACTAGAATGGACCAAGGTGTTTAATAAAACCAGTAAGTCGCTATGGGCTGGCGATGCTTTCCGCTTATGGAGGGAGATCAGGACAATCCCTTTCGTGAAGAGATGATACGGTTGGACAAAATACGATTTTAACAATTAGGATAGACAAGAGAGGAGAGACGATCTTAGATAAGGTCAGCCATCAATACAGGTATTATCCCGGGGATGGTCAAAACGGAAATGAAGTCGGTATCCTTAGGCCAAAATTTAAATTTGGCACGAGGACCGACAAAAGGGACTGAAAGAATTAATGTGGGCTATATTGTCCTAGGTAGGACAAAATGGGGGAATGTAGAAGTGCATCAGCATAGAAATATATATCCACACATATTAGTATAAAATAAGCACACATACTCTCTTATATTAAAATGGAGTCTGGAACTGTTTCAACAGGCCAAAATGGCTTCACACAGTATAACATAAGGGGAAACGGGCAGGCCCATATTAGGAAGCGGTTTAAGGAAGAGGATGTGACTCCTTTGTAGCTTGCAGGCTAGACAGTTCCATAAACAAGATAAGCTTAGCAGAACAAAAAGCATGATAACCGAAGGACATGTACTGTAAACATTCGTATGAATGTCCAGAACCAAAGTGAGAGACAAACCGTCTCCATTGTATAAAATGAATTAACTTTATCTAAAGGTATTCCTGCATCATGACTTTTTGATTATCTATTGACTAACCTTATCTTAAGACACTGAGGCTCCGCTGACCCTTTAGTCATCTTCTTGTTGACCTTAAACATTCCTTACTCATCTCTTTCTTAATGTTATTAATTGTGTCTCAATACCATACCATGTCATATGATAAAGTGTTTTGATCTTTGTGTATAAAAAGAGGTGCTGTTGTCCATGTATTCGGAGAAGTCACGATAGCCATTGCCTATGTGAAGCTCCCCTTGCTAGCAAGTAGTTAAATAAAGTCTGCCTTTGACGATCACTTTGTTTCACAGAGTCTTATTGAACAGTCGAAACTTCGACAGTTTCTTGGAGGTTCCACCGAGATCGCTTGCTGCCTTTCGGTAAGTCACGGACGAGGACACCATACTTTGCTAACGACAAATCCTGAATGGCCATAAGTGAGGTTTTCTCACAGAAAAGGATTTCTCTTTAGATACATAGTTGGTGTAGTCTGTTACTTCCGACGGGAGCACTGCGATCTGTTAAGACTCATGTGTGTTTGGAACTTGAGTTAACTTATGTAACCTTTTGCTTCTTTTATCTTGACATTAAAAGGAGGAGGAGATTGCCGGTTCAGGTTTCAAAACTGTCGGACAAAGGGAGACAGCAGAAAGGTCGCGACCAGGTTGAGTTCCGGAATATATGTGAGTGTACTGTGAAGGGATTAGCCTGAAGGATAGACACAGAAAGGGTACCAGAAGACCTGTGAAGAGACTAGCTCGAAGGATAGGCAGAGAGTGCACAGTGACGTAAATCTGTGAAGGGACTACCTAGTAATCCCGAAGGATAGATTGGTAGTTAGAATAAGGATAAGCATAGCATAAGGATTCAGAAATAGAACACAACTGTTTTGTAAGATAACGCTTATATGTTATATGCATATGTAAAATTGTAAAGATTAAAAAAAAAAACTGTTGGTGACTGAGTTGATCGACTAGGAGAAGGAAGTGCCTGTCTCAAACGCGCAGCCTTAGACCGGTTGTTAAGAGGGGAAATCCCCCACGCGAAGGTCAGGACCCTGAAGTGGGTGGAGAGGCATAAAGGCACTTAGGATCGTGATACTCAGTCATTAGTTGTTAAAAGCTTGTAAAATAAGGCCTCGATCTGTAGAGCGTACCACGCAGATCGAGAAAACTGTCGGATTGTAATTTAGCTTTTGTAGAAAGCCTGCATAACTGTACTTACGTTATTTCATGTCTGAGTTGTTTTGTGTACCTGTTTGGACCTTCAAGTTATTCCTTAGTATTTTCTTGATTGTTATTATTGTATGTTATTGTTCATCGCTCTCAGCACTTTGGTCAGCCTGTAGGGGTCGTAAGAGGGTTGAGGGTAAAACTTGCGACCCAGAACAAGTGCAGCTAGTGGAAATTGAAAACTAACTAGGATGGGAGCTGCACAAAGCAAGGTCCCCGAAAGGGGAACCCCAGCTTTCCATATTTTTCAAAATTGTGGCCGATCATCCACAAATGATTTACCTAAATGGTCTAATTGGACCAAGAATGACAAATACCCATTCCCTATAGACGGAACCTTTAATTTAGACAGAATAACATGTCTAGAGAATTGCCTCGTAACTAGAGACCCGCAGAGAAAAGGGAAAAAAAAGAAGTAAATTGGTCAGCCTTCTCAGATTGGAAAAAGGAAGCAGAGAGGCTTTGGCAGAGGACAGTGGAATGGAAGAGTCACAAACTCTGCATGTTATAACTGTGGTCAGATCGGACACTGGAAGTCTGACTGCCCGCTTCTAAAACAGTCAAACCAAGGCTGGGGAAGTGTACCTAATAATATAAATACCCAAGCCCAGGTTCACACTCGTCCACAGACTAATTGGACAACTAGCAATCCTTGGGGAAATCAAAGTGGCCCAAACGAAGAGTTTGGACAAAATCCAAATTGTTCAGCATGACGTTACTTAGAGCCCACCCCAGACATTGCCCAGGAACAACAGGCTGTGGTACAATTGCCTGCAGTATCATTAAATTCTAAAGAAGAGCCATTTATAAATTTAAATATGAATGGAACACAAGTTCCATTTTTTGGTAGACACTGGAGCAACTAATTCGGTCTTGACTAAACAATACTGTACCAATCAGAGTGTCAAGTGTGTAGGACTTTCAGGAACAACCCAGACTATGGTATGGCCCACTCCATTGGATGTACAGATGAAAGACTTTCATGAACAGCATGCATTCTTATTATCTGAAGACGTTCCCATCAACTTATTAGGAAGAGATTTGTTGTGTAAAATGAAAGCAGTGATATCATGTATGGAAAAAGGACTGAAGGTATATGTTCCAACTGACAGATGTGGGATGTACCCATTGCAGGTCCACAATTCTCCTATTTTGTATTGTTGAACTAATCATGATGACAACCTCAGTAAACAATTACTGATGGCTGTGGGAGCATTGCAGTATGCCACAAGATCAGTATCAGAATACCAGAAGCAGTTTAATTTGGGACATTGGCATGATAAATTGCATTGTATAGCCTATTATGACAAAACGGGAGAAGATCTAGAAGTGGCAATTAATTACAAGCCCTTTCTGCATCAGAAATATTCACTTAAAATCCGAAGAATTTTAATTGGGCAAGAAGGAATAGCGTCACCAATCTTGTTGACCCAAACAGCATGGGAATTATTCAGGGTAAAAGACCCTAAGCCACACTGTACACTAGCAGTGGCGCATGAATTCAAACCTTCTGATCTAGGACAGATGGTCCTACGCCTATCAAAAGCTGCAGTTCAACAGGAGTGGAGAATAAGTCAGGGTTGGTTCAAGACCTAAGAGCAGTTAACGAGTCTGTTCTCCCTGCCTACCCAGTGGTCCCAAACCCAGCCACCATCCTGACCAGTATACCTCCTAATTCAAGGTATTATACGGTCATTGATCTCTGCTCAGCCTTCTTCAGCATTCCTATTCACCAAGATTCCCAGTTCCTGTTTGCCTTCACGTTCAAAGGAACCCAATACACATGGACCAGGCTGCCACAAGGCTATACAGAAAGCTCAACTCTCTTTTCGCAGTGCCTCAAACATGATTTACAGAACATTGTCTTAACCAATGGGTTAACCCTCATACAGTAAGTAGACGACCTGCTAATTGCATCACCTACCCAAGAGGCATTGTGAATCAGTGACTCAGCTTATCACTAAGCCTCGTATAGACATTGTAGAAACTCCTCTGGACAATAGCGATTTTATATTTTATGTGGATGGATCAGCCGTCAGAGACGAAAAGGGCTCGCCAAAAAGTGCATATGCCATTTCCGATGATCATTCAATTATCCAAGTATGCTGACTACCATCTTTCTTTTCAGCACAACAAGCAGAACTGTTTGCCATTACAAGAGCATGTATTTTAGCTACAGGAAAATCAGTGAATATTTATATTGACTCTTGGTATGCATTTGGAGTCACTCATAATTATGGTCAAATTTGGAAACTTAGAGGATACCTGACTTCATCAGGATCTACAGTTAAAAATGCTGAACAAATTGATAACCTTTTAAAGGCTCTCCAGTGTCCTACAAAAATTGCTGTTATTAAATGCAAAGCATATACAGGCAATCAAGACCAGGCTTCTTTGGGCAATGATAGGGTGGATCGAGCAGCTAAGGCTGCTGCTCTTTCTGATACAGGGTCACAAGTGTCTGCATATGTTCTTAGAAATCAAGATCCAGACAATCCCCCACCCACAATTGATGACGTTTTGGCCTATCAATTACAGGCCAGTCCGGATGAAGTGTTAAGCTTGGGTGAATGATTCTTGTTTTAAAACACCTGAAGGAGTATGGGTCTACCATGACGGCCGCATGGTGGCTTCCAAGTCAATACTCCCATGGATTGCCTGATGTGTCCACATGTCACATGCAGGCAAAGGGGGGATGGCAGACTATATCACACAAACTTGGTATTCACCAGGCAGTGACAATTACAAAACAAATTAGTGAACAATGCATTACCTGCCAAACAATGAACCCAGGTAAAACGGAAAAGGTACAGGCTGCCTCCCACCCAAATCCAACAGGACCCTTTGTACATTTACAGATGGATTTTATTGAATTACCGGTATGTTTAGGATTTAAGTATGTATTAGTTATTGTAGATGTGTTTTCACGATGGATTGAAGCCTTTCCATGTAAAAAAAAAGATGCAGTTACCGTTGCAAAATGTTTGTTAAAAGAAATTGTACCACGATTTGGTATACCTGCACAACTTTCAAGTGACAATGGACTTCTACTGCAGCTATCATCCACAGTCAGCGGGACTGGTAGAAAAATATAATGGTATGCTGAAGAATAAACGTTCTAAACTTTGCAATGAAACTGGACTTAAATGGGTCGAACTATTACCCCTAGCATTGATGATAATGCGAGCAGCAACTAACAGGACAACTGGACTATCGCCACAAGAGATTGTTATGGGACGACCCCTAAGACTGCCATTTTCAGCGCCACTTACGGTTAAGCAAATGGACATCCATAAAATGGATGAGAACATGTTAAACTATTGTATTGCATTAACTAGATGTATTTCCAGCTTTCACCAGCAGGTAAAAGAGGCGCAAACGGAACCAGCGGAAGGAAGGTGCCATAACTTGGAACCAGGAGATAACGTATACGTAAAGGTCTTCAAAAGAAAGAACGGACTACAACCACGCTTTGAAGGGCCATACCAAGTACTCCTGACAACGAACACAGCTGTTAAAAACAAGGAAAGACCGACCTGGATACACGCATCCCATTGCAAGAAAGCACCAGACGGGGACATTTAAAAAAAAAGACTTGAGACGATGAAATTATTGTTTACGCTGTATGTGCTCATTGAGATGGTATACGTAAACTGTCAGAGATATATTGAAGAACCCCGAAAGAAACGAGAATTACATGTTAACACTTTTCTGTATATGGCTTACGAGCATGCTAAGGATAGTGGTAGATCTAGTTGCTGGGTCTGTGCCCACATACCCATTCACACCACAGGAGGAATCCCACTAAGATCTATTCCCTTTAATATTTCCGAAACAGCAGAATGGATCATAAGGCAAAATAGTTCAGGCAACCCAGACAGAACCATGGATATGATTCAGTGGAGATCAGCAGGTTATAATCTGACCACCTTCCAGGGATGGTATCAACCCAATTATAACCATACTCGAGCGCCCCCTTCCTCTCCTTAACAAACACCTCAGGAGTTGGCAGACCGCAAGGGTCGTTATGCCTTAAAAAGGAGGTCAAGGTAGGGAGGAAGGTTGGACAGAGAATAGGAGAGAGTTCCTGCAATCAAACAGTCACGTGGCAATCACCTATTCCTGGTCTGACCAAGCAGGGAACGTTTTTACTAGAATGGACCAAGGTGTTTAATAAAACCAGTAAGTCGCTATGGGCTGGCGATGCTTTCCGCTTATGGAGGGAGATCAGGACAATCCCTTTCGTGAAGAGATGATACGGTTGGACAAAATACGATTTTAACAATTAGGATAGACAAGAGAGGAGAGACGATCTTAGATAAGGTCAGCCATCAATACAGGTATTATCCCGGGGATGGTCAAAACGGAAATGAAGTCGGTATCCTTAGGCCAAAATTTAAATTTGGCACGAGGACCGACAAAAGGGACTGAAAGAATTAATGTGGGCTATATTGTCCTAGGTAGGACAAAATGGGGGAATGTAGAAGTGCATCAGCATAGAAATATATATCCACACATATTAGTATAAAATAAGCACACATACTCTCTTATATTAAAATGGAGTCTGGAACTGTTTCAACAGGCCAAAATGGCTTCACACAGTATAACATAAGGGGAAACGGGCAGGCCCATATTAGGAAGCGGTTTAAGGAAGAGGATGTGACTCCTTTGTAGCTTGCAGGCTAGACAGTTCCATAAACAAGATAAGCTTAGCAGAACAAAAAGCATGATAACCGAAGGACATGTACTGTAAACATTCGTATGAATGTCCAGAACCAAAGTGAGAGACAAACCGTCTCCATTGTATAAAATGAATTAACTTTATCTAAAGGTATTCCTGCATCATGACTTTTTGATTATCTATTGACTAACCTTATCTTAAGACACTGAGGCTCCGCTGACCCTTTAGTCATCTTCTTGTTGACCTTAAACATTCCTTACTCATCTCTTTCTTAATGTTATTAATTGTGTCTCAATACCATACCATGTCATATGATAAAGTGTTTTGATCTTTGTGTATAAAAAGAGGTGCTGTTGTCCATGTATTCGGAGAAGTCACGATAGCCATTGCCTATGTGAAGCTCCCCTTGCTAGCAAGTAGTTAAATAAAGTCTGCCTTTGACGATCACTTTGTTTCACAGAGTCTTATTGAACAGTCGAAACTTCGACACAGCCCGTATGTCTTCGCGCCCATTAAGTTCAGAAGTACTGAAGCTTTTTTTTCATCTGTTATTCCATTTGCAGTGCAATGAACCTCTACTCTTTCCACGTATGTGGTCCAATCTTCTATTTCGCCGTCAAAAGCCTCAATATTACCAGATTTAGGCATTTCAGAAAAGATATGGCGCTTCCCGCGCTGCTTTTTTTCTCTCTCTGTAGCAACGATATGGCGCTTCCCGCGCTTTCCCGCCGCTGCTACCGATAACAACGCTGTTTTACTGTGGTTTCCGTTTATTCACTGTTGGAGACTCGTTCCCGACGGAGGTCTAAACGCTGACCTGCTTGCCGCGCCGGCCGTCTCTCGAGTGCACCCTCCCAGTCCGTTATTGCTTGCCTCCGATTTCGCTGCCTGTCTCAGCTGTAGAGCCCGCCGCTGGAGCTCCAGCCTGACGCCCAGGAAGGATTAGCGCAGTACCTGTCACCAGCTTGGCCAGCTGGTGAAACCACAGTTTCTCTTACTTCCTTGAGTCTTCTGGACGCTGGAGGAATCGATGTCCTTGAGGTGCTGCCGAATTGCAGGTAAGTCCGTTTCCACTTCGTCGCCACTGTAGTGTCCATGTGTAGGTAAAGACACTGAAGACAGGAGTTGGTTCATAGGTATTTACTAAGCAAGTCTGGGGGGGGGTTTCTAAAGGATATACACAATACACAGGCTTATATAGCCCAAGTGGCAATTACCGGCATCACGCACACCTGGGGCTCTTAAAGGCACATACACCATAATTGCTCTTAAAGGCCCATACACCACAGAATCTATGCAATAATACCGCTCCCACGCCGTAAGGGGATGCATCGCACGCCAGTCTGATTGGCAGTGATGGGTTGTAATGAGCCAACACTTCCCTGGATGTGATCAAGCCTTTGCATTTATGGAAGGCACGTTTACAGTCTTTGCTCCATTTCCAAACTACTCCCGTTTGTAGCAGTGCATTAAGAGGGTGCAGAACCGTCGACAAGTTCGGTAAAAATTTATGATAGTAAGTTACTAATCCCAGGAACGACCTAATTGTGAGACATTTTCAGGCGCTGGGGCCTTTACGACCGCTTCAATTTTTTCAGGTGACTTATGCAACCCTTCTTCGTTAATGACATGGCCACAATATGATATTTGTTTCTGGAAAAATTCGCACTTGGGGCGATTTGCTCGTAGGCCCCGTTCTCTCAGCCTTGTGAGCACCTGCTCCAAGTTGGCAAGGTGCTTGTTGTCGTTTTCTCCTGTTACCAGGATGTCGTCTAGGTAGCATTGAGTCCCCGGAATCCCTTGCAGGACTTGCTCCATAGCTCTTTGCCAGATAGCCGGAGCTGATGCCACTCCGAAAACCGGTCGATTGTACTGGTACAGGCCTTTGTGTGTGTTTATCGTGAGATACTTTTAAGAGGCCTCCTCAACCTCCATCTGTAGATATGCCTGTGCTAAGTCAATTTTGGTGAAACGTTTCCCTCCGGATAGTGAGGCGAAAATATCTTCTATCCTCGGAAGAGGATACTGTACCGTGTGTAGAACCGGGTTTACAGTCACCTTGAAGTCCCCACAGATGCGAATTTTTCTCTGTTCTTCAGATTTATCATTATTCAACGTTTTCTTCATGACCGGGACGAAGGGTGTTGCCCACTCGCTCCAATCTACCTTGGATAACACACCTGCTTTTTCCAAATTCTCCAGCTCTGCCTCGACGGCTGGACGAATTGCGTATGGCACCGGCCTTGCCTTAAAAAACTTGGGAATTGCCGCATCTTCCACTTTTATTGAGGCGGTGGCGCCTTTCAGGGTTCCCAGTTCCTGTTGAAACACTTGTTTGGCGTTAGCCAAGATTTCTTTAAATCGTCCAGGTATGACGTCATCATTGTTTTTTTTCTTACTGGTCACCGTCAGTGCCTGAATGGAGTGCCAGTCTAAACGTATCTTTCTGATCCATTCACATCCCAACAACGGTGGACCACCATCTTGCAGAACGTATAAATACAACTTCTGTATTTCCTTGCCGTTGTATACAACAGGCACCCTTATTTTCCCTCTGGGGTATACTTTCTGTCCCGTATATGTCTTCAAGACAATGGATGTGTCTTTCAAAGGTATATGTGGAAATAGCCGCTCGTAATCCTGTCGACTCATGACGGTCAGAGCTGATCCTGTATCTAGCTCCATTTTGACTGGGGACCTCGCTATCGTGAGGGTAACCCAAATGGTCTGGTAATCTTCTTTGGCAATTACATTATGTAATTTGAGACAGCTTAGTCTCTTATTTCCGGAGTCGCTATCGCTCTTCTGGTCTTCAGAGCTACTGTCCGTCATCATCTGTACCTTTCTGTACTTTTCCTTATTGACCTTTTTACTGTCAGCGGATTTCTTTCCAGATCTGCATACATGTGCAATGTGTCCCATCTTTCCGCATTGCCTGCATGCTTTGTCCTTGAACCAGCAGTCCTTCTGGTCATGAGTGGATCTGCCGCAGCGATAACATCTCTCGAAACCCCGTGTCATTTCATGGGTGCCGAAGTCTTGTGGCTTTTGCTGTATCTCTGCAGCTCCTCTTGCTGCTGCTTCGTATGATACAGCCACACTGAAAGCCTTGTCCAGTGTCAAATCTTTCTCAGAAAGTAGTCTTTTCTGTGTTCCTTCGCTTAGGAGACCGCAGGCGAATTTGTCTCGTAGAGAATCTGCCAGTCCTGCCCCGAATTGGCAGTGCTTTGACAGCTTTCGTAATTCGGTGAGGTAATCAGCGTTACTTTCATTCTTGTGCTGATTCCTCCTGAAGAATTTGAATCGTTCCGCTATCAGCAGCGGTGTTGGGTTTAAGTGCTCCTGTAAGGTATCAACAATCTCCTTAAAATTCTTGTCCATCGGTTTGGCTGGAGTGATCAAGTTTCGTAACAGCCCGTATGTCCTTGCGCCCATCAGATTTAGAAGTACCGATGCCTTTTTATCATCCGCTACTTCATTCGCCTTGCAATATACCTCCACTCTTTCCACATATGTGGTCCAATCTTCTATATCACTATCGAAAGCAGTAATATTGCCAGTCTTTGGCATCTTGAAAATCTAAAATGGCGCTTCCCGCGCTTTTCCTCCGTCCCCGATGGATCAAATTGGCACCTCCCGTGCTTTTCTTTCTTCCCCGCCGAGTTAAGATGGTGCCTCCCGCACTTTCCCGCCGCTGCCGCTGCTGCCAACGCTGTTCTCCGTGGTTCCCGTTGCGACCTGCAGCTTTTCGCGGTATTTCTATTTTTTTTTATATCTTCAATAGTTTCTCCGTTACTTGGAGAACCGTTCCCGTCGTGGAGCGGACCCTCTGAGACATTCCCCTCCCTCTGCTCGGTCTGAACGGCGACCTGCTTTGCAGCACCGGCCGCGCCCTGAGTGCTCCACACTCTCTCTCTCCTTGCTTCTGCTTCCTGAAGTCACCTGAAAATCAGGTGCTGTGCAGCCACATTTGTACACCAGAGTGGCCCATGCTGTAACTCCCAAAGGAGCTGTCTGGCATGGATTTGTGAAAGGTAGGTGATGCCTAACAAACCTGAATGAATTTTTTGAAGAGGTGACTAAAGCAGTGGACAGGGGAATGTCTATGGATGTTATTTATATGGACTTCCAAAAGGCATTTGATAAAGTCGCACATAAGAGACTGTTACCTAAGGTAGAAGCCCACAGAATTGAGGTCAAATTATTGACCTGGTTAGAAAAATTGGCAGGATGTGACTAGTGGTGTCCCGCAGGAATCTGTGTTGGGGCCTCAACTATTCACAATATTTATTAATGACTTAGATGATGGCATAGAGTGTCATATATCCTAATTTGCCGATGACACAAAGATGGGCAGCAAAACTGTGGCAAATGGATTTCAATGTAAGCAAATGTGAGGTCATCCACTTTGGACCTAAAAAGGGTAGAACAGGATACTTTCTAAATGGTGAAAAGCTAAAAACAATGGATGTCTGTGGTGATTATTCTTTATGTTTAGTAAGAAGTATTGTGATTGGTTGTTTGTTCCTGCCTTGGGATATATGCTGTAATCTCATTGGTAGTTGATGTCATGTGATTTGTGGTGGCCATCTTAAATTCAGTTCTTTCCAGCTTTGGTTGGGACTGGGTGTGGAAAGATGTGCTACAGGATTTTAAAGTTAATAAAGCCTAGATTAGAAAGGCAAATCTATTCTTTATTTCAATTTATTAACTTTATTTCAGAATGGAGCGATATCTTGAACCAGAACGATTCAATGCTGACCCTAATTCTGCTGGAGTGGATGATAAATGGAAACACTGGTATTGTACATTTAAAAACTTTTTGGGCGTGTTGGATCAAGAGTCTCTAAATAAGCTGAATATGCTGATCAACTACATTGCTCCGGATGTGTATAAGTATATTTTGGACTGTAAAACTTACGAAGTGACTATTTCTACATTGGAAAAGATTTTTGTTAAACCAAAGAATGAGGTATTTGCACGTCACCTTCTATCTGCCCGTAGGCAGCAGGTGGGAGAATCTTTGGATACTTATTTACAAGCACTTCGGTGCCTTAGTGTTAACTGTAATTATAAGGCCGTGACGGCTGAAGAATATAAGGAAGAATCGGTACGGGATGCTTTTATTAATGGATTACTGTCTAGATCAATTCGTCAGCGGTTGTTAGAAAATAAGACTTTGGATCTTAAGAGTGCTTTTGAGCAAGCTTCTACATTGGATGTGGCTCAGAGAAGTTCGGATTCTTATGCTCTTTTTAATCGGCCTGCGACTGTGGTTTCGACAGTTCCGGATGAAAAGGAATTATGTGGACTTAATAGGAGTGGTTTACTAGATTCTGAAACAGTTTCTACTTCGGTGGCTGTTGCCTCTAGGATTCAGAAGTGTTATTTTCGTGGAAATGTCCGGCACCCTCGTCTGAAGTGTCCTGCTCGGGAGGCTGTGTGTAGTAAATGCGGCAAGAGAGGTCATTACGCACGTGTGTGTAAATCATCAGGTTCAATTACATCCTCTGTGACTATTCAGCCTTTAGATAGGGCGTTTATTGCATCAATTTCTGCTGCATTTGCTCATGGCCTAAACAAAGCTATAGTTACGGCCCAAGTTAATGGGTTGGAAGTGAAGGCCCTTATAGATACGGGCAGTACCGAGAGTTTTATAAGTCTTCAGTTTGCAAAGGAGAAGCATTTGAAAATTTCGCCTGTTACGTATCAGGTGTGTATGGCTCAGATGACTCTCACTTCACAAGTAGCTGGTTGTTGCCTTGTGAAATTGATTCTTCTAGGTAATACGTATACTGATATACGCCTATCTGTTTTGCCTAATCTCTGTGCGGATATTTTGATTGGTCATGATGTGCTTCAGTTACACGAGTCTCTCAGTTTTTCATTTGGAGGGACTAAGCCACCTTTATCTATTTGTGGATTAACCTCTTTATCCATTTCTCCATTATCACTTTTTTCCAATTTGATGCCGGATTGTAAGCCAATTGCTACCAAGTCAAGAAGGTATAGCAGTCAGGATAGAGAATTTATTAATTCTGAAGTTCAACGTCTCTTATTGGAAGGAATCATTGAACCTAGTTGTTCGCCTTGGTGAGCACAGGTAGTTGTCACGACTAACGAGAGACATAAGAAACGAATGGTGATAGACTATTCCCAAACTATTAATAGGTATACTCAATTAGATGCATACCCCTTGCCTAAGATTGATGAGCTTATCAACAAAGTATCTCAGTATAAGGTTTTTAGCACTATTGACTTAAAGAGTGCTTATCATCAGATTCCTATTGTTAAGAAGGATCAACCATATACGGCCTTTGAGGCTGGCGGAAAGCTGTATCAGTTTTGCCGAATACCATTTGGTGTTACTAATGGTGTTGCTTGTTTTCAACGGGCAATGGATGCTTTTATAAGTGATAACTCTCTCTCTGACACCTTTTCATACTTAGATGACATCACAGTGTGTGGCAAATCAAGGGTGGAGCATGATTCTAATTTAGAAAGATTCCTTCAAGCTGCGGAAAAAGTTGGTTTAACTTTTAATAAAGAGAAGTGTATCTTTTCGACCACTGAGGTAAATCTATTGGGGTATATTATCTCGGGAAACAAGATTAAACCAGATCCAGAACGTCTGTGACTATTGATTGATTTACCTTGTCCTACTAATTCTAAGGCTTTGCAACCAGTTGTTGGACTGTTTTCTTATTATTCTAATTGGATTGCAAATTTTTCACAGAAGATCCGGCCTCTTATTCGGGTTACGACATATCCTCTATCATGGGAGGCCAGGACGTGTTTTGATAATTTTAAAAAGGATATCCTTGGAGCAGTTGTGCATTCTATTGATGAGCAGGTTCCTTTTGTGATTGAGACGGACACTTCTGATTTTGCAATTGGGGCTACTCTGAACCAAAATGGAAGACCTGTGGCCTTTTTCTCACGTACATTGAACAATAGTGAAAAAAGGCATTCTTCAATAGAGAAAGAGGCGTATGCAATAGTAGAAGCACTGCGTAAATGGAGACATTATTTATCGGGGCGACATTTTACGTTGGTAACTGATCAAAAGTCTGTGTCCTTTATGTTTGCTGTCAAACATTTTGAAAAGATTAAGAATGATAAAATAATGAGGTGGAGGATTGAGTTGGCATGTTACCATTTTGATATAGTTTATCGTCCGGGGAAGGATAATGTTGCTGCTGATGCGCTGTCGAGGGCTTATTGTTCTGTGATTCACGGAGATACGCTTATTAATCTTCACAATGCCTTATGCCATCCTGGGGTTACAAGGATGATACACTTCGTATGCAGTAAGAATTTGCCCTTTTCAGTTGAAGACGTCAAGCGGATGACTTCATCATGTTCTATCTGTGCTCGGTGTAAACCGAATTTCTTTAAGCCTCAATGAGCTCATCTTATAAAGGCTACTTCTCCTTTTGAACGTTTGAGCGTCGATTTTAAGGGGCCTCTTCCTTCAACTACTCAAAACCGATATATATTTACTGTTGTGGATGAGTTTTCAAGGTTCCCTTTTGCTTTTCCTTGCACAGATGTATCAGCTGCTACAGTTATCAAATGTCTGTCTCAACTTTTTGTCATCTTTGGGATGCCTGCGTATATCCATTCGGATCAGGGAAGTTCTTTTATGTCTTCCCAGTTGAAGGAATACCTTCAGAGTCGGGGAATTTCTCCTAGTAGAACTACCCTGTATAATCCCCAGGGTAATGGACAGTGCGAACGATACAATGGGGTGATCTGGAAGGCAGTTATGTTGGCTTTGACATCCCGGAACCTTAAGAATACACAGTGGGAAATGGTACTGCCTGATGCCCTGCATTCCATTAGATCATTGCTTTCAACGGCTACTAATGTGACCCCCCATGAAAGGCTCTTTAACTATCTGCGGAGATCTACTACGGGATATTCGGTACCTTCATGGCTTACTATGCAGGGACCTGTGCTGCTTCGACGCCATGTTAGATTGTCAAAATATGATCCTTTAGTGGAGGAGGTGGAGCTGTTGGAGGCAAATTCCCAATATGCTCATATTCGATTCCAAGATGGAAAAGAAAGTACCGTTTCAATTAAAGACTTGGCTCCTTGTGGTGGCCAGCCCTCTTCTGAGGATATTAACAATATTCATGATTCAGATAATGTGGATGCTGTTACAGATACTATGAATATTTCCAATCCGATTGCAGATAATTATACTTCTATTAGTCAGCCCTCGATGGATGTTTATGACCGTCCCAGTTTACCTTCTGATGGGATTTCTAATCCGGAAACCGTTGAAAATCGGGATATGGATAGCCTTCCTGCTGAAGATACTTCTGTGTCTCCTGGTGTGGGAGGGCAAGGAATTTCACCAAGGTTAAGAAGGTCGACACGAACAAGATATCCGGTCGACCGATTGAAAATGGACTTTTAAATTGATAGTAATGTTTTAAAATTGTTGAAATATTATATTATATTGTTTTAGTTGAGAGATACTTAATACTTATGTGCAATGTTACTATTTGTTGTTGTTCACTTAGTATTGTGTCATGTTGAATAGTTTTATTCTTGTCTGTGCATAGTTTTAGTTGTAAATAATTAATTATAAATTGTAAAGGTTATTTAGGTTGGAGTATATTTTAAAAGGAGGGGTGAATGTGGTGATTATTCTTTATGTTTAGTAAGAAGTATTGTGATTGGTTGTTTGTTCCTGCCTTGGGATATATGCTGTAATCTCATTGGTAGTTGATGTCATGTGATTTGTGGTGGCCATCTTAAATTCAGTTCTTTCCAGCTTTGGTTGGGACTGGGTGTGGAAAGATGTGCTGCAGGATTTTAAAGTTAATAAAGCCTAGATTAGAAAGGCAAATCTATTCTTTATTTCAATGTCCAAAGAGACTTGGGGGTTCAGCTACATAGATCATTAAAATGTCATGAACAGGTCCAGAAAATAATCAAAAAGGCTAATGGAATGCTGGCCTTTATATCTAGAGGACTAGAGTACAAGGGGGTAGAAGTTATGCTGCAGCAGTACAAAACCCTGGTTAGACCACACCTGGAGTACTGTGAGCAGTTCTGGGCACCACACCTTAGGAAAGATGTATTGGCATTGGAGGGAATGCAGTGTAGGTTGACCAGAATGATACCTGGACTTCAAGGGTTAAGTTACGAGGAGAGATTATACAAATTAGGGTTGTATTCCCTAGAATTTGGAAGGGTATGGGGTGATCTGATCGAAGTTTTAAGGATATTAAGGGGAACAGATAGGGTAGATAGAGAGAAACTATTTCTGCTGGTTGGGGATTCTAGGATTGTGGCCATAGTCTAAAAATTAGAGCCAGACCTTTCAGGAGTGAAATTAGGAAACACTTCTACACACAAAGAGTGGTAGAGGTTTGGAATTCTCTTCTGCAATTCATGCTAGATCAATTGTTAATTTTAATCGGGGATTGATAGCTTCTTGGTAACCAAAGGTATTAAGGGATACGGGCCAAAGGCGGGTATATGGAGTTAGATCACAGATCAGCCATGATCTCATTGAATGGTGGAATGGGCTCGAAGGGCTGAATGGCCTACTCCTGTTCCTATGTTCCTATGTTCTGGAATGTGATCAATCCCCAATATGATCGATTACCTGCTTCCATACTACATTTTAGATGAGCGGAAGATCGTCCTCTCTGTCCGCATGAGAATTGGGTCGGGTTAGGGTAGCTTTACTTAAATGGTGGTAACCGAGGAACAGTGGAGGTCCATAGAGATTTTGGGGTCCATGTACACAGATCACTCAAATGTACGTCAGGCAATGTGCCCTTTAATTTTTTTTGGGTGCGCGGCCCCTTTAAGGTGCAGCATGGTCCATTCAAAATGCACGGTTTTTCCTATTTAAAAGCTGGTGAGCCATCTACGCAGGAGCTGCAGAGCGCTGCGTGGCCGCCCAGCTTAAAGGGAACATTAATGTCAGGTACAAAAATTAATCAAAAAGGCTAATGGAATGTTAACCTTTATAATTAGAGAGCAAGAATATAAAGGGGATGATGCTTTGATACAGCTGTACAAAGCCTGAGTTAGACCACATCTGGAGCACTGTGTTCAGTTCTGGGCACTGCATCTTACAAAGGATATATTGGCCTTGGAAGGAGTGCAGTGCAGATTCACCAGAATGTTACCAGGGCTCCAAGTGTTAGATTATGAGGACAGATTACATAAACTAGGCTTGTATTCCCTGGAATATAGAAGGTTAAGGGTTGGATTAATTGGGCTCTTTATGATTTTGAAAGGAATTCATAGGGTAGATAAAGATAAACATTTTCCGCTGGTGGGAGAGTCTAAGACAAGGGGACATAACATTAAAATCAAAACCAGGCCATTCAGGAGAGAAGTTAGGAAACACTTCTTCAAGCAAAGGATGGTAGAAGTGTGGCTCTCTCTCCCACAGAAAGCAGTAGATGCTAGCTCAATTAATAATTTTAAATCTGAGGTCGATTGCGAGATAAGGGTATAAAAAGATATGGAGCCAAGGCAGGTGAAGGAAGTTAAGATACGGAACAGCCATGACCTCATTGAATGGCAGAACAGGCTCGAGGGGTTGAGTGGCCTACTCCTGTTCCTATGTGGTACTGTCCCTCGCTGGGTTAGCGCTACTGGGAGGGGTGAAAGTGCAGGGCTTTTGCATTCTTAAAAAGGCAGAAACTAATTAGAGGGGACATCAGTTTTTGAGCGACAGGATACACAACACTAGAATTTCTCAAGGAACGGCAGCCTTGCAGGAGGCCAGCAGCAGTGAGGGCTCCCAGATTGTCTGATGATTCCGTGGAGGTGTTGTTGGCTAACAAGGGATAGACTGTTGAGCTCCGAGGGCAGCGAGCCCCATAATTGAGTGGTTCAGGCTGTATGAACAAGGTCGCTGAGGCAGTCAGTGAAACCTCCACCACTCCAGGAACTGCCACACAGTGCAGAAAGTGCTTCAATGATCTCACATGGGTGGCCAAGATAAGGCCAGAACAGTTGTCAATCCACATCCTGTGCCACTGATAGAGGATTCACTCATCTCCTTACCCCTCTCATCACCTGGGTAACCTCTTCAAACACTCAAGCACCAACTGCACTCACAGTCACTCTGTCAACTCACATAGTCCTCCACAATGGGCTCTGCTCGTCTTCAAGGACTGTTCATTTAAAGGGACAATGCCCTTGTACCCTCCATCATTGTTCACTCATAATGGGGAAAACAAGCCTCCATGCCATTTCATCATGTACAAATGTCACCGTCATGACATCTTACCTGTGCAAGTGCCAGCACAGAGACACTCAGTTAGTGAGTCAGAAGGGTTTAGATTGGGTGAAGCACTGAGCAGTATTAATCATGAGGACCTGGTAGTGGGAGAGAGGGAGAGTGCCATTTCTGCACTGTGGAGAGACAGCTACCCTCAGCTCAGGAGTCTAGGGATCCAGAGCTCAGGAGCCCAGTATTGAAAAGAACTATGATTTGGGAGCATGGATTTCATGTGCAGGCAGTAGAGATGGTGAAGAAGTGAGAGGAGTCCACGACACATCTGCAACACAATGCAGGAAGTTTCTCACAATATGCAGAACATCCTGGAGATAGTGACAGTCATGGGGATTTTTGCATTAAGAAGGCACCTGGCGGAAGTAGTAAAGATATTGGTGGCTTCCGGAGTGGCAGCTACCACTGTTTCAATAGATGCCTTGAGGCTCAGCCTGACTGCCACACTTACGAAGCACTCTCAAGACTTGGTTGGGAATATTTTAATGACACCGACCAGTAGCACCTCCGGCACCATTGGGAAGAAAGAAGTGGTCATAGATGTTGCTGTCTCCCTGGAGAGTGGCAATGAAGCTGCTTTCTTAAATTTCCCTCCAATACCCGCACATGAAGGAGCTTCAGAGTCAGATCTGGTAACACTTGACACTCAAGAAGATAGGCTGGTCGCTCTGGAACATATGCTTCGTTAAGATGAGAATCACCTCAGCCTTCTCGGGCACCAGGGGAATCATCCCTGCCGCTCACTGCTCAACCTCATCTTACCCATGGAGCACCTCATAGAAGTAATAGACTAGGAGCTAGAGAAAGTAAGTTAGTGGCACAGAGTAGACACAGGCCTAGAAATTGGTCCGCATACCGCCATGTTTTTCAGTCACTGCTGGACTACTATGGCCCCTATATGGCGGGAAGGAAGCGAGCGGTATATTTACAGCCAGAAGTGCGCCGCTCACCATATTGGGTAAGGACAAACAAGAGGCATTCTTACCCCATGACTGAAACATGGAATGGTCCCCAGCAATTGGGAAAGATCGGGGGTTGGTGGGAGGGATCGGAGTCTGGCAATGAGGAGGGAGGGAAAGATCGAGGGTTGGTGGGAGGGATCGGAGTCTGGCAATGAGGAGAGAGGGAAAGACCGAGGGTTGGTGGGAGGGATCGGAGTCTGGCAATGAGGAGGGAGGGAAAGATCGGGGGTTGGTGGTGGGGGTCGGCGAATGGTGGGGCAGGAGGTTCAGGAGCAGGGGTTGGGGGCAGTCGGTCGCACGAAGCCGCGAGGAGAGGTTGCGGTCAGCAGAAATCTTTCTTGAGGGGCCGAGGGGAGCACTCCTGCTCCTCCTGGCTCACATCTGGGGATTTGTGCCAAAATTGGGAGATCAGTCCCACAGACTAGTCCAGCAAGAGGCTGACATAGTCATATTCACAAAATCATACCTTTCAGGCAACATCCCAGACTTCTCCATCCCAATTCCTGTCCCATCGGAAGGACAGACCCACAGAGTTGGCGGCACAGTGGTATACAGTCGGGAGGATTGGCCCTGGGAGTCCTCAACATTGACTCCATCCCACATGATATCTCATGGCATCAGGTTAAACATGGGCAAGGAAACCTCCTGCTGATTACCAACTACCGCCCTCCCTCGGCTGATAATTCAGTACTCCTCCATGTTGAGCACCACTTGGAAGAAGCTCTGAGGGTAACAAGGGTACATAATATATTCTGCATGGGGGGCTTCAATGTTCAGCACAAAGAGTGGCTCTGTAGCACCACTACTGACCGAGCTGGCCGATTCTTGAAGGTCATAGCTCTCAGACTAGGCTTGCATCAGGTGGTGAGAGAACCAACACGAGGGAAAAACCTACTCGACCTTGTCTTCACCAATCTACCTGTCGCAGATGCATCTGCCCATAACAGTATTGGTAGGAGTGACCACCGCACAGTCCTTGTGGAGAAGCAGTCTCATCTTCACACTGAGGACAGCCTCCATCATGTTGTCTGGCACTACCACTGTGCTAAATGAGCTAGATTCAGAATAGATCTAGCAGTTCAAAACTGGGCATCCATGAGGTGCTGGGAGCAATCAGCAGCAGCAGAATTGTACTCTGCCACAATCTGTAACCTCATGGCCGGGCATATCCCTCACTCTACCATTACCATCAAGCTAGGGGATCAATCCTGGTTCAAGGAAGAGTGTAGAAGAACATGCCAGGAGCAGCAGCAGGTGTAGTGAAAATGAGGTGCCAACTGGAATGTATGTGATGTATATATATACCTTAAGGGAGAGAACTACTTTTTACAGCTCCTGTATACTGTAGTACCGGCAGTGACCACACCTGTATATAAACCCTGAGTAGTGATCTGCACAGTTAGTTCTAGAGTAACCCTCATTCAGTAAACACCTGTTGAATCGTTCCCTGCAGTCTGTTGTCTGATTATTGAAGGACACAACATTAAGATACACGGACATAACATTGGTGACGACGCAGATTCGAACCTACCTGCAACTCTGCATCACCTCCCAGGGATTCGCTCCTGGAGAACAGTGGAAGGAGGTCGAGTCCAGAAGCACGGGCGTCGACCACGGGCAACCGCCCAGTCATCCAGCGGAGATTTGAGCATCGCAGGGGAGGCTGTCGAGAGCCAGGCTTGGCTTTCCAGTCACGGTGGTCCAGCGAAACGGGCTGGCAACAGGTACTGCGTAGACCCTGCCCGGACAGCGGTGGCTAGAGCCCGAACGAGCGGCACAGAAAAAGGCCGAGCAGCGTCAACGGGGGAGAGAGGCGAGAGAGAGCAGAGCGCAGCCAGTGTTCAGGACCGAGCGGCGTCAACGGGGGAGTGAGACAAGAGAGAGCAGAGCACAGCCGGTGTTCAAGGGCCAAGCAGCGTCAATGGGGGAGAGAGGCGCGCAGGAAAATGCGAGGCGCTGCCATTGCCACGAGGACCGCAGAGAGCGGCGTTGGCAGCAGCGCAGGAGCAGCGCACGAAACCCACAGGGCGTCGCCATTTGCCACGAGGACCGCCGAGAGCGGCGTTGGCAGCAGCGCGGGAGACTCCATTATAAGCTGCAGCAGGGAAGAAAGGAAAGCGCAGGAGACACCATTTTAAGCCAGTCTAACCACACCCAAAAATGCCGAAGAGTGGCAGTATCACAGCGTTCGACAATGAAGTCGAAGATTGGACGACATATGTCGAACGCATAGAAGTATACTGCAAGGCGAATGAAGTGCCAGATGACAAGAAAGCGCTGGTATTGTTGAATTCAATGGGTGCAAAAACGTATGGCTTACTACAAAACCTAGTAACCCCAGAGAAGCCAGTAGAAAAGGATTTTGAAAACATAGTGTCAATCCTGCAGGACCACTTAAACCCCACACCGCTGCTGATAGCAGAAAGATTTAAGTTTCACAAAAGGAACCAGCATAAAGATGAAAGTAATGCTGAGTATTTAACGGAACTGCGCAAGCTATCGAAACACTGCCAGTTTGGAACGGGACTAGCAGATACTTTAAGGGACAAGTTTGTGTGTGGGCTTCAAAGTGAAGGAACCCAGAAACGGATTCTATCAGAAAAGGACCTTACGCTGGACAAGGCTTTCAGCATTGCAGTATCACACAAAGCAGCAGCACGGGGCGCTGCAGAGAAAAAACAGAGACCGCAAGAATATGGCACAAATGAAATGTCATACGGAACAGTGAAGTGCTATCGCTGCGGCAGAACAACACACGACCATAATGATTGCTGGTTCAAGGACAAAGTGTGCAGACAGTGTGGAAAAGTAGGACACATAGCAAGAGTCTGCAGGTCAGGAAAGAAAACCAGCAGCAAGAAATCTCCACAGGAGAAGTACAAGAAGGTACATAAGGTGCCGGAGTGTAGTTCAGACGAACAGAAGAGTGATACAGACTCCGGAAGCAAGGAGCTGGGTTGTCTGAAACTACATAATGTGATCAAAACGGAGGATCACCAAACTATCTGGGTCACGCTCAAGATAGCAGGAGTCCAAGTGAAAATGGAATTGGACACAGGATCAGCCCTAACAGTCATAAACCGAAGGGACTACAAGCGGCTATTCTCACATAAACCCTTGAGAGATACAAAGATTGTCTTGAAGACGTACACGGGGCAAAAAGTCTACCCCAAAGGAAAAATAAGAGTGAACATTATGTATAATGGCAAGGAAACACCAAAAATGGACCTATATGTATTGCCAGATGGAGGACCACCACTACTAGGACGTGAATGGATCCGGAAGATGCAGCTAGATTGGCATTCCATACAAGCACTGACTGTAGATGCCAAAAAGGATGACGACGTCACACCTGGACGACTGTCAAAAATGCTAACTGATGCACAAGAAGTGTTCCAGCAGGGACTCGGAACACTAAAAGGCATAACAGCGACGATCAAAATAGAGGAAAATGCAAGCCCAAAGTTTTTTAAGACCTTATGCGATCCGCCCAGCCGTCGAAGCAGAGCTGTAAGGTTTGGAACGTTCAGGAGTACTGTCCAAAGTGGACTGGAGCGAGTGGGCTACACTCATCGTTCCTGTAATGAAGAGGTCGTTGAGTAATACGCCTGGGGAACCAAAGAAGGTTCGCATCTGTGGGGACTTTAAGGTGAAAGTGAACCCAGTCCTTCACACTGTACAACATCCGCTTCCGCGGATTGAAGATATTTTCGCCTCGCTATCTGGAGGGAAACTCTTCACTAAGATTGATCTGGCCCAGGCGTACCTGCAACTGGAGGTAGAATAAGCCTCGAAACAGTACCTCACGATCAACACTCATAAAGGTCTCTACCAATACAACCGGCTGGTGTTCGGGGTAGCATCAGCTCCAGCTATTTGGCAAAGGGCAATGGAACAAGTCCTGCAAGGGACTCCAGGGACCCAGTGTTATTTGGACGACATCCTGGTCACGGGCGAAAATGACAGTGATCACCTCGCCAACCTGGAGCAGGTGCTCACTAGATTGAAGGAATATGGGCTCCGAGCTAATCGCCACAAATGCGAGTTTTTCCAGAAGCAGATCTCGTATTGTGGCCACGTTATTGATAAAGAGGGGTTACATAAGTCCCCTGAAAAGATTGAGGCAGTAGTCAAGGCTCCAGCACCGGAAAATGTGCCACAACTGAGGTCGTTCCTCGGGCTGCTGACTACTACCATAAGTTCTTGCCAAGTTTGTCTACCGTACTACACCCACTGAACACCCTACTGCAAACGGGAGTACCATGGAAGTGGAGTGACGAATGTAAGCGAGCTTTCCAGAAGAGCAAAGCATTGATCACATCAAAAGAGGTGTTGGCTCATTTCAACCCAGCACTACCAATTCGGTTGGCGTGTGATGCATCACCCTATGACATTGGAGCGGTGCTGTCGCACAAATTCCCGGACGGCTCGGAGAGGCCAGTAGCCTTTGCATCTCGGTCACTAACCTCAGCCGAGCGTAACTACGCCCAGATTGACAGGGAGGCCCTCAGCCTAGTGTGGGGAGTGAAAAAGTTCAATCACTATCTGCACGGGCAGAAGTTCACCTTGCTGACTGACCACCAACCACTTGTCTCCATCTTTAATCCAAAGAAGGGCGTTCCGGTGATGACTGCGCAACGGCTACAAAGATGGTCCCTTTTTCTAGGGGCGCACCAATATGAAATCGAGTATAAGGGCACGAAACAGCATGGAAACGCTGATGGGCTATCACGCCTGCCACTGCCTACTGCGGAGGAAGCACCAGCAGTGGATCCTGTCGAAATATTTCATTCGACTATAATTGAATGCTTGCCAGTAACTAACGCTGGTATAGAGAAGGAGACCCGAAATGACCCGACACTGTCTCGGGTATATGATTTGACGGTGAAGGGATGGCCAGCACATGGCGACTCACTGTTGCCAGCATTCTCATCCAGAAGAGAACAGCTGTCAGTATGCCAGGGGACCTTGATGTGTGGATCCCGAGTGGTAATTCCACCCAAGTTAAGGGAGAGAGTGCTCAATGAGCTTCACGAAGGTCATCTGGGAGGGGTGAAAATGAAAAGCCTTGCTAGGGCTTATGTGTGGTGGCCGGGGATCGATCAGCAAATCGAGGACCTGACAAAGAGCTGCTCAGGATGCCAGAAGGTCCAAAATACACCATCACATGCCCCTCTACACCCATGGGAGTGGCCCTCATCTCCATGGCAACGGGTGCATATTGATTTTGCTGGTCCATTCATGGACTCAATGTTTTTAATAGCCGTGGATGCGCACTCGAAATGGCCTGAGGTGATAAAAATGTCCTCCACCACCACGGAGAAAACTATTGCAGTCCTACGGACCATTTTTGCCAGGAACGGCTTGCCAGAGCAGATTTGCTCTGATAATGGACCACAGTTTGTGTCCGAAGAGTTTCGAAGATTTATGAAAAGGAATGGGGTAAGGCATTACACATCCGCCCCGTATCATCCAGCCACAAATGGATTGGCTGAGAGGTTTGTACAAACCTTTAAAAAAGCAGTAAAGGCCATGTGCGATGACGACATTCCACTGCAGCATAAGATGGACAATTTCCTGTTAGCCTATAGAAATGCGACACATGCAGTCACCAACCAGGCCCCGGCCATGATGTTCTTTAACCAAAGTTTGAGATCTCATCTGGAATTGCTCAGACCAAATGTACAAAGAGATGTTGAGAGTAAGCAATTCCAGCACATCAATGAGAAGCCGACAAGGAGCTTCAATGTAGGGCAACCAGTCTTGGCCCGCGACTACCGAACAGAGAAATGGCAACCAGGAACGATATGCACATGGCAGGGGCCACTAATGTACACAGTGGATGTTGGGGAGAACATTGTGAGACGCCATGCTGACCAGATCCTAGAGTCACAGGAACGAGTCAACCCCATGTCTCGGCCATACGTACCTGGTGAGGAACCCGACGTACAGGTCGCATCTACCTCAGAAACAATAGCATTGGAAGCTGATGAATCAACTGACGACAGGGTGCTAGAATCGCCTCCGCACCAAGAGCGAGACACTCGAGAAAGGCGTTATCCAGAAAGAATCAGGAAGCCTCCCCAGAGACTGAATATATGAATGGACTATTTTCATATAACATTGCATATTAAAAATGTTAATTGTTAAATGAGTATTATGGTACTGTTAATCTAAAAGGGGAGGAATTGTAATGTATGTGATGTATATATACCTTAAGGGAGAGAACTACTTTTTACAGCTCCTGTATACTGTAAGCACCGGCAGTGACCACACCTGTATATAAACCCTGAGTAGTGATCTGTACAGTTAGTTCTAGAGTAACCCTCATTCAGTAAACACCTGTTGAATCGTTCCCTGCAGTCTGTTGTCTGATTATTGAAGGACACAACATTAAGATACACGGACATAACACCAACCTGATGAAGCAACAACACAGGACTACATGCATGCTAAACAAAAGAACATAAGATCAGTTCAAAGCTCTGCAGTCCTGCCACATCCCATTGTGAATGGTGGAGGACAATTAAACAACTAACAGGAAGAGAAGGCTCCATGCCTATCCTGATTCTCAACAATGGCAAAGCCCAGCACATGCATGCAAATGACAAGGCTAAAGTGATCGCAACCATCTTCAGTCAAAAGTGCCGAGTGGATGATCCATATTGGTCTACTCCTGAGGTCCCTACCCTCACAGAAGCCAGTGTTCAGCCAATTTAATTCACTCCCCATGATATCAAGAAACGACTGAGCGCACTGGATACAGCAAAGGCTGTGGGCCCCGACAACATCCCGGCTGTCCTGCTGAAGACTTGTGCTTCAGAACTAGCTGCACCTCTAGCCAAGCTGTTCCAGTACAGCTACAACACTGGCATCTACTCGACAAAGTGGAAAATTGCCCATCTATGTCCTGTCCACAAAAAGCAGGACAAATCCAATTCAGCCAATTACCGCCCCACCAGCTTACTCTCAATCAGCAGCAAAGTGATGGAAAGTGTTGTCAACAGTGTTATCAAGCGGCACTTACTCACCAATAACCTGCTCACCGATGCTCAGTTTGGGTTCCAGCAGAACCACTCGGCTCCAGACCTCATCACAGTCTTGGCCCAAACAGGGACACAAGAGCTGAATTCAAGAGGTGAAGTGAAGTGACTGCCCTTGACAGCCAGGCAGCATTTGACTGAGTGTGGCATCAAGAGTAAAATTGAAGTCAGTGGGGTTCAGGGGAAAACTCTTCACTAGCTGGAGTCATACCTAGCACAAAGGAACATGGTTGTGGTTGTTGGAGGCCAATCATCTCAGTCCCAAGACAGTGCTGCAGGATTTCCTCAAGCCAGTGTCCTAAGCCCAGCCATCTTCAGCTGCTTCATTAATGATCTTCTCTCCGTCATAAGGTCAGGAGTGGGATGTTCGCCGACAATTGCACAGTGTTCAGCTCCATTCTCAATTCCCCAGATCATGAAGCAGCCCGTGCCTGCATACAGCATGACCTGGTCAACACCCAGGCTTAGGCTGATAAATGGCAAGTAACATTTACGCCACACAAGTGCTAGGCAATGACTATCTCCAACACGAGAGTCTAACCACCTCCCCTTGACATTCAATGGTATTACCATCATTGAATCCCCCATTATCAACATCTTACAGGGGTTACCATTGACGAGAAACTTAACTGGACCAGCCACATCAATACTGTGGCTACAAGAGCAGGTTTGAGACTGGGTATTGTGTGGCAAGTGAATCACCTTCTGACTCCCCAAAGCCTTTGCACCACCTACAAGGCACAAGTCAGGAATGTGATGGAATAATCTCCATTGCCTGAATGAGTGCAGCTCAAATAACACTCAAGAAATTCAACATCATCCAGGCCCGCTTGATCAGCACCCTATCCACCACCTTAAACATTCACTCCCTCCAGCATCTGCACAAGTGTGTACCATCTACTAGATGCAATACACCAACTCGCCAAGGCTTCTTCGGCTGCACCTCCCAGACCCGCGACTCTACCACCTAGAAGAACAAGGCCAGCAAGCATGTGGGAACACCTCCACGTTCCCCTCCAAGTCATGCACCATCCTGACTTGGTTCCTTCTATGTCACTGGTTCAAAATGCTGGAACTCCCTATCCAACAACACTGTGGGAGAACCTTCAGCAAATGGACTGCTGTGGTTCAAGAAGGCAGCTCACCACCACCTTGTCAAGGACAACGAGGGATAGGCCATAATTTCTGGTTTTGCCAGCGATGCCCGCATCCCGTGAATGAAAAAATCAAAAAGGAGTGCTCTAAAAATCTCTTACTTGCTCCCGTCATCCCCATTTCGCTGCCGGGTTTCCCGAGTCCTGGAAACATAGAAACATAGAAACATAGAAGATAGGAGCAGGAATAGGCAATTCGGCCCCTCGAGCCTGCTCCGCCATTCAATGAGATCATGGCTGATCATCCAAATTCAGTACCCTATTCCTGCCTTCTCTCCATATCCCTTGATCCCTTTAGCCTTAAGAAATATATCCAACACCTTCTTGAATATATTTAATGAATTGGCCTCTACTGCCTTCTTCGGCAGAGAATTCCACAGGTTCACTACTCTCTGGGTGAAGAAATTCCTCCTCATCTCTGTCCTAAATGGCTTACCCATTATCCTTAGACTGTGACCCCTGGTTCTGGACTCCCTGACCATCGGGAACATCCTTCCAGCATCTAGTCTGTCTAGTCCTGTTAGAATTTTATAAGTTTCAATGAGATCCCCTCTCAGTCTTCTAAACTCCAGCGAGTACAAGCCCAATCGACCCAATCTCTCCTCATACATCATTCCTGCCATCACAGGTATCAGCCTGGTGAATCTTCGCTGCACTCCTTCCATGGCAAGAACATCCTTCCTCAGATAAGGCGACCAAAACTACACACAATACTCAAGGGGGGAGAAATTGGGTGAGTAGCGCCACCTGTTAGCGCCTAAAGAGGCAGGCAGTGGCTGTAGCGCCACTGGCTGCGCCTCCCGTGATATTCAGGAGGGGCGTTAATGGTGGCATTAGCCTGTTGCACTGCGCCGCCACCGATGACGTCATCGGTGTGCGCAGCGCCCCATTCGTGCCCCGTTCGCGATATTTAGTAGCGAACGCCGCAGTTGCGCCGTTCGCTACCCGCGCCCGGTTCACGGGGCCTTACTCTGCCGGCAGCGGCGCAAGTTAAGGTGGAGGTGCGGGGCGGCCGCTTTTTCGGCGGCCGCCTGCCAGCACCTCCGTCCCCGGCACCCTAACCCCCCCCCGCGGCATTGCCAGCTGTTTCCCGAGAGCCCGGCACTTCTCCTTGGTGCCGGGCTCATTTGCCGGCACTCGCGAGTGGGGATCGCGCTGTTGCAAGCACCTCCCCCTTAACAGTGGGAGGAAGGCCTGTAGTACCGCAGCGTGCCATGCCGCAGCGTGTGGCGCTGCGGCACGTTGCGCTGCAATAATCAGTTTCAGCGCCCTAAGAGGGACGCAGAGCGCCTCGAGCCTCGCCCCGTGTCCCTCGAGGGGCACTGAAACTGAATTTCTGGCGATCGGTATTACTCCGATCGCTGCGCTAAATCCTGCGCTCAGGCGACTTTTGTGCCACTTTGGCGCCCCAACCCAATTTCTAGGCCAGTATGTGGCCTCACCAAGGCCCTGTACAACTGCAGCAAGACATCCGTGTTCCTGTACTCAAAGCCTCTCGCAACGAAGGCCAACATACCATTTGCCTTCTTAACCGTCTGCTGCACCTGCATGCTTACTTTCAGCGACTGGTGTACAAGGACGCCTAGGTCTCGTTGCACTTCCGCTTCTCCCAATCTATTGCCATTTAGATAATAATCTGCCTTCCTGTTTTTGACACCAAAGTGGATAACCTCGCATTTATCCACGTTATACTGCATCTGCCATGCTTCTGCCCAATCACCCAACCTGTCCAAATCATACTGGAGTTCCTCGGCATCCTCCTCACAGCACACACGCCCACCCAGCTTTGTGTCATCTGCAAACCTGGAGTTATTACATCTAGTTCCCTCGTCCAGATCATTAATATATATTGTGAATAGCTGGGGTCCAAGGACCGATCCCTGCGGTACCCCACTAGTCACTGCCTGCCACTCGGAAAAAGAGCCATTTATTCCAACTCTTTGCTTTCTGTCTGCCAACCAGTTCTCTATCCAAGTCAATACCTTGCCCCCAATCCCATGTGCCATAATTTTACACGCTAATCTCTTATGCGGGACCTTATCGAAAGCCTTTTGAAAATCCAAATACACCACATCCACTGGTTCTCCCTTATCTATTTTACCAGTTACATCCTCAAAAAATTCCAGTAGATTAGTCAAGCACGATTTACCTTTTGTAAATCCATGTTGACCTTGTCCGATCCTGTCACTGTTTTACAAGTGCTCTGCTATTACATCTTTTATAATGGACTCTAGCATTTTCCCCACTACCGATGTCAGGCTTACCGGTCTGTAATTCCCCGTTTTCTCTCTACCACCTTTTTTGAATAGGGGGTAACATTAGCTACCCTCCAATCTATGGGTACTGTTCCAGATTCCATCGAATGTTGGAAGATGATCAGCAATGCATCTACTATTTCTAGGGCCACTTCCTTAAGTAGCCGAGCATGTAGATTATCAGGCCCTGGGGATTTATCCACCTTCAATCCCATCAATTTCCCCAACATCATTTCCCTACAAATACTGATTTCTTTCAGTTCCTCCCTTTCCTCAGACCCTATGTTCCCCAACATCTCTGGGAGGTTATTTGTGTCCTCCTTTGTGAAGACAGAACCAAAATATGTATTTAATTGGTCTGCCATTTCTTTGTTCCCCATTATAAATTCCCCTGATTCTGACTTCAAGGGACCCATGCTTGACTTCACCAATCTTTTTCTCTTCACATTATAAAAGCTTTTACAGTCAGTTTTTATGTTCCCTGCTAGCTTACTCTCATATTCAATTTTCCCCTTCTTAATTAATCCCTTTGTCCTCCTTTGTTGAATCCTAAACTGCTCCCAATCCTCGGGTTTAGTGCTTTTTCTGGCCAATTTATATGTCCTCTCCTTGGATCTTATGCTATCCCTAATTTCCCTTGTTAGCCACGGTTGAGTCACATTTTTTGTTTTATTTTTATGCCAAACTGGGATGAACAAATTCTGTAGTTCATCCATGCGGTCTTTGAATGTTTGCCATTGCCTATCCACCATCAACGCTTTGAGTGACATTCCCCAATCAATCCTACCCAACTCGCGCCTCAGAGCATCATAGTTTCCTTTATTTAAATTCAGGACCCTAGTCTCTGAGTCAACTATTTCATTCTCCATCTTAATGAAGAATTCGATCATATTATGATCGCTCCGACACAAGGGGCCTCATACAACAAGATTGCTAATCCTTTCTCGTTACATAATACCCAGTCTAAGATGGCCTGATCTCTGGTTGGTTCCTCGACATAATCGTCCAGGAAACCATCCCTTAAACACTCCAGGAATTCCTCCTCCACAGTATTGTTACTAATTTGGTTAGCCCAACCTATACGTAGATTAAAGTCACCCATGATGACTGCTGTGCCCTTATTGCACGCTTCTCTAATTTCCCTTTTAATGCCATCCCCAACCTCCACGTTACTGTTTGGCGGTCTATATACCACTCCCACTAACGTTTTCTGCCCCTTGGTATTTCTCAGTTCTTCCCATACAGATTCCACATCATCAGAGCTAATATCCTTCCTTAGAATTGTGTTAATCCCTTCTTTAACCAGCAATGCTACCCCACCTCCCTTTCCTTTTTGCCTATCTTTCCTGAATATTCAATACCTCTGGATATTGAGTTCCCAGCCTTGGCCACCCTGGAGCCATGTTTCCGTAATCCCAATCAAATCATATTCGTTTACCTCTATTTGCGCAGATAATTCATCCAGCTTATTACGAATGCTCCTCGCATTAAGACACAAGGCCTTCAGGCTTGTTTTTTTTAACACTGTCACACCTATTAGAATTATTATTTACTGTGGCCATGTTTGATTTAAACCGTTGATTTCTCTGACTGCCACTTTTGTTTTTCTCCTTCCTATCTTTTGCTTTTATCCTTGTTTCCCTTTCCTCTGTCTCCCTGCTCAGGTTCCCAACCCCCTGCCATTTTAGTTTAAAGCCTCCCCCAGAGCACTAGCAAACACTCCCCCTAGGACATCGGTCCCAGCCCTGCTCAGGTGCAAACCGTCCGGTTTGAACTGGTCCCACCTCCCCCAGAAACGGTTCCAATGTCCCAGGAATTTGAATCCCTCCCCCTCGCACCATACCTCTAGCCACGTATTCATCTGAAATATCCTTCTATTTCTACTCTGACTAGCACGTGGCACTGGTAGCAATCCTGAGATTACTACCTTTGAGGTCCTATTTTTTAATTTACCTCCTAACTCCCTATATTCAGCTTTTAGGACCTCATCCCATTTTTTACCTATATCGTTGGTACCTATATGCGCCACGACAACTGGCTGTTCACCCTCCCCTTCCAAAATGTTCTGCAGCCTCTCTGAGACATCCTTGACCCTTGCACCAGGGAGGCATCACACCATCCTGGAGTCTTGTTTGCGGCCGCAGAAATGCCTATCTATTCTGCTTACAATAGAATCCCCTATTACTATAGCACTACCCCTCTTTTTCCTCCCATCCTGTGCATCAGAACCACCCCTGGTGCCAGGACATTGGCTGCTGCTGCTTTCCCCTGATAAGCCATCCCCCCCGACAGTATCCAAAGCGGTATATCTGTTTGAGAGGGGGATGACCCCAGGGGACTCCTGCACTACCTGCCTGCGCCTATCACTCTGCCTGGTGGTCACCCATTCCCTTTCTGCCTTTGCAACCTTTACCTGCGGTGTGACCAACTGATTAAACGTGCTATCCACGACGTCCTCAGCCTCGCGAATGGTTCAGTATGCATCCATCCGCAGCTCCAGCGCCGCAATGCGGTCTGCCAGTAGCTGCAGCTGTATACATTTCCCTCACACATAGTTGTCAGGGACACAAGAAGTGTCCCTGAGTTCCCACATAGTGCAGGAGGTGCATACCACGGGGCCGGGCTGTCCTGCCATGACTTACTCTTAAATTAATTCAATTTAAATTAATTCAAATCAATACCATCAATTAAATGATATACTCAATGGTCCTCGTTTACCAACTGTCCCCGCTACACCACAGAGACCCTAGAAACTATAACACAAAAATTAAGCTTGTAAAAAAGGAGAATGAGAGAAATACTCACCAACCAATTACTTACCTGCTTTCTGGTGACGTCACAGTTCAATAACTTTTTACTTCTCTCTCCTGCTCTCGGAGCTGAGATTAGAGATTAGTAAGCCTACCTGCACCTCTGCCGCCTCGGGGTCGCTTTTAAACACTGCCGCCGCCACCGCTTCCCACACAGGTCTGCACTGCTGCCGCTCCGGGGCTTACCTCAACTTTTATTATATTATTATACAGTAAAGATTCAACACCAACTATGTTAGATTGAACTTAAAAGTTAATGTGACCAGGGTCCCTTTAAGGATCCCGGCTTAAAACACGTCATGAATGGCGTCACCAGACCCGCTCCATCTCATTGGGCCGAGTAACGTGCTGGGCGGGCTTAATGGGCTCCATTAAGGTAAGTCCATTTTGTACAGCGGGATGGAGCCAGCAGCGGGGTCGGGACACTCCATGGACACCGCCCACACTAGACCCGCCAAGGTAAGGAAAATTCTGGCAATAGTAACAGTAGCCCTAAAATTCTAACTCCAATTACGCTGGGTGTTCACTGTTTGTGGGAGCTTCCACAGTGACTCAGAAGTGGCGGAGCTTCTGTCTACCCCTTACAAATGATTGGCAGGGGGCGGGAATTTCATTAACTAGGAGATCCGCTCTTGATCCAAAGACAAGACCGAGCATTTGTGCGTAGGGTGGAACATCAAGTGATTGGAACCACAAAGACCGAAAGGTACATTGCTCGGAAACCCTTCCCCTCCTCCCTCCTAGGCAGAGGATCGGAGTTATTTCTGGGAACATGGGGCAGGCGGGCACCAGAGACGCACCTGAAGTAACGGACATATCCCGTACAAATGTGGAGCCCTCCTGCGGATCCCACGAACTCTGGCAGGGCCAGTGCTTCAGGAAAATGGGAGGCTTGCTCTCAGCCCAAGGAAATTCAGGACCAGTGTGTATAACAGTCGACTAAACAGAGTACTTATACAGGTTCACAAAATACTTCACACAGAATACTTTCTGAATAAAGTTATGAAATCTCCATTGGTATCACATCACATATTTATATTCTGAAGTTTGCAATGAGCGGGAAAGTGTTGAATTAACCCTGAACATGCCCAACACAACAGTCTTCATGCTAACTGTTCAATGCTCCATTTCATTCAGGAAGGTTAGGTTAATTAAAACCAGCAGGTTTACAATCCTCATCCAACTATGTCAACCCAGACACAAATAGTGCAAAAAATGTTAGTAAAGCTGTATCAAGTCCTTACCTGTGAATTGCTGGTCCCACGCAATGTATGTGAACACACAATGTAGGCATTCTATATGTGCTGGAAATTTGCCTGTGATATCAGTTTTGCACCAACAACCAGCTTCCTTGATTTCATGTGACAATGGGAGCTATGTTCTGAGTGCTGGCAAATTTTACACCAACTTATGTAAATTGAAGTATGACGAATGCAGCATTAATATTCAGTTTGATGGCATTAGTGACAAGTCACAATTTGTGATCTGGGCTCCGACCTGAGGGAAATGTTTCCCATTAATAGATAAAAAGAATACAAGCAACCACTGAGCCAAATAAGAGGTGGATCCAAATAAGTTAAAGACAGAGCTATTTTTCTGCTGTTACTGAACACTTTTGTAACTCATGTAGTAAGGCACACTTGGGCCAGGCTTTAATATTGTGACAGTCTCAGAGGAGCATTCCAATAGTTGAGAGTCTTCACAGAGGAGCATAAAACTGGACACAGAAGTGATTAACAGTTTAGCCTAATACAATGTGGATATAAATATTCATTTAAAATATTAAAAAACAGCTAAATTCTCTAAACATTCCTTAAAAAATCAATACACAGGAACTCCAAAAACTTCTGTAGAAATCAGTTGTTGTTGATATTATATCTAGTTCCCTCGTCTAGGTCATTAATATATATTGTGAATAGCTGGGGTCCTAGCACCGATCCCTGCGGTACCCCACTAGTCACTGCCTGCCACTCGGAGAAAGACCCGTTTATTCCAACTCTTTGCTTCCTGTCTGCCAACCAGTTCTCTATCCAAGTTAGTACCTTACCCCCAATCCCATGTGCCTTAAATTTACACGCTAATTTCTTATGCGGGACTTTATCAAAAGCCTTCCGAAAGTCCAAATACACCACACCCACTGGTTCTCCCTTATCTATTCTACCAGTTACATCCTCAAAAAATTCCAGTAGATTAGTCAAGCATGATTTACCTTTTGTAAATCCATGTTGACTTTCTCCGATCCTGTCACTGTTTTCCAAGTGCTCTGCTATTACATCTTTTATAATGGACTCTAGCGTTTTCCCCACTATCGATGTCAGGTTTACCGGTCTATAATTCCCCGTTTTCTCTCTACCACCTTTTTTGAATAGTGGGGTTACATTAGCTACCCTCCAATCCATGGGAACTGTTCCAGAGTCTATAGAATTTTGGAAGATGACCAGCAATGTAGCTACTATTTCTAGGGCCACTTCCTTAAGTACCCTAGGATGTAGATTATCAGGCCCTGGGGATTTATCGGCCTTCAATCCCGTCAATTTCCCTAACACCATTTCTCTACAAATACTGATTTCATTCAGTTCCTCCCTTTCATCAGACCCTATGTTCTCCGACATCTCGGGGAGGTTATTTGTGTCCTCCTTTGTGAAGACAGAACCAAATTATGTATTTAATTGGTCTGCCATTTCTTTGTTCCCCATTATAAATTCCCCTGATTCTGACTGCAAGGGACCTGCGCTTGACTTTACTAATCTTTTTCTCTTCACTTTTCTATAGAAGCTTTTACAGTCAGTTTTTATGTTCCCTACAAGCTTACTCTCATACTCTATTTTCCCCCTCTTAATTCATCCCTTTGCCCTCCTTTGCTGAATCCTAAACTGCTCCCAATCCTCAGGTTTGTTGCTTTTTCTGGCCAATTTATATGCCCTCTCCTTGGATCTTATGCCATCCCTAATTTCCCTTGTTAGCCACGGTTGAGTCACCTTTTGTTTTTTATTTTTATGCCATCTTTAAATGTTTGCCATTGCCTATCCACCGTCAACCCTTTAAGTAACGTTCCCCAATCCATCCTAGCCAACTCACGCCTCATACCATCGTGGTTTCCTTTATTTAAATTCAGGACCCTACTCTGAGTCAAATACTTCACTCTCCATCTTAATGAAGAATTCTATCATATTATGATCATATTATGATCGCTCCGCCCCAAGGGGCCTCGCACAACAAGATTGCTAATTAATCCTCTCACATTACATAATACCCAGTCTAAGATGGCCTGATCTCTAGTTGGTTCCTCGACATATTGGTCCAGGAAACCATCCCGTATACACTCCAGGAATTCCTCATCCACAGTATTGTTACTAATTTGGTTAGCCCAATCTATATGTAGATTAAAGTCACCCATGATGACTGCTGTGCCCTTATTGCACACATCTCTAATTTCCCATTTAATGCCATCCCCAACCTCAGCATCACTGTTTGGGGGTCTGTATACAACTCCCACTAACGTTTTCTGACCCTTGGTATTTCTCAGCTCTACCCATACAGATTCCACATCATCAGAGCTAATATCCTTCCTTACTATTGTGTTAATCTCCTCTTTAACCAGCAATGCTACCCCACCTCCTTTTCCTTTTTGCCTGTCTTTACTGAATATTGAATACCCCTGGATGTTGAATTCCCAGCCTTGGTCACCCTGCAGCCATGTCTCCATAATCCCAATTAGATCATATCCATTTACATCAATTTGCGCAGCTAATTCATCCACCTTATTATGAATAGTCCTCGTATTAAGACACAAAGCCTTCAGGCTTGTTTTTTTAACACTCTTAGACCTTTCAGAATTATTATTTACTGTGGCCATGTTTCAGTTACACCCTTGATTTCTCTGACTGCCACTTTTGCTTTTCTCCTTCCTGTCATTTGCTTCTATCCTTGCTTCCCTTTCCTCTGTCTCCCTGCACAGGTTCCCAACCCCCTGCCATTTTAGTTTAAACCCTCCCCAACAGCACTAGCAAACACTCCCCCTAGGACATCAGTCCCAGTCCTGCCCAGGTGCAAACTGTCCAGTTTGTACTGGTCCCACCTCCCCCAGAACCGGTTCCAATGTCCAAGGAATTTGAATCCCTCCCCCTTGCACCATTCCTCTAGCCACATATTCATCTGAAATATCCTTCTATTTCTACTCTGAATAGCACATGGCACTGGTAGCAATCCTGAGATTACTACCTTTGAGGTCCTATTTTTTAATTTACCTCCTAACTCCCTATATTCAGCTTTTAGGACCTCATCCCGGTTTTTACCTATATCATTGGCTCCTATATACACCATGACAACTGGCTGTTCACCCTCCCCCTCCAGAATGCCCTGTAGCCGCTCTGAGAGATCCTTGACCCTTGCACCAGGGAGGCAACATACCATCCTGGAGTCTCGTTTGCGGACGCAGAAACGCCTATCTATTCCCCTTACAATAGAATCCCCTATCACTATAGTTCTCCCGCTCCTTTTCCTCCCGTCCTGTGCAGCAGAACCACCCACGGTGCCAGGAAGTTGGCTGCTGCTGCCTTCCCCCGATAAGCCATCTCCCTCAACAATATCCAAAACGGTATATCTGTTTGAGAGGGGGATGGCCACAGGGGACCCCTGCACTACCTGCCTGCGCCTACTACTCTGCCTGGCAGTCACCCATTCCCTTCCTGCTTGTGCAGCCTTTACCTGCGGTGTGACCAACTGATTAAACATGATATCCATGATGTCCTCAACATCACGAATGCTTCAGTATGTATCCATTCGCAGTTCCAGCGCCGCAATGCGGTCTACCAATAGCTGCAGCTGGATACACTTCCTGCACACATCGTCGTCAGGGACACAGGAAGTGTCCCTGATTTCCCACATAGTACAGGAGGAGCATGCCACGGGGCCGAGCTGTGCTGTTATGACTTACCCTTCAATTAATTTAAATTAAATTAAATCAAATCAATACCACCAATTACACTACAATTAAATGATATACTCAAGGGCCCTTGGTTACTAGCACTCCCCAATACACAACAGAGACCACAAAAATTAAGACCTTCTAAACTTTATAAGCTATTAACCTTAATCGTCAAACTATAGAGTTGTATAAATACTCACCTGGCCGTACTCACCCAATCAGCTGCTTCCTCTTGCCCGCGTCACTTTTTGAATCGTGGTGTGGCTCTGGAATGCCGCTGCTGGTCTGCAAGATTGACCAGCCTTTGAGAAAAAGCTCGCAAAAGTGAGTTTAAATACTCACTACACTCCTGCTGCTCCCGATACCGGCCTCTTCCTACAGGGTGAAAAGTTAGGACAAACAAAGGCGAAGCAAGGGAGCTCCTCCTTCCACTCCTCACCTAACCCTGACTCACCCAACTCGCAGCACTCTGTTGAAACTGCACAGTGCAAAATCGCACTTCACAGCCTGTTTTATAGGCCCCGAAACAAGCGAGCCTTGTTGAGACTTGCTGAGCCCAGCTACAGCAGAACTAATTTAATCTAGTTTCCCTAATTAACTGCCTTCAGCTGCTCTGAATTGTAGGCCTTGTATATCCCTTTATAACCCTGCTTAAAGCTGGGAAATTTAGATTTTAAACAGTAGACAGTCACAGTAAATGTGGAGACACACACACACAGGCTGCGAGATTCTCAGCAGCTCAGCTCTGCTTGGTGCTGTGTGAACGGGCTGCTCCACACCCCGACTGCTAGCGGGGAATGCCAGTGCGGAGGGCCCAGTGCAGAAGGCCCAGGGTGGAAGACCCAGAGGAGAGTGTCCTCGGCGGGAGGCCCAGCATGGAGGACCCTAGGCGGGGGGCCCAGGGCGGTGCGGCTGGTCAGCAGAAGCAGAGTCGGGTGATGCTGTGGGTGAGCATGCTGTACGGTTTCTAAGGTTGAAGAACGGTCTCGGGCCCGAATGAGTTCCAGCGGCCCCGCCTGTGCTCCATCTGGTGGCAGCTGTGAGGCTTTGTTTCGGTGATGGGATCGGGCTTGTGCGCCGCCATTCTGATGGAGGAAAGACTGCTTCCATCTGTAGCATGGCGCATGAGCGGCCATAAGATGGGAAAAGAGAACGGAATAAAAGTGGGAATAACAAGGAAAATAAAAGGAAGATAAAAGACAAAACAAAGTTATATCGGCAAGGAATACAGAGTATTTTGATGGTCCTGTGAGCGACAACAGCAAGTAGAAGAAAATTTGAGTACTCGGTCTTTTTACGGGATTTGAGAAAGTGGTTGGCTTCTTTTCCGTGGAAAAGCTGAAGACCGTGGACAAGGATTATGACATTACATGGTTAGACGGCATCAAGTGAAAATGAGGAGTTATTAGATTGCCAATAGGACTGGCGTAGAACTGGTATTCACTTGTTTTGTTGAAGAAGTTTTCTGGTTTTCTGGTTGAAAGAGGTCTACTTGAAGCTTTAATTGATTTCTGATAAAGTTTTTGTACATTGTGGTGTTAATTAGTGTCTATGTGGAATTTACTTCGAGATTGTTGCCCAGTAAATGGTATCTATATATATAAAGCGGCTCTTCTGTCTGTCCCGATGTCTGTCTGTCCGTTCTCTATACGTTTGAAAGTTACAGAGCGTACCGACGCGTGCTTTACCTCAAAAGAAAGCTTGCGATTCCGGACCGGCCATAGGCGTATTTACGTTACGGCCGGACAAAAATCCCGCCCACGGTATCCCAAAAACGTTCAGCGTTTCGCTCATTAGCATCTCATTAGCGACCGTGTGACGTCGAGGTCCACCAATCGGACGGCGGGTTCCTTCCTACAGTTGAGTGTCGAGTGACTCGACGATTGACCAATCCTACGCTTCGGTGACCTGACCGGTCGACCAATCGGTGCGTGTGTGGGCGGGCCTTATCCTTCTGAACCGAGGTGAGTGGCCGCCATCTTGATTTTTCACAATTTTTTCCCCCACACTTTCTGTGTGTTAGGGAACTAAGGTAAATATTTTAATGAATTAAATAACAATTTAATAGGGGGGGGGAGAGCCTCGGGAAATCGCAGGGGGGGGGAGAGCCTCGGGAAATCGCGTGGGGGGGAGAGCCTCGGGAAATCGCGGGGGGGGGAGAGCTCGGGAAATCGCGGGGGGGGAGGGGGAGAGCCTCGGGAAATCGCGGGGGGGGTGGAGCCTCGGTAAATCGCGGGGGGTGGCGAGCCTCGGGAAATCGCGGGGGACTCGCGCCGCCCGCACTGACCGCGCATGCACTGCCCGCCTGCCCACAGCGGCCGTCCATCAGCCGCGTGATACACGGGGGACCTCAGCACCGGACCTCAGGCGCTAGGCAGGGGGAGGGGCCGGAGAGAGGGACAGAGGGGGGTGGGGGAGGGGAGGGGGTTGGGGGAGGGGAGGGGGTGGGGGGAGGGGTGGGGGGGGAGGGGGGGGAGGGGAGGGGTTGGGGGAGGGGAGGGGTGGGGGAGGGGTGGGGGTGGGGGAGGGAGACAGGGGAGGGGAGGGAGGGATAGGACAGGGAGAGGACATGACAGGGAGAGGGGGGACACACAGGGGCAGGGAGACCAAGCGCCCCAAAATTAGCGCCGCCCGCCCTGACTGTGCATGCGCCGCCCGCCCGCCCACAGCAGCCGTCCATCAGCCCGCCATACGCGGGGGACCTCAGCTCCGGACCTCAGGCGCTAGGCAGGGGGAGGGGCCAGAGAGAGGGACAGAGGGGAGTGGGAGAGAGGGACAGAGGGGAGTGGGGGAGCGAGGGAGGGGAGGGGTGGGGGTGGGCGAGGGGAGGGAGACAGGAGGGGAGGAAGGGAGAGGAGGGGAGGGGAGGGGAGGGAGGGATAGGACAGGGAGAGGACATGACAGGGAGAGGGGGGACACACAGGGGCAGGGAGACCAAGCGCCCCAAAATTGCCCTCGCAACGCGCGGCTCCCCAGCTAGTGTTTTATAAAGAGGAGAAAAATAAGTTAACTGGGAAAAAATTAAAAGAAAGGGGGAAAAAAAAAAAAAAATTATATTTATGAGTACTTCGACGGCTAGGTTCTGGATCGAACGAACGCTCGAGTGAATGCACACTTGCAGACACAAATGATATGCATGCACGCACAATGGAACTTACGTTCGACCGAACGAATGAACGAACGGACGAACGCACGCATGCACGCACGTAGACACAAATTACACGCACATACGATGGAACTTATGCTCGAGCGAGCGAACGAACGATTGAATGGGTGAAGGATGTCAGTAGGACTGGCGTGATACGGGTTTTTTCTTGGTTTATTGAAATAATGGTAGTTTGTACTGTGACGGGGGTGGGAGCCACGGGGCCATGTTGACACGGGGCCATGCTGTCCGGGCAAGGTAGGTTCTGGACCCAAGTGCAGAAACGAGGCGAGAGGCAAATATACAGTACTTTGTTTGAACTTTACTAGATTCACACATAACTAGATTCATACAAGGAACACAACAACATACATAAGAACTCGAGACAAGTTACAAAATGGCTAGTCAAGATAGGAACTCAGGACAGCTTCCATGAGGCAACCTACTTGTCCATACTGAGCTGGGATAAGCTTACCACAAGCGCAACCAGCTTGCTGAGACGAGACTCGAGACAAGCTATCACAAGGGGCTATCACAGGGGTAAAGGCTTATCAATACAGAGCTCAAGACAAGCGCCAACATGGCAACACGCTTGTCCAGCCCAGCACCTTATCAAGACTAAGAACAACAAGAACACAGACTTAGATACATCTTAAATACAGAGCTCGAGAACCATGGCAGCCAGCTAGTCAAAGCCAGCAGCCACAGAGCGAAGGCTAGTCCCCAGTTAGGACTGAGCACAGAGGAAAGCCACCACAGAACTTATATACCAAGAAAACCAGGTGAAACCCATGAACAGCTAACAGGCCGTTAAGAATTAACAAAGGAGGCTAGGAACAATTAACAAACGGCTAGAAACAATTAACAAAGGAAACAAACAAGCGAAGGTGCCATCTAGAGGTTACAGAAGGAACTGACTGGCACCCTCACAACCTCATTGCAGACCTTGCTCTCTGAGGAGCAGGTTGTGCTGCAGCTGAGCTGCTGAGTGGAGAGTGTGTGGTCGCCTTGGCCTGGGAGTGGAGGGGAAGGAGAGACCCCAGGCCACCACTACCAGCAACCTACCATCAACCAACTTCAACCATCTTCATCTACCGAGGTGCCTGGGGAGAGAGGAGGAGAGGACAGCGGAGGCCAGCATTACAACTGGAGAGGCCTTCCATCACTGCCTCCCAAAATTGGCCTCCAGTCCAGGAGAGGGAGAGAGGGGAGAGGAACACCACTCAGCTCCAACTTGGAAGGAGGGGAGGAGCTGCATCCTTCAACATCTGCAGGTGGGTGTCTTTTGTGCATTCCCCTAAAGACTTTGTATTCTAGGCGGGGGGAGGAAAGAAGATGGGCCGGAAAGCCTGGCCTGGGTCTGCTGGAGCTGCCCAGGTGAAGCTTTTTCCCTTACATTGAGAAGACCTGGTGTGGGGCTGAGCCTGGGCTTTCTCCAGCCTACCCAGGCGAAGACATCTTCTCCCCCTGCCCGTAGAATATCTGCATAAGACTTTGTTTTTCCATCGGGGAGTGCACCCTGTCGACACCCACCCACCAAATACCACCTTGAGTGGGGACGCTGCCTTTGCGGCCCCCCTCCTTCCCACCCCCCCCTCTCTCTCTCTCTTTGTCCTCTCATTGCCTCTCTGAAAGGGCACCTCCTTTTAAATCTATTAATTGCCACTTGAGCAGAGGGAAGGAAGGCCCCTCTCCCAATTAATTCCATCAAGGGGAGAGGCGGGCCAGTCACTTTAAACTCCCTCTGCTCAAGGGAAGACTTTTTACCTTACCAAGGCCATTAACACCGTAGGGCCTGTGACTTGGGGTGTGTGTAGCTCTTTAAAGAACCACCCCATTATGGCTTGCACATCTTCGGCGGTGACGGGGCCGGCAATGACCTATGCGGCAATGACGGCCAAGGTCACGGCTGCTCCCGCTTCTGCGGCTGCCCCGTCGCCGTTCCGACTTATAACAAAGAAGCTTGGGGTGAAGAGCTACACCCACCCCAACATGACCATCGAGGCGTGCGTGAAGGCCATGGCTGGGATTGTCGGCCCTCCAGCCATACTCGCCGCCTCGAAAATGTACGGGAAGGCTGTGTTCTTCCTGGAGTCGGAGCGGGCGGTGGCCCTGGCCATCACCAAGGGGCTCACCGTGGGCGGGACCTTCCTGCCGGTGGACCCTCTAGAGGCCACCGCGCAGAGGGTCGTGTTATCGAACGTCCCGCCCTACATCTCGAGTGAGCTCCTCCTCCCCCATTTGCTCCAACTTGGGGAGATGAGGTCGGGGATCACACCGATCCCGCTCGGATTCCGGGAAGCCAGCCTTCGCCATGTCTTCTCATTCCGGCGCCAGGCCTTCGTTCAGCTGGCGCGGGAGGGGGAGACCGACGGGGTTCTTTCGGTCCTCCACAAGGGGAACCTTCACCGCGTCTTCTGGACGACGGACGGCGTGCGGTGCCATGCATGCAAGGAGGTGGGGCATATACGAAAAAACTGCCCCGCCTCCAAGGCCGCCAGGTTGTCTGGCGTGGCCGAGGCTGGCGCCGCCACCGCTCCTCCCCCCGGGTCTGGCCGCGCCCCCCCCCAAACAAATACTACCGAGGTGCGGTCGTCGTCGGAGGTCGATGCCATCCAGGCCTCCGGCGAGGGGGAGGAAGTGCATCCGGTCGGGAACAGGGCGCGGAAAAATAAACACCGTGGGGTGGGTCCCCCCGTGGTGGGCATGCCCCTGGACTTGGCGCCCCTGTCACCCGAAAGCATCACCGAGTTGATCAGGGAGGGCGAGAGCGGGGGGGACCCCGTGCCCGAGCCTGTGGCCGCGACCGCCGAGGCGGGAGCATCAAAACCTGCGGCCGGGCTCGGGCCCGGGGGACCCGACAAACCTGCTCCACCGGAGGGAGCGGGGGAGGCCCCTGCGGAATTGGAGTTCTCCCACTATCCCTCCGCTCTAAAAAGAAGGCGCGACCCCCAGGATGAGGAGGAGGACCAGGAGGAGGAAGGTCCCTCCGGACAGGGGGAGTCGTCGCCTGCCGCGGGTGCTGCGCCCCTCCCCACCGCTGTCACCATCGTGGGCGATCGGCAGGGGTTGCCTGTCCCTAGGGAGGCTGAGGCAGAGGTGTCTGTCCAGCTCGTGCCTCCCGGGGATGGGGACGAGACCCTGCCCGTGGGGGGGGGGTCGCGGAACAACCCGCGGACGTAATCGATCCCCTTTCGGTGGCGTTACCCCTCGATGAGTCAGGCGGCCTGGAGTCTGGGTCGGGCGAGCTTGCGGAAAATGAGTTCGCCCAAAGCAGCCCGGACATTTCCCAGGTGCTGCTCGACCTCGTCGAGGATTTCGCAAGAAATACCCCTTCTGCTGGGTCGGAGGCCGGTGGCACGGTAGTGGAAGGCCCTCTGTCTGTGTCTCCGGCGCCGGGCGACTTGGAGGAGCTCGGTTTTACATATTCTCCGGTCTCTCCGGTCGTTCCGGCGCCTGGGGCGGAGGGGGGCTCCGAACCGCCGCCATCTTCTGGCCCGGCGCCCCTAGAGGAGCCCAGGGAGGAATCCTCCGCCACCGATCCTGGGGGTGGGATCCGGGCAGAGGCAGGGCCGGCCGTCGCGGCCGAGCCGTTCACTGCGCATTGCGTGACGGACGGGTCGGCCGCCGGTCGCGACCCCCTGGAGGAGGACGGGGACTCGGTGGAGGGGGCGGAGGACGACTGGGAATCCATCGCCGATCAGGCAATGGATGACCTCGCGCCCCTCGCCGGGACCCACCTCATTTCCATCGGGGAACTCCGGGACTTTGTGGCCACGTGCCAGGGTCGTCACAGGACCCGGCTGGCCCTCGAAAGATGGTCGGGACTGGCGCTGCTCATCGGGTCGGCCCGCGCCGCCGTCAGAACCACGGGCGCGGACGCGGCCGTAAGCCCGCTCGAGCGGCGTCAGCTCTGGTCGTTCCTCACTGGGATGCTAAGGGAGTGGCGGTTGACCAGCGGCCGCCCTCTCCCTTCCCCTGTTAGTCTTAAGTAGAGGGTGAATTATGCTTCTGAAATGAAGATAACCATAGCCAGCCTCAACATCAATGGCAGCAGGGAAGCTAGCCGCAGATTTAATAACTTTTCGGTCCTTCGGGACGGGAAGTATGCGGTGTGCTTCCTGCAAGAAACCCACACCGTTCCGGGAGACGAGGCCACGTGGCTCCTGGAGTTGCAAGGAGGGGTCAGCATGAGTCACCTCTCCAGTGCTTCCAGTGGGGTGGCTATCTTGCTGGCCCCGCATTTTCAGCCGGAGATCTTGGGGGTCAAGGAGCTCGTGCCGGGCCGCTTGCTCCAGGTCACTGTTCACCTGGGGGGTGTGCCGCTCCATCCAGTGAACGTGTACGCCACTGGGGCCGGTGCGCAACAAGCGCGCTTCTTCGAAGAAGTGTCCACTCTTCTGGGCTCCATCGACGCGGGCGAGTGCGTCACCCTTGGGGGGTATTTTAATTGTACCCTCGAGGCGAGGGACCGCACGGGCACCCTGCCATGCCCGGCGGCGATGGAGAAGTTGAGGGATCTGGTCGGGTCCCTCGACTTGGTGGACGTCTGGCGAAATCTCCATCCCGACTCCAGCGCCTTCACTTGCGTGAGGTCTGGGAGAGGACCGTCCAGAATCGACCGCCTCTACATTTCCCGGGCATACGTCTCCTGCGTTCCGGCAGCTTCCATGCGGCCGGTGCCGTGCACGGACCACCACCTGGTGTGGGCGGAGCTGGTTCCACTGCGCGCACGGAGGGGTCCGCGTATTGGCACTTTAACAACCTGCTGCTGGAGGACGCACGGTTCCGGGATTCATTTAGTCGGTTCTGGGCCGGCTGGAGAAGGAAGCGGGGGGGCTTCCCCTCCTTGAGGCTATGGTGGGATGTGGGCAAGGCTCACGTCCGTCTCTTCTGTCAGGAGTATGCGAGGTGGTCGACCAAGAGGCGGGAGGCCCGGGTCGGGCAGTTGGAGAAGGAGGTGCTCCACCTGGAATCCCGTCTCGGTCAAGTCGTCGAGGACCCGGCCCTGCGGAAGGTGTACGAAGAGAAGAAGGGCGTGCTGAAGGACCTGCAGCTTGTCGGGTCCCGAGGCGCGTACGTGAGGTCGCGGATCCAGTTCCTGCGGGACCTGGACCGCGGCTCCCCCTTCTTCTACTCGCTGGAAAAAAGACGGGGGGTCCGTAAGCAGCTCTTGGGGCTGCTGGCCGACGACGGATCTCTGGTCTCGGATCCGGAGGGAATCCGTGCGGAGACCCGCGCTTATTACGGGGCTCTGTTCTCTCCGGATCCGTCCAGCGAGGATGCGCGCAGAGTTTTGTGGGAGGACCTGCCGAAGGTCGGCCTGGAGGACGCCGATAAATTGGACGCTCCTCTGAGTCTGGAGGAGCTGACCGGCGCCCTCCGCCAGCTCTCCAGGGGAAAGTCCCCGGGGCTGGACGGGCTGACCGTGGAGTTCCACAGGGCGTTCTGGGACGTCTTGGGGGGCGACTACGCGCGGGTCCTGGGGGAACGTTTGGCGACCGGGGAGATGCCCCTTTCTTGGCGCAGGGCGGTGATTGTCCTGCTGCCTAAGAAGGGCGATCTCCGCCTCCTTAAGAACTGGCGCCCGGTCTCCCTCCTCAGCACGGACTACAAAATTTTTGCCAGGGCCATGTCTGCTCGCCTTGGCGCCGTGCTGGCCCACATGATCCACCCCGACCAGTCCTACACGGTCCCGGGCCGGTCTATCCATGACAACGTCCATCTGGTCCGGGACCTGGTCCACCATTCCCAGAGGGCTGGTCTGTCGGTCGCCTTCCTTTCCCTGGATCAGGAGAAGGCGTTCGACAGGGTGGATCACGAGTATCTCTTTGGGACTCTGCGCGCTTTCGGGTTCAGGACGCAGGCTGTCGCCCGGATCTGACTTCTGTACGCTGCCGCAGAGTGTCTGATTAAGGTTAACGGGTCCTTGACGGCGCCCCTTCACTTCGGGAGGTGGATGCGTCAGGGATGCCCCATGTCCGGCCAGTTATATGCCATTTGCGTAGAGCCTTTCCTGCGCCTCTTGCGGAAGAGGTTGGCGGGACTGGCTCTGCAAGGGCCGGGCGTGGAGGTGGTCCTCTCGGCTTACGCCGATGACGTGCTCCTCATGGTCATGGATCCCGTTGACTTGCGGAGGATGCGGGAATGCCAGCAGATTTACTCGGACGCATCCTCCGCCAGGATCAACTGGGAGAAATGTTCCGGACTCCTGGTGGGTCAGTGGCGGGTGGACTCCCTGCCGGAGGAGTTCAGGCCTTTTGCCTGGAGCACCACGCACCTCCTCTACTTGGGAGTCTACCTCAGCCCTGCCGAGGACGCCTGGCCGGCGAACTGGCACGAGTTGGAGGCCAAAGTCACCGCTCGCTTAGGACGCTGGACAGGATTGCTCCGAGTGTTGTCCTACAGGGGTCGGGCGTTGGTCATAAACCAACTGGTGGCCGCCATGCTGTGGTACCGGTTGGTTACTCTGATCCCTCCCCCTGCGTTTGTCGCCAAGATACAGAAGAAGCTCGTCGACTTCTTCTGGGACAACAGGATGCACTGGGTCGCTGCCGCGGTTCTGAGTCTCCCGCTTAGGGAGGGCGGTCAGGCGCTGGTGTGCCTTCGCACCCAGGCTGCGACTTTCCGTCTTCAGACGCTGCAGAGATACCTGTACGTTGAGATTCCTCCAAGATGGTGTGCGCTGGCGACGTATTTTTTCCGCCAGCTGCGCGGCCTCAATTATGACACGCAGCTCCTGTTTGTGAAAGTGGGTGACACGCATGCCAGCCTGCAGGGGCTGCCTGTCTTCTACCAGGAACTGCTATGGGTTTGGAACGTAGTCGCCTCCAGGCGGAGCTCTCCTCCGACAGGAATGGTGGCTGTCCTTCGGGAGCCACTGTTCAGGAATCCGCACCTCCGCGTCCGCAGGTTTGGGCGGCTGGCGGAGCGCAGAGCTGTGTCTGGCAAGGTGACTCGAGTCGGGGGCCTGCTTGATGGCGGAGGAGCGGGCTGGATGGCGCCGGAGGAGTTGGCAAGGCGCATGTCTTGGGTCAACGTCCGGTTCGCGGCTGATGCCATCGAGTCGATAAAGGCGAAAGTGCCCCCCGGCACCACTAGGCGTATCGAGGCGGCTCAAGCGTGTGGGGCGATCCCGTCTGAGCTTTCCCCCGTTCGGACGGAATTCCTTGTCGGCGCCCAGCCCCGTGCCCCCCCTCGGGAACCGGCGCCTCACAACTTGAGCCGCATCGAGGAAATACCCTTCGTGCCTTTTCATTCCGCATGGAGGGGTTTCCTGTACGGGCTGCTCCTGCACACCTTCCACTTTGTCATCTTCGCCTGCCGTACGGACATGCCGTGGCGTGCCATTTTGCCTTCCGACGGAGGCGGAGGTCCCCAATTGGGGGCTCGCTATGCGGGAGTCCTCCCTTGTTCTATTGGGGACTTGGCCTGGAGGGTGTTGCACAGGGCAGTCCAGTGCAATAGGTTCTTAAGTAGGTTCACGGACTCCCAGACCGCCTGTTTATTCTGCAGTCTGGAGGAGTCCGTGTTCCATGTATACGTTGAGTGTGAGAGGTTGCAGCCCCTCCTTCATTATTTGAAAGGGCTGCTCCTCAGGTTTTGGCTGCACTTCAGTCCCACGCTCTTGATCTACGGTCACCCGGTGCGGAGGGGAGCGGGCAGGTTGGAGGACCTCCTCGTGGGTCTGTTTCTGGGCCTGGCTAAGAAAGTCATTAATTGGTCCAGGCAGCGGGCGGTCGAGGGGGTCGTCCGGCCGGATTGCCTCCCTCTCTTCCGCGGCTATGTTCGCGCCCGGGTGGCCCTGGAGATGGAGCACGCCGTGTCCGCCGGCGCGCTCGATCACTTCCATGACCGGTGGGCACCACGGGGACTGGAGTGCATAATTGGGCTGGAGAACCAAATTTTAATTTGATTTCCAAGGGTTTAGTTGAAGTTTTTAATGGTTTATTTACAGTTTTATTGTTGATATTATTTGGTTCTTTAAAAAGAGGAACAAACAAGTGAAGGTGCCATCTAGAGGTTACAGAAGGAACTGACTGGCACCCTCACAACCTCATTGCAGACCTTGCTCTCTGAGGAGCAGGTTGTGCTGCTGCTGAGCTGCTGAGTGGAGAGTGTGTGGTCGCCTTGGCCTGGGAGTGGAGGGGAAGGAGAGACCCCAGGCCACCACTACCAGCAACCTACCATCTACAACTTCAACCATCTTCATCAACTGAGGTGCCTGGGGAGAGAGGAGGAGAGGACAGAGGAGGCCAGCATTACAACTGGAGAGGCCTTCCATCACTGCCTCCCCAAATTGGCCTCCAGTCCAGGAGAGGGAGAGCGGGGAGAGGAACACCATTCAGCTCCAAATGGAAGGAGGGGAGGAGCTGCATCCTTCAACATCTGCAGGTGGGTGTCTTTTGTGCATTCCCCTAAAGATTTTGTATTCTAGGCAGGGGGAGGAAAGAAGACGGGCCGGAAAGCCTGGCCTGGGTCGGCTGGAGCTGCCCAGGTGAAGCTTTTTCCCTTACATTGAGAAGACCTGGTGTGGGGCTGAGCCTGGGCTTTCTCCAGCCTACCCAGGCGAAGACATCTTCTCCCCCTGCCCGAAGACCATCTGCATAAGACTTTGTTTTTCCATCGGGGAGTGCACCCTGCCGACACCCACCCACCAATTACCACCTTCAGTGGGGACCCTGCCTTTGCGGCCCCCCTCCTTCCCACCCCCACCTCACTCTCTTTGTCCTCTCTTTGCCTCTCTGAAAAGGCACCTCCTTTTAAATCTATTAATTGCCACTTGAGCAGAGGGAAGGAAGGCCCCTCTCCCAATTAATTCCATCAAGGGGAGAGGCGGGCCAGTTACTTTAAACTCCCTCTGCTCAAGGGAAGACTTTTCACCTTACCAAGGCCATTAACACCGTAGGGCCTGTGACTTGGGGTGTGTGTAGCTCTTTAAAGAACCACCCCATTATGGCTTGCACATCTTCGGCGGTGACGGGGCCGGCAATGACCTATGCGGCAGCGACGGCCAAAGCCATGGCTGCTCCCGCTTCTGCGGCTGCCCCGTCGCCGTTCCGACTTATAACAAAGAAGCTTGGGATGAAGAGCTACACCCACCCCAACATGACCATCGAGGCGTGCGTGAAGGCCATGGCTGGGGTTGTCGGCCCTCCAGCCATACTCGCCACCTCGAAAATGTATGGGAAGGCTGTGTTCTTCCTGGAGTCGGAGCGAGCGGTGGCCCTGGCCATCACCAAGGGGCTCACCGTGGGCGGGACCTTCCTGCCGGTGGACCCTCTAGAGGCCACCATGCAGAGGGTCGTATTATCGAACGTCCCGCCCTACATCTCGAGTGAGCTCCTCCTCCCCCACTTGCTCCGACTTGGGGAGATGAGGTCGGGGATCACGCCGATCCCGCTCGGATTCCGGGAAGCCAGCCTTCGCCATGTCTTCTCCTTCCGGCGCCAGGCCTTCGTTCAGCTGGCGCGGGAGGGGGAGACCGACGGGATTTTTTCGGTCCTCCATGAGGGGACCCTTCACCGCGTCTTCTGGACGATGGACGGCGTGCGGTGCCACGCCTGCAAGGAGGTGGGGCATATACGAAAAAATAGCCCCGCCTCCAAGGCCTCCAGGTCGTCTGGCATGGCCGAGGCTGGCGCCGCTGCCGCTCCTCCCCCCGGGTCTGGCCGCGCCCCCCCCAAACAAATACTACCGAGGTGCGGTCATCGTCGGAGGTCGATGCCATCCAGGCCTCCGGCGAGGGGGAGGAAGTGCGTCCGGTCGGGAAGAGGGTGCGGAAAAATAAACGCCGTGGGGTGGGTCCCCCCTTGGAGGGCGTGCCCCTGGACTTGGCGCCCCTGTCACCCGAAAGCATCGCCGAGTTGATCAGGGAGGGCGAGAGCGGGGGGGACCCCGTGCCCGAGCCTGTGGCCGCGACCGCCGTGGCGGGAGCATCAAAACCTGCAACCGGGCTCGGGCCCGGGGGACCCGACAACCCTGCTCCACCGGAGGGAGCGGGGGAGGCCCCTGCGGAAATGGAGTTCTCCCACTATCCCTCCGCTCTAAAAAGAAGGCGCGACCCCCAGGACGAGGAGGAGGACCAGGAGGAGGAAGGTCCCTCCGGACAGGGGACGTCGTCGCCTGCCGCGGGTGCTGCGCCCCTCCCCACCGCTGTCACCATCGTGGGCGATCGGCAGGGGTCGCCTGTCCCTAGGGAGGCTGAGGCAGAGGTGTCTGTCCAGCTCGTGCCTCCCGGGGATGGGGACGAGACCCTGCCCGTGGGGGGGTCGCGGAACAACCCGCGGACAAAATCAATCCCCTTTCGGTGGCGTTACCCCTCGACGAGTCGGGCAGCCCGGAGTCTGGGTCGGGCGAGCTTGCAGAAAATGAGCTCGCCCAAAGCGGCCCGGACATTTCCCAGGTGCTGCTCGACCTCGTCGAGGATTTCGCAAGAAACACCCTTTCTGCTGGGTCGGAGGCCGGTGGCGTGGTAGAGGAAGGCCCTCTGTCTGTGTCTCCGGCGCCGGGCGACTTGGAGGAGCTCGGTTTTACATATTCTCCGGTCTCTCCGGTCGTTCCGGCGCCTGGGGCGGAGGGGGGCTCTGAACCGCCGCCGTCTTCTGGCCCGGCGCCCCTAGAGGAGCCCAGGGAGGAATCCTCCACCACCGATCCTGGGGGTGGGATCCGGGCGGAGGCAGGGCCGGCCGTCGCGGCCGAGCCGTTCACTGCGCATTGCGTGACGGACGGGTCGGCCGCCGGTGGCGACACCCCGGAGGAGGACGGGGACTCGGTGGAGGGGGCGGAGGACGACTGGGAATCCATCGCCGATCAGGCGATGGATGACCTCGCGCCCCTCGCCGGGACCCACCTCATTTCCATCGGGGAACTCCGGGACTTTGTGGCCACGTGCCAGGGTTGTCACAGGACCCGGCTGGCCCTCGAAAGATGGTCGGGACTGGCGCTGCTCATCGGGTCGGCCCGCGCCGCCGTCAGAACCACGGGCGCGGACGTGGCCGTAAGCCCGCTCGGGCGGCGTCAGCTCCGGTCGTTCCTCACTGGGCTGCTAACGGAGTGGCGATTGACCAGCGGCCGCCCTCTCCCTTCCCCCGTTAGTCTTAAGTAGAGGGTGAATTATGCTTCTGAAATGAAGATAACCATAGCCAGCCTCAACATCAACGGCAGCAGGGAAGCTAGCCGCAGATTTAATAACTTTTCGGTCCTTCGGGACGGGAAGTATGCGGTGTGCTTCCTGCAAGAAACCCACACCGTTCCGGGAGACGAGGCCACGTGGCTCCTGGAGTGGCAAGGAGGGGTCAGCATGAGTCACCTCTCCAGTGCTTCCAGTGGGGTGGCTATCTTGCTGGCCCCGCATTTTCAGCCGGAGATCTTGGGGGTCAAGGAGCTCGTGCCGGGCCGCTTGCTCCGGGTCACTGTTCACCTGGGGGGCATGCCGCTCCATCTAGTGAACGTGTACGCCCCTGAGGCCGCTGCGCAGCAAGCGCATTTCTTTCAAGAAGTGTCCACTCTTCTGGGCTCCATTGACGCGGGCGAGTGCGTCATCCTCGGGGGGGATTTTAATTGTACCCTCGAGGCGAGGGACCGCACGGGCACCCTGCCATGCCCGGTGGCGATGGAGAAGTTGAGGGACCTGGTCGGGTCCCTCGACTTGGCGGACGTCTGGCAAAATCTCCATCCCGACTCCAGCGCCTTCACTTGCGTGAGGTCTGGGAGAGGAGCGTCCAGAATCGACTGCCTCTACATTTCCCGGGCATACGTCTCCTGTGTTCCGGCGGCTTCCATGCGGCCGGTGCCGTGCACGGACCACCACCTGGTGTGGGCGGAGCTCGTTCCGCTGCGCGCACGGGGGAGGTCCGCGTATTGGCACTTTAACAACCTGCTGCTGGAGGACGCACGGTTCCGGGATTCGTTTAGTCGGTTCTGGGCCGGCTGGAGAAGGAAGCGGGGGGGCTTCCCCTCCTTGAGGCTATGGTGGGACGTGGGCAATGCTCACGTCCATCTCTTCTGTCAGGAGTGTGCGAGGGGGTCGACCAAGAGGCGGGAGGCCCGGGTCGGGCGGTTGGAGAAGGAGGTGCTCGACCTGGAATCCCGTCTCGGTCAAGTCGTCGAGTACCCGGCCCTGCGGAAGGTGTACGAAGAGAAGAAGGGCGTGCTGAAGGACCTGCAGCTTGTCGGGTCCTGAGGCGCGTACGCGAGGTCGCGGATCCAGTTCCTGCGGGACCTGGACCGCGGCTCCCCCTTCTTCTACTCGCTGGAAAAAAGACGGGGGGTCCGTAAGCAGCTCTTGGGGCTGCTGGCCGACGACGGATCTCTGGTCTCGGATCCGGAGGGAATCCGTGCGGAGACCCGCGCTGATTACGGGGCTCTGTTCTCTCCGGATCCGTCCAGCAAGGATGCGCGCAGAGTTTTGTGGGAGGAACTGCCGAAGGTCGGCCTGGAGGACGCCGATAAATTGGACGCTCCTCTGAGTCTGGAGGAGCTGACCGGCGCCCTCCACCAGCTCTCCAGGGGAAAGTCCCCGGGGCTGGACGGGCTGACCGTGGAGTTCCACAGGGCGTTCTGGGATGTCTTGGGGGGCGACTACGCGTGGGTCCTGGGGGAAAGTTTGGCGACCGGGGAGATGCCCCTTTCTTGGTGCAGGGCGGTGATTGTCCTGCTGCCTAAGAAGGGCGATCTCCGCCTCCTTAAGAACTGGCGCCTGGTCTCCCTCCTCAGCACGGACTACAAAATTTTTGCCAGGGCCATGTCTGCTCGCCTTGGCGCCGTGCTCGCCCACATGATCCACCCCGACCAGTCCTACACGGTCCCGGGCCGGTCTATCCATGACAACGTCCATCTGGTCCGGGACCTGGTCCACCATTCCCAGAGGGCTGGTCTGTCGGTCGCCTTCCTTCCCCTGGATCAGGAGAAGGCGTTCGACAGGGTGGATCACGAGTATCTCTTCGGGACTCTGCGCGCTTTCGGGTTCGGGACGCAGGCTGTCGCCCGGATCCGACTTCTGTACGCTGCCACAGAGTGTCTGATTAAGGCTAACAGGTCCTTGATGGCGCCCCTTCGCTTCGGGAGGGGGGTGCGTCAGGGATGCCCCATGTCCGGCCAGTTATATGCCATTTGCGTAGAGCCTTTCCTGCGCCTCTTGCGAAAGAGGTTGGCGGGACTGGCTCTGCAAGGGCCGGGCATGGAGGTGGTCCTCTCAGCTTACGCCGATGACGTGCTCCTCATGGTCACGGATCCCGTTGACTTGCGGAGGATGCGGGAATGCCAGCAGATTTACTCGGACGCATCCTCCGCCAGGATCAACTGGGAGAAATGTTCCGGACTCCTGGTGGGTCAGTGGCGGGTGGACTCCCTGCCGGAGGAGTTCAGGCCTTTCGCCTGGAGCACCACACACCTCCTCTACTTGGGAGTCTACCTCAGCCCTGCCGAGGACGCCTGGCCGGCGAACTGGCACGAGTTGGAGTCCAAAGTCACCGCTCGCTTAGGACGCTGGACAGGATTGCTCCGAGTGTTGTCCTACAGGGGTCGGGCGTTGGTCATAAACCAACTGGTGACCGCCATGCTGTCGTACCGGTTGGTTACTCTGATCCCTCCCCCTGCGTTTGTCGCCAAGATACAGAAGAAGCTCGTCGACTTCTTCTGCGACAACAGGATGCACTGGGTCGCTGCCGCGGTTCTGAGTCTCCCGCTTAGGGAGGGCGGTCAGGCGCTGGTGTGCCTTCGCACCCAGGCTGCGACTTTCCGTCTTCAGATGCTGCAGAGATACCTGTACGTTGAGATTCCTCCAAGATGGTGTGCGCTGGCGACGTATTTTTTCTGCCAGCTGCGCAGCCTCAATTATGACACGCAGCTCCTGTTTGTGAAAGTGGGTGACACGCATGCCAGCCTGCGGGGGCTGCCTGTCTTCTACCAGGAACTGCTATGGGTTTGGAATGTAGTCGCCTCCAGGTGGAGCTCTCCTCCGACAGGAATGGTGGCTGTCCTTCGGGAGCCACTGTTCAGGAATCCGCACCTTCGCGTCCGCTGGTTCGGGTGGCTGGCAGAGCGCAGAGCTGTGTCTGGCAAGGTGACTTGAGTCGGGGACCTGCTCGATGGTGGAGGAGCGAGCTGGATGGCGTCGGAGGAGTTGGCAAGGCGCATGTCTTGGGTCAACGTCCGGTTCGCGGCCGATGCCATCGAGTCGATAAAGGCGATAGTGCCCCCCGGCACCACTAGGCGTATCGAGGCGGCTCAAGCGTGTGGGGCGATCCCATCTGAGCTTTCCCCCGTTCGGACGGAATTCCTTGTCGGTGCCCAGCCCCGTACCCCCCCTCGGGAACCGGCGCCTCACAACTTGAGCCGCATCGAGGAAATACCCTTCGTGCCTTTTCATTCCGCACGGAGGGGTTTCCTGTACGGGCTGCTCCTGCACACCTTCCACTTTGTCATCTTCGCCTGCCGTACGGACACGCCATTTTGCCTTCCGACGGAGGCGGAGGTCCCCAATGGGGGGCTCTCTATGCGGGAGTCCTCCCTTGTTCTATTGGGGACTTGGCCTGGAGGGTGTTGCACAGGGCAGTCCCGTGCAATAGGTTCTTAAGTAGGTTCACGGACTCCAGACCGCCTGTTTATTCAGCGGTCTGGAGGAGTCCGTGTTCCATGTATACATTGAGTGTGAGAGGTTGCAGCCCCTCTTTCATTATTTGAAGGGGCTGCTCCTCAAGTTTTGGCTGCACTTCAGTCCCACGCTCTTGATCTACGGTCACCCGGTGCGGAGGGGAGCGGGCAGGTTGGAGGACCTCCTCGTGGGTCTGCTCCTGGGCCTGGCTAAGAAAGTCATTAATTGGTCCAGGCAGCGGGCAGTCAAGGGGGTCGTCCGGCCGGATTGCCTCCCTCTCTTCCGCGGCTATGTTCGCGCCCGGGTGGCCCTGGAGATGGAGCACGCCGTGTCCGCCGGCGCGCTCGATCACTTCCGTGACCGGTGGGCGCCGCGGGGACTGGAGTGCATAATTGGGCTGGAGAACCAAATTTTAATTTGATTTCCAAGGGTTTAGTTGAAGTTTTTAATGGTTTATTTACAGTTTTATTGTTGATATTATTTGGTTCTTTAAAAGAGGAACAAACAAGTGAAGGTGCCATCTAGGGGTTACAGAAGGAACTGACTGGCACCCTCACATGTACTGTAAATATTATTGATTCATTTTAAAATTTATCATTACATTTATATTGTTAACCATAAAGCTGTTCTCAAGGCTTTATTTTTTTTCTTATTGTGGTCAATGAATATAATGGATTTACTACATAATTGATGAGTTGTAGAAGTACTGTTGTACAATTTAAAAAAAACAGTAAATGTGAAACAAAAAAAAACAGTAAATGTGCAACAAGAGACAGTCAGGATTCTTGTGCTGCTGCTGCTGTGCCAGAGGAGAGGAGTGGAGAGGAGAGGTCTCTCTCTCTCGGTGTGCCCAGGAGAAGGAAGAGAGACAGAGGGGAGACCACATCTGTTGCTGCTGCTGCTTTGAGGTGCCAGGGGAGAGAGAGGAGAGAGAAAGACCAGGAGACCAGAGGAAACACCAGAGGGAAGCTAATTCCAACACTGCCTCCCCAACTGGTCTCCATTGAAGGAGAGGGAGAGAGGGGAGAACAGAACAAGCCTTACATCTGCTTGGTAGGAGGGAGAGCCATTGAAAATCTACAGGTGGGTGTAAAGGTGCACTCTCCCAGAGACTGTTTTCTAGTTGGGGGGGGGGAGGAAAGAAGAAGGAGAAAAAGATCTAGGGGTGTGTGTGTGTGGCTCTTGTAAATACTAGGCCACACATACCACTAGCAAACACCCCTTCCCATTGCTTGACCTGGGACAGCTGGAGCTGCCCAGGCGAAGTCCCATTAATTAATTAATATCGTTAAGACCTGGTGGTGGATTGAGCCTGGGCATCTCCAGCTTTAATTATCCCAGGTGAAGACATCATCATCATCATCCTCCCCCACCAGAAGAGGAGACCATCCATAAAGACTTTTTTTCTTTTACACCTAAGTCAACTGGGGGAGGTGAGGTCAGGGATCAGACCCATCCCGCTCAGCTGCAGGGAAGCCAGCCTCCGGCATGTCTTCTCCTTCCGGCGCCAGCTCTTTGTTCAGCTGGTGCGGGAGGAGGACACAGAGGGCGCCTTTGCCGTGTGCCACGAGGGGACTGCCCACCGCATCTTTTGGACGTCGGACGGTGTGCGGTGCCACGCCTGTAAGGAGGTGGAGCACATAAGAAAGAACTACCCTGCCTCCAAGGCCACCACAACATCTGGGGCGGCCAAGACTGGCGCCGTCGCCACTCCTCCCCCCCCATTCTGTCCGCGCGTCCGCGACACCTGATGCGCAGTCGACGCCGGAAGGCAACGCCATCACGGCCTGTGGTGAGTGGGGGGGGGGAAGAGAGAGAGCATCTGCACGGGGGGAAGTCGCTGCGGAAGAGGAAAAACCTTCGGGCAGGTCCCCTCGGTGAGCACGCGGATACCGAGGAGTTACCAGACATCACGCCTGCGTACCTCGCGGAGGTAGCTGCAGGGTTCAAGAGTGGGGGGGGTCTCGTGCCCGGACCTGCAACCGCAACCGCCTAGGTGGATGAATCAGGACCTGCGATCAGGCCGGGGCTCGAGGGACCCGAACAGCCCCCTCAACGGGAGGGAACGGAGAAGGCGGCCTTGGTAGCTATGGAGGTCTCCCAGCCTCCCGATCACTCCACACCAAAAAGGAGGCATGACCCCCTGGAGGATGAGGAGGAGGACCACGAGAGACAAGGCTCCCCCTCGCGGGGGGAATCGTCGTCCGCCGTGGGTGCTGCATCCCCCCCCCACCGTCATCACCATCGACATCCAGCAGGAGTTGCCTGTCCCTCGGGAGGGAACGACAGATGAGTCTGTCCGGTCTGTGCCTCCCGGGGATGGGGAAGAGGCCCTGCTCACAGTGGGGGGTGCCGCGGAACTACCCGCGGAAACAACATCTGAAGGACCACCGTTGCCTCTCACCTTGTTGAGCACCCTGGGGACTGGGGGGGGGGGGCAAGGCCATTGAGGCTGAGCCCATCCAAAACAGTCAGGACATCCCCCAGGAGCTGCTCGACATGGTCAAGAATCTTTCTCAAGCTCCCCAGTCCGTTGGATCGGTGGCGATGAAGGGGAGGGCCCCCTGACACCGGAGGTGTTGGGTGAACTGGGAATGGCGTTCCCCCCAGTTTCCCCGAGCACCCCGGTGCCTGGGGCGGAGGGGGGCCCCGAGCCGCCGCCGCCTCCTGACCCAGTGGCTCCGGAGGCGCCCAGGGAAGAATCCTCTGCCACTGATCCTGGGGGTAGGCTCGGGGCAGAGGTGGGGCCAGCTGATAGCGACCTCTCAGAGGAGGACGGGGACCCGGCGGAGGGCATGGAGGACGAGTCGGACTCCGTCGCCAGTGAGACGGCGGATATTCTCATGCCCCTCTCTGGGTCCCCCCTCATCCCCGTTGTAGAACTCCAGGACTTTGTGGCCACATGCCAGGGTCGCCACGGCATAGTTCAGCTGGCCCTCGACAGATGGTCAGATCTGGCACTGCTCGTCAACTCTGTCCGCGCCGCCGCCAAAACCATGGGCGCGGACGAAGGCGGGAGGTCTGCCGAGCGGCGTCGGATACAGAAGTTCCTCACTGGGTTGCAAAGGGAGTGGAGGTCGACTTGCGGCCGCGCTCCCTCCTCCCATTAGGTTTAGGTAGAGCTTGCACTATGCTCTTGTCATGAAGATAACCATAGCCAGCCTCAACATCAACGGCAGCAGAGAGGCGCGCCGTAGATTCAATAACTTCTCGGTCCTCCGGGACGGGGGTATGCGGTGTTCTTCCTGCAAGAAACCCACACTGTTCTGGGAGACGAGGCCACATGGCTCCTGGAGTGGCAAGGAGGGGTCAGCATGAGTCACCTCTCCAGTAAGTCCAGCGGGGTGGCTATCTTGCTGGCCCCACATTTTCAGCCGGAGATCTTGGAGGTCAAGGAGCAGATGCCAGGCCGCTTGCTCCAGGTCACTGTTCGCCTGGGGGGGCGTGCCGCTCCATCTAGTGAACATGTACACCCCCCAGGACGGTGCGCAGCGAGCATGCTTCTTTGATGAAGTGTCCGCTCTTCTGGGCACCATCGACGTCAGCGAGTGCGTCATCCTCGGCGGGGGGGGCGGATTTTAATTGCACCCTCGGGGCAAGGGACCGTTCGGGTCACCAGCGCAGCCTGGCGGCGATGGAGAAGTTGAGGGACCTGGTCGGGTCCTTCGGCTTGGTGGACGTCTGGCGAAAACTCCATCTCGACTCCAGTGCCTTCACTTACGTGGGGTCTGGAGGAGGAAGGTCCAGAATCGACTGCCTTTACATTTCCCGGGCGTACGTTTCCTGCATTCTGGCAGCTTCCATGCGGCTGGTGCCATGCACGGACCACCACCTGGTGTGGGCGGAGCTCTCTCCATTGCGCGCGCAGGGTGGGTCCGCGTACTGGCATTTTAACAACCTGCTGCTGGAGGACGAGTGGTTCCAGGATTCTCCAGCCGGCCCAGAATCGACAAAACGAAAGAAGCTGGGGGGCTTCCCCTCCTTGAGGCTATGGTGGGACATGGGCAAGGCTCACGTCCGTCTCTTCTGTCAGGAGTACGCGAGGAGGTCGACCAAGAGGCGGGAGGCCCGGGTCGGGCGGTTGGAGAGGGAGGTGCTCGACCTGGAATCCCCTCTCGGTCAGGTCGTCGAGGACCCGGCCCTGCGGAAGGTGTACGAAGAGAAGAAGGGCGCGCTGTTGAAATCTCGACTCCGAGTAAGACTCTAAAACACAAGCAGTACCGTCAGATTGTTAGTTTATTTTACTTGCACAAGGAGAGCGTCCCGCTAAGTCAAAGGCTAGCAGAGACTCTCTGCAGAATTACAGATTAACAACATATTTATACAGTAAAGTAAACAGGTTATGGTTTCATCATGTGTCTTTCAAGTCAGACAAAGGGACAAAGAGTTCTTCAATCCTTAACTAAGTTTCTACATATTTCTAAAGTCTGGCGTAGAGAAAGACTATTGATAATACAATGGGTAGTTATTTATTCCAGACTATTTAATTAAGACCATCAGTATTGTTTGGAATGTAGTTACTTCATACAATATGTTTCTTCTGTTATCTGCTGGCCAAGCCTTTGGCCAGGTGGCCTGCCTAAGGTTCCCTTTACTCATGTAAATGGTCTTTGTTTACAACGCAGGTAAGCAATGGTTTACAGTGTTTAGTCAAGGTTAACAAGTTTAAGGAAGGAAACGAGGACATTTCTGCAGAGGCTTCTGGGAGGACCGGGGCTCAATTTTGTTTGTCAAAAAGGGGCACATGTAACTATATTCAGTTTTAAAAGGTACATTTCCACATTCCCCCCTTTTGTCCTTCACAAGGACAACTTAATCCATTCCAATCCTGCTTAGTCTTTCTATTTCCATTTCTGCACAGAATCCTTTAGTAGTTGTTGCTACCATAACCTTAGTAGTGGTTGCTGTTGGTAACACTGTTTTTCCCACTCTGACACAGCAGCACTTGATTGATACAAACAGAAGGTATAGGGAAAAGATTATCAGCAAAAATATGATCAGGCCCTGTACCAGGGGTTTTCCCAGGGATCCTAGCCATCCGGATGCCCAACCCCACAAAGTGGTACCACCTAGGCCAGTACTTTGTTTGTACTCTATTACCTTCTCTCTAATAAGTTCTGCCAGACTGCTGATCTTTTCTGAGTGATCCGGGATGTACGTGCAGCATTCCTCACCAATCAAAGCGCATGTCCCTCCTTCCTTGGCTAGGAGATAACCTAGGGCCATACGATTTTGGAGAGCCACTGTCTGACTGGCTACCATTTCGTCATTTACCCTTTTGAAGGTTTGTGAGGTTGCGTTGGCTGCTGATTCTACTAAGTTAGCCAGTTTCCGTACTTCCCACTCGTTTGACATTGTCCCATAGGGTGGTATCATTACCTTGAACATTCCATTCAACCATGTCAAATCCCGTTTAGGTCGATGGCTTTCATAGGCGTCCCTCAGGGTCTTTGTTGTTCTAGTAAAGGGTATCACATATCCTAAGTAACAGGATCCCGTCCATGATTGTGGTAACCAGGGGTAGGCCTTATGACCACAGATAAAATAGGTTCCATTATAAGAAGTGAATTGCAACTTCTTCTTTGTCATCATAGGGTTGGAACCGGTCCAGGTACCCCCACTCGTCTTATTACGGACATTTGTCATGTCAAACTGACCCACATCGCGCCAGTTGTGGGGTCGAGTTATGGTAAAATTCTGGGCGCATTTGCTTTTACCCACGTTCTCGCCCCCTGCTATGTTCCTTACTAAACATATTTTACCCATTGGGGCCCCTATACCTGAGGTATTAGTAAGAACTAGGAATGGGGGCTGCCGAGTCCGATTATATTTGGGTTGGTACCACCCCTGGAAGGCAGTGAGATTATAGCCTGCTGATTCCCATTCCGGCCTCCAATCCTCTGTACTAGTAGTGCCCCTATAGGATGTGTGCCTTTTCTGGGAAGTATTACAGCACGTATCGTTCTGATTGATTATCCACTCAGCCATGTCTGATTCGTTAAAGGGAATGGGTCTTAGAGGGATGCCTCCTTTTGAGTGAATGGGCACATGTGCACATACCCAACAGTTGGATAAATCTCTTTCTTGTGCATACTCATGACTCAGTGCCATGAATACATTTATACGTAGTTCCCTTTGTTCACGTGTCTGTATCTCTGGTGCTATCAGTAACACAAAGCATAATCCTGTTAAGCATAGTACTGTCAGTCCCCATAGTCTGTGTAAATCTTTTTCTCTCCCTCTGGTTCCTTCTCCTTTTCCTCCGGATCGGGTGCTTTTTTGCAATGGGACACGTGGATCCATGTTGGTCTTTCTTTTATCTCAATTGCAGTATTAGTTGTCAGCAAAACCTGGTATGGTCCTTCAAATCTGGGTTGTAGACCGCTTTTTCGTTTAAAAAACTTGATGTAAACTAATTCTCCGGGCTCCAGGTTATGGTACTTCCCTTCTGCTGGTTCGACTTGAGCTTCTTTTACCTGTGAATGAAAGCTGGAAATACATTTGCTTAGTGCAATACAATAATTCAACATATTTTCTTCCATTTTATGGATGTCCATTTGTTTTGCAGTAAACGGTGCTGTAAAAGGTAGCCATTGGGGACGTCCCATAACTATCTCATGTGGTGACAGGCCTGTTGTTCTGTTAGTTGCAGATCGCATTACCATCAAGACTAAAGGCAGCAGTTCTACCCATTTTAGTCCAGTGTCATTGCATAGTTTTGCCAGTTTGTTTTTAAGCATTCCATTATATCTCTCAACAAGTCCAGCTGATTGTGGATGATAACTGCAATGGAAATGTTGGTTAATCTGTAAGGCTTTACACATTTCTTTTATAACAGTTCCTGTAAAATGAGACCCATTATCACTTGAAAGTTTAACAGGAATTCTGAAGCGCGGCACGATTTCTTTCAACAAATATTTAGCAACAGTAGTGGCATCAGCCTTTTTACAAGTAAAAGCTTCAATCCATCTAAAAAACACATCTACAATAACTAATACATACTTAAATCCCATACACATAGGTAATTCAATAAAATCCATTTGTAAATGTACAAAAGGTCCCGTTGGATTTGGGTGGGAGGCAGGTTTTACCTTTTCCGTCTTACCCGGATTCATTGTCTGACAGGTAACACAATTTCCGCAAATTTGTTTTGCAATTGCCGAAATACCTGGTGCATACCAAGTTGCCAAAATATAATCCGCCATTCCCCCTTTGCCCGCATGTGTGAATGTATGAATACATCGGGCAATCCATGGAAGTAAGGATTTGGGTGCCACCATGCGGCCGTCATGGTAAACCCATATTCCTTCTTGAGTTTTACAACATTGCTCCCTTGCCCAGGTTAATACCTCATCCGTACTGGCCTGTGACTGAAAGGCCAGCACATCATTAATAGTGGGCGGTTGATCTGTGGAATTATTTTCCCTTACTGGGAATGCTGATACTTGTTCCCCTTTGTCTGACAGAGCTGCTGATTTAGCTGCATTGTCAGCTCTGGCATTTCCAAGTGCTACCTCATCCAAGTGGCCTGTATGTGCTTGGCATTTAATAATGGTAAGTTTTAACAATTGAATCCTTGGCCGAATTGATTTGAATTTTGATTTTGTGGTCCAAATGGATTTTGAACAGAAAATGTAGTTTGAGGTCTAGCATGTACCTGGGCTCGGGTCACATACGGATTGGGTTCTGGAGGTGGAGGAGGTGGCCCGTTACCAGCCTGTTGAGTCCAGTTATAATTTGGTTGCTGCTGTTTTGATGGGCAATTTTTAGCCCAGTGCCCAGTCTGGCCACAATTGTAACAGGCACCGGATTGTCCTCGTCCTACACCTCCACCGCCTCTACCCCGAAAATTTTCTCTTCCCCCACTCCGTCCTCTTCCCCTAGCACGTTGTGGGTAATAGGTGGGTGTTGTTGGGGCTGGTGCCGTTGGAGCTGCTTGCTCCATGAACATGGTAACCTTGCTTTTAGTTTCTCTATTTCGATCTTGTATGTCTTTTAACATAGAAACAACCTTGGATAGCGTTTCCTGTCGCCATCCGAAACAAACTAATTTAAAGGGATCCCTGAGTTCAGGTCGTAGTCCGTTTACAATGGCGCTGAGCATGGGAGAATCTAATTCCTCTGTTTTCATGCCTGAACATTGGCTCATAATTTCTCGCACCCTCTCAACGTAATCCTCAACATCCTCATCCTTTCTTTGTGTGGTTTCTATAATTTTAGACCAATTTGTTTTCTTTGGGAACACCTTGTGTAAGGCTTCCCAGCACCTTCCCCAGAATTTGTCATTGGGCGGTCTGGTGCCGGGAGCGGCACCAACAGTTTCGTGATGTGTTTTAAAATCTTGGAATTTCGTCTCGAATTCAGCAAATTTGGTGTCTTTTAACCATGCTTTTAGCAGAATTTGGCCATCTAATATGCTGGGCTCATGGCACATGACGATTACTTTTAATTGGTCTATGGCCTTTTCAAGACTGGTTTTGGGGTCTGCCGTAGGGAAACCAATTCAAATCCCAATCCTCATCCTCATCTTTTTCCCGATCCTTAGGGGCATTTGGCGGGTGTCCTTTTGTTTCTTTAGCAACCATCGGTCAGGTCATCGAGGACCCGACCCTGCGGAAGGTGTACGAAGAGAAGAAGGGCGCGCTGAAGGACCTGCAGCTCGTCAGGTCCCAAGGCGCGTACGTGAGGTCACGGATCCAGATCCTTCGGGACCTGGACCGCGGCTCCCCCTTCTTCTACTCGCTGGAAAAAAGACGGGGGGTCCGTAAGCAGCTCCGGTCTCGGATCCGGAGGGGATCAGCGCGGAGACCCTGGCCTATTATGGGGCTCTGTTCTCTCCGGATCCGTCCAGTGAGGTTGCGCACAGAGTTTTATGGGAGGACCTGCTGAAGGTTGGCCCGGAGGGCGCCGAAAATTTGGATGCTCCGCTAAGCTTGGCGGAGCTGACTGACGCCCTCGGCCAGCTCTCGAGGGAAAAGTCCCCGGGGCTGGACGGGCTGACCATGGAGTTCCACAGGGCGTTCTGGGATGTCTTGGGGGGCGACTACGCGCGGGTCCTGGGGGAAAGTCTGGCGAACGGGGAGATGCCCCTCTCTTGGCGCAGGGCGGTCATTGTCCTGCTGCCTAAGAAGGGCGATCTCCGCCTTCTTAAGAACTGGCGCCCGGTTTCCCTCCTCAGCATGGACTACAAAATTTTTGCCAGGGCTATGTCTGCTCGCCTTGGCACTGTGCTGGCCCACATAGTCCACCCTGACCAGTCCTACACATTCCCGGGCCGGACCATCCACGATAATATCCATCTGGTCCGGGACCTGGTCCACCATTCCCAGAGGGCTGGTCTGTCGGTCGCCTTTCTTTCCCTGGATCAGGAGAAGGCATTCGACAGGGTGGATCACGAGTATTTTTTCAGAATTCTGCGCGCATTCGGGTTCGGGGCGCATTTCGTCGCCCAGATCTGACTTCTGTACGCCGCCGCGGAGTGTTTGATCAAAGTTAACGGGTCTTTGACGGCGCCCCTTCACTCCGGGAGGGGGTTGCGTCAGGAATGCCCCATGTCCGGTCAGTTATATGCCATCTGCGTGGAGCCTTTCCTGCGCCTCTTGCGGAAGAGGTTGACGGGACTTGCTCTGCAAGGGCCGGGCGTGGAGGTCGTCCTCTCGGCTTACGCCGATGATGTGCTCCTCATGGTCACGGATCCCACTGACTTGCGAAGGATGCAAGAATGCCAGCAGATTTACTTGGATGCATCCTCCGCCATGATCAACTGGGAGAAATGTTCTGGAATCCTGGTGGACCAGTGGCGGGTGGACTCCCTGCCGGAGGAGTTCAGGCCCATCGCCTGGAGCACCACGCCCCTCCTCTACTTGGGAGTCTACCTTAGCCCCGCCGAGGACACCTGGCCGGTGAACTGGCAAGAGCTGGAGACCAAAGTCACCGCTTGCCTCGGACGCTGGACAGGACTGCTCTGAATGTTGTCCTACAGGGGTCGAGTGCTGGTCATAAACCAGCTGGTGGCCGCCATGTTGTGGTACCGGTTGGTCACTTTGATCCCGCCCCCTGCGTTTGTCGCCAAAATGCAGAAGAAGCTCATCGACTTCTTCTGGGACAAAGGGAAGTACTGGATCTCTGCCGCAGTTCTGAGTCTCCCGCTTAGGGAGGGCGGTCAGGCGCTGGTGTGCCTACGCACCCGGGCGGCAACTTTCCGTCTTCGGACCCTGCAGAGATACCTGTAGGTGGAGAATCCTCCTCGATGGTGTGCGCTGGCGACGTTTTTCTTCCGCCAGCTGCACGGCCTCAACTATGACATGCAGCTCCTGTTTGTGGAATTAGGCCGTACGTGTGCCTACCTGCGGGAGCTGCCTGTCTTCTAGCAGGAACTGCTATGGGTCTGGAACAGCGTCGCCTCCAGGCGCAGTTCTCCCCGACAGGAGTGGCGGCTCTCCTTCGGGAGCCGCTGCTCAGGAATCCGCATCTCCGCAACCGCTGGGTCGGGTGGCTGGCGGTGAGCAGGGCTGTGCCTGGCAAGGTGACCAGGGTCGGGGACCTGCTCGATGGCGGAGGAGCGGGCTGGATGGCGCCGGAGGAGTTGGCGCGGCGCCTCTCCTGGGCCAGTGTCCGGCGCGCAGCCGATTCCATCGAGATGCTGAAAGTGGCACTGGGCCCCGACTCCACAAGGTGTATCGAGGAGGCTCAGGCACGTGGGGTGATCCCATCCGAACTGATCCCCGTTCTGACGGAATTCCTCATCGGCGCAAGGCCCCGAAACCCCTCTCGGGAACCGGTGCCTCATAACTTTAGCCGTCTCGGGGAAATGCCCTCCATGCCTTTCAGTTCTGCGCGGAGGGGTTTCTTGTACGGGCTGCTCCTGCACACTCTCCACTGTCATCTTCGCCTGCTGACCGAACACGCCTTGGCATGCCATCTTGCCGTCCGGCAGAGGCGGAGGTCCCCAATGGGGGGCTCTCTATGCGGGAGTCCTCCCTTTATCTATTGGGGACTTGGCCTGGAGGGTGCTGCACGGAGCAGTCCCGTGCAATAAGATTTTAAGTAAGTTCACGGACTCCCAGGCTGCTTGCCATTTTTGTGGCCTAGAGGAGTCCGTGTTCTAGATCTATATCGAATGTGAGAGGTTGCAGCCCCTGTTACAGTATTTGAAGGGGCTGCTCCTCGATTTTTGGCTGCACTTCAGTCCCAAGCTCCTGATCTACGACCACCCGGTGCGGAGGGGAGAGGGCGGGTCGGAGGACCTCTTCGTAGGACTGCTCCCGGGCCTGGCAAAGTGGCCATTAATAGGTCCAGGCAGCGGGTGGTTGAGGGGGTTGTTCGGCCCGATTGCCTGCCTCTCTTCTGCGGTTATGTTCGTGCCCGGGTGGCCCTGGAGATGGAGCACGCGGTGTCCGCCGGCACGCTCGAGGCCTTCCGAGACCGGTGGGTGCCGCGGGGACTGGAGTGCATCATCACCCTGGCCGGGGGGATTTTAATTTAATTTGATGTTTTAACAATTAATCTAGAATTTTTAAGCTTTTTTACAGTCCACTTGTTCGGTCGGGAGAGCGAGAGGCTCCGCTCGGCGATGCAGAGAGCCCTGCAGGTGGAGAAGAATGTCAACCAGAGTCTGCCGGATCAGCACAAACCCTCCACTGGGAGCGCCGACCCTCATCTGTGTGAATTCCTGGAGACCCATTACCCGGATGAACAAGTGAAGACGACCAAGAAGCTTGGAGATCACATCACCAACTTGTAGAGACTGGGACCCCTGCCTTGTAGGCATGAGGGCTTGTGACTTTGTACAAAGAGCTGAGATTTGAGCTCTGTAAATGTCATTCACTCAACAAGAAAAAAAAACAGTAGATGTGAAACAAACAAAAGTTTGATTTTAGCAACCAGTTAAGCCTCCCTGACTCACCCAACTCACAGCACTCTGTTGAAACCACACTCAGTGGGCCATCAGCAGCAGCAGAATTGTATTCCACCACAATCTGTAACCTCATGGCCTGGCATATCCCTCACACTACCATTACCATCAAGCTAGGGGACCAATGCTGGTTTAATAAGGAGTGTAGATGAGCATGCCAGGAACAGCACCAGGTGTACCTAAAAATCAGGTGCCAACCTGGGGAAGCTGCAACACAGGACTACATGCAAGCTAAAAAGTGGAAGCAGCATGCTATAGACAGGGCTAAGCGAACCCATAATCAACGGATCAGATTAAAGCTCTGCAGTCCTGCCACATCCAGTCATGAATGGTGGTGACCATTAAACAACTAATGGGAGGAGGAGGCTCCATGAATATCCCCATCGTCAATGATGGTGGAGCCCAGCACGTGACTGCAAAAGACAAGGCTGAAGCATTTGCAACCATCTACAGCCAGAAGTGCTGAGTGGATGATCCATATCGGCCTCCTCCCAAGGTCCCCACCATCACAGAAGCCAGTCTTCAGCCAATTCAATTCACTCCACGTGATATCACGAAACAGCTGAGCGCACTGGATACAGCAAAGGCTATGGGCCCCGACAACATCCCGGCTGTCGTGCTGAAGACTTGTGCTCCAAAACTAGCCGCACCTCTAGCCAAGTTGTTCCAGTACAGCTACAACACTGGCATCTATCCGACAATGTGGAAAACTGCCCAGGTATGTATTGTCCACAAAAAGCAGGAAAATCAAATCCGGCCAATTACCGCCCCATCAGTCTATTCTCAATCATCAGCAAAGTGAGGGAAGGTGTCATCGACAGTGCTATCAAGCGGCACTTACTCACCAATAACCTGCTCACTGATGCCCAGTTTGGGTTCCGCCAAGACCAGTCGGCTCCCGACCTCATTACAGCCTTGGTCCAAACATGGACAAAGGAGCTGAATTCCAGTGGTGAGGTGAGAGTGACTGCCCTTGACATCAAGGCAGCATTTGACCGAGTGTGGCATCAAGGAGCCCAAGTAAAACTGAAGTCAATGGGAATCGGGGGGAAAACTCTCCATTGGCTGGAGTCATACCTAGCACAAAGGAAGATTGTTGTGGTGGTTGGAGGTCGATCATCACAGCCCCAAGATATCGCTGCAGGAGTTCCTCAGGGCAATGTCCTATGCCCAACCATCTTCAGCTGCTTTATTAATGACCTTCCCTCCAGCATAAAGGTCAGAAATGGGGATATTCACTGATGACTGCACAGTGTTCAGTGCCATTCACAACTCCTCAGATAATGAAGCAGTCCATGCCCGCATGCAACAAGACCTGGATGACATTCAGGCTTGGGCTGATAAGTGGCAGGTAACATTCGCGCCACACGAGTGCCAGGCAATGACTATCTCCAACAAGCGAGAATCTAACCACCGCCCCTAGACATTCAATGGCATTACTTAACTGGACCAGCTAAATAAATACTGTCGCAACAAGAGCAGATCAGAGTGTCTCACCTTCTGACTCCCCAAAGCCTTTCCACCATCTACAAGGCACAAGTAAGGAGTGTGATGGAATACTCTTCACTTGCATGGATGAGTGCAGCTCCAACAACACAAGAAGCTCGACACCATCCAGGACAAAACAGCCCGCATGATTGGCAGCCCATCCGCCACCTTAAACAGTCACTCCCTCCACCACCGGCATACCATAGCTGCAGTGTGTACCATCTACAAGATGCACTGCAGTAATTCGCCAAGGCTTCTTCGGCAGCACCTCCCAAACCTGTGACCTCTTCCACCTAGAAGGACAAGGGCAGTAGGCACATGGGAACACCACCACCTCCAGGTTGCTCTCGAAGTCACACATCATCCTGACTTAGAAGTATATCGCCAATCCTTCATCGTCACTGGGTCAAAATCCTGGAACTCCCTACCTAACAGCACTGTGGAAGTACCTTCACCACACGGACTGTAGCAGTTCAAGGCAGCAGCTCACCACCACCTTCGTAAGGGCAATTAGGGATGGGCAATAAATGCTGGCCTTGCCAGCAATGCCCACATCCCATAAACGAACAAAAAAAGTATTTCTTTTCACAGAGGATGATCGACCACTGGAACTAGTTGCCGGCTCATGCAGTCACAGGGGCTTTCCTGCAAGTGTTCAAAAAGAAGCTGGGCAAATTCCTAGCTATGGTTGATAACAGGTGAGGAACTGGTCTGCTGGAACTTGCTTTTGATTGCTTTCAGGGGTCGGAGGGGAATTTAATAGATGCTTTTTTCCATTAATTTTTCTCTTTTTTACCTCTCCTTAGAGATTGTGCGGCCACTAGTGAGTGGGGGGAGGGTGTTGTTGGGGATGATGAGGGTCATGGTATTCACTTGCACCATGACAATATGGGGCATACTCAACAGTCAATCTGGTCTTTGCCTGTCCACCATTTTTATATGTTTGTATTAACATGGTCACCTAAGTAAAAGTTGGTGGCTTGATTGAACAATGAGGCCACAGTTGGAGACTTTTAATCACACTGCCGTCTATATCCTGAAGTAAAACTCGCTATATTCCAGACACCCATTATTGTAATTTCATTGTACTTCAAAAAGCAATGTTAAAAATAAAGTGAAAATTCTCTACACTCTGTTGGCATCTGAGGCAGCACACCAGGACTAAGAATGGCAACTTATTGATTGTTGGTCATATCTTGGTTATTTAATTCTAACAGCAGAGCCACTGACTGAATTAATAAACATTGTTATTAAGTTTACTCTGCATGCCCATCCACTGAAAGTCAAGCACAGCACTATGAATCATCACAAATGAGGAAGTGTACACAGGCAAAAGAGGAATGTTATGCAAAATATAGTAGATTTGCATAAGATATGTCTGTTGATAAATGTACTAAACAAGGCAATATTGTCTCTGGAGACTATTTATAGGTGTGGACAGTTCAATTTTCCAATAATTAAGATGGGAGTTTTCGACCGTTAGCACATCACTCTGGAAGTTGTGCGAAGGGTGCCAGGGATCTGACAAGAGACAGGCAACTTCCCAGCTGTGATAATAGGGAATCACTTATACTTGGTTGCTTGAGAAAGGGAAATTGAGATACTTGTAGATGTTCATGGCCCTCCTGCTCCAGGATCACCCATCTACTTCGGCGTAAGATACATGTGAACCAGTAATAAAATAAGTATTTGGCAGACTGATTTCCCCCCCCCCCATTGACAAAGCAGTTTGTAGCATTTAAGCTTCACGCTGGTTCACTTATCTTTCCACAAAAAACAAAATGGAAAAACTGTCAATCTAGCAACTTTACTGTGTTTCTAGCCGTAAGAGTCAACGAACATTGGAAGAAAAGGTATAATCCCTGAAAGAAGAGTGGCACTTCCACTAAATGGCCACCAGTCTAAGATCCTCACATTTGCATTTCAAAGAAATAAAATTGCTACCATATACGATAACAACTGTCACCACAGCAACTATCTTAGAAACAATCTATAATACAGCATGATAGAATCTAAGAGGTCTATTGTAATGTGATGCAAACTTGTGGTTATGACTTTGCCTTTCTCAAAATATGTTAGTGTTGATTATCCTGTCCTCAACACACCAAGTGTGCTAATCCCTGTGACATCACACACAGGAAATGGGAGCAACGCCAGGTATCCGCCACTTTACACATGTCACTCAATCCCAGTAGACATAGGGCCAATTGGGAAGTTGCTGCTTGAAATAAGCATATTTAAATGACACAGTAGCATTGGTCTGACACCTCCTCTGTCTGTTTGCACTCATTACAATGGTCATATGGCAAGTGAAATCAGCGCCCAATATAACTGGGCTTCCAGCGTTGCTAGGCGCCAAATAGTACCGATGAGTACATATAAAAGGGCCAGAAAGGAGATTCTTGCATCAGTGTTAAGGTACTTTCTGGCCCATTTTCCTAATTTTATTTGTTGTTATTTTTCCTGGCACTTAGTTTCTCATGAGCCCTTGTGCCAATTGATTTAATGGAGTATTTATGTCCACAACTGCATTATTGGCATCAATACAAGTTGGGCTGCACAAGAGGTGTTTTATCCCCACCTACCAGCTCCTGCACACCTGCATCTGGAGACAGAGATGGCCAAACTTCACTTTGGCAAACCGCATGTGGAGGCTTCAGCTCTGAAGGGAGGTTGTGACAGCAGGCCAGATGACATACTGGAAGACCTAACTAACCATTATACTGGGTGGTTCTTCAGAAACACCTCAGTCACAGCTTGCCATGCTTTACATGGGACTGCATGAAAGAAGGCATGCCAGGGTGATATCAGCCAGCAAAGCCTGATTGGATGCACCCACCAAGATGATACCAACCATATTTGCACGTATCTGGCAATAGCTGTGAGGAAGTGTCTTCACAAGGTCGGAGTCAGCAGAGCCAGATACAAAGCTGTGCCACCTGCTGTAAGGGTACCCACTGCTAACATTCACCATTGAGCTGGCACAGCAAGTGACACAACCAATCAGCTGTGCTCTCAAGCCTACATGTGGGGTTTCCTTTCCCTCCATTTGTGTCTGTCATTTCTTGAAGCCACGCCCTTTCAACATTGCCAAAGATTGAAAATGAGTCAGAAGGTCCATTCAGTCTTTTTGAAGGCTTTCAGAATTTTTGCACCCCCATTGTGACACTCCCTTTAATTTTCACTTGCATGCAATTTTCTGTTCCCACTATTAGTGTGCCCCTTACACTCGCTCTGGTCAGTACCTGGATCTGTGAATAATAATGGCAATGGGCTAACGCAAGGAATTTGAGGGCTATGAACATATTTCCATGCAGGCAGAATGTTTTTAACCTTTTAAACACCAGTAGAAGAAAACAGCCCATTACTTAGACTGTAAGCCTTACTGCTACATCTGACAATGACACCAGTCTTATCCAAAGATATCCCAAGTAAATCCCAAGTGTTACAAGTGAACTAGAAGTCCCAGAAAGGCTAAATGGGATCAAAACAAATAAATCCCCAGGAATAGATGGTATTTATCCCAGAGTGCTGAGAGAGACAAGGGAGGAGATCTGAGAGACACTGACAATGGCTATGAAGGATTCACTGGACACTGGGGAGGTACCGGTAGATTAGAAACAGGTTAATATGGTGCCCATATTGAGAAAGGGTGACAAAACAGACATGGGCAAATACAGACCCGTTAGTCTTACTTCCTTTCCACGTAAAGTAATTGAATTGATTAGCAGGAATAAACTTGAGGATCATATGTACAATAATTACCTAGTTAATAGCAGTCAACATGGACTCAGAAAGGGAAGATCCTGTCTGACCAGCTTCCTTGACTTCTTTGAGGAAGTGACAATCCAAGTGGACGGTGGTGAGCCCAATGAAGTGGTGTAACTTGACTTCCAAAAGTCCTTTGATAAAATTCCACACAAAAGGCTATGAATTAAACTGAAGTCTGTGGGAATTTAGGATAAACCCTGGGAATGAACAAGAAATTGGTTGAAAGATTCCAAACAAGTACTCATTAGAGGTTGGAGTAGGGGGAAGTACCGAGTGCAGTGCCTCAGGACTCGGAGCTGGGAGCACTACTGTTTCTAATTAATGTAAATGACCTAGATTCAGATATTCAATGCAAACAATACCAAACTGGGGGGGGGGGGGGGGGGAAACAGCGGAATTGCAAATAGTAGCACCGAAATGACAGAATTAATAGGACAACACATAAGTGTGCAGCACAATGGCAAATGAAATTTAATGCGGACAAATATAAAGTGCTGCAAATAGGAAGGAGAAATAGAGAACGTGTGTACTCCATGAATGGTGCTAATGTAGTTAAGGATGAAGTTGAAAGAGACTGAGGAGCAATGTTCCCTGTAAGCTGCGCGGCCACGCTCCAGGGAACCCGCGCAGCCGGCTTTTCAATACAGCACATGGGCGACACTTTGAATGGCCCACTGAAAGAGTTAAAAAGAGCTAAAATGAGGGGATTAAGGAACAGAGCATATATCCAACCATATAAGGAATGGTTATGAACAATGTCCAGAAGGGAATTCTGGTGTAACGTGGCCAAAGTGCACAAACCGTGAATCACTAACTGAGGAATATATTGAGAGATAATGTATGGGGTCACAAAACCAGTGCACACAGGTCACAAGAATTTGCACCCGAAGCCAACTGTATGTTGAAAGAAATGTATACGTGTAATGCACCTAATTGCGAAACAGTAGCCATGACTCAAAACAAAACCTGTACATAAGGCAGGAGATTTTCAGCGATCGGGGAGCATTCGTCCCAGGATGAGTGACTCCCCTGTTGACTTGTATAAAGTTGCTTTACTGAACAAACCTCCAGACTCCGAGTGATTGATTGGGAATAAGGCGGACGTCGACCCTTTATATCAGAGGGTCCGTCTCGGGGAGAAGAAGCTCTCCCGGTTTACCTGTACACCCATACAGCCCTTAAAAGGGGCCACGCAGGGCCAAACAAAATTAGAGGGAACATTACCTAGGAGTCTTCGTAGACTTGATGCGAAATATGTCCAACCAATGAAAGCAGCCATCAACAAAGCTAATAAGATGTTGAACTACTAGGCCAGAACAGAATACAGGTCAGAAGAGGTAATGATCAAACTATACAGTGTTCTGGTCACACCACATCTTGAATACTGCAGCCAGTTTTGGCCACCAAGAAATAAGATACTTTCAAGCACTGGAGACAGTGCGGAGAAGAGCCATGAGGTTGATCCCCAGGGTCAGGAGGTTGATTGGATAGACTTGGGCTTTTCAGCCTGGGAAAGGAGGTATCTGAGAGGTGATTTTACAAAGGTACACAAGATTGTTAAGTCTATAGAAAAAGTTAACCCAGAATAATACATTAAATTAAACTGCAGAAGCAGAACTAAGGGACACAGGTTCAAACTAGTACAGAATTAGGCAATTTTAGGACAGATATCAGTACATTCACACAGAGTGATAAACATGTGGAATAAACTTCCAGATGGAGTAGTGGAGACAACAAAACATGTAAGCATTTAAGAAACTATTAGGTGCTAAAATGGAGTGATGTTAGGATCTCTCTGAATGGATATATTATGACCTGAATGGCCTTCCTCATCCGTAATTATCTGGTGATATCACCGTGTTGATATTTATGTTACTTGGTATGTTTGGAAGTGCATTTTGTGATGTTATTTGACATTCTGGATTTTGCCACTCACCTCCATTACCTTTGAATTTCTTCATCATATAATTAGCAGTCTTGTACGTGCCACAGCATAACATCTTTCAAAGGTGTCCCACCTCCAAAGTATCTTGTGTCTGTAGAGTAAAGAAATATTGTGATTGGCCTATATAACCACTATCTGTTGTTAGCAACTAAATATCCAATTGACTAAATGTGAACAAATCAAAAGTAGTAAAAAATACCAGTGAGGAACAATCAACCAGCAGAAAACCAACCTATCAAATCCCAGCAAAATGTCAACTGTGTCTCAGTAGTAGCACTCTCGCCTCTGAGTCACAACGCTGTGGGTTCAAGTCCCACTCCAGGGACCTGAGCACATAATCTAAGCTGACACTCAGTACTGAGTGAGTGCTGCAGTGTCAGAGGTGCCAACTTTCGGATGAAACGTTAAACCAAGACCCTGTCTGCCCTCTCAGGAGGACATAAAAGGTCCCATGGTATATTTCAAAGAAGAGCAGGGAGTTCTCCCCAGCGTCCTGGCCAATATTTCTCCTTCAACCAACACCTAAAAACAGATTATCTGGTCATTATCACATTACAGTTTTTTGCACCTTGCCGTGTGTAAATTGGCTGCTGTGTTTACTTACCTTACAACAGTGGCTACACTCAAAGTACTTCATTGGCTGTGAAGCACTTTGGGACATTGAGGTTATGAAAGGCACTATATAAATGCAAGTCTTTCTTTCAAAAAAAATCGATAAATCACTCAATTCTTTTAAGCATCCATGCTGTTTCTTGGGCCAGCTGACGATACAAACCTAAAAAAGTTAGAAAATAACACACAAAAAACTGAAATAATTCAGCAAAATAACATTTCAACTTGCCTACAAAATCGTCCTTTTCCTGTTTGAGACCTATTAAGTTTTTCCTCCCAGAGACCTCACACTGTAGGGTAGGGAGTGGGGCTCAGGCTCCTCACTCCCCCGCCCGCTGGAAAAGTGAGGGCTCTAACTCCTCGGCCTCCTTTGTAGGGTGGCTGGAAATTGAAAGAAATATTTCCTTGGTGTTCAGGGGTCCCAGGCCACAACCTAGACCTGTAACCCAGTGGTGCCCACTACCCCCAGTAGGCTGGCCAGTAAGCATTGCTTCACTGGGTGTCCCAACCACCCATCCTGCCCCTATCTGCTCTCAGGCCAGGGATGCAGGAACTCCTGCCATTGGAAGTCCCCACCCGCTCTTTGTTTAGGGTGAGCAGAGGCTCTGCTCCCAACAGGCCAATCAGGAACTTCAACATAAGCTTAACAATCACCATTTTCAGGTCCCAGCCTAATTTGCCGCCCTTCCGGCACATTCTCACTGGAGTTACAGACGGATTGTGCCACAATGTTAATTAGTAATTACGGTTCAAATGAACACATGCAGATGTCAGCCTTGAATAACCCTGTTACCTGATCAGCCAATGATATTTAAATCTTCAACTCCTACAGCTGTAAGTGCCACTGCCCTCGGGGGAGTCACTCACTGCCCTGAAACTCCTTTCCTGCTTGTGGGTATTGGTGTTACTTCGGTAAATTCCAACTAAACAGGCTTTAGTTAATGGAGTAACATTATGTCATCAAAGTAGTTGATTGAGTGAAGCCCCCAGAAAATTCAAGAAATGTGCATGCATTTCTAGGTCAGGGCATGTGACTTTGAGCCCTGGTTAGACACATGAGCTGAGTTTTAGTGACATGTTACACTGAGGTGCTATGCCATGGAGTACGCAGCCGGAGGTTCCCCTCTTCTCCCTCCCTTCCTCCACACAGACAATCAACAGGGTATCTGGGATAGGCAAGGCTCCTTCATGGAGGGAGGGAAACGAAGGATAGTTTAACGCACACCACTCACTCTCCTGGCAACCAGCTCAAAAGCAGCGTAGGCTTCGACTGTGGTTACCTAGGAAACCTCACACTCGAAGACGCAGGAATCATGCAGGGGGAAACCCAAGGTTAAACAAAAGCAGCAGAGAATATGGCAGCCATTTTACCTCACAGAATCTTTTATACATTCAGACCTCTGAATCCTGTTGTGGTCTGGCACTCTTGTTCATTAGTAGTGATGGTGACGTTTCCAGCTTTGTAGATTTTGCACTGCGTTCCTATAGAGATACAAAGAGATTGTGTGTTTCTGACTCCCTTTCTCTCAAATGATAGTTGGGGTCATGCAAAGCCAGTGAGGACATTACTAAATAATGCAGCACTTCCACCCTTCAGGGTATGGCGAGAAACTCCCTGGCCGTCCCAACACACTCCTTTTAACTCCAACAGGAGTGTGCCGGAATGAGGCTGGGAGCCGGCCTTGCAGCGGGGACTCTGGGCTGGAGTTTCGGTCCCAAAGCCAGCAGTGGAAGTGGGGACAGAGATTCCCAGTGCTGGGAGCTGCCGCGTCCCCCGCTCTGAGTGGGATCATCAGCCCCTTGGCAGTAGCGGGCCTGGGGTCCACAGCAAGCCTGGGAGTGGGGCCCAGTCTGGTGGGAGTGGGGCCCTGTTTGGAATCGTGATTGGGGGGCCTGACTTTTTGCATCTGTGGTGGGTGGGCCAGAGCCACTTTCCCCACCCTTTCTATTGATAAAACAGGCCCCTGACCTTGGACACTCCAGTGGGGACAGATACCGAGGCTTCCAGCGGCCTATTTTTGGGATTCACAGCCCATGGGTCTTCGAGTCAATTACTTCATGGGGATAGATTCTGTCAGATTAAATGGGGATTTATTTTTAGGCTTTCGTTCGGTATTTTCTGCCTTTGTGAATTAAGTTGCTGAATTAATAATTCATTTATCGACCAATCTTTTTACATTTCTTAATGAAATAATGAAATGAATTGAGCAGACATATCTCTGATGATAAAGTTACACTTACATTTGCCCATAGTCTTTCTATGGGGTTTTGCATTGCAAGCTGCTGTCAGCCAAACAGCACAACTAGGCATCTGGGACCTGTGTGAGCAGGGTGAGCAACTGTGTATCTCCTTAACCAATCAGATAGAAGAATCGTTAATGAACAGCTCAGAGTCTGAACCAGGAAGTGTCAGTTAGAATAGTGAATTCAATGTCAAATTAAGCACAGAAAGCGAAAGAAAGATTTGATTAAGAGAGAGAAAAGAAAGGAAAAGGGAAAAAAAAGTCTTTTAATTTAAATTTACTTTTTATTAATCTCCAAGAATAATTAGAAGTTGAAGAAATGAGACTCAATAATTGTAAAAGGTGCTTTTCAGTGCCAGAGAGGTTGTTTGGTACTAATTAAGAATCATAGAAATTTATGGCACAGAACGAGGCCATTTGGCCCATCTTATCTGCTGGCTAAAAAAGAGCAATCCATCCTAATCCCAATTTCCAGCTCTTGGCCCAGAGCCTGTAGGTTACGGCACAGCCGGTGCACATCCAAGTACTTTTTAAATGTGATGAGGGTTTCTGCCTCTACCACCCTTTCAGGCAGTGAGTTCCAGCCTCCCCGCCCAAAAAAAGTTCTCCTCAACTCCCCTCTAATCCTTCTACCAATTACTTTAAATCTATACCCCCTGGTTATTGACCTCTCTGCTAAAGGAAATAGGTCCTTCCTATCCACTCTATCTAGGCCCCTCATAATTTTATACACCTCAATTAAATCTCCCCTCCGCCTCCTGTGTTCCAAAGAAAACAACCCCAGCCTATCCAATCTTTCCTCATAGCTAAAATCCTCCATTCTAGGCAACATCCTTGTAAATCTCCTCTGTACCCTCGCTAATGCAATCACATATTTCCTGTAATGTGGTGACCAGAATTGTAAACAGTATTCTAGCTGTGGCCTAACTAGTGTTTTATACAGTTCAAACATAACCTCCCTGCTCTTATATTCTATGCCTCGGCTAATAAACGGGTTGGAATAAACGGGTCTTTTTCCGAGTGGCAGGCAGTGACTAGTGGGGTACCACAGGGATCGGTCCTTGGACCCCAGCTAGTCACAATATATATTAATGATCTAGACAAGGGAACTAGATGTAATATCTCCAAATTTGCAGACAACACAAAGCTGGGTGGGCGTGTGTGCTGTGAGGAGGATGCCGAGAAACTCCAGGATGATTTGGATAGGTTGGGTGGTTGGGCAAAAGCATGGCAGATGCAATATAACGTGGATAAATGCAAGGTTATCCACTTTGGTGGCAAAAACAAGAAGGCAGATTATTATCTGAATGGCAATAGATTGGGAGAAGGGGAAGTGCAACGAGACCTGGGTGTCCTTGTGCACCAGTCGCTGAAGGTAAGCATGCAGGTGCAGCAGGCAGTTAAGAAGGCAAATGGTGTGTTGGCCTTCGTAGCGAGAGGGTTTGAATACAGGAACAAGGATGTCTTGCTGCAGTTGTACAGGGCCTTGGTGAGACCATATCTTGAGTATTGTGTGCAGTTTTGGTCGCCTTACCTGAGGAAGGATGTTCTTGCCATGGAAGGAGTTCAGCGAAGATTCACCAGGCTGATACCTGGGATGGCAGGAATGACGTATGAGGAGAGATTGGGATAATTGGGCTTGTACTCGCTGGAGTTTAGAAGGCTGAGAGGGGATCTTATTGAAACTTATAAAATTCTGACAGGACTAGACAGACTAGATGCAGGAAGGATGTTCCCGATGGTCGGGGAGTCCAGAACCAGGGGTCACAGTCTAAGGATAAGGGGTAAGCCATTTAGGACAGAAATGAGGAGGAGTTTCTTCATCCAGAGAGTGGTGAACCTGTGGAATTCTCTACCACAGAAGGCAGTAGAGGCCAATTCATTAAATATATTCAAGAAGGAGTTGGATATATTTCTTAAGGCTAAAGGGATCAAGGGGTATGGGGAGAAAGCAGGGACTGGGTACTGAAATTGGATGATCAGCCATGATCGCATTGAATGGCGGAGCAGGCTCGAGGGGCCGAATGGCCTACTCCTGCTCCTATCTTCTATGTTTCTATGTTTCTATGAAGGAAAGTATCCCGTATACCTTCTTAACCACCTTATCTACCTGTCCTGCTACCTTCGGGGATCTGTGGACATGCACTCCAAGGTCCCTCTGTTCCTCTACACTTCTCAGTATCCTACCATTTATTGTGTATTCCCTTGCCTTATTAGCCCTCCCCAAATGCATTACCTCACACTTTTCTGGATTGAATTCCATTTGCCATTTTTCTGCCCACCTGACCAGTCCATTGATTTCTTCCTGCAGGCTACAGCTTTCTTCCTCACTATCAATCACACGGCCAATTTTTGTATATTCTGCAAACTTCATAATCATGCCCACTACATTGAAGTCTAAATCATTGATATATACCACAAAAAGCAAAGGACCCAGTACTGAGCCCTGCGGAACCCCACTGGAAACAGCCTTCCAGTCACAAAAACACCCATCCGCCATTACCCTCTGCTTCCTGCCCCTGAGCCAATTTTGGATCCAACTTGCCACTTTCCCTTGGATCCCATGGGCTTTTACTTTTCTGGCCCGTCTGCAATGTGGGACCTTATCAAAAGCCTTGCTAAAATCCATGTTGACTACATCAAATGGGCTACCCTCGTCGACCCTCCTTGTTACCTCCTCAAAAAATTCAATCAAGTTAGTCAGATACAACCTTCCCTTAACAAATCTATGCTGACTGTTCTTGATTAATCTGTGCCTCTCTAAATGACAATTAATACTATCCCTCAGAATTTTTTCCAATAATTTGCCCACCACGAGGTTAGGCTGACTGGCCTGTAATTATGCAGTCAATCCCTTTCTCCCTTTTTAAACAACGGTACAACGTTAGCAGTACTCCAGTCCTCCGGCACCACACCTGTAGCCAGAGAGGATAGGAAAATGATGGTCAGAGCCTCTGCTATTTCTTCCCTTGCTTCTCTTAACAGCCTGGGGTATATTTCATCCGGGCCTGGTGGTTTATCTACTTTCAAAGATGCTAAACCCCTTAATACTTCCTCTCTCACTAATCTCATCTAATATTTCATGCTCCTCCTTAACTACAATGTCTGCATCGTCCTAGTCTTCTGTGAAGACAGATGCAAAGTAGTCATTAAAAATCATACCCACGTCTTCCGCCTCCACATACAGATTATGTTTTTGGTCTCTAATAGGCCCTACTCTTTCTTTAGTTACCCTCTTGCTCTTTATGTATTTATAAAACATCTTTGGGTTTCCCTTGATTTTACTTGCCAATATTTTTTCATACCCTCTCTTTGCCTTCCTGGTTTCCTTTTTAATTTCACCCCTGCACTTTCTATACAACTCTAGACTTTGTGCAGTATTGAGCTTGCGGTAACTGACACGAGCTTCCCTTTTTTGCCTTATCCTACTCTGTATACAGCTTAACATCCAGGGGGCTCTAGATTTGGGAGTCGCACCCTTTTTTTTTTACTCTGAACTCTCATTATCACCTCCTTGAACACCTCCCACTGCTGATACTGATTCACTTTCAAGTAGCAGTTTCCAGTCCACTTTTACTAAATCACATCTCAGCTTCGTAAAATTTGCCTTTCCCCAATTGAGAACTTTTATTCCTGGTCTATCTTTGTCCTTTTCCATAACTGCACTAAATCAAACTGAATTATGCTCACCCACTGATACCCCGTCCACCTGCCCAGCTTTAGTCCCTAAAACCATGTCCAGAACCGTCCCGTCCCTCATTGGGTTTGCTATGTACTGGCTAAAAAAGTTCTCATGAATGCATTTTAAGAATTCTGAGCCCTCTATACCTTTTACACTAATTCTATCTCAGTTAATATATATTAGGGTAGTTGAATTCTCCTACTATTACTGCCCTATTGTTTTTGCATTTCTCAGAAATTTCCCTAAATATTTGCTCTTCTATCTCCCTCTGACTATTCGGGGGTCTATAGTACACTCCCAGAAGTGTGGTTGCCCCTTTTTTGTTCTTCAGTTCAACCCGTATGGTTTCATTTGATGATCCTTCTAACATATCATCCCTCCTCACAGCTGTAATTGTTTCTTTAACCAATATTGCAACCCCTCCCTCCTTTTTTTCCCGTTCTCTATCTTGTCTGAAAACGTTGTAACCAGGAATGTTGAGCTGCCATTCCTGCCCTTCTTTCAGCCATGTTTCAGTAATAGCTATGATACCATACTTCCGCATGTCTATCTGTGCCCTCAGCTGCTCTGCCTTATTCACTAGACTCCTTGCACTGAAGTATATACCATTAAGCACTGCCAAACCCCTTTGTTGTCTATTTTTTAGCCTTTGTTTCCTCTGCCTTCTAAACTCACTTACTAATTTTCTGCCTTCCATTTCCAGCTTTGATTCTCTCCCTTCTGTATCTACACTCAGGTTCCCATCCCCCTGTCAAGCTAGTTTAAACCCTCTCCAACTAGAAACCCCCACCAAGCCCCCCCTGCCCTCCCCCCCCGCAAAGGTATTGGTCCCGGCTCTGTTGAGGTGCAACCCGTCCGGCCTGTACAGGTCCCACCTCCTCCAGAACCAGTCCTAATGCCTCAGGAATCTAAAGCCCTCCCTCCTGCACCATCTCTCCAGTCATGCATTCATCCACTCTCTCCTCCTAATTCTGTACTCCCTAGCGTGTGGCACCAGGAGTAATCTGGAGATTACTACCTTTGAAGTCCTGCTTATTAATCTCTTTCCTAGCTCCCTAAATTCTGCCTGCAGGACTGCATTTCCTCTTTCTACCTATGTCATTGGTACCGATATGGACCATGACCTCTGGCTGTTCACCCTCCCCCCTCAGAATGTCCTGCAGCCACTCAGTGACATCCTTGACCCTGGCACCAGGGAGGCAACGTACCATCCTGGAGTCACGTCTGCGACCACAGAAACATCTGTCTGTTCCCCTACCTATTGAATCCCCTATCACTATTGCTTTCCTGAACTTCCCCCTCCCCCTGTACAGCTGAGCCACCCATGGTGCCGTGGTTATAGAGCGAGATACATTCGGGGGACTCCTGCACTGACTGCTTGGTCCTTCTTGTCTGTCTGGCAGTTACCTATTCCCTCTCTGCCTGCAAACTCTAAAGCTGCGGAGTGACCACCTCCTGAAACGTACTATCCACATAGCTCTCAGCCTCGTGGATGCCAGCCGCTGCTTAATGCTGAAACCCAGAGCTCGAACTCCTCCAGCTGACGACACTTCCTACACATGTGGTTGTCCAGGACATGGGAAGCATCCTGGATTTCCCACATGGCGCAGGACGGGACTGAGGTGCCCTGCCGTGCCTCTATTTATTGGACTATTAACTAAACTTCTTAGTTTAACCCACTGCCCTAACTTAGAGAGAAAAAAGGCAAAATTATTTAATCAAATTTAACAAGAACCACTGAGATAATAAACACAAAGAATGATTAGGTATCTAGCTACTTAACTTAGAATCCTCAGGTTCTGTGGCTCCACTCCTCCTTTTGAGTTGGACGTGACAAACCGCCTTCCTCCTCCCCACCAAATGCCTACTATCACCAAATTCTTCCAATCTGCTTGTGCTCCACTACGATTGCAATTCAAATCAAATCAAATCAAATCAAATCAACTTTTATTGTCATTGTTAGTGCACAAGTGCAGCACAACGAAATGTAGGCTTGCGGCTCCCGAGAGTGTACAATTTGGATTAGGACACTTAAACATTTCAACATACATCTGTACATATATATTAGCATAAATATGACCATAATAAAGTGCATCGGCAGATGTGCAGGCTTTAGTGTTTATTTGTGGAGTTCAGTAGGATGACAGCCCTGGGAAAGAAACTGTTCCTAAATCTGGCCGTACGGGTGCGAATGCATCTGTAGCGTCTTCCAGATGGTAGGAGGGCGAACAGACTGTGGCTGGGGTGGGTAGGGTCTTTGATGATGGACCGTGCCCTCCGTAGGCAGCGTTGCTGATATATATGTTCTATGGTCGGTAGCCGGGTGCCGGTAATGCATTGGGCAGTTTTGACTACCCGCTGCAGGGCTTTCCGGTCGTGGGAGCTACAGCTGCCGTACCATACCGTGATACAGTTTGTCAGGATGCTCTCTATAGTGCAGCGGTAGAAGTTAGAGAGGATCGGGGGTGACAGATTACATCCCTTCAGCCTCCTCAAGAAATAAAGCCGCTGCTGGGCCTTCTTCACCAGAGAGGAGGTGTTGAGGGACCAGGAGAGGTCTTCCGTGATGTGGACCCAGCTCTGTCTCCAAGCTTACCACAATTAAAACTTCCCACACTGTTAAAAGGGTACTTAGACTGGAATGGGCAGGGCCTAACTTTTCTTGGTGAGTTTAGTCCGTATCTACGATGACAATACACGAACTTCAGGCCATTCAATTCTTTTGAATGGTGAGTCAGACGGCCAGATGCCATTTTCTGGAAGCTTGCAGAGCAACATCACATCTCGGACAGCAACTTCCGGATTTCCATGTTTAACTGTGCATGTACACTCGCTGGAAGTTGCTGTCCAATTTGCGCATAAATAACGGTGGGTGCTGTTAGCCTCTCCATTATATTCACTGCAAAATCCAGTCCATTCTCTTTAACAAACCAATATTGACAGGCCCCGCTGGAGATACGGTGCTCGGTGACCCAGGAAAGTCCCATCAAGTAAGGCTGGGAGAGTCATCCGGGAATCTGAGGGCCCAGCATGTGCAGTGTCTTATAGCTACAATGGGGGGGTCACCCTGACTTTTTTTTCATTTGTTTTTATGGGATCTGGGCATCGCTGGCAAGGCCAGCATTTATTGCCCATCCCTAATTGCCCTTGAGAAGGTGGTGAGCCGCTTTCTTGAACCACTGCAGTCCTTGTGGTGAAGATATTCCCACAGTGCTGTTAGGGAGGGAGTACCTGGATTTTGACCCAGCGACGATGAAGGAACGGCGATATACTTCTAGGTCAGGATGGTGTGTGACTTGGAGGGGAACTTGGAGGTGGTGGTGTTCCCATGCGCCTGCTGCCCTTGTCCTTCTAGGTGAAAGAGGTCATAGGTTTGGGAGGTGCTGCCAAAGAAGCCTTGGCAAGTTGCTGCAGTGCATCTTGTAGATAGTACACACTGTAGCCACGGTACGCCTGTGGTGGAGGGAGTGAATATTTAAGGTGGTGGATGGGGTGCCAATCAAACGGGTTGCTTTGTCCTGGATGTTGTTGAGCTTCTTGAGTGTTCTCGGAACTGCACTCATCCATGCAAGTGGAGAGTATTCCATCACACTCCTGACTTGTACCTTGTAGATGGTGGAAAGGCTTAGGGGAGTCAGGAGGTGAGACACTCGCCACAGAATACCCAGCCTCTGACCTGCTCTTGTTGCCACAGTATTTATGTGACTGGTCCAGTTACATTTCTGGTCAATGGTGACCCCCCAAGATGTTGATGGTGGGAGATTCGTTGATGGTAATGCCATTGAATGTCAAGGGGAGGTGGCTAGAATCTCGCTTGGCACTTCTGTGGCACAAATGTTACCTGCCACTTATCAGCCCGAGCCTGAACGTCATCCAGGTCTTGTTGCATGCGGGCATGGACTGCTTCATCATCTGAGGAGTTGTGAATGGCACTGAAGACTGTGCAGTCATCAGCGAACATCCCCATTTCTGACCTTATTTTGGAGGGAAGTTCATTGATGAAGCAGCTGAAGATGGTTGGGCCTAGGACACTGCCCTGAGGAACTCCTGCAGCGATGTCCTGGGGCTGTGATGATTGACCTTCAACCACCACAACCATCTTCCTTTGTGCTAGGTATGACTCCAGCCAGTGGAGCGTTTTCCCCCTGATTCCCATTGACTTCAGTTTTACTAGGGCTCCTTGATGCCAGACTCAGCCAAATGCTGCCTTGATGTCAAGGGCTGTTACACTCCCCTCGCCTCTGGAATTCAGCTCCTTTGTCCATGTTTGGACCAAGGCTGTAATGAGATCGGGAGCTGAGTGGTCTTGGCAGAACCCAAACTGTGCATCAGTGAGCAGGTTTTTGACTGAGAGCCCTGGTGGGGGGGGAGGTCACCCAGAGTGAGGGGTTCACCCTGAGTGAGAGCCCAAGGGGGGGTCACCCTGAGTGAGAGCCTGAGGCTGAGTCACCCTGAGAGAGGGGGGGTCACCCTGAGTGAGAGCCTGAGGGGGAGTCACCCTGAATGAGAGCCTGAGGGGGAGTCACCCTGAGTGACAGCCTGAGGGTTGTCACTCTGAGTGTGAGGTGGGTCACTCTGAGTGAGTACAGGGGTTCCACCCTGAGTGAGAGCCCGAGGAGGGGTCACTCTGAGTCAGAGCCTGAGAGGGGTGTGTGGGGATGGGGGCAGTCAGCTCTCCCGGTGGGGAACTGTTGTCTTTGTTTGGGGAGCTGGCCGTGGAGCCAGAACACAGAGTAAAACATCAAACTCCTCGACTCAAATCCCGAAATGTGGGCAGAAGGGCGATGAGATTTCTTTATTTTTGTGTGGATGTTTGGGACTTTTCTGAAGCAGGTCATGGAAGTGGTGGTGGGTCAGCCAGACACAGGGCGCCGGGACTGGGACACTGGGACCGGCTCCTTCAGCTGTTGGGAGTCAGGAGGAAAGCTCCCGGGGAAACTCCCTGGCGTTGCTCCCGCTCCCTGGTCTGTGGATAGCTCGGGGCTTCACTTAGAGGGACGGGTGGCTGGGATCTCCACCAGGGCAGGAGCATCTGATGCTGGCGAGGTGGCGGGACCCCAGGAGCAGGACAATGTCACACGGTATGGGATCTGGGGCAGTCAGCATCACCGGAAAGCAGCGCTTTCCTTCTGCGTATTAGCAGGTAGTCGAGGCTGTGCAGACTCGGCGGGCGGGCAAGGCGGAGGGAGGGGAGGGGAGGGGGGCGTTGGTGATTGAACCTCTGATAATATTTCCGCTTTTATCTTGCGGGGAGCTGTGGCAGTTTGTCAGCGCACTCTTTGTGTAGCCGCTGCTCCATCTGCAGAGCAGACAGGTAGCGAGCGGGGCCAGGCGCTCTGTGCAAACCGCAGTTCCCGGCGAGGAGCTTCCCCGGGCCGGGGGGGACCTGCTCTCCAAAGCCAGCTGCGCTCACTCGCTCGGCATGTCCTCCAGAACCACACTGCAGTCGCTGCTGATCCTGGCACTGGTCTCCGCAGGTGGGTCACCCCCTCTCACCACAATGGAAAACTTATCCTTTCAATAATCAGCTATTATTAACGAATCTTAGTTGGTTTGGTTTGCCTCTTGCTTCCTTTATTTCCTCCTCCCCTTTACAGATTCCTCCTGTCTCTTGTGTATGTCATTCTCTCTCCGTGGTGCCCTGATCATTTGGATGTAAAGGGTTTCGGGACGTCCTGAGGTGAAAGGCGCAATATAAGTCTCCAACCTTTGCCAGCTCTGATGAAAGGTCAAGCGAATAATATCGACTCATTTAAGGGGAGGCTAGACAAGCATGTGAGGGAGAAGGGAATAGAGGGTTCTGCTGAGAGAGTTAGATGAGGAAGATGGGAGGAGGCTCGAGTGGAACATAAATGAGGCATGGACTGGTTGGGCCGAATGGCCGGTTTCTGGGCCGTATATCCAATGTAATCCTTGTGACTTGAAATGGTAACTCTGTTTCTCTCTGTATAGTTGCTGCCTGACCTGCTGAACTTTTCCAGCATCTTGTGGTTTTTTTATATCAATGTAAATCTTTCTTTCTCTACAGTTACCGGGAATCCCGTGCTGCGTGTGCGTCAGTTCCCCGACAGCCTGAACCGGATCAAAGGTGACAATGTGAGCTTGTATTGCACCTTCCCGTTTGCCAAGGATAAAGCAAGTGTCCAAGTGCACTGGTGGAGGGAGGGCGAGCGCAGATTCCTGGAGGCAAAGGGTGACAGCAGGCATCAATTTGAAATTGTGAATAAAGCCAGCGCCGCCTTTCACCTCCTGAATGTGGGCACCTCGGACTCGGGCCTTTATTACTGCCGAGTGAACCACGCGGGCCAAGTGGGGAATGGGACCGGCTCAAGGCTCCTGGTAACCGGTGAGTGTCACATTTAATCCTCTGGCTGAAGATGTCCCGTGTAGCTGCAGCTCGCCCCGTCACTGGAGGCTCGTCCTGATCCGTTCTCGCCGACTTTACAAGTTAGTGAGAGGGAGATGAATAGAGCCGTGGCAATGCTCTAAACTTACACTGGAATCACTGGCCGGCGCTGGCACCAGCTCGCTCGGGACGTCCCGAACTGCCCAGGCGTGGTGTGTGTCCAGGAGGGAGTCCTGACCCACAGAGCCGGTGAGGCCAAACTGAGACATGGGATCCACGTATTTCTGTCATTGAGACTGGGATCATCTCACTCAATAAGTATTGGTGTGAGATTAAAGAGGGGGAAGTTACAGACTGTTATAACTCAGCTATTCCACAGTCCGTTACTCCGTAAATTGTTCTTCTCCTGGGCTGCAAAGGTCTCAACAAAAGGAGATTTTTAACTACCGCGGCGACCCTCTGCAGTAAAACAAGAAACCCTGGATTTTATCGAAATTATGTGTGTCCGGCCCGAGCTCCCGGTGCAGTGCCAGCGCCCCGGAGCTGAAGGATTTCTGTGTGGGCAGACACCTGATGGCGGGTCGCTGTCCATTAAATCCCCGGCCCCCGGCCCCGCACCTGCAGCTCCCGCTAAAACCCCACGGCGGAGACGACTTTCTGTTTGCTTCAGGGTGGAATCTGGCCCCTTTTAACTCAGGTGAACTACCCCGTGTAATGTGCAATCATAGAATCATAGAAATTTACGGCACAGAAGGAGGCCATTTCGGCCCATGGTGTCCGCGCCGACCCACGAGGAGTTATCCAGCCTAATCCCACTTCCCAGCTCTTGGTCCGTAGCCCTGTAGGTTATGGCACTTCAAGTGCATATCCAAGTACTTTTTTAATGAGGGTCTCTGCCTCTACCACCCTTCCAGGCAGTGAGTTCCAGACCTCCCACCACCCTCTGGGTGAAAACATTTCTCCTCAAATCCCCTCTAAACCTCCAACCAATTACCTTAAATCTATGCCCCCTGGTTGTTGGCCCTTCTGCTAAGGGAAATAGGTCCTTCCAATCCACTCTATCTAGGCCCCTCATAATTTTATACACCCCAGTCCTCCCCAAGTTCAATTCTTACCGACTTTCTCCGATAAATTCACCGATTTTTAAATATTGACGGTCGGTTTTTAATTATTTGAATCCAAGTAATAAGGGATTTCCCAGCCCCCCAATTCTCTGCTTTTTATTCAATATATTGTGTTCCACCCGGACACCCGCGGTGTGATATCCCCAACCCTCTCCAGCTCTTCAAAAATACAAGCAAATCTCTAATCAATACAAATCCGACTGAAAGTATTCCCACAACTCATACAATCAGCAAAAGAGAAGTGAACAAATCTGCAAGTGTTTGTTGAGATTTTTTTTTAAGATAGTGGGATATTATGGTATGATATGGTATGTATTACATTCTCCTATCAGTTATTTAACCGATGGATTACCTGGTTTATTTTATGCTATAATTGCCGGTTTTATCAGGTTAACCGGTCTGTAATATTTCATCAACACTTGGCACATTTACATCAAATTCCTCTATTGGTTATTTTAACGGAGATATTAACTTGTTTTTTTTACACTGCGATTGAGGTTTTGCCCGCTTTTCGCTCCCATAATCTGACTAAAGTGTTGCTCCTAATTTTGAACTGGATTTAATGTCCATATAATCGGAAACATTCCCAGAATATTAAATAAAATAATTTTGAAACGAAGATCTGTCTCAGCAAGTACAGGGAGAAGTGATCCGGGTCTCATTGAATGGAGGGGCCCAACCTTTTCCTACAAAGGGAGTTGCAGCAGTCAGTCTCAGCCGGAGTTGGTGAAATCTGGTGTTCAGCATGAGCTAGAATGCGCGCCACCTCCCAGCGGGAAGAGAATTCATCTTCAGATACTTGAACCATGCTGACTGATATAAGGGCTAAGGCTGGGAATCCAGCTCTCGTGTGTCTGTTTATTTGGGCACTTGAGCCGCTTTCTTCATTTCTCGGACCGCTACCCATTACACAAGAAGACGCTTTTTCTGCCTCCGTTTCTCTCGGGATTTCTTGCCTCACCTCAACCGGGCTGTGTGATTTTAGGAGAGGAGAAAGGTCTGTGCGGTAGCTGGTTGTTAAACCGTGAAACAAACAGGATATATTTATTACTCGCCCAGCTTGTGTTTTGCCGTTTACAGGAAGACCAGAAACTCGTCAGTTTTATGATGCTTTGAAATTGCTCATGACCTTTTCGATTTTGATGTAAGATTTCATCAGCAAACCAAATTACTTTGAAGTGGCCATCGGCTGGCCATGCTCCTGAGTTCTGAGTCTAGTGCGCTTTAGAGAGAACGGCCACCGAGGGTTTGAAATCCAACTGTGCAGCATTAATAAGCAAAGGGTTTATTGGTAAAATAGCGAACAGATTGGTGAATAATACCGGAGTGCACGGTTTCAACTGTTGGATTACCGGTACCAACCCATTTGTAAAATGTATTCAACCTACTAACTTTATCCCATGTACTTATTATGGGTTACCAGTGTACTCGGAATCTCTCATTCCTTCGGCTATTTGAGCAACATTAACTTGCATTTCTGTCGCGCTCCCCACATGCAGAGAGACGCCTCGCCGCTCTTTTCGGGACACTGGGCAAAGAGTAGATTGTGAGCAGGAAGGGGGGGAGGGAAGAGGCTTTTGAAGGCAGGGCATGAGTTGTAATAAAGGTTGTAGGTGCCGGAGAAAGAGTTCCAGGGGAATGAAAGGGTGACCAGTGATGGGGCATCGGAAAACAGGGAGCAGGCCGGAGTTGGGCCAGTGGTGGGGGTGGGGGGGAGGCGGTGCTTGTAGGAACGTGCAGCCGGTTGGGCATCGCCGAAATGGGATGTGTATATCCATGGCATTGCTCTCACAATTTGAGGGATTTGAAGGCAAGGATGAGGATTTGAAAGTCAATTGGCTGGAGTATGGGGAGTCAATGGACCTGGGCAGGGACAGGGTGGTGAGTGTGAGGGTGGGGACCCAGATGGCCGTGCTTTGGACGGGTTTTAGTTCATTGGAGAAACTCGGGGTAGTAACGTTAACGAGGCTCGGGCAGCAGAGAGGGAGAGGCTCGGGCAGCAGAGAGGGAGAGGCTCGGGCAGCAGAGAGGGAGAGGCTCGGGCAGAGGCGTGCAGAATTAGAGCTGTCATGGTCTCACTCGGGTGTTGGGTCAAATACTGAGCTTGGAATTGAGCTGTACACCAAGGCTCCACATTTCTTGGCTTGACCCGACGGGGCCGCTGGGCAGGTTGATGGTGTGCAGGGGTTCATAAGAACTGAAGATGACTTGTATTCAGTTTTACTGACATCTAGCTGGAGGTCCATATCTTAAAATCAGAAAGGCGGCTGGAGAGGTGGTGACGGCTTTGGGATCAAGGGAGGGGGGATAGCATATAAATGAAGGTAAAGATACCAAGCATCGAGTACAGGGATAAGCAGAAGTGACTGTGCAGACACGCGAAAAGAAGCGGCTGGTGACAATATAACCTCAATGATGTGACAAGTAGGATTAGGACGCTGTGAGAGCAATGCTATGGATATACACAGCGGTTAGAGGATGGTGGGGTCAACATTGTTGGAGGCAATGGAGAGGTTGGGGGAGAGCCAGCCGTGGTCTGTTACATACAACTTTATTCCTTACTTCAACCAGCATGGTTTGATGCTGTAGAAGCCTCAGTGTGAGGTCTCGGGCAGGGAATGGTAGGAGAGATGGGAGTGTAATTGTTTGGCAACGATGCGTCTCAGGTGAGCGTAGGAAAGTTCGAGATGGATGCTATATTGCAGAGAATGGAAGGGTCGAGAAAGATATGAACTCGTTGACTTTAAGCAGTGGTAAACCTGCCGCAATAGTAAAGGAAGGCATTTCAGATGAGCAATTCTTTCACTCGGATCCTACAGTGTGATTTCCAGATTGGTTCACTGCTGTCGGCGCTGCGCCTGTTCCTCTGACAGAGGAATGGGAATGAATTCCTGTTACCGGTGCCACATCCGTTCCTCGGGATCTTGCTCTGCCGGTCAACGTGCTCTGCCTCAACAACCCATCGAATCTGAGTAAAACAGGAAAGCAGTGTAAAAAAATAAACATAGAAATAAAAAGTCTATTCGGCCCAACATCCCCACTCCTTCCACAAGCTTAGTACCCCAGAAGGGAGATCATGTACTAAACTCTGTCACTGTTTCTGTATAAACTCCCCTCCTGGGCACACTGCCACTATCCAGAAGGGGATAGAGGGCAGTTTATATAGAAACAGCGACATTACTATACCGGGTATGAGCTCCCATATTATTCAGAGTTAAATATCCTTCCCGGCCCTTCACTCTGAGCCGGTTTGATGGGTCGGGAGGTAAGTTAACTCAGTCCGGCAGCTCCACAACAGAATGGGTCTCAGGAAAGGGAAGGGCGGCGGCTGAGGACGGGATGAGGCGTTGCTCCCCGTCTCTGCTGGACCCGGGCGTCCGGCCAACCTCCCCCGGGCGTCCGGCCAACCTCCCCCGGGCGTCCGGCCAACCTCCCCCGGCCAAGAGCTGGCCATCATCAATATATTGACCAATATTATTCCATGGACATAACAAGTCTGGGCACTCGGTATGAGATTGATGTGAGACTGGAATTAGTGAATTAACCCGAGTAATTCTCAATGGATCTGCATTTATTCAGGATATATCGATCATATCTATGTGTCTAGTTTAACTCGATCAAAAATATAACACACATTAAGCGGCTTGTTGTACATTTCACCGGTGCTAGATATAACGAATTGGGTAAAAACTCACGCATAAAACAATACCGACAAATACCGCGTATGAACTCTGCACAATAAGGCGCCTGTTGATTTTACACTGGGCAGTGTTGGGATTCTCAGACATGTGAAACAGTGACTGATCCCAGCAGAGCTAGGAACTTCCCCTGTCCGAGTTTCCAAACAAGGGGGTAGAATTTCAGAGGGGTTCTGTCGTCGTAACTTCGGCGGAAACCCGGGAGAAACGGCTCTGACTTTGCACTCATGTGCATTCCCCTTCACAAGTAAACCCCTGTATTACAATGCGAACTAGGGTCGGGAAAAAATGGCCAAACATTACAATGTAAATAGGTTGGAGAAAAACAGTTGAACAAGATCAAGGTAAATTGAATGAATACGACAATGTCCAATAAAATCGAGAAAATTATTAAACCCGGAATTGAATAAAAACTGATTCATTTTCATTTAAAACCGATATAAACCTTTCTCTCGTCTGTCCCAAAGCTTCTCTCGATCCTCCGCAGATTGTCCCCACCCTGTTTGGAAAAGAGTCATCGGTTTCCCTCAGGCTTGCCTGTAACACTGGCGGCTTTCACTCCAAGGAGCTGAGCATCAAGTGGTTTGTGAACGGCAACGAAATTGGAACGGAGATCCGCAATGATACTCAGCCACGGCCAGGAGGCCTCTTCGACGTTTCCAGCTATTTGGAGGCAGTGCAGCCTGTTCAGAATGGGACAGTTTACACCTGCCAGGTCTCCTACCTGGACAACCAGGTTCAAACCCTTTACACCTACATTTCCAATGCTGAAGGTACAGTCATTTTCACAGATTCTCAAACGTTGCTCTAAACTTGTAAATTTAGTCTGGTGTGACATTGAATTTAGATCACGTTGGATTTTTCTGAAAGACAATTTAAGAAACGCCGGGTGGGAATATCTCCTGGATTTCCATTCTTTTGCCGGTGGTACCGGAGCGGGAATTTTCAGATCCATGCTGGGTATTTAAATGAAGCGAAGCGAAATCGAAGGTGATATGTTGGGTCATTCCCGCCTCAGTAACACTGGACAAGACTGACACCAGCGTTCAACTGGCGTCCAGCCTGACTAGGTGACGAGAGACGTGTCGGGAATGTTAAATGATTATGGCAGTAACTTGAGTAAAGAGGTACCTTCCACCTGGAATGCAATGCCTGAAAGGGTGGTGAAATATTAATTTTCAAAAGGGAATTGGATATATTTTGAAAAAGAAAAAAAATCCAGGGCTGTGGGGAAAGAACCAACGCAGGCACGATGGGTCGAATGGCCTCCTCCTGTGCTGTATGATTCTATAATGTCCCCTACCAGTGGCATTTCCCTCGCTGCTTGGAAGCAGCTAATGGAAAACTTCTGAGATAGTGCCTTGAAGCATTAGAATCCTGCAGCGACAACCATTTCTCACTCTGGGGAGAACTCCTAGGACAGGAGCCCATTGAAGGTGTCGAAATGAGACTGACCCGTCAAAATTCCCAAGGGTTAGTTCCGCGGGCAGTCACACTCCCAGCGCCAATGCTGGTGGAGAGGGAAATGAAGATACAACCTGTGCGTTGTATCATAACAAAAAGGATCACAGTCCTAACAGTCACCTTAATTCAAAGTCACTTGGGTGGCACTGGCCTTCATCTTAAAGGTGCATTGTTTTCATAAGAAGCACACCTGTTTTTATTGGAGGCTGAAGACCCAAAAGCATAGCTTTTACGATAATCCAAGTTTGCTGATGATACAAAGCTAGGTGGGACAGTAAGCTGTTTGGAGAACACAGAGGCCTAGAAATTCAGTCACGTTTGCGCCCACTTATTGGCTAAAGAGTGGTTTGCGCCGGAAGTTTTTTAGCGTCCGAAATTCAGTTGGTCCCTAACATCGGCGTTAGCCGGTAGCACTGCGCCGGCACTGATGATGTCATCGGTGTGCGCAGCGCCCCGGTTCCAATGCGATTCCGTGCCGAGGGCCAAATTCAGCTGCGGCCGCCTCGCCCGTGGCGGCCGCAAACAGCGTTTGAAAAACGGGGCCTTGCAGCTCCGAGAGGCCGGCGCATAAAGGTGGAGGGGCGGTCGGCCGCTTTCCCGGCGGCCGCCTGGCCGCACCTCCCTCCCCGGACTCCTGCACCACCCCCCCGCGGCATTGGTGTCTGACTCCCGCGAGCCCGGCACTTCTCCGTGGTGCCGGGCTCATTTGCCGGGGGAATCAAGCGGCGATCTCACGGCTGCAGGCAGCTCCTCATTAAGAGAAGGAGGAGGCCTGCAGTACCCCAGCCTGCCGCACCGCATCGGGTGCCGCAGCGGCAGCTGAACGCCTGCAATTGACTTTCATCGCCCCAAGCGAGGCGGCCAAACCCTGCAATAGCGCCCGCCTCCGTCTTGGGGCGCCGCAACTGAATTTCAGGCGGGCGCTACGGGAATCTGGGCAAGCGCAAAATTTCGGGCGCTAAAGACCTGGCGCGGCGATAGCGAATTTCTAGGCCAAAGAGTCTGCAAAGGGATATAGATAGACTAAGTGAGTGGGCAGTAAGGTGGCAGATGGAGTATAATGTAGGGAAATGTGAGGTTATTCACTGGTAGGAAGAATAGAAAAACAGAATATTTTTTAAATGGTGAGAAACTTTCAAATGTTGGTGTTGAGAGAGATTTGGGTGTCCTCATGCAAGAAACACAGAAAGTGATCATGCAGGTACAGCAATCAATAAGGAAGGCAAATGGCATGTTGGCCTTTATTGCAAAGGGGTTGGAGTATAAGAGTAAGGAAGTCTTGCTACAATTGTACAGGGCCTTGGTGAGACCACACCTGGAGTACTGTGCACAGTTTTGGTCTCCTTATCTAAGGAAGGATATACGGTCCAACAAAGGTTCACTAGATCGATTCCTGGGATGATAGGGCTGTCCTATGAGGAGAGATCGAGTAGAATGGGCCCATACTCTCTGGAGTTTAGAAGAATGAGAGGTGCTCTCATTGAAACATACAAGATTCTGAAGGGGATTGACAGGGTAAATGCTGTTTCCCAAGGTTGTTTCCCTTGGCTGGAATGCCTAGAACTAGGGGGCATTGTCTCAGGCTAAGAGGTAGGCCATTTAAGACTGAGATGAGGAGGAATTTCTTCACTCAGAGGGTTGTGAATCTTTGGACTTCTCTGCCCCAGAGGGCTGTGAGTGCTGAGTCTTTGAGTATATTCAAGGCTGAGACAGATAGATTTTTGGACTCTAGCGGAATCAAGGGATATGGAGATCGGGCAGGAAACTGGAGTTGAGATCGATGATCAGCCATGGTCTTATTGAATGGCGGAGCAGGCTCAAGAGGCCATATGGCCTACTCCTGCTCTTATTTCTTATGTTCTTATAATGTGATCTGGAATTGACACAATCACGTACTTCAATGTGGTTTGTGTTGCTGCTTCGGGTCAACAAATCAATATTTTACCAAATGCCTTCTCATGGAACCTCTTTAAGGAAGCAATATTTTTACAATTAAAAAAACTCCTGTCAATGTGTTTCAGAAATTTAAGTAGAATCTGTTCACTTTTAAATGATATTGACAAATTTGAGTAGCAGCAGTGAGAGTGAGTGCAGGTCTGTACTGGAGAGGGACCGACAGTAATGGTGAGATTTTCCAGTCCATGAGTGGGAGGGGGTGCAGGCCTGTCACAGAGGAGGGCAGGTTTTTGCAGTGAATGAGGGCACGGCTGGAATAGGAGAGGATGGAGAAGGTAAATTAAAATATTTCTTCTCTACCAATTGCCCCATTATCTTCCTGACTTAATTTTACAAACATACATATATATTTTTTAAACCAGTATTATTTGCAACCACCATGTTTACTAACCAGGATGTGGTATTGTCAGATTAAATCACATTGTTACTTTGTGTATCAGTGTTTAAATTAAGTGCTAAAACATGCATGTGTTGTATTGTTCCCACATTTCCTGTGGTGTGATATAAGTTGAGTTATGTATTTGTAATGTTGCAGAGAGAGAATCAGATGTTCTGCCCTGGTGGATCTATATCTGTATAGGCTGTGGAGCTTTCCTCCTGCTGCTCCTGATTATTGCACCAATACTTTGTAAATTCTGTGTATGCAGAGGTAAGCATGCCGTATTTTGCTAAATGGTTTAAATTAATAATTTTCAATATACTTTATTTATAAAAACACAAGTTACAATGAACTGAAGTGATAATGCAAGTGAAATATATTTGTCTGAAGTAACAGTACTCATGGATTTAAATAATAAGTTCAGTGAACACTGAGGAGGGCATCATAATAATGGGAAAGTTGATATTCTTCTGTGGTGAATAATTTACTATACATCACTAGACAACCTCTTGGTTTGACATGTGAATGGAGTAAATGTTGTAATATCTCAGGTATTGGTAGAGAGGCAAACGACTGGATCACTGTCACAGACATTTACACCATATATTGCATCGACTATCCTAATATTAGTTTCCTCACTACAGTACTGCAGCCTAGCTCTATCCTGTTACTGGTAGATGTGATGGAGAAGAGTGGTATATATGAATAATGCAAGGTGTAGTACGCTGTGCTGCTCTGGGATCCTGGAGTTCTCTTGCAAGTCTACGGATAAGATTGTGGTAACTCTCCATTATCCCAGCAGTGTTTAAGTCATGTTACATTTTCTAAAGGGCAGTTTAACAGCGGCACTTTATCAAAAGCATCAAAGGTCAAACAGTAACCTTATTATCCAGCCAAGATACATAGGCTGCACCAAGTTAAATGTCCACGAGCCCCACTATATCTAAAGACTATATTAGCTCATAACCTAGTTAAGGGACAATATCCTTCGAGATATTGGGGATCACTCTTGCCTCCCCTCACGATCTAGATATTGGGGATCACTCTTGCCTCTCCTTACGATCTAGATATCGGAGTTCACTCTCGCCTCCCCTCACAATCTAGATATTGGAGTTCACTCTTGCCTCCCCTCACGATCTAGATATTGGGGATCACTCTCACCTCCCCACACCTTCTAGATATTGGGGATCACTCTCAGCTCCCCTCATGATCTAGATATTGGGGATCACTCTCGCCTCTCCTCACAATCTAAATATTGGAGTTCACTCTTGCCTCCCCTCACCTTCTCGATATTGTGGATCACTCTCACCTCCCCTCATGATCTAGATATTGGGGATCACTCTCACCTCCCCTCATGATCTAGATATTGGAGTTTACTCTTCCCTCTCGTCATGATCTAGATATTGGAGTACACTCTCGCCTCTCCTCATGATCTATATATTGGGGATCACTCTCGCCTCTCCTCACGATCTAGATATTGGAGTTTACTCTTCCCTCTCGTCATGATCTAGATATTTGAGTTCACTCTCACCGACCTTCATGATCTAGATATTGGGGATCACTCTCACCTCGCCTCATGATCTAGATATTGCGGATTACTCTCACCTCCCCTCATTATCTAGATATTGGAGTTCACTTTTGCCTCCCCTCACCTTCTAGATATTGGGGATCACTCTCACCTCCCCTCTTGATCTAGATATTGGGGATCACTCTCGCCTCCCCTCACCTTCTAGATATTAGGGATCACTCTCGCCTCCCCTCATGATCTAGATATTGGGATCACTCTCGCCTCCGCTCATGATCTAGATATTGGGGATTACTCTTACATCCCCTCATGATCTAGATATTGGCGTTCACTCTTGCCTCTCCTCATGATCTAGATATTGGGGATCACTCTCGCCTCTCCTCATGATCTAAATATTGGAGTTCAGTCTCATCTTGCCGCATGATCTAGATATTCAGGATTACTCTCACCTACACTCATGATCTGGATATTGGGGATCACTCTCACCTCCCCTCTTGATCCCGATATTGGGGATCACTCTTGCCTCCCCTCACCTTCTAGATATTGGGGATCACTCTCGCCTCCCCTCATGATCTAGATATTGGGGATCACTCTCGCCTCCCCTCATGATCTATATATTCGAGTTCACACTCACCTCTCCTCATGATCTAGATATTGGGGATCACTCTCGCCTCCCTTCACCTTCTAGATATTAGGGATCCCTCTCGCCTCCCCTCACAATCTAGATATTGGGGATCACTCTTGCCTCTCCTCACCTTCTAGATATTGGAGTTCACTCTCGCCTCTCCTCACAATCTAGATATTGGAGTTCACTCTCGCCTCCCCTCACGGTCTACATATTGGAGTTCACTCTCGTGTATTCTCATGATCTAGATATTGGGGATCACGCTTGCCTCTCCTCACGACCTAGATATTGGAGTTCAGTCTCACCTCCCCTCACGATCTAGATATTGGAGTTCACTTTTGCCTCCCCTCACCTTCTAGATATTGGGGATCACTCTCGCCTCCCCTCATGATCTAGATATTGGGGATCACTCTCACCTCCCTCATGATCTAGATATTTGGGATCACTCTCACCTCACCTCACAATCTAGCTGTTGGAGTTCAATCTCACCTCCCCTCACAATCTAGATATTGGGGATCACTCTCATCTCTCCTCACGATCTAGATATTGGGGATCACTCTTGCCTCCACTCACGATCTAGATATTGGGGATCACTCTTGCCTCTCCTCAACTTCTAAATATAGGAGTTCACTCTCACCTCCCCTCACGATCTAGATATTGGGGATGAATCTCACCTCGCCTCACGATCTAAATATTGGTGTTTACTCTCGCCTCCCCTCATGATCTAGATATTGGGGATCACTCTCACCTCCCTCACGATCTAGATATTTGGGATCACTCTCACCTCCCCTCACAATCTAGCTGTTGGAGTTCAATCTCACCTCCCCTCACAATCTAGATATTGGGGATCACTCTCACCTCTCCTCACGATCTAGATATTGGGAATCACTCTCACCTCTCCTCACGATCTAGATATTGGGGATCACTCTCACCGCTCCTCACGATCTAGATATTGGGGATCATTCTCACCTCGCCTCACAATCTAGATATTGGGGATCACTCTCACCTCCCATCACCTTCTAGATATTAGGGATCACACTACCTCTCCTCACGATCTAAATATTGGAGTTCACTTTTGCCTCCCCTCAACTTCTAGATATTGGGGATCACTCTCACCTCCCCTCATGATCTAGATATTGGGGATCACTCTTACCTCCCCTCATGATCTAGATATTGGGGATCACACTAGCCTCTCCTCACCTTCTAGATATTAGGGATCACTCTCACCTCCCCTCATGATCTAGATATTGGGGATCACTCTCACCTCCCCTCATGATCTAGATATTGGGGATCACTCTAGCCTCCCCTCACCTGCTAGATATTAGGGATCACTCTCGCCTCTCCGCACAATCTAGATATTGGGGATCATTCTCACCTCCCCTCACGATCTAGATATTGGAATACACTTTTGCCTCCCCTCATGACCTAGATATTGAAGTTCACTTTTGCCTCCCCTCACCTTCTAGATATTGGGGATCACTCTCGCCTCTCCTCACCTTCTAGATATTGGGGATCACCCACGCCTACCCTCATGATCTAGATGTTGGGGATCACTCTCGCCTCCCCTCACGATCTAGATATTTGGGATCCCTCTCACCTCCCCTTACAATCTAGCTGTTGGAGTTCAATCTCACCTCCCCTCACAATCTAGATATTGGGGAGCACTCACTCCTCTCCTCACGATCTCGATATTGGGGATCACTCTTGCCTCCACTCACGATCTAGTTATTGGTGATCACTCTTGCCTCTCCTCAACCTCTAGATATTGGAGTTCACTCTCACCTGCCTTCATGATCTAGATATTGGGGATCACACTCACCTCCCCTCATCTTCTAGATATTGGGGATCACTCTAACCTCCCCTCACCTTCTAGATATTGGGGATCAATCTCACCTCTCCTCACGATCTACATATTGGTGTTCACTCTTGCCTCCCCTCACCTTCTAGATATTGGGGATCACTCTCACCTCCCCTCATGATCTAGATATTGGGGATCACTCTCACCTCTCCTCACGATCTAGATATTGGAGTTCACTTTTGCCTCCCCTCACCTTCTAGATATTGGGGATCACTCTCACCTCCCCGCATGATCTAGACATTGGTGATTACTCTCACCTCCCCTCACCTTCTAGATATTGGGGATCACTCTCACCTCTCCTCATGATCTAGATATTGGAGTTCACTTTTGCCTCCCCTCACCTTCTAGATATTGGGGATCACTCTCAACTCTCCTCACCATCTAGATATTGGGGATCACTCTCACCTCTCCTCACGATCTAGATATTGGGGATCACTCTCACATCCCCTCATGATCTAGATATTGGGGATCACTCTCACCTCCCCTCATGATCTATATATTGAGGATCACACTCACCTTCTAGATATTGGGGATCACTCTCACCTCTCCTCATGATCTAGATATTGGGGATCACTCTCACCTCCCCGCATGATCTAGATATCGGGGAGCACTCTCGCCTCCCCTCATGATCTAGATATTGGGGATCACTCTCACCTCCCCTCACCTTCTAGATATTGGGGATCAATCTCACCTCTCCTCACGATCTACATATTGATGTTCACTCTTGCCTCCCCTCACCTTCTAGATATTGGGGATCACTCTCGCCTCCGCTTATGTTCTAGATATTGGGGATCACTCTCGCCTCTCCTCACCTTCTAGATATTGGGGATCACCCTCGCCTCCCCTTATGATCTAGATACTGCGGGTCACTCTCGCCTCCCCTCACCTTCTAGATATTGGGAATCACTCTCACCTCCCATCAAAATCTAGATATTGGGGATCACTCTCACTTCCACTCATGATCTAGATATTGGGGAACTCTCTCGCCTCCCCTCAAGATCTAGATATTAGGGATCATTCTTGCCTCTCCTCACCTTCTAGATATTGGAGTTCACTCTTGTCTCCCCACACGATCGACATATTGGAGTTCACTCTTGCTTCCCCTCACCTTCTAGATATTGGGGATCACTCTCGCCTCCGCTTACGTTCTAGATATTGGGGATCACTCTCGCCTCCCCTCACCTTCTAGATATTGGGGATCACCCTCGCCTCCCCTTACGATCTAGATACTGCAGATCACTCTCGCCTCCCCTCACCTTCTAGATATTGGGGATCACTCTTGCCTCCCCTCATGATCTAGATATTGGGGATCACTCGCGCCTCTACTCACGATCTAGACATTGGGGTTCACGTTCACCTCTCCTCACAATCTAAATATTAGAGTTCACTCTCGGCTCCTCTCACGATCTAGATATTGGTAATCACTCCTGCCTCTCATCACGCTCTAGATATTGGAGTTCACTCTCACCTCCCCCCACAATCTAGATATTGAGGATCACTCTCGCCTCCCCTCACGATCTAGATATTGGGGATCACCCTTGCCTCTCCTCATGATCTAGATATTGGAGTTCACTCTCGCCTCCGCTAATGATCTAGATATTGGAGTTCACTCTCGCCTCGTCTCACGTTCTAGATATTGGGGATCACTCTCACCTCCCTTCACAATCTAGATATTGGGGATCACTCTCACCTCCCCTCATGATCTAGATATTGGGGATCACTCTTGCCTTCCCTCACTATCTAGATATTGGATTTCAGTCTCACCTCCCCTCACGATCTAGATATTGGGGGTTACACTCAACTCTCCTCACAATCGAAATAATGGAGTTCACTCTCGCCTCCCCTCACCTTCTAGATATTGGGGATCACTCTCACCTCCCCTCATGATCTAGATATTGGGGATCGCTCTCACCTCTCCTCACGATCTAGATATTGGAGTTCACTTTTGCCTCCCTTCACCTTCTAGATATTGGGGATCACTCTCACCTCCCCTCATGATCTAGATATTGGTGATTACTCTCACCTCCCCTCACCTTCTAGATATTGGGGATCACTCTCACCTCTCCTCACGATCTAGATATTGGAGTTCACTTTTGCCTCCCCTCACCTTCTAGATATTGGGGCTCACTCTCAACTCTCCTCAACATCTAGATATTGGGGATCACTCTCACCTCTCCTCACGATCTAGATATTGGAGTTCACTTTTGCCTCCCCTCACCTTCTAGATATTGGGGATCACTCTCACCTCCCCTCATGATCTAGATATTGGGGATCACTCTCACCTCTCCTCACGATCTAGATATTGGAGTTCACTTTTGCCTCCCCTCACCTTCTAGATATTGGGGATCACTCTCACCTCCCCGCATGATCTAGACATTGGTGATTACTCTCACCTCCCCTCACCTTCTAGATATTGGGGATCACTCTCACCTCTCCTCATGATCTCGATATTGGATTTCACTTTTGCCTCCCCTCACCTTCTAGATATTGGGGATCACTCTCAACTCTCCTCACCACCTAGATATTGGGGATCACTCTCACCTCTCCTCACGATCTAGATATTGGAGTTCACTTTTGCCTCCCCTCACCTTCTAGATATTGGGGATCACTCTCACCTCCCCTCATGATCTAGATATTGGGGATCACTCTCACATCCCCTCATGATCTTGATATTGGGGATCACTCTCACCTCCCCTCATGATCTATATATTGAGGATCACACTCACCTTCTAGATATTGGGGATCACTCTCACCTCTCCTCATGATCTAGATATTGGGGATCACTCTCACCTCCCCGCATGATCTATATATTGAGGATCACACTCACCTTCTAGATATTGGGGATCACTCTCACCTCTCCTCATGATCTAGATATTGGGGATCACTCTCACCTCCCCGCATGATCTAGATATCGGGGAGCACTCTCGCCTCCCCTCATGATCTAGATATTGGGGATCACTCTCACCTCCACTCATGATCTAGATATTGGGGATCACTCTCACCTCGCCTCATGATCTAGATATTGGGGATCACTCGCACCTCCCCTCTTGATCTAGATATTGGGGATCTCTCTCGCCTCCCCTCACCTGCTAGATATTAGGGATCACTCTTGCCTCCCCTCATGATCTAAACATTGGAGTTCACACTCACCTCTCCTCACGATCTAGATATTGGGGATCACTCTCGCCTCCCCTCACCTTCTAGATATTGGAGATCACTCTCACCTCCCCTCACGATCTAGATATTGGGGATCATTCTCGCCTCCCCTCACCTTCTAGATATTGGGGATCACTCTCGCCTCCCCTCACCTTCTAGATATTGGGGATCACTCTCACCTCCCCTCACGATCTAGATATTGGGGAGCATTCTCACCTCGCCTCACAATCTAGATATTGGGGATCACTCTCACCTCCCATCACCTTCTAGATATTAGGGATCACACTACCTCTCCTCACGATCTAAATATTGGAGTTCACTTTTGCCTACCCTCAACTTCTAGATATTGAGGATCACTCTCACCTCCCCTCATGATCTAGATATTGGGGATCACTCTTGCCTCCCCTCATGATCTAGATATTGGGGATCACTCTAGCCTCCCCTCACCTTCTAGATATTAGGGATCACTCTCGCCTCTCCGCACAATCTAGATATTGGGGATCATTCTCGCCTCCCCTCACGATCTAGATATTGGAATACACTTTTGCCTCCCCTCATGACCTAGATATTGGAGTTCACTTTTGCCTCCCCTCACCTTCTAGATATTGGGGATCACTCTCGCCTCTGCTCACCTTCTAGATATTGGGGATCACCCACGCCTACCCTCATGATCTAGATATTGGGGATCACTCTCGCCTCCCCTCACGATCTTGATATTTGGGATCCCTCTCACCTCCCCTTACAATCTAGCTGTTGGAGTTCAATCTCACCTCCCCTCACAATCTAGATATTGGGGATCACTCACTCCTCTCCTCACGATCTCGATATTGGGGATCACTCTTGTCTCCACTCACGATCTAGTTATTGGTGATCACTCTTGCCTCTCCTCAATTTCTAGATATTGGAGTTCACTCTCACCTCCCTTCATGATCTAGATATTGGGGATCACTCTCACCTCCCCTCATCTTCTAGATATTGGGGATCACTCTCACCTCCCCTCACCTTCTAGATATTGGGGATCAATCTCACCTCTCCTCACAATCTACATATTGGTGTTCACTCTTGCCTCCCCTCACCTTCTAGATATTGGGGATCACTCTCGCCTCTGCTTACGTTCTCGATATTGGGGATCACTCTCGCCTCTCCTCACCTTCTAGATATTAGGGATCACCCTCACCTCCCCTTATGATTTAGGTACTGCGGGTCACTCTCGCCTCCCCTCACCTTCTAGATATTGGGAATCACTCTCACCTCCCATCAAAATCTAGATATTGGGGATCACTCTCACTTCCACTCATGATCTAGATATTGGGGAACTCTCTCGCCTCCCCTCAAGATCTAGATATTAGGGATCATTCTTGCCTCTCCTCACCTTCTAGATATTGAAGTTCACTCTTGTCTCCCCACACGATCTACATATTGGAGTTCACTCTTGCTTCCCCTCACCTTCTAGATATTGGGGATCACTCTCGCCTCCGCTTACGTTCTAGATATTGGGGATCACTCTCGCCTCTCCTCACCTTCTAGATATTGGGGATCACCCTCGCCTCCCCTTACGATCCAGATACTGCGGATCACTCTCGCCTCCCCTCACCTTCTAGGTATTGGGGATCACTCTCGCCTCCCCTCATGATCTAGATATTGGGGATCACTCGCGCCTCTACTCACGATCTAGACATTGGGGTTTACGTTCACCTCTCCTCACAATCTAAATATTAGAGTTCACTCTCGGCTCCTCTCACGATCTAGATATTGGCGATCACTCCTGCCTCTCATCACGCTCTAGATATTGGAGTTCACTCTCACCTCCCCCCACAATCTAGATATTGAGGATCACTCTCGCCTCCCCTCACGATCTAGATATTGGGGATCACGCTTGCCTCTCCTCATGATCTAGATATTGGAGTTCACTCTCGCCTCCGCTCATGATCTAGATATTGGAGTTCACTCTCGCCTCGTCTCACGTTCTAGATTTGGGGATCACTCTCACCTCCCTTCACAATCTAGATATTGGGGATCACTCTCACCTCCCCTCATGATCTAGATATTGGATTTCAGTCTCACCTCCCCTCATGATCTACATATTGGGGGATACACTCAACTCTCCTCACGATCGAAATAATGGAGTTCACTCTCGCCTCCCCTCACCTTCTAGATATTGGGGATCACTCTCACCTCCCCTCATGATCTAGATATTGGGGATCACTCTCACCTCCCCTCATGATCTAGATATTAGGGATCACTCTAGCCTCCTCTCACCTTCTAGATATTAGGGATCACTCTCACCTCCCCTCACAATCTAGATATTGAGGATCACTCTCGCCTCCCCTCACGATCTAGATATTGGGGATCACCCTTGCCTCTCCTCATGATCTAGATATTGGAGTTCACTCTCGCCTCCGCTCCTGACCTAAATATTGGAGTTCACTCTCGCCTCGTCGCACCTTCTAGATATTGGGGATCACTCTCACCTCCCCTCATGATCTAGATATTGGGGATCACTCTTGCCTTCCCTCACAATCTAGATATTGGAATTCAGTCTCACCTCCCCTCACGATCTAGATATTGGGGGTTACACTCAACTCTCCTCATGATCGAAATAATGGAGTTCACTCTCGTCTCCCCTCACCCTCCAGATATTGGGGATCACCCTTACCTCCCCTCATGATCTAGATATTGGGGATCACTCTCACCTCTCCTCACGATCTAGATATTGGAGTTCACTTTTGCCTCCCCTCACCTTCCAGATATTGAGGATCACTCTCACCTCTCCTCACGATCTAGATATTGGTGATCACTCTCGCCTCTCCTCACGATCTAGATATCGGTGCTCACTTTTGCCTCCCCTCACCTTCTAGATATTGGGGATCACTCTCACCTCCCCTCATGATCTAGATATTGGGGATCACTCTCCCCTCCCCACATGATCTAGATATTGGGGATCACTCTCACCTCCCCTCATGATCTAGATATTGAGGATCACTCTCACCTCCCCTCACCTTCTAGGTATTGGGGATCACGCTCACCTCTCCTCATGATCTTGATATTGGGGATCATTCTCACCTCCCCTCATGATCTAGATATTGGGGATCACTCTCACCTCCCCTCACCTTCTAGATATTGGAGTTCACTCTCGCCTCTCCTCACGATCTAGATATTGGAGTTCACTCTCTCCTCCCCTCACGATCTAGATATTGGGGATCACTCTCACCTCCACTCACCTTCTAGATATTGGGGATCACTCTTGCCTCTCCTCACGATCTAGCTTTTGGAATTTCCTTTTGCCTCCCCTCATGACCTAGATATTAGCGTTCACTCTCGCCTCCCCTCACCTTCTAGATATTGGGGATCACTCTCACCTCCCCTCATGACCTAGATATTGGGGATCACTCTCACCTCCCCTCATGATCTAGATATTGGGGATCACTCTCACCTCCCCTCATGATCTAGATACTGGGGATCACTCTCACCTCCCCACAACTTCTAGATATTGGGGACCACTCTCAACTCCCCTCACAATCTAAGTATTGGAGTTCACTCTTGCCTCCCCTCACCTTCTAGATAATGGGGATCACTCTCGCCTCCCCTCACCTTCTAGATATTGGAGTTCACTCTCGCCTCTCCTCACGATCTAGATATTGGGGATCATTCTCACCTCGCCTCACAATCTAGATATTGGAGATCATTCTCACCTCGCCTCACCTTCTCGATATTGGAGTTCATTCTCGCCTCCCCTCACCTTCTAGATATTGGGGATCACTCTCGCCTCCCCTCATGATCTAGATATTGGGGATCACTCGCGCCTCTACTCACGATCTAGATATTGGGGATCACTTTCGCCTCTCTTCACAATCTTAATATTAGAGTTCACTCTCGGCTCCCCTTATGATCTAGATATTGGCGATCACTTCTGCCTCTCCTCACCTTCTAGATATTGGAGTTCACTCTTGCCTTCTAGATATTGGGCATCACTCTCACCTCCCCTCGCCTTCTAGATATTGGGCATCACTCTCGCATCCCCTCATGATCTAGATATTGGGGATCGCTCTCATCTCTGCTCACGATCTAGATATTGGGGATCACTCTCACCTCCCCATACAATCTAGATATTGAGGATCACTCTCGCCTCGTCTCACGTGCTAGATATTGGGGATCGCTCTTGCCTCCCCTCATCTTCTAGATATTGGGGATCACTCTTGCCTCTCCTCACGATCTAGATATTGGAGTTTACTCTCACCTTCCCTCGCGATCTAGATATTGGGGATCACTCTCACCTCTCCTCACGATCTAGATATTGGGGATTGCTCTCACCTCCCCTCACAATCTAGATATTGGGGATCACGCTCTCCTCTCCTCATGATCTAGATATTGGGGATCACTTTCGCCTCCCCTCATGATCTAGATATTGGGGATCACTCTCGCCTCTCTTCACGATCTAAATATTGGAGTTCACTCTCGCCTCATCTCACGACCTAGATATTGGGGATCACTCTTGCCTCTCCTCACCTTCTAGATATTGGGGATCACTCTCACCTCCCCTCACCTTCTAGATGTTGTGGATCACTCTCACCTCCCCTCACAATCTAGATATTGGAGTTTACTCTCGCCTCCCCTCATGATCTAGATATTGAATTTCACTCTCGCCCCGTCTCACAATCTAGATATTGGGGATCACTCTCGCCTCCCCTCACAATCTAGATATTGGGGATCACTCTTGCCTTTCCTCACGATCTAGATATTACAGTTCACTCTCGCCTCCCCTCACGATCTAGGTATTGGAGTTCACTCTCGCCTCATCTCACGTTCTAGATATTGGGGATCACTCTCACTTCCCCTCAACTTGTAGATATTGGGGATCACTCTCGCCTCCCCTCATGATCTAGATATTGGGGATCACTCTTACCTCCCCTCAGGATCTGGATATTGGGATCACTCTCAACTCCCCTTACGATCTAGATATTGGGGATCACTCTCACCTCGCCTCACAATCTAGATATTGGAGATCATTCTCACCTCGCCTCACCTTCTCGATATTGGAGTTCATTCTCGCCTCCCCTCACCTTCTAGATATTGGGGATCACTCTCGCCTCCCCTCATGATCTAGATATTGGGGATCACTCGCGCCTCTACTCACGATCTAGATATTGGGGATCACTTTCGCCTCTCTTCACAATCTTAATATTAGAGTTCACTCTCGGCTCCCCTTATGATCTAGATATTGGCGATCACTTCTGCCTCTCCTCACCTTCTAGATATTGGAGTTCACTCTTGCCTTCTAGATATTGGGCATCACTCTCACCTCCCCTCGCCTTCTAGATATTGGGCATCACTCTCGCATCCCCTCATGATCTAGATATTGGGGATCGCTCTCATCTCTGCTCACGATCTAGATATTGGGGATCACTCTCACCTCCCCATACAATCTAGATATTGAGGATCACTCTCGCCTCGTCTCACGTGCTAGATATTGGGGATCGCTCTTGCCTCCCCTCATCTTCTAGATATTGGGGATCACTCTTGCCTCTCCTCACGATCTAGATATTGGAGTTTACTCTCACCTTCCCTCGCGATCTAGATATTGGGGATCACTCTCACCTCTCCTCACGATCTAGATATTGGGGATCGCTCTCACCTCCCCTCACAATCTAGATATTGGGGATCACGCTCTCCTCTCCTCATGATCTAGATATTGGGGATCACTTTCGCCTCCCCTCATGATCTAGATATTGGGGATCACTCTCGCCTCTCTTCACGATCTAAATATTGGAGTTCACTCTCGCCTCATCTCACGACCTAGATATTGGGGATCACTCTTGCCTCTCCTCACCTTCTAGATATTGGGGATCACTCTCACCTCCCCTCACCTTCTAGATGTTGTGGATCACTCTCACCTCCCCTCACAATCTAGATATTGGAGTTTACTCTCGCCTCCCCTCATGATCTAGATATTGAATTTCACTCTCGCCCCGTCTCACAATCTAGATATTGGGGATCACTCTCGCCTCCCCTCACAATCTAGATATTGGGGATCACTCTTGCCTTTCCTCACGATCTAGATATTACAGTTCACTCTCGCCTCCCCTCACGATCTAGGTATTGGAGTTCACTCTCGCCTCATCTCACGTTCTAGATATTGGGGATCACTCTCACTTCCCCTCAACTTGTAGATATTGGGGATCACTCTCGCCTCCCCTCATGATCTAGATATTGGGGATCACTCTTACCTCCCCTCAGGATCTGGATATTGGGATCACTCTCAACTCCCCTTACGATCTAGATATTGGGGATCACTCTCACCTCACCTCACAATCTAGATATTGGAGTTCACTCTCGCCTACCCTCACCTTCTAGATATTGGGGATCACTCTCGCCTCGTCTCACGATCTAGATATTGGGGATCACTCTCACCTCTCCTCAAGATCTAGATATTGGGGATCACTCTCGCCTCCCATCACCGTCTAGATATTGGGGATCACTCTCGCCTCCCCTCATCTTCTAGATATTGGGGATCACTCTCGTCTCTCCGCACGATCTAGATATTGGGGATCGCTCTCGCCTCTCCTCATGAACTAATTATTGGAGTTTACTCTCGCCTCCCCTCATGATCTAGATATTGGAGTTCACTCTCACCTCCCCTCACAATCTAGATATTGAAGATCACTCTTGCCTTCCCTCACGATCTAGATATTGGGGATCACTCGCGCCTCCCCTCACGATCTAGATATTGGAGTTCACTCATGCCTCCCCTCACATTCTAGATATTGGTGATCGCTCTCACCTCCCCTCATGATCTAGATATTGGGGATCACTCTCGCCTCCCCTCACGATCTAGATATTGGAGTTCACTCTTGCCTCTCCTCACGATCTAGATATTGGGGATCATTCTCACCTTGCCTCACAATCTAGATATTGGGGATCATTCTCACCTCGCCTCACCTTCTAGATATTGGAGTTCACTCTCGCCTCCCCTCATCTTCTAGTTTTTGGGGATCACTCTTGCCTCCCCTCATCTTCTAGCTATTGGGGTCACTCTCGCCTCTCCTCACGATCTAAATAGTGGAGTTCACTCTCGCCTCCCCTCATGAACTAGATATTGGGGTTCACTCTCGCCTCAACCTCATGATCTTGACATTGGGGCTCACTCTCACCTCCCATCACCTTCTAGATATTGGAGTTCACTCGCACCTCCCCTCACCTTCTAGATACTGGGGATCACTCGCACCTCCCCTCACGATCTAGATATTGGGGTTCACTCGCACCTCCCCTCACCTTCTAGATATTGGGGATCACTCGCAGCTCCCCTCACGATCTAGATATTGGGGATCACTCTCACCTCCCCTCACCTTCTAGATATTAGGGATCCCTCTCGCCTCCCCTCATAATCTAGATACTGGAGTTCACTCTTCACTCTCGCCTCCCCTCACCTTCTATATATTGGGGATCACACTCACCTCCCCTCATGATTTAGAGATTGGGGATCACTCTCACCTCCCCTTCTAGATATTAGTGATCACTCGCACCTCCCCTCACGATCTTGGTATTGGGGATCATTCTCACCTCGCCTCACAATCTACATATTGGAGTTCACTCTCACCTCCCCTCACGATCTAGATATTGGGGAACACTCTCGCCTCTCCTCACCTTCTAGATAAGGGAGTCCACTCTGGCCTGACTTCACCTTCTAGATATTGGGGATCACACTCGCTTCTCCTCACGATCTAGTTATTGGAGATCACTCTCGCCTCTCCTCACGATCTAAATAGTGGAGTTCACTCTCGCCTCCCCTCATGATCTAGATGTTGGGGATCACTCCCACCTCCCCTCACGATCTAGATATTGGGGATCACTGTCGCCTCTCCTCACGATCTAAAGAGTGGAGTTCACTCTCGCCTCCCCTCATGATCTAGATATTGGGGTTCACTCTCGCCTCCCCTCACGACCTTGATGTTGGGGTTCACTCGCACCTCCCCTCACCTTCTAGATATTGGGGATCACTCTCACCTCCCCTCACCTTCTAGATATTGGAGTTCACTCGCAGCTCCCCTCACCTTCTCGATAATGGGGATCACTCGCACCTCCCCTCACGATCTAGATATTGGGGATCACTCTCACCTCTCCTCATGATCTAGATATTGGGGATCACTCTCGCCTCCCCTCATGATCTAGATGTTGGGGATCACTCTCACCTCGCCTCACGATCTAGATATTGGGGATCACTCTCACCTCTCCTCACGATCTAGATATTGGGGATCACTCTCACCTCCCCTCACAATCTAGATATTGGGGATCACTCTCACCTCCCCTCACAATCTAGATATTGGAGTTCACTCTTGCCTCCCCTCACCTTAGAGGTATTGGAGTTCACTTTCACCTCCCCTCATGATCTAGATACTGGGGATCACTCTCACCTCCCCTCGCGATCTAGATATTGGGGATAACTCTCACCTCTCCTCACGATCTAAATATTGGGGATCACTCTCACCTCCCCTCACAATCTAGATATTGGGGATCACTCTCTCCTCTCCTCACGATCTAGACATTGGGGATCACTCTCGCCTCTCCTCACGATCTAGATATTGGGGATCACTCTTGCCTCTCCTCATGATCTAGATATTGGGGATCACTCTCACCCCAACTCAAAATCTAGATATTGGAGTTCACTCTCACCTACCCTCACCTTCTAGATATTGGGGATCACTCTCGCCTCGTCTCATGATCTAGATATTGGGGATCACTCTCACCTCTCCTCAAGATCTAGATATTGGGGATCAATCTCGCCTCCTGTCACCTTCTAGATATTGGGGATCACTCTCGCCTCCCCTCATCTTCTAGATATTGGGGATCACTCTCGCCTCCCCTCACGATCTAGATATTGGAGTTCACTCTCGCCTCTCCTCACGATCTAGATATTGGGGATCATTCTCACCTTGCCTCACAATCTAGATATTGGGGATCATTCTCACCTCGCCTCACCTTCTAGATATTGGAGTTCACTCTCGCCTCCCCTCATCTTCTAGATATTGGGGATCACTCTTGCCTCCCCTCATCTTCTAGATATTGGGGTCCCTCTCGCCTCTCCTCACGATCTAAATAGTGGAGTTCACTCTCGCCTCCCCTCATGAACTAGATATTGGGGTTCACTCTCGCCTCCCCTCATGATCTTGACGTTGGGGTTCACTCTCACCTCCCATCACCTTCTAGATATTGGAGTTCACTCGCACCTCCCCTCACCTTCTAGATATTGGGGATCACTCGCACCTCCCCTCACGATCTAGATATTGGGGTTCACTCACACCTCCCCTCACCTTCTAGATATTGGGGATCACTCGCAGCTCCCCTCACGATCTAGATATTGGGGATCACTCTCACCTCCCCTCATGATCTAGATATTGGGGATCACTCTCGCCTCCCCTCACCTTCTAGATATTAGGGATCCCTCTCGCCTCCCCTCATAATCTAGATACTGGAGTTCACTCTTCACTCTCGCCTCCCCTCACCTTCTATATATTGGGGATCACACTCACCTCCCCTCATGATTTAGAGATTGGGGATCACTCTCACCTCCCCTTCTAGATATTAGTGATCACTCGCACCTCCCCTCACGATCTTGGTATTGGGGATCATTCTCACCTCGCCTCACAATCTACATATTGGAGTTCACTCTCACCTCCCCTCACGATCTAGATATTGGGAAACACTCTTGCCTCTCCTCACCTTCTAGATAAGGGAGTCCACTCTGGCCTGACTTCACCTTCTCGATATTGGGGATCACACTCGCTTCTCCTCATGATCTAGTTATTGGAGAACACTCTCGCCTCTCCTCACGATCTAGATATTGGGGATCACTCTCACCTCCCCATACAACCTAGATATTGAGGATCACTCTCGCCTCGTCTCACGTGCTAGATATTGGGGATCGCTCTTGCCTCCCCTCATCTTCTAGATATTGGGGATCACTCTCACCTCCCCTCACAATCTAGATATTGGGGATCACTCTCGCCTCCCCTCATCTTCTAGATATTGGGGATCACTCTTGCCTCTCCTCACGATCTAGATATTGGAGTTTACTCTCACCTTCCCTCGCGATCTAGATATTGTCGATCACTCTCACTTCTGCTCACGATCTAGATATTGGGGATCACTCTCACCTCCCCTCACAATCTAGATATTGGGGATCACGCTCTCCTCTCCTCATGATCTAGATATTGGGGATCACTTTCGCCTCCCCTCATGATCTAGATATTGTGGATCACTCTCGCCTCTCTTCATGATCTAAATATTGGAGTTCACTCTCGCCTCATCTCACGATCTAGATATTGGGGATCACTCTTGCCTCTCCTCACCTTCTAGATATTGGGGATCACTCTCACCTCCCCTCACCTTCTAGATGTTGTGGATCACTCTCACCTCCCCTCACAATCTAGATATTGGAGTTTACTCTCGCCTCCCCTCATGATCTAGATATTGAATTTCACTCTCGCCCCGTCTCACAATCTAGATATTGGGGATCACTCTCGCCTCCCCTCACGATCTAGATATTGGGGATCACTCTTGCCTTTCCTCACGATCTAGATATTGGAGTGCACTCTCGCCTCATCTCACGTTCTAGATATTGGGGATCACTCTCACTTCCCCTCAACTTGTAGATATTGGGGATCACTCTCGCCTCCCCTCATGATCTAGATATTGGGGATCACTCTTACCTCCCCTCACGATCTGGATATTGGGGATCACTCTCAACTCCCCTTATGATCTAGATTTTGGGGTTCACTCTTGCCTCCCCTCACGATCTAGATATTGGGGATCACTCTTGCCTCTCCTCACGATCTAGATATTGGGGATCACTCTTGCCTCTCCTCATGATCTAGATATTGGGGATCACTCTCACCTCACCTCACAATCTAGATATTGGAGTTCACTCTCGCCTACCCTCACCTTCTAGATATTGGGGATCACTCTCGCCTCGTCTCACGATCTAGATATTGGGGATCACTCTCACCTCTCCTCAAGATCTAGATATTGGGGATCACTCTCGCCTCCCGTCACCGTCTAGATATTGGGGATCACTCTCGCCTCCCCTCATCTTCTAGATATTGGGGATCACTCTCGCCTCTCCTCATGATCTAGATATTGGGGATCGCTCTCGCCTCTCCTCACGAACTAATTATTGGAGTTCACTCTCGCCTCCCCTCATGATCTAGATATTGGTGTTCACTCTCACCTCCCCTCACAATCTAGATATTGAGGATCACTCTTGCCTTCCCTCACGATCTAGATATTGGGGATCACTCTCGCCTCCCCTCACGATCTAGATATTGGAGTTCACTCTTGCCTCCCCTCACATTGTAGATATTGGGGATCGCTCTCACTTCCCCTCATGATCTAGATATTGGGGATCACTCTCGCCTCGTCTCATGATCTAGATATTGGGGATCACTCTCGCCTCCCCTCATGATCTAGATATTGGAGTTCACTCTCGCCTCTCCTCACGATCTAGATATTGGGGATCATTCTCACCTTGCCTCACAATCTAGATAACTGGGATCATTCTCACCTCGTCTCACCTTCTAGATATTGGAGTTCACTCTCGCCTCCCCTCATCTTCTAGATATTGGGGATCACTCTTGCCTCCCCTCATCTTCTAGATATTGGGGTCACTCTCGCCTCCCCTCATGATCTGGATGTTGGGGATCACTCCCGCCTCTCCTCACGATCTAGATATTGGAGTTCACACTCGCGTCGTCTCACGTTCTAGATATTGGGGATCACTCTCGCCTCCCCTCACCTTCTAGATATTGGCATCTCTCTCACCTCCCCTCACCTTCTAGATATTGGGGATCACTCTCGCCTCCCCTCATAATCTAGATACTGGAGTTCACTCTTCACTCTCGCCTCCCCTCACCTTCTATTTATTGGGGATCACACTCACCTCCCCTCATGATCTAGATAATGGGGATCACTCTCACCTCCCCTTCTAGATATTAGTGACCACTCGCACCTCCCCTCACGATCTTGGTATTGGGGATCATTCTCACCTCGCCTCACAATCTACATATTGGTGTTCACTCTCACCCCCCTCACGATCTAGACATTGCGGAACACTCTCGCCTCTCCTCACCTTCTAGATAAGGGAGTCCACTCTGGCCTGACTTCACCTTCTAGATATTGGGGATCACTCTCACTTCTCCTCACGATCTAGTTATTGGAGTTCACTCTCGCCTACCCTCATGATCTAGATGTTGGGGATCACTCCCACCTCCCCTCACGATCTAGATATTGGGGATCACTGTCGCCTCTCCTCACGATCTAAAGAGTGGAGTTCACTCTCGCCTCCCCTCATGATCTAGATATTGGGGTTAACTCTCGCCTCCCCTCACGATCTTGATGTTGGGGTTCACTCGCACCTCCCCTCACATTCTAGATATTGAGGATCACTCTCACCTCCCCTCATGATCTAGATATTCGGGATCACTCTCACCTCCCCTTCTAGATATTAGTGATCACTCGCACCTCTCCTCACGATCTTGATATTGGGGATCATTCTCACCTCGCCTCACAATCTTTATATTGGAGTTCACTCTCACCTCCCCTCACGATCTAGATATTGGGGAACACTCTCGCCTCTCCCCACCTTCTAGATAAGGGAGTCCACTCTGGCCTGACTTCACCTTCTAGATATTGGGGATCACACTCGCTTCTCTTCACGACCTAGTTATTGGAGTTCACTCTCGCCTCTCCTCACGATCTAAATAGTGGAGTTCACTCTCGCCTCCCCTCATGATCTAGATGTTGGGGATCACTCCCACCTCCCCTCACGATCTGGATATTGGGGATCACTGTCGCCTCTCCTCACGATCAATAGAGTGGCGTTCACTCTCGCCTCCCCTCATGATCTAGATATGGGGTTCACTCTCGCCTCCCCTCACGACCTTGATGTTGGGGTTCACTCGCACCTCCCCTCCCCTTCTAGATATTGGGGATCACTCTCACCTCCCCTCAGCTTCTAGATATTGGAGTTCACTCGCACCTCCCCTCACCTTCTAGATATTGGGGATCACTCGCACCTCCCCTCACGATCTAGATGTTGGGGATCACTCTCACCTCTCCTCATGATCTAGATATTGGGGATCACTCTCGACTCCCCTCATGATCTAGATATTGGGGATCACTCTCACCTCGCCTCACGATCTAGATATCGGGGATCACTCTCACCTCTCCTCACGATCTAGATATTGGGGATCACTCTCACCTCCCCTCACAATCTAGATATTGGGGATCACTCTCACCTCCCCTCACAATCTAGATATTGGAGTTCACTCTTGCCTCCCCTCACCTTATAGATATTGGAGTTCACTTTCACCTCCCCTCATGATCTAGATATTGGGGATCACTCTCACCTCCCCTCATGATCTAGATATTGGAGTTCACTCTTGCCTCCCCTACGATCTTGAAATTGGGGATCACTCTCGCCTCCCCTCATGATCTAGATATTGAGGATCACTCTCACCTCCCCTCACGATCTAGATATTGGGGATCACTCTTGCCTCACCTCACGATCTAGATATTGGGGATCACTCTTGCCTCTTCTCACGATCTAGATATTGGAGTTCACTCTCGCCTCGTCTCACGATGTAGATACTGGTGATCACTCTCGGCTGTGCTCACCTTCTAGATATTGGCGATCACCCTCACCTCCCCTCACGATCTAGATATAGGGGATCACTCTCACCTCCCATCACTATCTAGATATTGGAGTTCACTCTTGCCTCCCCTCACGATCTAGATATTGGGGATCACTCTCACCTCCGCTTATGTTCTAGATATTGGGGATCACTCTCGCCTCTCCTCACGTTCTAGATATTGGGGATCATTCTCACCTCGCCTCACAATCTAGATATTGGAGATCATTCTCACGTCGCCTCACCTTCTAGATATTGGAGTTCACTCTCGCCTCCCCTCACCTTCTAGATATTGGGGATCACTCTCGCCTCCCCTCATGATCTAGATATTGGGGATCACTCGTGCCTCTACTCACGATCTAGATATTGGGGATCACTTGAGCCTCTCTTCACAATCTTAATATTAGAGTTCACTCTCGGCTCCCCTTATGATCTAGATATTTGCGATCACTCTTGCCTCCCCTCGCCTTCTAGATATTGGGCATCACTCTCACCTCCCCTCGCCTTCTAGATATTGATAATCACTCTCGCATCCCCTCATGATCTAGATATTGGGGTCACTCTCACCTCTGCTCACGATCTAGATATTGGGGATCACTCTCAAATCCCCATACAATCTACATATTGAGGATCACTCTCGCCTCGTCTCACGTGCTAGATATTGGGGATCACTCTTGCCTCCCCTCATCTTCTAGATATTGGGGATCACTCTTGCCTCTCCTCACGATCTAGATATTGGAGTTTACTCTCACCTCCCCTCACAATCTAGATATTGGGGATCACTCTCTCCTCTCCTCACAATCTAGATATTGGGGATAACTCTCACCTCTCCTCACGATCTAGATATTGGGGATCACTCTCACCTCCCCTCACAATCTAGATATTGGGGATCACTCTCTCCTCTCCTCACGATCTAGATATTGGGGATCACTCTCGCCTCCCCTCATCTTCTAGATATTGGGGATCACTCTTGCCTTTCCTCACGATCTAGATATTGGAGTTTACTCTCACCTTCCCTCGCGATCTAGATATTGTCGATCACTCTCACCTCTCCTCACGATCTAGATATTGGGGATCACTCTCACCTCCCCTCACAATCTAGATATTGGGGATCACGCTCTCCTCTCCTCACGATCTAGATATTGGGGATCACTTTCGCCTCCCCTCATGATCTAGATATTGGGGATCACTCTCGCCTCTCTTCACGATCTAGATATTGGAGTTCACTCTCGCCTCATCTCACGATCTAGATATTGGGGATCACTCTTGCCTCTCCTCACCTTCTAGATATTGGGGATCACTCTCACCTCCCCTCACCTTCTAGATGTTGTGGATCACTCTCACCTCCCCTCACAATATAGATATTGGAGTTCACTCTCGCCTCCCCTCATGATTTAGATATTGAATTTCACTCTCGCCCCGTCTCACAATCTAGATATTGGGGATCACTCTCGCCTCCGCTCACGATCTAGATATTGGGGATCACTCTTGCCTTTCCTCACGATCTAGATATTACAGTTCACTCTCGCCTCCCCTCACGATCTAGATATTGGAGTTCACTCTCGCCTCATCTCACGTTCTAGATATTGGGGATCACTCTCACCTCCCCTCACGATCTGGATATTGGGGATCACTCTCCCCTCCCCTTACGATCCAGATTTTGGGGTTCACTCTTGCCTCCCCTCACGATCTAGATATTGGGGATCACTCTTGCCTCTCCTCACGATCTAGATATTGGGGATCACTCTCACCTCTCCTCAAGATCTAGATATTGGGGATCACTCTCGCCTCCCATCACCTTCTAGATATTGGGGATCACTCTCGCCTCCTGTCATCTTCTAGATATTGGGGATCACTCTCGCCTCTCCTCACGATCTAGATATTGGGGATCGCTCTCGCCTCTCCTCACGAACTAATTATTGGAGTTCACTCTCGCCTCCCCTCATGATCTAGATATTGGGGATCACTCTTGCCTCTCCTCACGATCTAGATATTGGGGATCACTCTTGCCTCTCCTCATGATCTAGATATTGGGGATCACTCTCACCTCACCTCATGATCTAGATATTGGGTATCATTCTCACCTTGCCTCACAATCTAGATATTGGGGATCATTCTCACCTTGCCTCACCTTCTAGATATTGGAGTTCACTCTCGCCTCCCCTCACCTTCTAGATATTGGGGATCACTCTTGCCTCCCCTCATCTTCTAGATATTGGGGATCACTCTCGCCTCCCCTCACGATCTAGATGTTGGGGATCACTCTCGCCTCTCCTCATGATCTAGATATTGGAGTTCATACTCGCCTCGTCTCATGTTCTAGATATTGGGGATCACTCTCGCCTCCCCTCACCTTCTAGATATTGGGGATCTCTCTCACCTCCCCTCATGATCTAGATATTGGGGATCACTCTCGCCTCCCCTCACCTTCTAGATATTAGGGATCCCTATCGCCTCCCCTCATAATCTACATACTGGAGTTCACTCTTCACTCTCGCCTCCCCTCACCTTCTATATATTGGGGATCACAGTCACCTCCCCTCATGATCTAGATATTGGGGATCACTCTCACCTCCCCTTCTAGATATTAGTGATCACTCTCACCTCCCTTCACGATCTTGCTATTGGGGATCATTCTCACCTCGCCTCACAATCTACATATTGGAGTTCAGTCTCACCTCCCCATACGATCTAGATATTGGGGAACACTCTCGCCTCTCCTCACCTTCTAGATAAGGGAGTCCACTCTGGCCTGACTTCGCCTTCTAGATATTGGGGATCACTCTCGCTTCTCCTCACGATCTAGTTATTGGAGTTCACTCTCGCCTCTCCTCACGATCTAAATAGTGGAGTTCTCTCTCGCCTCCCCTCATGATCTAGATATTGGGGATCACTCCCACCTCCCCTCAAGATCTAGATATTGGGGATCACTGCCGCCTCTCCTCACGATCTAAAGAGTGGAGTTCACTCTCGCCTCCCCTCATGATCTAGATATTGGGGTTCACTCTCGCCTCCCCTCATGACCTTGATGTTGGGGTTCACTCGCACCTCCCCTCACCTTCTAGATATTGGGGATCACTCTCACCTCCCCTCACCTTCTAGATATTGGAGTTCACTCGCACCTCCCCTCACCTTCTAGATATTGGGGATCACTCGCATCTCCCCTCACGATCTAGATATTGGGGATCACTCTCACCTCTCCTCATGATCTAGATATTGGGGATCACTCTCGCTTCCCCTCATGATCTAGATATTGAGGATCACTCTCACCTCGCCTCACGATCTAGATATTGGGGATCACTCTCACCTCTCCTCACGATCTAGATATTGGGGATCACTCTCACCTCCTCTCACAATCTAGATATTGGGGATCACTCTCACCTCCCCTCACAATCTAGATATTGGAGTTCACTCTTGCCTCCCCTCACCTTATAGATATTGGAGTTCACTTTCACCTCCCCTCACGATCTAGATATTGGGGATCACTCTCACCTCCCCTCATGATCTAGATATTGGAGTTCACTCTTGCCTCCCCCACAATCTTGAAATTGGGGATCACTCTCGCCTCCCCTCATGATCTAGATATTGGGGATCACTCTCACCTCCCCTCACGATGTAGATATTGGGGATCACTCTTGCCTCACCTCACGATCTAGATATTGGGGATCACTCTTGCCTCTCCTCACGATCTAGATATTGGAGTTCACTCTCGCCCCGTCTCACGATCTAGATACTGGGGATCACTCTCACCTCCGCTCACCATCTAGATATTGGCGATCACTCTCCCCTCCCCTCACGATCTAGATATTGGGGATCACACTCACCTCCCATCAATATCTAGATATTGGAGTTCACTCTTGCCTCCCCTCACGATCTAGATATTGGGGATCACTCTCGCCTCCGCTTATGCTCTAGATATTGGGGATCACTCTCGCCTCTCCTCACCTTCTAGATATTAGGGACCACTCTAACCTCCCCTTACGATCTAGATACTGGGGAGCAGTCTCGCCTCCCCTCACGATCTAGATATTGGAGTTCACTCTCGCCTCTCCTCACGATCTAGATATTGGAGATCATTCTCACCTCGCCTCACCTTCTAGATATTGGAGTTCACTCTCGCCTCCCCTCACCTTCTCGATATTGGAGTTCACTCTCGCCTCCCCTCACCCTCTAGATATTGGGGATCACTTTCGCCTCTCTTCACAATCTTAATATTAGAGTTCACTCTCAGCTCCCCTTATGATCTAGATATTGGCGATCACTCCTGCCTCTCCTCACCTTCTAGATATTGGAGTTTACTCTTGCCTCCCCTCGCCTTCTAGATATTGGGCATCACTCTCACCTCCCCTCGCCTTCTAGATATTGGGCATCACTCTCGCATCCCCTCATGATCTAGATATTGGGGATCACTCTCACCTCTGCTCACGATCTAGATATTGGGGATCACTCTCACCTCCCCATACAATCTAGATATTGAAGATCACTCTCGCCTCGTCTCACGTGCTAGATATTGGGGATCGCTCTTGCCTCCCCTCATCTTCTAGATATTGGCGATCACTCTCACCTCCCCTCACAATCTAGATATTGGGGATCACTCTCGCCTCCCCTCATCTTCTACATATTGGGGATCACTCTTGCCTCTCCTCACGATCTAGATATTGGAGTTTACTCTCACCTCCCCTCGCGATCTAGATATTGGGGATAACTCTCACCTCTCCTCACGATCTAGATATTGGGGATCACTCTCGCCTCCCCTCATCTTCTAGATATTGGGGATCACTCTTGCTTCTCCTCACGATCTAAATGTCGGAGTTTACTCTCACCTTCCCTCGCGATCTAGATATTGTCGATCACTCTCACCTCTCCTCACGTTCTAGATATTGGGGATCACTCTCACCTCCCCTCACAATCCAGATATTGGGGATCACGCTCTCCTCTCCTCACAATCTAGATATTGGGGATCACTTTCGCCCCGCCTCATGATCTAGATATCGAGGATCACTCTCGCCTCTCTTCACGATCTAGATATTGGAGTTCACTCTCGCCTCATCTGACGATCTAGATATTGGGGGTCACTCTTGCCTCTCCTCACCTTCTAGATATTGCAGATCACTCTCACCTCCCCTCACCTTCTAGATGTTGTGGATCACTCTCACCTCCCCTCACAATCTAGATATTGAATTTCACTTTCGCCCCGTCTCACAATCTAGATATTGGGGATCACTCTCACCTCCCCTCACGATCTAGATATTGGGGATCACTCATGCCTTTCCTCACGATCTAGATATTACAGTTCACTCTCGCCTCCCCTCACGATCTAGATATTGGAGTTTACTCTCGCCTCATCTCACGTTCCAGATGTTGGGGATCACTCTCACTTCCCCTCAACTTGTAGATATTGGGGATCACTCTCGCCTCCCCTCATGATCTAGATATTGGGGATCACTCTCACCTCCCCTCACGATCTGGATATTGGGGATCACTCTCCCCTCCCCTTACGATCTAGATTTTGGGTTTCACTCTTGCCTCCCCTCATGATCTAGATATTGGGGATCACTCTTGCCTCTCCTCACAATCTAGATATTGGGGATCACTCTTGCCTCTCCTCATGATCTAGATATTGGGGATCACTCTCACCTCACCTCACAATCTAGATATTGGAGTTCACTCTCGCCTACCCTCACCTTCTAGATATTGGGGATCACTCTTGCCTCCCCTCATCTTCTAGATATTGGGGATCACTCTCGCCTCCCCTCACGATCTAGATGTTGGGGATCACTCTCGCCTCCCCTCATGATCTAGATATTGGGGATCACTCTCACCTCCCCTCACAATCTGGATATTGGGGATCACTCTCCCCTCCCCTTACGATCTAGATTTTGGGTTTCACTCTTGCCTCCCCTCATGATCTAGATATTGGGGATCACTCTTGCCTCTCCTCACAATCTAGATATTGGGGATCACTCTTGCCTCTCCTCATGATCTAGATATTGGGGATCACTCTCACCTCACCTCACAATCTAGATATTGGAGTTCACTCTCGCCTACCCTCACCTTCTAGATATTGGGGATCACTCTCGCCTCGTCTCACGATCTAGATATTGGGGATCTCTCTCACCTCTCCTCAAGATCTAGATATTGGGGATCACTCTCGCCTCCCGTCACCTTCTAGATATTGGGGATCACTCTCGCCTCCCCTCATCTTCTAGATATTGGGGATCACTCTCGCCTCTCCTCACGGTCTAGATGTTGGGGATCACTCTCACCTCCCCTCATGATCTAGATATTACAGTTCACTCTCGCCTCATCTCACATTCTAGATATTGGGGATCACTCTCACCTCCCCTCAACTTGTAGATATTGGGGATCACTCTCGCCTCCCCTCATGATCTAGATATTGGGGATCACTCTCACCTCCCCTCACGATCTGGATATTGGGGTTCACTCTTGCCTCTCCTCATGATCTAGATATTACAGTTCACTGTCGCCTCATCTCACGTTCTAGATATTGGGGATCACTCTCACCTCCCCTCAACTTGTAGATATTGGGGATCACTCTCGCCTCATCTCACGATCTCGGTATTGGGGATTACTCTCACCTCTCCTCAACATCTGGATATTGGGGCTCACTCTCGCCTCCCGTCACCTTCTAGATATTGGGAATCACTCTCCCCTCCCCTCACGATCTAGATATTGGGGATCACTCTCACCTCCCCTCATGATCTAGATATTGGGGATCACTCTCGCCTCCCCTCACCTTCTAGATATTGGAGTTCACTCGCACCTCCCCTCACCTTCTAGATATTGGGGATCACTCGCACCTCCCCTCACGATCTACATATTGGGGATCACTCTCACCTCCCCTCACCTTCTAGATATTGAGGATCCCTCTCGCCTCCCCTCATAATCTAGATACTGAAGTTCACTCTTCACTCTCGCCTCCCCTCACCTTCTATATATTGGGGATCACACTCACCTCCCCTCATGATCTAGATATTGGGGACCACTCTCACCTCCCCTTCTAGATATTAGTGATCACTCGCACCTCCCCTCATGATCTTGATATTGGGGTTCATTCTCACCTCTCCTCACAATCTACATATTGGAGTTCATTCTCACCTCCCCTCACGATCTAGATATTGGGGAACACCCTCGCCTCTCCTCACCTTCTAGATGAGGGAGTCCACTCTGGCCTGACTTCACCTTCTAGATATTGGGGATCACTCTCGTTTCTCCTCATGATCTAGTTATTGGAGTTCACTCTCGCCTCTCCTCACGATCTAAATAGTGGAGTTCACTCTCGCCTCCCCTCATGATCTAGATGTTGGGGATCACTCCCACCTCCCCTCACGATCTAGATATTGGGGATCACTGTCGCCTCTCCTCACGATCTAAAGAGTGGAGTTCACTCTCCCCTCCCCTCATGATCTAGATATTGGGGTTCACTCTCGCCTCCCCTCACGATCTTGATGTTGGGGTTCACTCGCACCTCCCCTCACCTTCCAGATATTGGGGATCACTCTCACCTCCCCTCACCTTCTAGATATTGGAGTTCACTCGCACCTCCCCTCACCTTCTAGATATTGGGGATCACTCATACCTCCCCTCACATTCTAGATATTGGGGATCACTCTCTCCTCTCCTCACGATCTAGATATTGGGGATCACTTTCGCATACCCTCATGATCTAGATATTGGGGATCACTCTCGCCTCTCCTCACGATCTAGATATTGGAGTTCACTCTCGCCTCATCTCACGATCTAGATACTGGGGATCACTCTCACCTCCCCTCACCTTCTAGATGTCGTGGATCACTCTCACCTCCCCTCACAATCTAGATATTGGAGTTTAGTCTCGCCTCCCCTCATGATCTAGATATTGAATTTCAGTCTCGCCCCGTCTCACAATCTAGATATTGGGGATCACTCTCGCCTCCCCTCACGATCTAGATATTGGAGTTCACTCTCGCCTCTCCTCACGGTCTATATATTGGAGTTCACTCTCTCCTCGCCTCATGATCTAGATATTGGGGATCACTCTCACCTCCCTTCACCTTCTAGATATTGGGGATCACTCTCACCTCCCTTCACCTTCTACATATTGGAGTTCACTCTCTCCTCGCCTCATGATCTAGATTTTGGAGTTCACTCTCGCCTCCCCTCACCTTCTAGATATTGGGGATTACTCTCACCTCCCCTCACCTTCTAGATATTAGGGATCCCTCTCGCCTCCACACAGGATCTAGATATGGGGGATCACTCTCGCCTCCCCTCACGATCTAGATATTAGGGATCACTTTTGTCTCTCCTCACCTTCTAGATATTGGAGTTCAATCTCGCCTCTCCTCACAATCTAGAAATTGGAGTTCACTCTCGCCCCCCCCTCGTTATCTAGATATTGGGGATCACTCTCGCCTCCCCTTATGATCTAGATATTGGGGATCACTCTCACCTCTCCTCACGATCTAGATATTGGAGTTCACTTTTACCTCCCCTCACCTTCTAGATATTGGGGATCACTCTCATCATTCCTCACCTTCTAGAGATTGGGGATCACTCTCACCTCCCCTCATGATCTAGATATTGGGGATCACTCTCACCTCCCCTCACCTTCTAGATCTTGGGGATCACTCTCACCTCCCCTCACAATCTAGATATTGGAGTTCACTCTTGCCTCCCCTCACCTTCTAGATATTGGGGATCCCTCTCGCCTCCCCTCAAGATCTAGATATTGGGGATCACTCTCGCCTCCCCTCATGGTCTAAATATTGGGGATCACTCTTGCCTCTCCTCACCTTCTTGGTATTGGAGTTCACTCTTGCCTCTCCTCATGACCTAGATATTGGAGTTCAGTCTCACCTCCCCTCACGATCTAGCTATTGGGGATCACTCTCATCTCTCCTCATGATCGAAGTATTGGAGTTCACTCTTGCCTCCCCTCACCTTCTAGATATTGGGGATCACTCTCGCCTCCCCTCACGAACTAGATATTGGGGACCCTCTCGCCTCTCCTCACGATCTAGATATTGGGGATCACTCTCGCCCCCCATCATGATCTAGATATTGGGGATCACTCTCACCTCCCCTCTTGATCTATATATTGGGAATCACTCTCACCTCCCCTCATGATCTAGATATTGGGGATCTCGCTCACCTCCCCTCACGATCTAGATATTGGGGATCACTCTCACTTCTCTTCACGATCTAGGTATTGGGGATCACTCTCACCTCCCCTCACGATCTAGATATTGGGGATCACTCTCACCTCCCTTCACCTTCTAGATATTGGGGATCACTCTCACCTCCCTTCACCTTCTAGATATTGGAGTTCACTCTCACCTCCCCTCACAATCCAAATATTGGAGTTCACTCTCACCACCCCTCACAATCTAGATATCGGGGATCACTCTCACCTCTCCTCACGATCTAGATATTGGGGATCACGCTCACCTCCCCTCATGATCTAGATATTGGGATCACTCTTGCCTCCCCTCACGATCTAGATATTGGGGATCACTCTCGCCTCATCTCATGATCTAGATATTGGAGTTCACTCTCGCCTCATCTCACGATCTAGATACTGGAGTTCACTCTTGCCTCCCCTCACCTTCTAGATATTGGGGATCACTCTCACCTCCCCTCACAATCTAGATATTGGAGTTCACTCTCGCCTCCCCTCATGATCTAGATATTGAATTTCACTCTCGCCCCGTCTCACGGTCTAGATATTGGGGATCACTCTTGCCTCCCTTCATGATGTAGATATTGGAGTTCACTCTCATCTCTCCTCACAAACTAGATATTGGGGATCACTCTCACCTCCCCTCACAATCTAGATATTGAGGATCACTCTCGCCTCCCCTCACGATCTGGATATTGTGGATCACTCTTGCCTCTCATCACAATCTAGATATTACAGTTCACTCTCGCCTCCCCTCACGATCTAGATGTTGGAGTTCACTCTCGCCTCATCTCACATTCTAGATATTGGGGATCACTCTCACCTCCCCTCAACTTCTAGATATTGGGGATTACTCTCGCCTCCCCTCATGATCTAGATATTGGGGATCAATCTCACCTCCCCTCACGATCTGGATATTGGGGATCACTCTCCCCTCCCCTTAGAATCTAGATATTGGGGCTCACTCTCACCTCCCCTCACGTTCTAGATTTTGGGATTCACTCTTGCCTCCCCTCACATTTTAGATATTGGGGATCACTCTCACCTCGTCTCACAATCTAGATAAGGGAGTCCACGCTTGCCTGCCCTCACCTTCTAGATATTGGGAATCACTGTCGCTTCTCCTCACAATCTAGTTATTGGGGATCACTCTCGCCTCCGCTCATGATCTAGATATTGGGGATCACTGTAACCTCTCCTCATGATCTAGATATTGGGGATCACTCTCACCTCCCCTCACCTTCTAGATTTTAGGGATCACTCTCACCTCCCCTCATGATCTAGATATTGGGGATCACTCTCGCCTCCCCTCATGACCTAGATATTGGGGATCACTCTCACCTCCCCTCACCTTCTAGATATTGGGGATCACTCTCACCTCCCGTCACAATCTAGATATTGGAGTTCACTCTTGCCTCCCCTCACCTTCTAGATATTGGGGATCACTCTCACCTCCCCTCGTGATCTAGATATTGGGGTTCACTCTCACCTCTCCTCACGATCTAGATATTGGGGATCATTCTCGCCTCTCCTCACGGTCTAGATATTGGAGTTCACTTTCGCCTCCCCTCACCTTCTAGATATTGGGGGTCACTCTCGCCTCCCCTCATGGTCCAGATATTGGGGATCACTCTCACCTCGTCTCATGATCTAGATATTGGGGATCACTCTCGCCTCCCCTCACGATCTAGATATTGGAGTTTACTCTCGCCTCTCCTTACGATCTAGATATTGGAGTTTACTCTCGCCTGTCCTCATGATCTAGATATTGGAGTTCTCTCTCACATCTCCTCACAATCTAGATAGTGGGGATCACTCTCGCCTCTCCTCATGATCTAGATATTGGAGTTCACTCTCACCTCTCCTCGCGATCTAGATATTGGAGTTCACTCTCGCCTCCCCTCACGATCTGGATGTTGGAGTTCACTCTTGCCTCTCCTCTCGATCTAGATATTGGAGTTTACTCTCGCCTCTCCTCACGATCTAGTTATTGGAGTTCACTCTCGCCTCTCCTCACGATCTCAATAGTGGAGTTCACTCTCGCCTCCCCTCATGATCAAGATATTGGGGATCACTCTCGCCTCCCCTCAAGATCTAGATATTGGGGATCACTCTCGCCTGGCCTTACGATCTAAATATTGGGGATCACTCTTGCCTCTCCTCACCTTCTTGATATTGGAGTTCACTCTTTCCTCTCCGCACGACCTAAATATTGGAGTTCAGTCTCACCTCCCCTCACGATCTAGATTTTGGGGATCACTCTCGCCTCCCCTCATCATCTCGATATTAGGGATCACTCTCGCCTCCCCTCATGATCTAGATATTGGGGATCATGCTCGCCTCCCCTCATCTTCTAGATATTAGGGATCTCTCTCGCCTCCGATCATGGTCTAGATATTGGGGATCTCGCTCACCTCCCCTCACGATCTAGATTTTGGGGTTCACTCACTTCTCTTCACGATCTAGATATTGGGGATCACTCTCACCTCCCCTCACGATCTAGATATTGGGGATCACTCTTGCCTCTCCTCACCTTCTTGATATTGGGGATCACTCTCACCTCCCCATACAATCTAGATATTGGGGATCACTCTCGCCTCTCCTCACGATCGAAATATTGGAGTTCACTCTTGCTTCCCCTCGCCTTCTCGATATTGGGGATCACTCTCACCTCCCCTCACAATTTGGATATGGGGGATCACTCTCGCCTCCCCTCACGAACTAGATATTGGGGATCACTCTCGCCTCTCCTCACGATCTAGATATTGGAGTTCACTCTCACCTCCCCTCATGATCTAGATATTGGGGATCTCGCTCATCTCCCCTCACGATCTAGATATTGGGGATCACTCTCACTTCTCTTCACGATCTAGGTATTGGGGATCTCTCTCAGCTCCCCTCACGATCTAGATATTGGGGATCACTCTCACCTCCCTTCACCTTCTAGATATTGGGGATCACTCTCACCTCCCTTCACCTTCTAGGTATTGGAGTTCACTCTCACCTCCCCTCACAATCTAGATATTGGAGTTCACTCTCACCTCTCCTCACAATCTAGATATTGGAGTTCACTCTCGCGTCTTCTCACGATCTAGATATTAGAGTTCACTCTCGCCTCCCCTCACCTTCTAGATATTGGGGATCACTCTCGCCTCCCCTCAACTTCTAGATATTAGGGATCCCTCTCGCCTCCCCTCATGATCTAGATATTGGGGATCACTCTCGCCTCCCCTTATGATCTAGATATTGGAGTTCACTCTCACCTCCCCTCACAATCTAGATATTGGAGTTCACTCTCGCGTCTTCTCACGATCTAGATATTGGAGTTCACTCTTGCCTCTCCTCACCTTCTAGATTTTCGAGTTCAATCTCGCCTCTCCTCACAATCTAGATATTGGAGTTCACTCTCGCCTCCCCTCATTATCTAGATATTTGGGATCACTCTCGCCTCCCCTCATGATCTAGATATTGGGGCTCACTCTCACCTCGCCTCACGATCTAGATATTGGAGATCACTCTCGTCCTTCCTCACAATCTAGATATTGGAGTTCACTTTTGCCTCCCCTTACCTTCTAGATATTGGGGATCACTCTCACCTCCCCTCATGATCTAGATATTGGGGATCACTCTCCCCTTACCTTCTAGATATTGGGGATCACTCTCACCTCTCCTCACCTTCTAGATATTGGGGATCACTCTTGCCTCCCCTCACCTTCTAGATATTGGGGATCACTCTCGCCTCCCCTCATGATCTAGATATTGGGGATCACTCTCGCCTCGTCTCACAATCTAGATATTGGGGATCACTCTCGCCTCCCCTCACGATCTAGATGCTGGTGTTCACTCTCGCCTCTCCTCACAATCTAGATATTGGAGTTTACTCTCGCCTGTCCTCATGATCTAGATATTCGAGTTCACTCTCACTTCGCCTCATGATCTAGATATTGGGGTTCACTCTCACCTCTCCACATGACCTAGATATTGGGGATTACTCTCGCCTCTCCTCACGATCTAGATATTGGAGTTCACTTTTGCCTCCCCTCACCTTTTAGATATTGGGGATCACTCTCGCCTCGTCTCACAATCTAGATATTGGGGATCACTCTCGCCTCCCCTCATGATCTAGATATTGGAGTTCACTCTCGCCTAACCTCAAGATCTAGATATTCGAATGTACTCTCACCTCCTCTCACCTTCTAGATATTTGGGATCCCTCGCGCCTCTCCTCACGATCTAGATATTGGAGTTCACTCTCACCTCCCCTCATGATCTAGATATTGGGGATCACTCTCACCTCCCCTCATGATCTAGATATTGGGGATCACTCTCACCTCCCCTCATGATCTAGATATTGGGGATCACTCTCACCTCCCCTCATGATCTAGATATTGGGGATCACTCTCACCTCCCCTCATGATCTAGATATTGGGGATCACTCTCACCTCCCCTCATGATTTAGATATTGGGGATCACTCTCACCTCTCCTCACGATCTAGATATTGGGGATCTCTCTCACCTCCCCTCACCTTCTAGATATTATGGGTCACTCTCGCCTCCGCTCATGATCTAGATATTGGGGCTCACTCTCACCTCTCCTCATGATCTAGATATTGGGGATCACTCTCACCTCCCCTCACCTTCTAGATATTAGGGATCACTCTCGCCTCCCCTCATGATCTAGATATTGGGGATCACTCTCGCCTCCCCTCATGACCTAGTTATTGGGGATCACTCTCACCTCCCGTCACAATCTAGATATTGGAGTTCACGCTTGCCTCCCCTCACCTTCTAGATATTATGGGTCACTCTCACCTCCGCTCATGATCTAGATATTGGGGTTCACTCTCACCTCTCCTCACGATCTAGATATTGGGGATCACTCTCGCCTCTCCTCACGATCTAGATATTGGAGTTCACTTTTGCCTCCCCTCACCTTCTAGATATTGGGGATCACTCTCGCCTCTCCTCACGATCTAGATATTGGAGTTCACTCTCACCTCCCCTCACAATGTAGATATTGGGGATCCCTCTTGCCTCCCCTCATGATCGAAATATTGGAGTTCACTCTTGCCTCCCCTCACCTTCTAGATATTGGGGATCACTCTCACCTCCCCTCATGATCTAGATATTGGGGATCACTCTCACCTCCCCTCTTGATCTAGATATTGGGGATCACTCTCACCTCCCCTCATGATCTAGATATTGGGGATCTCGCTCACCTCCCCTCACGATCTAGATATTGGGGATCACTCTCACTTCTCTTCACAATCTAGGTATTGGGGATCACTCTCACCTCCCCTCACGATCTAGATATTGGAGTTTACTCTTGCTTCTCCTCACGGTCTATTTATTGGAGTTCACTCTCACCTCGCCTCATGATCTAGATATTGGGGATCACTCTCACCTCCCTTCACCTTCTAGATATTGGGGATCATTCTCACCTCCCTTCACCTTCTAGATATTGGAGTTCACTCTCACCTCCCCTCACAATCTAGATATTGGAGTTCACTCTCACCTCTCCTCACAATCTAGATATTGGAGTTCACTCTCGCGTCTTCTCACGATCTAGATATTGGAGTTCACTCTCGCCTCCCCTCACCTTCTAGATATTGGGGATCACTCTCGCCTCCCCTCACCTTCTAGATATTAGGGATCCCTCTCGCCTCCACTCATGATCTAGATATTGGGGATCACTCTCGCCTCCCCTCATGATCTAGATATTGGAGTTCACTCTCACCTCCCCTCACAAGCTAGGTATTGGAGTTCACTCTCACCTCTCCTCACAATCTAGATATTGGAGTTCACTCTCGCGTCTTCTCACGATCTAGATATTGGAGTTCACTCTTGCCTCTCCTCACCTTCTAGTTATTGGAGTTCAATCTCGCCTCTCCTCACAATCTAGATATTGGAGTTCACTCTCGCCTCCCCTCATTATCTAGATATTTGGGATCACTCTCGCCGCCCCTCATGATCTAGATATTGGAGCTCACTCTCACCTCGCCTCACGATCTAGATATTGGAGATCACTCTCGTCCTTCCTCACAATCTAGATATTGGAGTTCACTTTTGCCTCCCCTTACCTTCTAGATATTGGGGATCACTCTCACCTCCCCTCATGATCTAGATATTGGGGATCACTCTCACCTCCCCTCATGATCTAGATATTGGGGATCACTCTCCCCTTCTAGATATTGGGGATCACTCTCACCTCTCCTCACCTTCTAGATATTGGGGATCACTCTTGCCTCCCCTCACCTTCTAGATATTGGGGATCACTCTCGCCTCCCCTCATGATCTAGATATTGGGGATCACTCTCGCCTCGTCTCACGATCTAGATATTGGGGATCACTCTCGCCTCCCCTCACGATCTAGATGTTGGAATTTACTCTCGCCTGTCCTCATGATCTAGATATTGGAGTTCACTCTCACTTCGCCTCTTGATCTAGATATTGGGGTTCACTCTCACCTCTCCACACGATCTAGATATTGGGGATTACTCTCGCCTCTCCTCACGATCTAGATATTGGAGTTCACTTTTGCCTCCCCTCACCTTTTAGATATTGGGGATCACTCTCGCCTTGTCTCACAATCTAGATAATGGGGATCACTCTCGCCTCCCCTCCCGATCTAGATATTGGAATGTACTCTCACCTCCTCTCACCTTCTAGATATTGGGGATCCCTCGCGCCTCTCCTCATGATCTAGATATTGGAGTTCACTCTCACCTCCCCTCATGATCTAGATATTGGGTATCACTCTCACCTCCCCTCATGATCTAGATATTGGGGATCACTCTCACCTCCCCTCATGATTTAGATATTGGGGATCACTCTCACCTCTCCTCACGATCTAGATATTGGGGATCTCTCTCACCTCCCCTCACCTTCTAGATATTAGGGATCACTCTCGCCTCCCCTCATGATCTAGATATTGGGGATCACTCTCACCTCCCTTCACCTTCTAGATATTGGGGATCACTCTCACCTCCCTTCACCTTCTAGGTATTGGAGTTCACTCTCACCTCCCCTCACAATCTAGATATTGGAGTTCACTCTCACCTCTCCTCACAATCTAGATATTGGAGTTCACTCTCGCGTCTTCTCACGATCTAGATATTGGAGTTCACTCTCGCCTCCCCTCACCTTCTAGATATTGGGGATCACTCTCGCCTCCCCTCAACTTCTAGATATTAGGGATCCCTCTCGCCTCCCCTCATGATCTAGATATTGGGGATCACTCTCGCCTCCCCTTATGATCTAGATATTGGAGTTCACTCTCACCTCCCCTCACAATCTAGATATTGGAGTTCACTCTCGCGTCTTCTCACGATCTAGATATTGGAGTTCACTCTTGCCTCTCCTCACCTTCTAGATTTTCGAGTTCAATCTCGCCTCTCCTCACAATCTAGATATTGGAGTTCACTCTCGCCTCCCCTCATTATCTAGATATTTGGGATCACTCTCGCCTCCCCTCATGATCTAGATATTGGGGCTCACTCTCACCTCGCCTCACGATCTAGATATTGGAGATCACTCTCGTCCTTCCTCACAATCTAGATATTGGAGTTCACTTTTGCCTCCCCTTACCTTCTAGATATTGGGGATCACTCTCACCTCCCCTCATGATCTAGATATTGGGGATCACTCTCCCCTTACCTTCTAGATATTGGGGATCACTCTCACCTCTCCTCACCTTCTACATATTGGGGATCACTCTTGCCTCCCCTCACCTTCTAGATATTGGGGATCACTCTCGCCTCCCCTCATGATCTAGATATTGGGGATCACTCTTGCCTCGTCTCACGATCTAGATATTGGGGATCACTCTCGCCTCACCTCACGATCTAGATGCTGGTGTTCACTCTCGCCTCTCCTCACAATCTAGATATTGGAGTTTACTCTCGCCTGTCCTCATGATCTAGATATTGGAGTTCACTCTCACTTCGCCTCATGATCTAGATATTGGGGTTCACTCTCACCTCTGCACACGACCTAGATATTGGGGATTACTCTCGCCTCTCCTCACGATCTAGATATTGGAGTTCACTTTTGCCTCCCCTCACCTTTTAGATATTGGGGATCACTCTCGCCTCGTCTCACAATCTAGATATTGGGGATCACTCTCGCCTCCCCTCATGATCTAGATATTGGGGATCACTCTCACCTCCCCTCATGATCTAGATATTGGGGATCACTCTCACCTCCCCTCATGATCTAGATATTGGGGATCACTCTCACCTCCCCTCATGATTTAGATATTGGGGATCACTCTCACCTCTCCTCACGATCTAGATATTGGGGATCTCTCTCACCTCCCCTCACCTTCTAGATATTATGGGTCACTCTCGCCTCCGCTCATGATCTACATATTGGGGCTCACTCTCACCTCTCCTCATGATCTAGATATTGGGGATCACTCTCACCTCCCCTCACCTTCTAGATATTAGGGATCACTCTCGCCTCCCCTCATGATCTAGATATTGGGGATCACTCTCGCCTCCCCTCATGACCTAGTTATTGGGGATCACTCTCACCTCTCCTCACGATCTAGATATTGGAGTTCACTTTGCCTCCCCTCACCTTCTAGATATTGGGGATCACTCTCGCCTCTCCTCACGATCTAGATATTGGAGTTCACTCTCACCTCCCCTCACAATGTAGATATTGGGGATCCCTCTTGCCTCCCCTCATGATCGAAATATTGGAGTTCACTCTTGCCTCCCCTCACCTTCTAGATATTGGGGATCACTCTCACCTCCCCTCATGATCTAGATATTGGGGACCACTCTCACCTCCCCTCTTGATCTAGATATTGGGGATCACTCTCACCTCCCCTCATGATCTAGATATTGGGGATCTCGCTCACCTCCCCTCACGATCTAGATATTGGGGATCACTCTCACTTCTCTTCACAATCTAGGTATTGGGGATCACTCTCACCTCCCCTCACGATCTAGATATTGGAGTTTACTCTTGCTTCTCCTCACGGTCTATTTATTGGAGTTCACTCTCACCTCGCCTCATGATCTAGATATTGGGGATCACTCTCACCTCCCCTCATGATTTAGATATTGGGGATCACTCTCACCTCCCCTCATGATCTAGATATTGGGGATCACTCTCACCTCCCCTCATGATTTAGATATTGGGGATCACTCTCACCTCTCCTCACGATCTAGATATTGGGGATCTCTCTCACCTCCCCTCACCTTCTAGATATTATGGGTCACTCTCGCCTCCGCTCATGATCTAGATATTGGGGCTCACTCTCACCTCTCCTCATGATCTAGATATTGGGGATCACTCTCACCTCCCTTCACCTTCTAGATATTGGGGATCATTCTCACCTCCCTTCACCTTCTAGATATTGGAGTTCACTCTCACCTCCCCTCACAATCTAGATATTGGAGTTCACTCTCACCTCTCCTCACAATCTAGATATTGGAGTTCACTCTCGCGTCTTCTCACGATCTAGATATTGGAGTTCACTCTCGCCTCCCCTCACCTTCTAGATATTGGGGATCACTCTCGCCTCCCCTCACCTTCTAGATATTAGGGATCCCTCTCGCCTCCCCTCATGATCTAGATATTGGGGATCACTCTCGCCTCCCCTCATGATCTAGATATTGGAGTTCACTCTCACCTCCCCTCACAAGCTAGGTATTGGAGTTCACTCTCACCTCTCCTCACAATCTAGATATTGGAGTTCACTCTCGCGTCTTCTCACGATCTAGATATTGGAGTTCACTCTTGCCTCTCCTCACCTTCTAGTTATTGGAGTTCAATCTCGCCTCTCCTCACAATCTAGATATTGGAGTTCACTCTCGCCTCCCCTCATTATCTAGATATTTGGGATCACTCTCGCCTCCCCTCATGATCTAGATATTGGAGCTCACTCTCACCTCGCCTCACGATCTAGATATTAGAGATCACTCTCGTCCTTCCTCACAATCTAGATATTGGAGTTCACTTTTGCCTCCCCTTACCTTCTAGATATTGTGAATCACTCTCACCTCCCCTCATGATCTAGATATTGGGGATCACTCTCACCTCCCCTCATGATCTAGATATTGGGGATCACTCTCCCCTTCTAGATATTGGGGATCACTCTCACCTCTCCTCACCTTCTAGATATTGGGGATCACTCTTGCCTCCCCTCACCTTCTAGATATTGGGGATCACTCTCGCCTCCACTCATGATCTAGATATTGGGGATCACTCTCGCCTCATCTCACGATCTAGATATTGGGGATCACTCTTGCCTCCCCTCACGATCTAGATGTTAGAGTTCACTCTCGCCTCTCCTCACGATCTAGATGTTGGAGTTTACTCTCGCCTGTCCTCATGATCTAGATATTGGAGTTCACTCTCACTTCGCCTCTTGATCTAGATATTGGGGTTCACTCTCACCTCTCCACACGATCTAGATATTGGGGATTACTCTCGCCTCTCCTCACGATCTAGATATTGGAGTTCACTTTTGCCTCCCCTCACCTTTTAGATATTGGGGATCACTCTCGCCTTGTCTCACAATCTAGATATTGGGGATCACTCTCGCCTCCCCTCCCGATCTAGATATTGGAATGTACTCTCACCTCCTCTCACCTTCTAGATATTGGGGATCCCTCGCGCCTCTCCTCACGATCTAGATATTGGAGTTCACTCTCACCTCCCCTCATGATCTAGATATTGGGGATCACTCTCACCTCCCCTCATGATCTAGATATTGGGGATCACTCTCACCTCCCCTCATGATCTAGATATTGGGGATCACTCTCACCTCCCCTCATGATCTAGATATTGGGGATCACTCTCACCTCCCCTCATGATCTAGATATTGGGGATCACTCTCACCTCCCCTCATGATTTAGATATTGGGGATCACTCTCACCTCTCCTCACGATCTAGATATTGGGGATCTCTCTCACCTCCCCTCACCTTCTAGATATTATGGGTCACTCTCGCCTCCGCTCATGATCTAGATATTGGGGCTCACTCTCACCTCTCCTCATGATCTAGATATTGGGGATCACTCTCACCTCCCCTCACCTTCTAGATATTAGGGATCACTCTCGCCTCCCCTCATGATCTAGATATTGGGGATCACTCTCGCCTCCCCTTATGACCTAGTTATTGGGGATCACTCTCACCTCCCGTCACAATCTAGATATTGGAGTTCACGCTTGCCTCCCCTCACCTTCTAGATATTATGGGTCACTCTCACCTCCGCTCATGATCTAGATATTGGGGTTCACTCTCACCTCTCCTCACGATCTAGATATTGGGGATCACTCTCGCCTCTCCTCACGATCTCGATATTGGAGTTCACTTTTGCCTCCCCTCACCTTCTAGATATTGGGGATCACTCTCGCCTCTCCTCACGATCTAGATATTGGAGTTCACTCTCACCTCCCCTCACAATGTAGATATTGGGGATCCCTCTTGCCTCCCCTCATGATCGAAATATTGGAGTTCACTCTTGCCTCCCCTCACCTTCTAGATATTGGGGATCACTCTCACCTCCCCTCATGATCTAGATATTGGGGATCACTCTCACCTCCCCTCTTGATCTAGATATTGGGGATCACTCTCACCTCCCCTCATGATCTAGATATTGGGGATCTCGCTCACCTCCCCTCACGATCTAGATATTGGGGATCACTCTCACTTCTCTTCACAATCTAGGTATTGGGGATCACTCTCACCTCCCCTCACTATCTAGATATTGGAGTTTACTCTTGCTTCTCCTCATGGTCTATTTATTGGAGTTCACTCTCACCTCGCCTCATGATCTAGATATTGGGGATCACTCTCACCTCCCTTCACCTTCTAGATATTGGGGATCATTCTCACCTCCCTTCACCTTCTAGATATTGGAGTTCACTCTCACCTCCCCTCAAAATCTAGATATTGGAGTTCACTCTCACCTCTCCTCACAATCTAGATATTGGAGTTCACTCTCGCGTCTTCTCACGATCTAGATATTGGAGTTCACTCTCGCCTCCCCTCACCTTCTAGATATTGGGGATCACTCTCGCCTCCCCTCACCTTCTAGATATTAGGGATCCCTCTCGCCTCCCCTCATGATCTAGATATTGGGGATCACTCTCGCCTCCCCTCATGATCTAGATATTGGAGTTCACTCTCACCTCCCCTCACAAGCTAGGTATTGGAGTTCACTCTCACCTCTCCTCACAATCTAGATATTGGAGTTCACTCTCGCGTCTTCTCACGATCTAGATATTGGAGTTCACTCTTGCCTCTCCTCACCTTCTAGTTATTGGAGTTCAATCTCGCCTCTCCTCACAATCTAGATATTGGAGTTCACTCTCGCCTCCCCTCATTATCTAGATATTTGGGATCACTCTCGCCTCCCCTCATGATCTAGATATTGGAGCTCACTCTCACCTCGCCTCACGATCTAGATATTGGAGATCACTCTCGTCCTTCCTCACAATCTAGATATTGGAGTTCACTTTTGCCTCCCCTTACCTTCTAGATATTGGGGATCACTCTCACCTCCCCTCATGATCTAGATATTGGGGATCACTCTCACCTCCCCTCATGATCTAGATATTGGGGATCACTCTCCCCTTCTAGATATTGGGGATCACTCTCACCTCTCCTCACCTTTTAGATATTGGGGATCACTCTTGCCTCCCCTCACCTTCTAGATATTGGGGATCACTCTCGCCTCCCCTCATGATCTAGATATTGGGGATCACTCTCGCCTCGTCTCACGATCTAGATATTGGGGATCACTCTTGCCTCCCCTCACGATCTAGATGTTAGAGTTCACTCTCGCCTCTCCTCACGATCTAGATGTTGGAGTTTACTCTCGCCTGTCCTCATGATCTAGATATTGGAGTTCACTCTCACTTCGCCTCTTGATCTAGATATTGGGGTTCACTCTCACCTCTCCACACGATCTAGATATTGGGGATTACTCTCGCCTCTCCTCACGATCTAGATATTGGAGTTCACTTTTGCCTCCCCTCACCTTTTAGGTATTGGGGATCACTCTCGCCTTGTCTCACAATCTAGATATTGGGGATCACTCTCGCCTCCCCTCCCGATCTAGATATTGGAATGTACTCTCACCTCCTCTCACCTTCTAGATATTGGGGATCCCTCGCGCCTCTCCTCACAATCTAGATATTGGAGTTCACTCTCACCTCCCCTCATGATCTAGATATTGGGTATCACTCTCACCTCCCCTCATGATCTAGATATTGGGGATCACTCTCACCTCCCCTCATGATTTAGATATTGGGGATCACTCTCACCTCTCCTCACGATCTAGATATTGGGGATCTCTCTCACCTCCCCTCACCTTCTAGATATTATGGGTCACCCTCGCCTCCGCTCATGATCTAGATATTGCGGATCACTCTCACCTCTCCTCATGATCTAGATATTGGGGATCACTCTCACCTCCCCTCACCTTCTAGATATTAGGGATCACTCTCGCCTCCCCTCATGATCTAGATATTGGGGATCACTCTCACCTCCCGTCACAATCTAGATATTGGAGTTCACGCTTGCTTCCCCTCACCTTCTAGATATTGGGGATCACTCTCACCTCCCCTCATGATCTAGATATTGGGGTTCACTCTCACCTCTCCTCACGGTCTAGATATTGGGGATCACTCTCGCCTCTCCTCACGATCTAGATATTGGAGTTCACTTTTGCCTCCCCTCACCTTCTAGATATTGGGGATCACTCTCGCCTCTCCTCACGATCTAAATATTGGAGTTCACTTTTGCCTCCCCTCACCTTCTAGATATTGGGGATCACTCTCGCCTCGTCTCATGATCTAGATATTTGGGATCACTCTCGCCTCCCCTCACGATCTAGAAATTGGAGTTCACTCTCGCCTCTCCTCACGATCTAGATATTGGAGTTTACTCTCGCCTGTCCTCACGATCTAGATATTGGAGTTCACTCTCACCTCGCCTCATGATCTAGATATTGGAGTTCACTCTCACCTCTCCTCACAATCTAGATATTGGGGATCACTCTCGCCTCTCATGATCTAGATATTTGGGATCACTCTCGCCTCTCCTCGCGATCTATATATTGGAGTTCACTCTCGCCTCCCCTCACGATCTGAATGTTGGAGTTCACTCTTGCCTCTCCTCTCGATCTAGATATTGGAGTTCACTCTCGCCTCTCCTCACGATCTAGATATTGGAGTTCACTCTCGCCTCTCCTCATGATCTAGATATTGGGGATCACTCTTGCCTCCCCTCACCTTCTAGATATTGGGTATCACTCTTGCCTCCCCTCACCGTCTAGATATTGGGGATCACTCTCGCGTCCCCTGACGATCTAGATTTTGGGGATCACTCTCACCTCCCCTCACGATCTAGATATTGGGGATCACTGTCACCTCCCCTCACGATCTAGATATGAGATCAACTAGTTATGTTGAGGCTAATTTGATAGGTAAACAATCAAAGCAAGTTAGTAAATAACTAAATCTAGTTAGTCTAATATAACCGAGACCAGTTGCATTGACCAAGAGCTGTGACTGACTATAGTAATTATTATGAGACTCATTTAATTGCCAACTGATATTAGTCAAATTGTTCTGAATTGACCTGTAGATTTGGTTTCTGAGTAAACACGTGGTGAGAAATGATTGGCAGTGAGAAACTCTGGTTATATTTATGTCTCTAGTATGCATCGGGTTTGCAAATTAAAATATTTAATTTGCTCAGGTAAGCCATTAGGATCTATTAAATGATATCAAACATTTGGCAGTGTCATTTACATTCATAATAGGGTTCTATTAGATTGCAAAATTGAGGTATTTCCATTAATTGGTGTAGGTCAAATGTAATGGTACATTGAAAGACAGTTTGCTGCTCTACCTATTCCTATCTGCCAGAGAATGTGTTTAAGGTCATGTTATTTACTATTTATACCAGGCAAAGGGAGAAAAGCAAATGAAAGAAGTGTTCAGGAAAAGCAGGTACGTTGACTATAATCCTTTTTATCAGCTGCTCTGAAATTTGTTTAAAATGAGTTTTGTATAGAATAAAATGTCCTAAACGTGGAGAACAAAAAAGAGAATTGAGATTAAGCAGCAACTTTATTTTTCTGTGTACATTCTGCCCTGGATCACGGATGTGGTTTGAATTTAATACATAGAAATTGTTGTGCTCCCTCTGTTGTCTTGAAGGATTGTCTAATGACTTTTTTTAAATGCTCTACCGTTCAGGCCTCTGACTAAAATTGCAGTTAGGTCCCGATCATGTCATCAAGACCTGATCTGTACATTTAAAGCGGATCCCCACAACCTTCCAGTGCGTGTCCTGCTCGCTTGCTCAAAAGAGCAAGTTAATATCGGAACCCGGCGGGACGGCAGTGGGACCACAGGGAGTAAGTCGCTGCCCCTCTTGTAACTGCCTTCCTGCCTCATTTCCGCCCTTTGGAGGTGGGGCAGAGGGAGGGGGGTGTCACGATCACAGAGGGTGGGGGTCCCGGGTGGCAGCGGCCCAGGTTATTTTTGTGGACCCTGGAGGTAGACTCCTGCTCTTCCACGGGCCACAAACATAATTCGACTTCCCTTTGCTGGGCCTCTTCTCTTCCGTCGTCCGTGAAACCAGTCGAACCCCGCACTGCGTAGGCTCCAACAATGTTCCTGCCTACAATTGCTATTGGGGTCCTATTTACGTCATAGAACCCCAATTTCTGTATTAAAGGGGGCCTTTCAACTGAAACAGGTGGGTGCTTTGGACAGCCGGTAATTGGCCCCTTTTAAAATGGTGCCTGCCGCATCGCTGGTGTTAATGGGTCGGTAAGGCTACCAACCCTATTTAAGGCCGTTATTGCCCCGTTAACGCAAGGCAAAGGCAGTCACAATCTGGGGATTTTGATGTTGTCTAAAAGTCAATATCTTGTCAATCTCTTTTATACTATTATCTTGCAGCATTTGCAGAGATCAGCTAATTACAAGATGGCATATACTGCTGATGATTTCACCAGCCTCACAAAAGAGACTAAGCCCCAGCACGTGGACAAGAGACCAGCATGCCCCCACATGCCACCGAGAAACCAGCAGAGAGATGGCAAGCTTGTTTATGCAACACCACAATTCAAACAGCGCCAGGGCAGAAATCAGTTACCTGAACCCAAGAACAATAAATCAGTTACTAGCAAGAAGTTTGTTCTCCAACCCTAGGTGGTCCTGAATTAAGATTTCAAAATATATGCTGACAGCACTTTTTAAATGGTTCATCCAATCTCTTCAGGATATATTTTCTTACTCTGCCCCCTCATGAATGTGCTAAGTAACAAGCTTTGTGTTATGAATGTAACAAATAATATGATGGCAACTTATGCTAATGACAATAGCTTCATTAGTGTTAGGCAGCAACCGTCTACCCACAGCACTTTGCAAATCTCTTTTAATACTGTAAAGGAACACTGGCAAAGTGTGGGGCCAACATTAATGAAAAGTCCTAGAAACTGAAATTGGATTGGTATTAAATTACAAGAAAAATGTCCATCCCCAGCACGAACATCCTTACCTTGAAAAGCACAAAGTACACCAGAAAACAGAGCTTGCACGGCACACCAACAGGATCATTTTACAATTTCGCTCTACTCGCTTGCATGGTCCTGTGTGCAGGACTGGTAGCAAATGTTGCTGAGGGATAGAAATCCACGGTCCGAAAAATAAGGCGGATGGACAGGGATGAGAGTTTTCAACTAATAAAAAGAAACAACTGTTATTGACGTAGAAAGGCATTTTGTGCAGAGCCAGCAGACAAGATTATAAAATAAATAAAGTTATCAGAGAATATATTAACCTCTTTCAAGCCTTGTTAATTTTGGACTCAACCTCTAATTCTTCTAAATTAAAATTAAATAATTTGCTTACAGCTCAAGTTTTAAAGATGTTGATCATGTCCTCTCTAACTTTTTTTCTCCACTGATTTCTAGTTCCTCTTCATAACTAGAATGTTAAGGCCCCAAATCACACTCGTTCTTCTCGGAACAATCTCCAACGCACCAATGTCTTTTTGAGGCTAGAGTGTTTTAAACTGTACACATTACCCCAACATCTGCCCTTACCAAAAACCCCTTTCAACTAACGATCAGTGATTTTATTCTGCAGAACTCAATTGCTCTCTGCCTCCAGACAGAGTTTTCTCCATTCATTACCCTCGCCTGCTTTCTCCTGCCAAGCCAATACAGCTAACACATCTGCCATTAATTTCAAGAACATTAGTCTTCCTTAAAAGCCTCACAAATGGAACTGGATAAAGTTACTAGCTTATGACTTGGTTCATGCCTCGAATCGTTAGACAGCTCCGATTGATGCTAATGTATCCTGATGGTGTGCACCATCAGCTAATTGCATGTACTGTAATTGTAGATGATGTTCGATGCTGAGGGGGAAGATAGCAATCTTGCTTCATGGTGCAACCACAACCTACGTGCATTGGTGGGGGTGGGGGGGCACCATCCCTGCAGACAGTAATGGAGCCTACTGTACAAGTATGATTTACATTATGGTCATGGTACTGATTTGGGGGTTTAATGTTTTAAAAGAGAAACTGGTTTATGCCACAAGAGCAATTCCCAGCCAGTTGGAACAGAAGTTGCAACAGTGCCTAGAAAAAAGAAAATAAACCCAATAATTTGGTGTTAACATTGAGATTATGGAAGGTTAATTTATCAGAGCTGAGAGATCAAAGTCTGTGGTTTTCGTGATGGTTCATTATGTCCTGTGCAACTCTAGAATGCAATGGGTAGATTTTATATGATGTATATCTCTGCACTGTAAACTCTTTGTCAGTAAAATAAAGGCTTATATTTCTGTAGCTGGAGTCACAGGGCACAATATCATTTCAGTTTAAGTCACATGGTAGACTCGATAGACCCTCATGTATTAGATTCATTCACCTGCTTTTACACATAACCTTGCTTAAAACTTAAATTTTATTTCTATGATTGGTTGGAGGCTGTTGGTGTTCAGAAGATGTCTTAAAACGGTCAAGCTTCTTAAGTATTCACAGTAACTCCCATCTTATATGGTTCTCATTTAGAAAATAGTGAACAAATGGGCGGAAGAGCCTGTCTGCAGACAGCTGTATGGATAGTTTTCACACCCCGCATCAGGCTCTTACCTACAATCATTCCTGTGGGAGGCAGTTAACCTCACCATCTCCTGGTTAAGCAGCATTGACAGTCGCAGACAACTTCTCTAATAGCATGTAACAGATTCACATCACTGTGCACCTTGGTAAATCCAGATTAGAATTAACATGTGGCACAGATTCACGAGCCAGGTGAATAGTCTCACTCAGTAGGCTGCTCCGTGCGTGTTCCAAACTCTTGGCAAGTTCAGCACTCGCCAATTGTGCTGACCAGTCCAGAGATTTGCATGCTGCACCCTCTGGCTTGTATGGTATAAACCAGAGTGCAGAATCATGCCATTAACTACCACGGTCACCAATGCTAATCCTGGATCCTGTGTCTTGGTGAGCTGCAGTGTGTCCATTTGATATCTGCATCAGACACGCCCTTCTCCAAAATGCTGATGGGGCCCTTTGAGCAATGAGAAACCATGTTTAATACTGGATTTTGGATGTGTGAATTGTCCATGTTTTTACAATGAGACTAGTGCAAGACAAATGCCAATCGTTAGTGTTCTGCGGGCACAGGTATTGGAGCAGGACTTCACTAAATGTTCACTCACATATTGGAGCAGGCTTTGTGATGATTGCTATGCTAATATATATCTCTAATATACTGAATACAGGCAACAGACAGGTAGGTCACTTACCAGATTCAATGGCAGCCTCGTGTGGAGCTGCAGTTGGTTATAACCTGATCATGCAAGATATTTCCAAGGTGCGCTTCACTCCTGTTCAGTTAGTTGAAGTTTCCGACAGTGCTCCATTTTAGCTCTTGCAGCCCTTTTCAGGCCATTGTTTTCAATAGTTTTCTGCAGTTCTTGTCATTGTTCTAAATTCATAACATTTTTTATACATATCTAAAAAACTAGCGATCACTTCAAAAAAGCCAAAAGCTCCAAAAATACTGATAGCTGAAAAATAGTTCTGAAATATAGGCCTATGATATGTGAAGACAAGTTAGACCGAGAGTGCAATGGGACACAAACTTGTCTAAACATAAGCTGTAAATATACAAAACATTGCATCACTTTATTGCAGTGCACAAAAACACAGTTAGCAGCAATTGCAATTTGAGCCTGTTGTAATTCTGAGTGAATCTATCTAATCTTTTAATTGAAGTAAAAAATTCATCAGCACTCCAACCCCACGCCTTATTTTATTTCCAAGCCATAGCAATTGCACAAGTACAGCGACAGGAATTGTCAAATAAAACCCGTCAAGATATTCACACCAGTGAACACCCACTGTAACTCAAAAAAGCAGCTGCGTTGACGAAGATAAACCTTCACCAAAGACAAGAGTCAACCATGTCCCAGAAATTTGCTTTGAGGAAAATAAAGCTTTAAAAGTTCGTTTTAATTTGGTCATTTTTCTTTTTTAAAAAGAATTCCAATTATACAGAGCTCAAATTGAGCAATTTCACAGAAACAGCATAATGTGTTTTGTGCATGATTTTAATCTGAGTTAATAGGTCATTTGAATTAAGCAACTTGGAATTAAGAGGAACAATACTGCATATGGGGGGCAAGCACTAACATATCCCATAATAACTGTGACTCTTAGAAACCATCAGCTCCTTTTATATTTTCTGCCTCCAGTTTATGCTCAATAAATAACCGGAGAAAGTAACATATTTCAATGTTGCCCGCCAGTCATTCTGGTTCTGACCGGCTCTCGTTGCTCCTTCCAAATTATGATTGGAAATTGTCAGAATCAACCTAGTGGGAAATTTTAAAAAAATCAAATGCTGACAAATTGACATGAATTGAAATGCTGATTGTTGCCAGCAACACCTCATATACTTTTCGACGTCCTTTTATGGTCGGTAACATTTTTCTGCCAAAGAAAGCTTGCTTAATTTTTCTGTGGTGCTTCAGCAATACACACAGCCCCGTTTTATTGCAGGGACGATCATTTCTGTCCGTTGCCCATCACCGGCAAAACAACAGCTCACTTGAACAGGTGAAAATCGACTCACTTCCACTTTGTTGGTAAGTTTGAAAAAATTGCTTCCAGTTGTGTTGATTGTGCCCCATTTTGGGGCTTAGTGACCACTGTTCACAGTTGGTGCCACTAATCTGTGAAATACCTTTTACTTTTTACACCATTTATTCCCACTTCCCATTACCTCAGTGCAACAATCTGGCTGATCAGCCGAGTGGGAGGTTGAAGCTGCAGTCATTCCAAATGTTGGCATTCCACCACGCTTCTCTTTCTAACCCGTGCTGTTTCTTAGACATGTCATTACTGCTCTTCACCAAATTAAACTTTCTTCTCTGAGTTTGCACATAGTCTGCACACACAAGTGATGTTTCAGCTCTATTAGTGCAGAGCGCCACCAAGTGGATAATATAACAGCGGAAGGGACAGGGAAGCTGCTTTGCCTCAATCGTCTTACCCAGCAGTGTGAAGGAGGTGCTCGAACCTGTACAGTCATTTACTCACGAGTCTTCATCAATCATTTCATTTCAAGCGTGAATGAACCCGCTAAACCTCGCTCATTGGAAGTGGATGAAAAGCATACTTTAATCTGCGTCAAATTGCAAAACTATACATTGCTGCATGTTTAAACAGGTTTGCGATCTGTCTCACTCTTCAGTGGAGCCGTTGAGAGCCGGCAAGCAGTGAGTGCGGGAGAGTATGCGGACACACCACTCCCCCCGTAAACCGAACATCAACTGATTGTGGCCCGCTCGAACACTTGGAAGGACGGCAGGAAGTCACGGAGAGTTGGTAGGCCTGTCAGTGGGAGTCACTCTATACCTCAAAGTAGAAGTGGCACAGAAAGAGGATCAAGATGTTCATGGATACATTTTCAAACATTTTATCAAAATCAGCCATTTTCCCCTCTGATTTTTCTCCCCTCCGCAAAGCATTGACCCCTTGCTGGGGAACAATCCCTTGGCCACAGGTTACCCTCTGGTCCCTCACCCCAACAAGCATAAAATTACAAAGGGATATTGATAGATTAAGTGAATGGGCAAAACTGTGGCAAATGGATTTCAATGTAAGCAAATGTGAGGTCATCCACTTTGGACCTAAAAAAGGATAGAACAGGGTACTTTCTAAATGGTGAAAAGCTAAAAACAGTGGATGTCCAAAGAGACTGGGGGGTCCAGGTACATAGATCATTAAAATGTCATGAACTGGTACAGAAAATAATCAAAAAGGCTAATGGAATGCTGGCCTTTATATCTAGAGGATTAGCGTACAAGAGCATAACTTAAGAAATAGGAGCAGGAGTTGGCCATTTGGCCCCTCGAGCCTTCTCCGCCATTCAATAAGATCATGGCTGATCTGATCTTGGCCTCAACTCCACTTCCCTGCCCACTCCCCATAATCCTCGCCTCCGCAGCTCTCTGGGGTAGAGAATTCCAAAGATTCACAACCCTCAGAGAAGAAATTCCTCCTTATCTCCATTTTAAATGGGCGACCCCTTATTCTGAAACTATGCCCCCTAGTTCTAGATTCCCCCACAAAGATATCACAAGAATTTAGAAGGTTAAGGGGTGATCTGATTGAAGTTTTCAGGATATTAAGGGGAACAGATAGGGTAGATAGAGAGAAGCTATTTCCACTGGTTGGGGATTCTAGGACTAGGGGCCATAGTCTAAAAATTAGAGCCAGACCTTTCAGGAGTTAAATTAGGAAACACTTCTACTCACAAAGGGTGGTAGAAGTTTGGAACTCTCTTCTGCAAACGGCAATTGATGCTAGATCAATTGTTAATTTTAAATCTGATATTGATAGCTCTTTGTTAACCAAAGGTATTAAGGGATATGGGCCAAAGGTGGGTATATGGAGTTAGATTGCTGATCAGCCATGATCTCATTGAATGGCGGAAAAGGCTCGAGGGCTGAATGGCCTTCTCCTGTTCCTATGTTCGCAAGTAGCCATTATTATTGCATCAGCCTATACAGTAGGTGTTGGGAGGCTATTCGATTATGGAGGAAACCTGGCACCATCTTATTCAACATCCGTGTCACGTGTGTTTTAAACACTAGAAATATTCTCAGGTTCAGTGTCGCTGGCCATTCCCACAAGTGGACCTTGAGCTCCCTGTGATCCAGTCTGTTTCATTTTCTGTTCAGTATGTAGGTAAACAATAGCGAGATTCTCCTTTCCTCAAAAAGCAGATTGAAGATGCGGTTTTACCAGACCAAGACTCCGGCTTTGAAACAATATGTAACTTTATTTAGTTCAGATAAGTGAATGAACAGTATACCATCCAAAAGAGTGGCTTTACTCTCCTAGATACATAAAATAAGAAATCACTTATTTTCTCTCTAAACATAGAATTTAAAACAAAAAGGTTACTTCTTAAACTGTGAAAGATGCCCCAACCTCTAACTGATCAAGCTCTTCTGTTGGTCAGAAAGTTACACACAGAGCTCTCTAGGTACTGGCTGCAAAATTGAAACTGACTGTGGAGTGTTTATTTCCAGGCACGGTTATCCATAGAAATAGTTTTATTGAAACAAAAGGCAATGGACGACAGCATCTTTCATAATTACATTAGATCAACCCCCATCCACAGAAATCTTCATTATCAATAGTGAATGCCAAGCCAACCTTGGCCAATGACCAAGATGTTTGTGATTGAACATGATGACTGATCAATTATTGTAGGCTCCTTGGGCATCCCATTGTGATTACTATAGAAATTTGTACCCTGTGAAACCCATACAACCAGCTTGTCTGAGCTCTGCGCTGACAGCTTTACTGTTGAGAAAATATCCTGAATCCCTGAATTAACCTCGCACATACTGATTCTAGCCATAAAAAATCAAAATCAGTACTTTAATTTGTCACAGTCTACAGAACCACACTTCCACCATAGCTTACTGGATAGCAACTAGAAGCAGGAACACTAATTGATTTCCTCTTCCCCAATCAAGGGCACTGAGATCTAAAGTAACGCACTAAGTTAGCAAATGGCTCAGTTGGTAGCACCCTCGCCTCTGAGTCAGAAAGCTGTGGGTTCACAGTTCCACTCCAGAGACTTGAGCACAAAAATCTAGGCTGACACTCCAGTGGAGTACGGAGGGACTGCTGCATTGTCAGAGTGCCGTCTTTCAGATGAGACATTAAACCAAGGCCCCATCTGCTCTCTCGGGTGGATGTAAAAGATCCCATGGCCACTATTTCAAAGAAGGGCAGGGGCGTTATCCCCGGTGTCCTGGCCAATATTTATCACTAAAACAGATCATCGTCATATTGCTGTTTATGGGAGCTTGCTGTGTGCAAATTGATGGCCATGTTTCCTACATTACAACAGTGACTACACTTCAAAAATACGTCATTGGCTGTAAAGCATTTTGGGATGCCTGGTGGTCGTGAAAGGTGCTGTATAAATGCAAGTCTTTCTTTCACTAGAGACACGGATCAAGCCTGGGACCTTCCTGGTCCATGCAGTTTAGCTACTCACTGGATAAATTTACTGAGCCATCAAGAAAACTCATTATTGAACCAGTCTAACAAATTTGATCTCCCCTGTACTTTACCCCCCACCCCATGATTTCCCAGGCTGGCGCTTGAGGATGCCACAAGTCAGTAAATAGTGACCTGGAATTTGCAGTCAGCAACGAGCACCGTCATTTTGCCACTGACCTCGAAAAAAAGCTGCCCACAAAGTTTTAGCAGGCTCTGTGGTGTCAATTTCCCTTTTTCCGTGTGACTTTCCATCTGGCGCTATCTATAGGGGATCTGTGGTGTCCAGCAAGAGTGATGTCATCAAGCAGGCTGAGCAGCCAATCACATGAAGAATTCTCAGACCGCAAACCAGGAAGTAAAAAGCAGGTTTTATCATTCACTTTTTAATCATTTTACAGAAAGCGAAATAAAGTTTGGGACATGGGATTAATGTAAAAGCTGAACTAAACATGGGATTAATTTAAAAGCTGAACTATCAGAAACAATCATTAAAATATTTAAAAAATAATTATTTTAAAAATCTATGGAATTTTTATCATGGAATGGAAAGAATGACGCTCCACACGTATAAAGTTAGTTTTTCAGGGCCACAGAGGTTGTTCAGCAGTAATTATGACTTAGTACCCCATTAAAAACTCAGTTACACCACATTCAACAAGGCTTAACTTGTTCAATGGTTTTTTTTAATTTATTTTATGGGATGTGGGCTTTTCTTTGTCTGTTAGATCATCTGCTTTTTTATTGCTGGACACAAAGCACACACAGCTGTAATACTGGTTTCTGCTAACTACACATATATATTATGGTCTGGATGCAAGAGGGTCACTCTAAAGTGGCACTTTTTAAAAATTTGTTTTTATGGGATATGGACGTCGCTGGCAAGGCCAGCATTTATTGCCCATCCCTAATTGCCCTTGAGAAGGTGGTGGTGAGCCGCCTTCTTGAACCGCTGCAGTCCGTGTGTGGAAGGTAATCCCACAGTGCTGTTAGGTAGGGAGTTCCAGGATTTTGACCCAGCGACGATGAAGGATCGGCGATATACTTCTAAGAGTATAGCGAGTATAGTGCGTAAAAAATTGAAATTCACGTCAGTTTTACACTGTAATGACGGCAAGCCCTGACAGTTTCACCATCATTACAACCGCAAATTCCGAGCCAAAATATTGCAATGTTCAGAAAGCATTATGGCAAATTAAAAGTGAAATATGCTGATTAGTTGACCAATGGGAAACAGAAAGTTCGGGATGGGGGAGTATGTCAAAAAAAATCCCTCTCTGTAAGAAGTAGCAAGGGATAAAGATTATTCCTAGCTGTCACATCATATGAAGTTTCTACTCTATCAATGGGGATGTCAAACAGGAACTTCCCAAACATGAGGTTTAGGAAATTACACACAAGCTCCCGGACTGTTCGTTTCTCAGATGCTCTGGATGCGAGTTTTCTGGCTGGCTGCTTCCTTGCGGCTCTTGGTAAATGGCTTCTCTTTGTGCTAATAAACAGTTCTGAACTCTTAGAAATGCAAACTCAACCTGCAGGTCCCCTTTTTCACTGAAGACCTTTTTGCCAGTCAGCTTTTGCCTTTCAACTATAGGGCAACACATTAAAGCAGCTTGTCTTTTTCTATGACGTCCATTTAACTCAAGGCACCGGTAACAAAATTGATAACTGCAATTGGGACACAATATATTTGGGCAACCTCCCCTGCAATATTCTGCTAACGCCTCACAGTTGGGGCAGGCCCGTATTTTGGGACATCCATACACTGCACTAGCCTCGTCTTCGATTGTACTGCAGCCCAGAAGCAGTGCTGTCACACTGCAGGATTCATTAGCGCAGCTGTCACTCTGCACATCAGCATTCTTCCACTCCCTCAGACAGTCCCAGCAGAACTGAGAGACTTTCTTTGATCTCTCTGAGCAAGGCAGACACTGAACACACAGCTTCTCCAGATCCATTCTCTGTACATAGAGACCGCAGTCTGGACACTGAGGGACAAAATGAGAAAAGGAATTAGTGACACAAATGTATCTATTTATGTTAGGGGTATGAATTGGGGAAAATGAAATTAGAACTGAAAAATGAAGAACTGTATCATCTACATTTTGGCTTGATTTCCTCAGCTTGACATCTCCTGTTTCACCACACAGAACTACTCCAACATTAGCCCACTGATCCTGTTCCTGATTTTGGCATCTTGGATTGCAGATGTTGCAGATTTCTCTGCCATTGTGTTAATTATTGATAGTAACATAGGAATAGGAGTAGGCCATTCAGCCCCTCGAGCCTGCTCTGCCATTCAATTAGATCATGGTTGACCTGCAGCTCAACTCCATTTACCCACATTAGCTCCATATCCCTTGATACCCTTACCTAACAAAAATCTATCGATCTCAGTCTTGAAAGCTCCAATTGTCCCAGCATCCTCAGCCTTTTGGAAGAGAGAATTCCAGATTTCTATTCCAATTAGAACAGTTCGACATTCTTTAACACTTAAAGTGCACCTGCTTAAGACTCAGTATATTGCTTAATGTCCTCCTTTGACCTCTTGTCAGTGTCTCCTTTTCTCTTTTGCAAATCTTGTGACCAAAACTGGTCACAATTCAAATATGCTCTCCTCATTGTTTTTTAGTCAGCATAACTTATCTGAATCTCGGAGATTCTCTTTCTACCTTTGAACATCTCTTTACCTTGGTTATTGCTACCACACAAGTTCTACATTCAATTGTTTGGTTAGTTAGTGCTCAAAGTCAACAGTAATGGATCTATCCATCTAACTTCAATGATTTTTTTAAAACATCCAGGTAATTTGAAACCTTGTCAGATTATGTGAGCACATGTTTATATGAAGGGCAGAAGGCAAGGGACTGAAGGTTTCCAGAAATAGTTCACAGAGTAACATAGGTACTCGAATATCGCCTTGATTCAACTAACCCTCCACAAGAACAGGAAATGGGCCACACAATCCCCATTAGTGGGCTTGCTTGACTTTTTCTGGTCAGTCTTGTTGATTCTAACTGGCTGTGGGCTGGTGATAGGTAAATTTCCCCTCACTAGGTCAGGCTTCCTCCTCAGAGCTAGCTGGTTTTACTCACTGCCTACGTATCTCTTTGTCCTTTTCTCGGTCCATGTGGGCGGCCAGTGAGAGGGGACTGTCCATCTAACATCTTTTTCATTCAGTGATTTCCCAGTAAGTACAACTCGCTCCCTCTCCTCTCCGGGTGTGGGTTAAAAGAAAACATGAATAGAATTCAGTCTGGCTGAATGGGCCTGGGACGAGACAACTGAGCCTCATTGTCCCAGTGTGACATATTCTGTAGGCCATAACCTTCCACAACCTGGCTCATCTATCTTTAATATACAGCTACAACGCCAGCAGCTTTTTAAAAATTTAAACCTGTGTGAATACATTTGGTTTTTAAAACACAAACACAGCTCAATTCTAAATCATTTATGTGAAGAAAAAAGGTCAAAAATCCTAACGCACACGACAGTTACCTTTCGGTACGACTCCGCCTTTTGTGTCATTATCTTGCCAAGCTGCTCTTCATAAGGTCCGCATTCCTCCTGCTTCAACTGGGCAAGTCGCCGCACCTCCTGCCAGGGCCACTCCTTTGCACACTTGGGACAGTTAAACGTGAAGCGACCCTACAGAGAATCAACTGTTGTATTAAAGCTGCTGCACCCCATCGTTCTGAGCTCGTCCAGTACCCAAACGGTCAAAAATGGAAAGCTAACAGAACTCAAATTCTTGTAACCATCTACTGTGCACCACTTACAGTGAGATATAAATAATGAATATGCCAGGGTAACATGCAGACTTAACAAATCCAGAGTCTCACTTGTTTTTTAATATACAGAGCAATGGAAACCTTAAGAGTGAGTCACGGGCTGGAATCTAATGGTGGCATTTAGACAATTTACACATAGATTGTACATTAGGAGGTGTAATCTAATGGAAGTATTCAGAGCCCTTACATATATAAAAAAGGCATCTCATGTGGCATATTTCCTGCTGCAATCATAATTTTGCTGCCAATATGGGATTGCTAACCATCGCTGGGCCAGTGTAGATGCATATTTGAAAGAGCGATGAATGAACTTGCAGTAAGAATCATAGAATGGAATGATTACAGTACGGAAGAAGGCCATTCGGCTCGTCGAGCCAAATAGCACCCTTCATGTCCTCGGTAAGTTAACAATTTTGTTGCAGCGACTGGCCTTTCTATGATATAATACTGGGGACGAATGCAAAAATACACCAAGTACAAGGAGCCAAGCAAAGCAGCGCCCAGATACCAACAAAGCTTCAGAAGTCTAGCAAATGCCTTGCAGTCCCACAGGTTGTATTTTGAAAGTACCCGCTCATGTTTGTTTTGTGAATATGTGTACATATAACATCTTGGCACCACACTGTGGGATAGTTTTATAACAATGTTGCATTGATTGCAGTTATCCTGCAGCTGAAGTGCATCTCTAGGAATGCAATTCAAGGTTCTAAGTAATCTTAGGCACGGAATGTTAATCCTCCGTGGAGAACATTGCACTGGGCATCTCAGTGGTCCTGGTGGAGTTGCTGAACATCTTCACCAACTTTGAAAATATTGGACTGAATGAGACTAGATACTTGATCCATTCCCCCTCTAATCCATGCCTCTGATCTCTTCCATACTTGGTCATTTACTCCAAGCCATAAAGATGACTGATGGGGATGTGGAGGAAGTCACACTGCTGAAATAGGGCAAAATAGTTGCTTTCCCTTCTATCATCCACCCCCTTCCACTGTAACAGACCAGCTTTGAAGCTGCAAATTCATGTGCCCAGCACTTGAAAAAATAATTTTGATCTGCTGTGAACTCACCTCATCTAGAAGTGCCTTACACCATTCATTCAGACCCTTGGACTTTACCATGTGACCACAGGATGCTTCATGCCCTCCTACAAGAGAGAACAGGCGTGGCTTGAAACAAATAATTCACAATTACTTCAAACGCTTGAAAATCTGAGCACTGTACTTCTAACCAAAATCAGCTGGCAGCTGCTTAACTGAATTTAGTAACATTAATTTCATTCTGCTGTACTCAGACATCCACAGGTCTTCTGACTTAACCAGTCTCTTTGCAAACCCTTCCTAAACAAGGTCACTATTTGGATATGTTGGCTGTCTTTACTTAGGGCCATTCAGTGGTACTACAGAGAGCCAAGATAGGATCTTCCCCACCTCCCACTATAGAGGCCCAAAGCAGTCTCCAGTCAGCACATCCCTACTAAATTGCAGCTTGTATTTTTCACTCATCAGTGGTGGGGAGGGGAAAATACTGTGGCATGGCAACAGGCTCAGTAGTGGGACCACTACCATTTCTAATTTATGAACTTCAATATAGATAAGTGCGAGGTAATACATTTTGGTAGGAAGAATAAGGAGGCCACATACTCCTTGGAGAATAAGGGCAGGAATTTAACTCGGGAGTCGGGTTGGAGGCGGGACTACAACTTTCGGGGTTGTAGTCCCGCCTCCATCGAAATGCGGCCAATCCATGCGATTTTAACTTGATTGACCTTGTTGAGCCCGCCCAGTGGGCAGGCCAATTAAGGGCCACCCGGCAACAGGTGATGTCACAGACTGATATTTCATCTGTCAAGAGCTTTTAACAGATGAAATATCAGTGTTTCACAGCTGTTTGAAGCTGTCAAACACTGACAGTCTTACTTCTAACCTGAGTCCTTCTCCACAGACTCAATTAGAAATCTCTCCTGCACAGTAAGCTGAAGGCTGTCACTTTTGACAGTTCACAGCCATTCTGCTTTCTGTGCCGGTGAGATGAGGGACTCCCGGAACCTAAAGGGAGGAAGGCTGAAAAGGTAAAAAAAGGTATGTAAAACTTGTTTAATCACTTTAGACACACCAAACACACTTAACTTTGCACTCATGCATATTATGTCCATGTGTAATTGAGACACGGACTGCAGGAGTTGGTTATAACAGGTCTTTACTGAGTGGAGACAAACTGGAACTAACTATGCAAAGTTACTACACAGGCTTATATACAGGGGTGGTCACTACTGGTACTGCAGTATACAGGGGCTGCAGAATGTAGTTCCTTCTGCAAAGTACATACACTACAATTCCTCCCCTTTTAGCTAAACAGTACATAACATTCGATTAATAATTAAATAACATATTTACAATTACAGTTGTCATATACATTAGCTGAAGTTAAGCAATTATAAGTTCAGTCTTTGAGGAGGCTTCCTGATTCTGTCTGGATAACGCCTCTTTGGGGTATTAGGTTCTTCTGGCAGAGTAGATTCGGAATCAACGTCGTTGTTGGGTTCGTTTGCTTCCAATATTCCCGATTCTGAGGTAGATGCAATTGGTACTTCGGTTTCATCACCAGGTGTATCGGATCATGGTGTGGAATTGATGTTTTCCAGTGACTCTAGAATCTGGTCAGCATGGCGTCTTACAATGCTCTCTCCAACGTCCACGGTGTACATTAGAGGTCCTTGCCGTGTACAGATCGTTCCTGGCTGCCATTTCTCTGTGCAGTAGTCCCGGGCCAAAACTGGTTGACCTATCTTAAAACTCCTGGTCGGCCTTTCATTCATATTCTGAAACTGCCTGTTCTCCACATCTCTTCTGATGTTTGGCTTAACCAAATCCAAGCAGCATCGTAGCCTTCGATTGAAGAACATCATGGCTGGAGTTTGGTTGGTAACCGCATGTGTCGCATTCCGGTAGGCAAACAAGAAGTTATCCACCTTGTGTTGTAGGGGTATGTCTTCATTACACATTGCCTTGATAGCCTTCTTGAATGTTTGAACGAACCTCTCAGCCAATCCATTGGTAGCTGGATGATATGGGGCGGATGTGTAATGCTTAACACCATTGTTCTTTAAGAACCTCTGGAACTCTTCAGACACAAACTGTGGTCCATTGTCGGAGCAAATCTGTTCAGGCAGCCCATTTCTGGCGAATATGGTTCGTAAGACTGTGATAGTTTTTTCTGTGGTGGTTGATGACATTTTTATTACCTCTGGCCACTTTGAATGTGCATCCACTGCAATTAAAAACATTGAGTCCATAAATGGACCAGCAAAATCAATGTGCACCCTTTGCCATGGAGATGAGGCCCCTCTACATCCATGGGAGTGGCCTTGTGGTGGGGCGTTTTGGACCTTCTGGCATCCTGTACAGCTCTTGGTCATCTCTTCGATTTCTCTATCGATTCCCGGCCACCAGACAAACGCTCTGGCTAAGTTCTTCATTTTTACCTCTCCCAGATGACCCTCATGAAGCTCATTGAGCACTCTATCCTTCAATTTGGGTGGAATTACTACTCTGGATCCACACATCAAGGTTCCTCTGCACACTGACAGCTGTTCTCTTCTCGGCGAGAATGCTGGCAACAGTGGTTCGCCATGTGCTGGCCATCCCTTCACCATTAAATCATAGACCCAGGAGAGTGTCGGATCATTTCGTGTTTCCTTTTCTATGTTTGCATTCGTCACAGGTAGATATTCGACTATGGTCGAGTGGAATATCTCCACTGGATCCACTGTAGGTGCTTCTTCCACCATCGGCAACGGTAGGCGCGACAATCCATCAGCATTCCCATGCTGTTTAGTTCCTTTGTACTCGATGTCATATTGGTGTGCCCCTAGGAAAAGGGACCACCTCTGTAGCCGTTGTGCTGCCATTATCGGGACGCCCTTCTGAGGGTTGAAAATGGAGACAAGAGGTTGATGATCAGTTGGTAGAGTAAATTTCTGACCGTGCAGGTAGTGATTGATTCGGGAGAATATATAATGGAGAATAAGGAAATGGCAGACCAATTAAACTCATACTTTGGTTCTGTATTCACAAAGGAGGACACAAATAACCTCCCAGGAATATCGGCAAACATAGGGACTAATGAGAGGGAGGAGCTGACAGAAATTAGTATCTCTAGGGATATGGTGTTGGGTAAGTTGAGGGGACTGAAGGCCGACAAATCCCCGGGGCCTGATAAACTACATCCTAGGGTACTTAAGGAGGTGGCCCTGGAGATAGCAGATGCTCTAAGGATCATCTTCCGGAACTCCATTGACTCAGGAACAGTACCCGTGGATTGGAGGGTAGCTAATGTTACCCCAATATTTAAAAAGGGGGGTAGAGAGAAAGCAGGGAATTATAGACCAGTAAGCCTTACATCGGTTGTGGGCAAAATGCTAGAGTCCATTATTAAGGATAAAATAGCGGAGCACTTGACAAATGGGGAAAGGATCGGACAGAGTCAACATGGATTTACAAAGGGTAAATCGTGTTTGACTAATCTGCTGGAAAAGTTTTTGAGGAAGTAACTGGTAAAATAGATGGGGGAGAGCCAGTGGATGTGGTGTACCTTGACTTCCAGAAATCCTTCGATAAGGTTCCACACAAAAGATTATCATGCAAAATTAAGGCTCATGGGATTGGGGGCAAAGTATTAACGTGGATAGAGAACTGGCTGGCGGATAGAAAACAGAGAGTTGGAATAAACGGCTCGTTTTCGGAGTGGCAGGCAGTGACCAGCGGGGTGCCGCAAGGATCTGTCCTGGGACCCCAGCTGTTCACAATATATATATAAATGATCTGGATCAGGGAATTGGATGCAATATTTCCAAATTCGCTGACGACACTAAACTAGGAGGAGGGGTGGGCTCTGATGAGGATGTCAGGAGGCTACAGTGCGATTTGGACAGGTTGGGGGAATGGGCGGATACGTGGCAGATGCACTATAATGTGGATAAATGCGAGGTTATCCACTTTGGGGGTAAAAACAGGAGGGTAGATTATTATCTAAATGGCAATAGATTGGGAGATGGGGAAGTGCAGAGGGACCTGGGTGTTCTTGTGCACCAGTCACTGAAGGAGAGCATGCAGGTGCAACAGGCGATTAAGAAGGCAAATGGTATGTTGGCCTTCATATCAAGGGGGTTCGAGTATAGGAATAGGGATACCTTACTACAGCTGTACAAGGTGCTGGTGAGACCGCATCTGGAGTATTGTGTACAGTTTTGGTCGCCCCATCTGCGGAAGGATGTTCTTGCCATGGAAGGAGTGCAGCGGCGATTCACCAGGCTGATACCTGGAATGGCGGGAATGACCTACGAGGAGAGATTGAATAGTTTGGGCTTGTACTCACTGGAGTTTAGAAGATTGAGAGGGGATCTCATCGAAACATATAAAATTATGGCAGGCCTGGACAGGCTGAATTCAGAGAGAATGTTTCCAATGGCAGGGGAGCACAGAACCAGGGGCCACAGTCTAAAAATAGCGGGCAAATCATTTAAAACAGAGATGAGGAAGAATTTCTTCACTCAAAGAGTGGTGAGCCTGTGGAATTCCCTGCCACAGAGGGCTGTGAAGGCTAATTCAATAAATATTTTCAAGAGAGAATTGGATATATTTCTGAAGGCTAAGGGGATTAAGGGTTACGGAGAAAAGGCGGGGACGGGGTACTGAACTGGTAAGATCAGCTAAGATCTCAGACGAAGATCAGCCATGATCTCATTGAAGGGCGGAGCAGGCTCGAAGGGCCGAATGGCCTACTCCTGTTCCTATCTCTATGTTTCACCCCCCACACCAGGCTGAGGGCCTCTCTGTCAATCTGGGCGTAGTTACGCTCGGCTGAAGTTAACAAGCGTGATGCAAAAGCTATCGGCCTCTCTGAACCATCAAGGAATTTATGTGACAGTACCGCTCCAATGCCGTAGGGAGATGCATCACACGCCAGTCTTATCGGTAGTGATGGGTTGTAGTGAGCCAATACTTCTCTTGAAGTGATTAGGTCTTTACTCTTCTGAAAGGCCCGCTTACATTCATCGCTCCATTTCCATGCTACTCCAGTTTGTAGTAGGGCGTTCAGTGGGTGCAGAATTGTGGACAAATTTGGCAAAAACTTATGGTAGTAATTCACCAATCCGAGGAATGACCTCAGTTGCGACACATTTTCAGGCACTGGAGCCTTAACTACCGCTTCAATTTTGTCAGGGGACTTATGTAACCCCTCTTCATCAATCACGTGGCCACAATACGATATCTGTTTCTTAAAAAACTCGCACTTGGGGCGATTGGCTCGTAGCCCACGTTCTCTTAGTCTAGTGAGCACCTGCTCTAGGTTGGCAAGGTGTTCACTGTCATCTTCACCTGTCACTAGGATGTCGTCCAAGTAACACTGAGTCCCCGGAATCCCTTGCAGGACTTGTTCCATTGCTCTTTGCCATATCGCCGGAGCTGATGCTACTCCGAATACCAGTCGATTATACTGGTAAAGACCTTTGTGAGTGTTTATCGTGAGATACTTCCTAAAGGATTCTTCAACCTCCATCTGCAAATATGCTTGTGCTAGGTCAATTTTTGTAAAACGCTTCCCTCCAGATAGTGAGGCGAAAATATCTTCTATCCTTGGGAGAGGATATTGTACTGTGTGAAGGACTGGGTTCACCGTCACCTTGAAGTCCCCACAGATGCAAACCTTCCTTGGCTCCTCAGACTTATTGTTTAACGTTTTCTTCATGACAGGAACGATGGGTGTTGCCCACTCGCTCCAGTCTACCTTAGATAACACGCCTGCATTCTCCAGATTCTCCAGCTCTGCCTTGACGGCTGGGCGAATTGCATATGGTACCGGTCTTGCTTTGAAAAACTTGGGAATTGCATTCTCTTCTATTTTTATCGAGGCGGTTATGCCTTTAAGAGTTCCCAGTTCTTGTTGAAATACCTCTTTGGCGTTAGCTAAGATTTTTGACAATCGTCCAGGTGTGACGTCGTCATCTTTTTTACCAGCCACCGTCAGTGCCTGAATGGAGTGCCAGTCTAAACTTATCTTTCTGATCCATTCACGTCCCAATAACGGTGGTCCACCATCTTGCAGTATGTACAGATACAATTTCTGTATTTCCTTGCCGTTGTATTCGACAGGCACCCTTATTTTCCCTCTGGGGTATACTTTTTGCCCCATATACGTCTTCAAGACAATGGATGTCTCTTTCAAGGGTATGTGTGAGAATAGCTACTCGTAGTCTCGTTGATTCATGATGGTCAGGGCTGATCCTGTATCCAATTCCATTTTGACTTGGCACCCTGCTATCATGAGGGTGACCCAAATGGTTTGGTGATCCTCTTTTGCGATTACGTTGTGAAGTTTTAGACAACTTAGTCTCTTGTTCCCGGATTCACTATCGCTCATCTGGTCTTCGGAACTACTGTCCGTCATCTTTTGTACTTTCCTGTACTGTTCCTTAGTTGCCTTTTTGTTGTCGTTAGTCTTCTTCCCAGACCTGCAAACTCGTGCAATGTGTCCCATCTTTCCGCATTGCCTGCATATTTTGTCCTTGGACCAGCAGTCCTTCTGGTCATGGGTTGTTCTGCCGCAGCGATAACATTTTTCAAATCCCTGTGTCATTTCGTGGGTGCCGTATTCCTGTGGCTTTTGCTGTATTTCTGCAGCTCCCCTTGCTGCTGCTTCGTACGATACTGCCACGCTGAAAGCCTTATCTAGCGTCAGCTCTTTCCCTGAGAGTAACCTCTTCTGGGTTCCTTCACTCAGGAGTCCACAGACAAATTTGTCCCGTAGGGTATCTGCCAGTCCTGCTCCGAACTGGCAGTGCTTTGATAGCTTGCGTAGTTCCGTAAGGTAATCAGCATTGCTCTCATCTTTATGCTGATTTCTCCTGTGGAATTTAAATCTTTCTGCTATCAGCAATGGTGTAGGATTTAGGTGTTCCTGTAGGATATCAACAATTTCGTTAAAACTCTTCGCCATCGGTTTGGCTGGAGTAATCAGGTTCCGCAATAGGCCGTACGTTCTTGCGCCCATTAAGTTTAGTAGTACCGATGCCTTTTTCTGATCGGCTACTTCGTTTGCCTCGCAATATACTTCGACTCTTTCCACATACGTGGTCCATGTGGTAAACCACTGTTATTGTTACACTGTTGTTATCACCTAAACAAGGTTACCTCTTGCCTCGCACACTGTTATACCTAGGCATACCTCAGCTGACTCTGCCCATGGCTCCGCCTGCTCGCCCAGGTATAAAGGTGATTGCTTGGCTAGTATTCTTCCTTGCTGGAACCGATCACCCACGAGGGTGGGCTCTGTTATTTAGCCAATAAAAACCTATAGTTACTATCTTAACTCGTCGCTTTTCATGGAATGAATTGATAGGTATATCAGTCCAGTCTTCTATTGCATTATTGAAGGCAGTGATATTTCCAGTCTTCGGCATCTTGGAAATCTAAGATGGCGCCTCCCGCGCTTTGCCTTCTTCCCCGATTTAACAAAATGGCGCCTCCGCGCTTTCCGTCTTCTCCGCTGCTGCTAGCGCTGTTGCTGGCATTTTATGCCTTGATGGCGACGCCCTATGGTCTTCGCGCATTTCCCCCCGCGCTGCTAACGCCGCTCTCCGCGGTTCCCATGGCAAACTGCAGCTCCTCGCGGCTTTCTGCGCTTCTAATTTTTTTTATTTCCTCGTCGTCGGAGCAATCCTGTGGGACACTTTCCTCCCTCTTCTCGGGCCTGTACGCTGCCCGGCTTCGTAGCACCGGCCGCGCCCTGTGTGCTCCACCCTCTCTCTCTCCTCTTCCCGACAACGCTGCTCGGCCCCGTTGAAAAGCCACCCAATCGAGCTCTAGCCCGCTGCAGCCCAGGAAGGATCAGTGTACTACCTGCCACCAGCCCGATTAGCTGGAACACCATCGACAGGATAACCAAACCCCGCTCTCGACAGCCTCTCCTGCAAATCTTTCACTCCGATGAATCAGAGGCGGTTGCCCACGGTCGACGCCCGTTTCTTCTGATTGTTTTATTTTTATTTTTTTTCTTTCTTCTGGCCTCGATCTCTGACAACTTCGCTTCAGGGATGGATCCCCATGAGGTGGTGCAGACTGTAGGTAAGTTCGGATCTGCTCGTCGCCAGTATTATGTCCGTGTGTAATTGAGACACGGACTGCAGGAGTTGGTTATAACAGGTCTTTATTGAGTGGAGACAAACTGGAACTAACTATGCAAAGTTACTACACAGGCTTATATACAGGGGTGGTCACTACTGGTACTGCAGTATACAGGGGCTGCAGAATATAGTTCCTTCTGCAAAGTACATACACTACAATGCACACATCACTCACCTGAACACCGACATTTCGACCCCTCCAAGTCCTTCGCCCCGACGGCCCACCTCCTCTAACTTGGCGTGGGTTGGAGCCGTCGGGAATCCCACACTTCAGCATCAAAAATAGGGATTAGGCTAAAAACTGCCTGTTAACTACCTGTTAACAGGCAGTTAATTGGCACTAATCCCTTCCCACCTCGGGTAGGCGGGTCCCAGTGCGGGGTGGGTACCCGCCTCCTTTGAAATTGGCATGGAAGCGGGTTTGGGTGCGGGAAGGGGTCAGGACCCTTGATTTCAGGATTTTAACCCTCTCCACGCCTCCAATCCCGACTCCACGGCACAATGAAAATCCTGCCCTAAGTGTCTAAATGGAGTAGATGAGCAGAGGGATCTAGGAGTACAGATACAGTTCACTAAAAGTAGCGATGCAGTTAATAAGGCCATAAAAAGCAAACTAAAGCACTGGGGTTCATTTCTAGAGAGAGAGTTGAAAAGCAGAGAAGCTATGTTAAATTTGTATAGAACCTTGATTAGACCACACATGGAGTACTGTGAACAGTTCTGGTCTCCATAGTATAAAAAGGACATTGAGACACTGGAGAAGGTGCAAAAAAGATTTACTAGAATGATACCAGAACTGAGAGGTTATACCTATCAGTAAAGATTGAACAGGTTGGGGCTCTTTTCTCTAGAGAAGTTTGAAGCGTGACCTGATCGAGGTCTTCGAGAGTATGAAAGGATTAGATAGGGTAGACGTAGAGAAGATGTTTCCACTTGCGGACGAGACCAGAACTAGGGGCCATAATTATAAGATAGTCACTAATAAAATCCAATAGGGAATTCAGGAGATACTTCTTTACCCAGATAATGGTTAGAATGTGGAACTCGCTACCACAGGGAGTAGTTGAGGCGAATAGCATTGATGCATTGAAGGGGAAGCTAGATAAGCACATGAAGGAGAAAGGAATAGAAGGCTATGTTGACGGGGTTAGAAGAAGGGTGGGAGGAGGCTCGTGTGGAGCACAAACACTGGCTTGGATCTGTTGGGCCAAATGGTCAGTTTCAGTGCTGTAAATACTTTGTAATTTGCATCAATCACTGATTCAGAAACTCAATGCAAATTGACTAGATTTGCAGCTAATACCATATAGGAGGGGCACTGGAAGCAGAGGAGGCAGTCAGAAATTACAGAATGAGTTGGAGAAAATATGTGTGTGGGCAGCACAATGGCAGAAAGAATTTAATGCACACAAGTGTAAAGTCCTACACAGAAGGGAAAATGGGTGTTACATGTACAGCAGGAATGGCTTTGAAATAGCGAAGGGTGAAGTTGAAAGAGACACAGGAATCTTACAGACTTGATGCTCAACATGTCCAACCAATGCAGAGCAGCAAGCAACAAAGTCAATAAATAGGATGCTGAACCACATAGAAAAAACAGTAGAATACAAGAGAAAAAGTTACAGTACAGTACAGTTCTGGTCAGCGAGATGCAAAGGAGAGATAGTCAAGGACTTGATCCAGTGCAGAAAAAGAGCCATGAGGCTAATTCCTAATGTCGAAGGTCTGAGCTAATGAGGAGAGTCTGGAGAATCGTGGGCTTTTCAGTCCCCGAGACATCTGAGAATTGATCTTTAACCGGCAGACAAAATATTTAATGTAAAAGATAGGTTTAGAATATTATTTTAAACTAAATTGAAGGTAGGACAAGGAGCCAGGAGGTTCAAATTAGTAAATTTAGAACTGATCAGAATGTTCTTTGCACAAAAGGGCGATCAACGCTTGGAGAGGACTGCCAGATAGAGCCTTGGTATTCATTTAAGAAGCAATTGGATGCTGGAATAGGGGGGCTTTAGGGTCTTTCTGGAGACTTCAGGGAGCAGGAAGAGAGGCTCCCAGTGTTGCTAATTATTCACTTAGCACCTCCCCACTCAAAGCAACTTAGATTTTATACACAGAGAGAGAGAGAGTGGAGGAAGATGGGGAGGTAGTCCTTGAGATTGATGCAGCTACTTATTGTGATTGTGGTGTAAAGTAAAATCCCAGAGTTATAAACTCCTTCTCCAGGGCTCCCTGTAGCTGAAGCTGTGTATCCCCTATAATGAATAACGTCTGATTATACACCTTGTGAACAAGGCATCGCACACCGTGCCACTATGATCTAGAATAGATCACCACGTTACTGCACTCTGCCCCTTTCACAAACTCTGCAAAGCACATCATGTTACCGAGCAAAAGTGTCTCTTTAAATATTTCCAAAGAAATTATGTCGGATCAGGCTGGATGTTAGAAATGAGTCGCATCCGTTATGGAAAAATAAATTATAAAGGAGCACTATCAGCACCCATCAGAAGCTGGATGTTCTTATTTTAAACTTTTCCCGTTCCAGGGGAATATTTTTGATTAAGTCCCACTCCTGTAAATTTACTCCAAACATCTGGTTGGCCAGCTTGCAACCAAAAGGACAAACACAGAGCTTGCTGCCAGATTGCCCCAATGCTATCTCAAACCTGCTATTAGGAGGTGCCAAGGACAGTCAAAACAGAATCCTTCCTTTCAATTATCTCTCTCTCCCTGCCTCCCAAGCCCCACCATTAAGGCCCACTACAACCTCCGCACAGCACAACCCCACTCAAAGTAGCTTGGGTTGGGAACTAAGCAGCCCAGACCTTATATCAATCCCCATTACATGGCACTAAGATTTAGTGAGCTAGTTACGCTGCACCAGGAAAGGAGTGTTCTTATCACACATCATAATGAACTATTACTTTGATGTAAATAACCACCTTTCAAAATACACAGACATAGGCTCTGTTTTTAAAGTTACAGGTCTATTGTTCAGTTTTTTCCCTACCCCATTTTGTGGGGGTGATGTTTCCTGCCACTTTTGTTGCAGACAAGTCTGTGGCGTATTTAAAAATATATATATTACCAACTGTCACATACAAGACAAACCTTACAGTTAATTCTAGACCATCTGTTTTTACCTGTCTCCAAACTCGCTGCAGTGACAAACTGAAATCTTTTACAAGCTGTTTCATAAACGATGATTTCCATCCTCTTGGTATTGCTGCCGAATTTAAAATGCTTGTTCAGTAGTCACTGCTTCAGTTTCCCCGAACTCACTTTAATTTGTTTGCAGTTTCATTCTGACTCAATGCTCTCGACAGCTGACAAGAGCATTTAAAGGGAAACTGTTGCCTGATGTAAGGATCATGCAAAATATTCCACTAAGATCGTGAACAAAATAAATCAGTAATTTCATATCATGCCATCACACCGCTGATAGTGATGACCACTCCGAACTGTAAAACACCAAGCAACTAATAATCTAAATTAGGTACAACCAAAACTCAGTACCACAGCACAGACTTCCTCTGGCATTTAAGCGAAGTGTTCAACAAGATTATTTTAGGATCTTGGGGTGATACATACACAGACTGATGGGAATAGAGCAATAGGTTTGGTTGCTTTAAGATTATTGAGTGTCAGAAACATTTAGATCAATAATTCTGGGTTTCCTTTGCTTGGAATTTCCCCAAACTCACTGTTGGTCTTTCAGTTTCAGTTTCACTCTGACTCAATGCCCTCAGCCAGGCCAACTGCAGAAAAGGAGTGAGTGCTTACACCTGCTGGCAATGCTGAGTGCTCATTGTATTCCCCACTAAATCAACTAAGTTTTTGTCTAATTAAACTTGTGATAAATCCATGTAGGGAAACAAGGAACTCGAAGAGGTGAGATATTAGAATTAGTCCATGTACTTTATTAAACAACTGCGTAACAAACATACAGGCCTGCATCCTCTCATTCCACCTCCGCTGACCTTAACCAGTAGCAGCACTAGCTACAGCACCACCTGGTGGATAACCTTAATCATAACATCCCAGATTACTATATTCCTCCCCCCTTAAGATTTCAGTATGAATTTCTTAACAAACATCCATTCCTAAGGGTCACATAAGAAGTCTCCATTCGCTATGTTCAATACTTGACGAATCTAACAGGTCAGTACCAATCTCTCTGGTGGCTTGTGAAACCTTTGTGAACGTCTAACAGTAAAGTCCCTGCTTGTTTGTGGTGAAGCCACCAGCTGCGAGTGAGCAGTGCTCAGAGTATCTGACTCGGCAACGATGGTTCCCTCTTGACGAATGGGTTCCTGTGAAATTGTCTCTGTCCATGGTGGTGGCACCACAGTAGTACTTGGATAACTGGGGGCAAACCTGTCCTCAGCCATTGCATCTGGAACCTCAATTTCAATTTCCCCTTGTCTGATAAGTATCTGATCTGCATGTCTGCGTACTACCCTACCATCTCCCAACATGACCTTGTATGATACTGGACCTGTCATTAAGTCTATGAAGCCAGGAATCCACTTTGGTCCATAACTGAAATTCCTGGTAAGGACCGCATCTCCTTCTCCAAAACTTTGGCTCTTTGTTCTTTTGTCATGGTTCTCTTTTTGTTTGTTTTGTCTGTTTTCCATTTTCCTTTTTAGGTCTGGGTGCACAAGGTCAAGAGTGGAGCGTAGTCTACGAACTAATAACATCTCAGCAGGAGAGAGTCCTGTGGTGGATTGAGGTGTTATTCTGTAGCTGAACAGAACCCGTGACACTTTGGCTGCTAAACTCCCTTCTGTACTTTTTTTTATCATCTCTTCAAATGTTTGTACGGCTCTCTCTGCAAGTCCATTTGAGGACAGATGATATGGAGCCAAGGTCACCTGCACTATGCCATTGTTTCTCATGAACTCTTTTGTCTCTGTACTCACAAAACAAGTGGCATTGTCACTTACCACGATCTCCGGTAGCCCTTGATTACTGAAGCTCTGACGTAGGCAGTCTATAGTAGTAGTGGAGGAAGCAGAATTAACAGGATAAACATCCATCCATTTGGAATGTGCATCAATGATTATGAGGAACATCTTCCCCATGAATGGACCCGCATAATCTAAGTGCAATCTTCTCCATGGTTTATCCGGCCACTCCCAGGGGTGGAGAGGAGCCGCTGCTGGTGCCTTCCTGTGTACCTGACAAGTGCTGCATGTCTTGACTAGATTTTCTATCTCATCTAGCTTTGGCCACCACAAATAACTCCTAGCCAAGGCTTTCATACGCGACACCCCAGGATGACACTGATGTAGTTGCTCTAGGATAGACTGTCATGCTGGCTCTGGAATAATCACTGTTGCTCCCCACAACACCCTACCATCCTGCACACTCAGCTCTGTTTTCCTGACACTGTAGGGTGTGAAGTCAGTCCCTTCCGGATGCTGTGGCCATCCCCTCAACACATATTCTCGAACTCTAGACAGTACTGGATCTTTTCCTGTCCATGTTCTTACTTGCTCTGCAGTCACAAGTGCCATGTCAGTGTCCTCCAACATCGAAACTCTGTCCTCTGGAGCTGCAAGGATAGGTGTGCCTGGCAGTGGAAGATGGCTCAAGGCACCTGCTTTCCCATGGTACTTGCCCGCCTTGTAGACGATGACATACTCATATGCCCGCAACGTCACTGCCCACCTCTGGATCCGGGGTGACACCAATTGTAGTGTATGTGCCTTTAAGAGCCCCCTGTGTACTGTAATGCCGGTAATGGCCACTCGGGCTATATAAGCCTGTATATTGTGTTGTATCAGTTAGTTCACCTCGAGACTTTGTTCAGTAAACACCTGTGAAACCAACTCCTGCCTTCAGTGTCTCTATTAACACAACAACACCATCTGTGGAACTGCTTTCATTTCATTGAAAAGAGATTTATGATCGGTGCATATGGTGAACTTCCTGCCATATATGTACTTGTGGAACCTTTGTAACCCAAACATTACTGCTAATCCCTCTTTGTCTAACTGGGAATCGTTTTTTTCCGCTGGTGTTCGAGTTCGGGACATAAACCCTATTGGTCTTTCAGTTCCATCTTCCATGCAGTGTGAAAGAATTGCCCCCACCCCATAAGGTGAAGCGTCACAAGAGAGAATGATGTCTTCCGCTTCATTGTAGTGAACCAGCACATCCGACGACAGCATCAGTTTCTTGGACTGTTCAAATGAAACCCCCTGCTCCTCTCCCCACTGCCACTGTGTCTCCTTGCACAGTAGTTTGTGAAGAGGTGCTAACACTGTTGACAAGTTTGGTAAAAACCTGTTATAATAGTTCAGCAGTCCCAGGTAAGCTTTTAACTCAGCCACATTGGTAGGAGCAGGGGCATCCTGCAGTGCTTGTACCTTCTCCTTGATTGGATGGAGCCCGGTGGTGTCCACTCTGTGTCCCAGGAACACTGCCTCATTCCCCAGGAAAGTGCACTTACTCCTCTTGCTCCTCTTGGGCAGCACGGTGGCATAGTGGTTAGCACTGTTGCCTCACAGCGCCAGGGACCCGGGTTCAAATCTGGCCTCAGGTGACTGTCTGTGTGGAGTTTGCACATTCTCCCCGTGTTTGCGTGGGTTTCCTCCGGGTGCTCCAGTTTCCTCCCACAGTCCAAAGATGTGCAGGTTAGGTTGATTGGCTATGATAAATTGACCCTTAGTGTTAGGGGGATTAAATATGTGGGGTTATGGGGATAGGGTGGGATATGTGTTGGTGTAGGGGTTATGGGGATCGGGTGGGATATGTGTCGGTGCAGGCTCGATGGGCCGAAATGGCCTCTATCTGCACTGTGGGGTTTCTGTGATTTCTGTGATAACCTTGCCCTCTCCAATCTCTGTAGTACCTCTCTCAGAGTGCTCAGATGCTCCTGGTTGGTTCTTCCCGTCACCAGAATGTCATCCAGATAGATGGAAACATGTGGAATCCCTTGCAGTACACCTTCGATTGTCCTCTGGAAGATAGCTGGACTAGATGAGACACCAAACGGTAAGCAGTTATATGTGAACAAGCCCTTGTGTGTATTTATGGTAACATACTTCTTTGATTTGTCATCCAGTGTAATCTGCAAGTATGCATGACTCATATCCAACTTTGTGAATTTCTTTCCTCCAGCCAGGTTTGCAAAGAGATCCTCTGTTTTGGGAATAGGATACTGCTCTAGTTTGGACACCCGATTGACTGTCAATTTATAATCTCCACAGAGTCTTACCGAATTGTCCGGTTTTAAAACAGGTACTATGGGAGCTGCCCATTCTGAACATTTCACTGGCTCCAGTATGTTCTCTCTCAATAGACGGTCAAGCTCACCCTCTACCTTTGGTTTCATGGCATAAGGCACAGGTTGTTGTTTAAAAAACCTTGGCGGTGCCTCCTTGTCTACATAAATCTTAGCTGGGGGGCCATTAAATGTGCCAAGTTCCTCCTTGAACACATTCTCATGTTCACTCAACACTTCTTGCAAAGTCAACTGTTTGCCCTCATCTATTTGATTTACTGCGCCCCAGTCTAATTTAAGTTCTTTTATCCAGCCCCGACCTAACAGGTTTGGTCCAGTACCCGATACTATAACTACAGGTAGCTGTTCCACTGTGTCCCTGTGTTGCACAGTTACATTAGCTGCACCTAATGTCACTACTCATTCACCTGTATATGTTTTAAGATGCAGAGAGCAAGACTTTAACTCTGGAACTTTTGCACGGTTCCACAATTTTGAGTGCTCTGCCCTGTTCATTATGGTTACACTGCACCCTGTATCAACTTCAAAGTTCACCTTAGAGTCATTTACTGTCAGTTGCAAGGTGATAGAGAACATTCCAAGAGTGGCTCCTAACATGCTATATATTATGAACATGTTCTCTTCTTCCTCAGCTTCCCCACTGATGTGGTGTGTTCCATGTTTTTTCACTTCTCTTCCTTGGTTTTGCTTTCCTCCCCCTTTTGGTTTGGATTCCTCCACAGGTGATTTTGCCCTGCATGCTTGTTTCATGTGTCCTTGTTTCCCACACTTGTGGCACTTTTCCTCCAGAAACTGGCATTCACTCACGAGGTGATCGCCCTTGCATCTATAACATGCCTTCACATGCTCACGTTGTGGTTTCTGACGCATGTTTAACTTGTGCACAATAACCTGACCTGCAACTTGCTTAGCATTAGCCCTGTCTGAACCCTGTATTTCTTTTACATCTCGGTTCGCTGTCTCTATGGCTCGAGCAAGTTCCAATGCTTTTTCATAAGTAAGCCCAGTCTCAGATAATAATCTACGCTGCATTCGGTCGTCCATTATTCCACAAACTAGCCTATCTCTCAGCATTTCCTTCAGGTTGTTCCCATAATTGCAATCTTGTGCTAATTTACACAACACCGCTACATAGTCCATTACACTCTCTTCCTCTTTTCTGTTCCTTGAATTAAACTTGAACCGCTGTACAATCTCACTAGGCTTAGGGTTGAAATGTTCTTTTAGCAAGGCCACTAATTCAACAATTGATTTGTCTCCAGGCTTTTCAGGACTGAGCAGATTCTTCATCAAACTGTAGGTTTGGCTTCCCACTGAACTAAGCAGAATGGCTTTCCTTTTTCCGGCATCATTTATTTCATTTGCTTCGAAGAAATAACCCAACACTTCACAGTATTCCTCCCAGGTTTGTGCTTGAATATCAAAAGTGGAGACCGTTCCTACCGTGGCAGCCATGTTCTTGTCCAATTGGTAGCTAACTTTAGCTCATGAGTTTGTTTTTTCAAAAGTCCCGGCAGACTTCTCTTCTTTATTCAGTGTCCTTTTACCTCATCGCCAAATGTGATAAATCCATGTAGGGAAACAAGGAACTCGAAGAGGTGAGATATTAGAATTAGTCCATGTACTTTATTAAACAACTGCGTAACAAACATACAGGCCTGCATCCTCTCATTCCACCTCCGCTGACCTTAACCAGTAGCAGCACTAGCTACAGCACCACCTGGTGGATAACCTTAATCATAACATCCCAAATTACTATAAAACTCAAGTTATAAAATGCATTAATCTTGCTGGGTTAATGTTACTATACATCAGCATGCTGTAAGCCTCATTTCTTATAGTGTCTTTAACATAGTGAAACTGCCAAGGCACCTCACAATGGAATTGGACACCAAGAGAAAAAAGGGGGGCAAAAGTTCAGAATGTTTTGCAAGATTTCCACACCAGCAATCATTATTCTTAAAAGCAATGGAAGAGCCTCTTTTCTGCTGTCATGGCATCAGACTGATAGAGGACATTGAGTCTGAGTGAAAGCACCATTGAAGAGGTGGTGGGTGTGTAAGATTTGGATCACATTTACCCTATTTCTTACAGGTGAAATTAATTTTAATTGAATCTTACAGCACAGGAGGCGGCCGTTCGGCCCATCGTGCCTGTGCCAGCTGTTTGAAAGCACTCTCCAATTAGTCCCACTCCGCCCTTACTCTTTCCCCCAAAACCCTGCAAATTTTCCTTTTCAAGTAATTATCCAATTCCCTTTTGAAAGTTACGATTGAATCTGCTTCCACCGCCCTTTTCTGGCAGTGCGTTCTCGATCACAACAACTCGCTGCTATCTCCTCTCGGGTTCTTTTGCCAATTATCTTATTTTGCCAAGGTTTTTGAAAGTAGGGAGAGATGTAGCAAGCTATTAAGAGTTTAAGAAAATTCCAGAGTACAGGAGAATGACGGTTCCAGCACTGATCATAGATTTTATGAGCAAAGAAAACTGCGTCACTGAGTTGGTGCTGAAACAAAAACAGAGCCAATATTGGAATATTTTGGGGTGCTTAAATGAGCAGTATATTAATTTAATTCTAAACTTAATCCCAGTTAATTGGTTATAACCTAATCATACCGTTCCAAGATATATCACCCGAGCCCCGTGATTAGATTATAGCCTATAACTCACTTCCAGCAAATCATTACTTTATACATGAAGTCTTATTAAGTTACTGTTTATAATCTGTTTAAGCAGGGAGAATGATACAGCTGTTTTAACTTTGATGGCTTTGCAATGGGGACAAAGTTTGGCCTTGGTCCATTCATCACAGTAATGTTAGAATTGCCTGTAGAGTAGGAAGGGAATTGTGTGTATTTGATAACGTGTAAATGGCCACTGATTTAAATTGAGATGCACAGCTATCTAATGCTCCTGCTTTCAGTACATCTTCAAAGGACGTTCAATGATATAGCTGAAGCTCACTTTACCTCAGTCAGCCAAGAAGTTTAAAATGAGAATGAGTTAGATGTAGCTCTATGTGGCCATTCACCATGTAAGAAGTGAGCAAGGATCGATGTTATATTGCAAGATAATGCAACAGAAGAATTTTTGTTGCTTTGGCATTTTGAGGGGAATAGTAAAGTTTGTAATTACTGTAAATAGATTATATTGAGTACAATGGTAAATGAATTTGTCTGAAACATAGAAGATAGGAGCAGGAGTAGGCCATTCGGCCCTTCGAGCCTGCTCCGCCATTCAATGAGATCATGGCTGATCATCCAAATTCAGTACCCGGTCCCTGCCTTCTCCCCATATCTCTTGATCCCTTTAGCCTTAAGAAATATATCCAACTCTTTCTTGAATATACTTAATGAACTGGCCTCCACCGCCCTCTGTGGTAGAGAATTCCACAGGTTCACCACTCTCTGGGTGAAGAAATTACTCCTCATTTCAGTCCTAAATGGCTTACCCCTTATCCTTAGACTATGACCCCTGGTTCTGGACTCCCCGGCCATCAGAAACATCCTTCCTGCATCTAGTCTGTCCAGGCCTGACAGAATTTTAATAGGTTTCGATGAGATCCCCTCTCAATGTTCTAAACTCCAGTGAGTATAAGCCCAATCGACACAATCTCTCCTCTGTTGGCTTATAGCCTGACCCTCAGTCTGATAAGAGTCTATAAATCATCTACTTACCAAAGATAAGATGGTTATGCGCAATATTTCATTTGGTAAAGACAGCATGGAACAGTTGTGCAGATCAGAGGATCCCAGTTTTGATTCTTGGACAGTGAGTGTCCGCTGATCTTGGCTGGGTTGGCACCGAGAGTGCTACAATTCACAACTTGCACTTTTAATAGCACATTTACCAAAATAAACATTCCAGGAGGTGGAAAAAATAAAAATCAAGTATTTGTGGTGGAGACCACATAGGGACAGTAACACAATTCACTATGTTTAGCCAATGTTGTTATCGCTCCACGTTATGTACGGAACTTGGTTGGGTTATCGGGGCAGGGTCCCTTTAAGAGTCGTCGATTGTGTGATGACGTCATAGCCCTGTGACGAGGCCGAGTCCCTCAGTCCATGCGGAGAGTTAATAAAGCTAACACGCGTTTTTCTTTGCTGCTACGAAAGTCTCGCAGTCTGTTGATTTCCAGCGACTCCTACATTGGTGACCCTGTTTCTCTTTTAGACGTTTCCAAAGACTTTATGCGAGATGGCAACGAACGCCGTTTCTCTCAAATTACCGGAGTTTTGGGAATGACAGGCTGCCGCTTGGTTTGCCCAGGCCGAGGCTCAGTTTGCACGCCGGGACATCACCGCGGACGACACGAAATATTATTACGTCGTCTCTGCTCCCGGCAGCTCCACCGCGGCCAGAGTCGTGAGCCTACTCGAGGACCCCCCGGAACACCACAAATTTGTGACGCCGAGAACGCACCTCCTAGAGACTTTTGAACTAACTGAACCCGAGCGCGCACGCCAGCTTCTCTCTCTACCCGGGCTTGGCGACTCCAAGCCCTCAGAACTGATGGACCACATGTTAACCCTCCTGGGCAAGCACAAGCCGTGCTTCCTCTTCAGAGAACTGTTCCTACAACAGCTGCCAGGGCAGGTACGGTCGGCTTTAGCCAACTCTCATACTAATGATTTCCGCGCCCTGGTCAAGGAGGCCGACAAATTTTTCTCCGCCGGGCAACAGTACTGCGCGGCCATGCGGGGCCCTGCCCCCACCGCCATGGCCCAACGGCAGCAGCCCCAAGCATGTGCTTCTACCACGCACAGTTCGGCCCCAACGCTAAGAAGTGCCGGCCCCCGTGCAGCTTTACCGCGTCGGGAAACGTGAAGGCCCACTCATTAGCTACCATGGCTGTCGGCCGTTCAGGTAGTCTGTTATTCATTACGGACACTGACTCTAGACGTCGTTTCCTCTGCAACACTGGTGCCCAGGTGAGCGTCCTGCCCACATCAGCCATAGACATACAGGGGGTGAACCACGACCCCGCCCTCGAAGCCGCCAATGGCAGTTCCATCCATACCTTCGGGAAACAGAGCGTGGCGCTGTGTTTTGGCGGGCAGCGTTTCGCTTGGGACTTTGTTACAGCGAAAGTGTCCACCCCCCTTCTCGGCGCTGACTTCCTCTGCGCCAATGACCTTTTGGTGGATGTCAAGAACCGGCGTCTCGTCCACGCTGAGACTTTCAGTTTGCTCCTGTGTTCGCTCAGTGGTTCCGGCACGATGAAGTTGTCCAGCGCACTCTCGGCCTCGGACGAGTTTTCCCGCCTCCTCGCTGGGTTCCCGGACCTCACGAAGCCCACTTTCTCGTCCGCCGCCACCAAGCACGGGGTAGAACACCACATCCCGACGACCGGTCCGCCTGTCTACGCCCACGCTCGGCGCCTCAACCCGGGGAAACTCGCCATCGCTAAAGCCGAGTTCGACACGATGGAGCGCCTCGGCATCATTCGCCGTTCGAACAGTCCATGGGCCTCGCCCCTCCACATTGCACTGAAACCAGGTGGCGGTTGGCACCCGTGCGGCGATTACCGGCGCCTCAACGACGCTACGACCGCTACCCGATTCCACACATCCAGGATTTTTCTGCCCGCCTGGCCGGGAAAGTTGTTTTCTCCAAAGTCGACCTCGTTCGGGGTTACCACCAGGTCCCCGTCCAGCCGCAGGACGTCCCGAAAACCGCGATCACCCCGTTCGGGCTGTTCGAATTCCTCCGCATGCCATTCAGTCTCAAAAACGCTGCTCAGGCTTTTCAACGCCTAATGGACACCGTGTTACGGGACCTGCCATTCCTGTTCGTCGACCTGGATGACATTCTCATCACCAGCGCCTCCAGGACGGAGCATGTGTCCCACCTCCGGACTCTCTTCGAACGCCTCAGCCAGCACGGCCTAATCGTCAATCCGGCCAAGTGCCAGTTCGGGCTGTCCTCGATTGACTTTCTCGGGTGCCGCATCACGAAGGACAGGGCGGTGCCACTGCCGTCAAAAGTGGAGGCCGTGAAGGATTTTCCGTGACCCCTCACCGTGAAGGCCTTTCCGTGACCCCTCACCGTGAAGGCCATGCAGGAGTTTTTGGGCATGGTGAACTTTTATCATCGCTTCGTTCCCTGGGCAGCCCAGCTTATGCGGCCCCTTTATGAGGCCCTCAAAGGCAAGCCCGCCAAACTCGACGTCGACTGGTCCGAGGAGATGGCCAATTCTTTCACGGACACGAAAAGGGCCCTGGCTAACGCGACCATGCTGGCGCATCCGTTGCCCGATGCGCCGATCGCTCTCACCGATGCTTCGGACTATGCTGTTGGCACCGTCCACAAACAGTGGGTCAACGGCACCTGGCAGCCGCTCGCCTTCTTCAGCCGGCAGCTCCGCCCCAATGAGCGGAAGTACAGCACCTTCGATCGCGAGCTTCTCGGCCTCCACCTCACCATCCGACACTTCCGTTTCCTGCTGGAGGCCTGCCCATTCATGGCGCTCGTGGACCACAAGCCGTTGACCTTCGCCATGGCCAAAGTTTCCGAGCTGTGGTCAGCCCGTCAGCAGCGCCAGCTTTCCTTCGTCTCAGAGTTCACGACGGACATCCAGCATGTGGCTGGGAAAAACAACCCTGTCGCTGACTGTCTGTCCCGGGCCGTCGCCAGCGCCATACACCTCGGCATCGACTACACCCGCATGGCGGCCGACCAGGCCTCCGACCCAGACGTCCAGGCCTACAGGACGGCTGTCACGGGCCTTCAGTTAGCGGACGTCGCGTTTGACGATGCCGGCACCACGTTCCTGTGCGACGTCTCCACTGGGCAGCCACGCCCCGTCGTGCCCGACGGGTGGAGACGGCAGGTTTTCGACGCCGTCCATAGCCTTTCCCACCCGGGCAGGAAGCCATCACAGAAGCTGGTGGCGGCTAAGTTCGTCTGGCACGGGCTCAAGGACGTTCGCAACTGGGCCAATACCTGCGTGGTATGTCAGCGCTCGAAAGTGCATCGCCATACTAAGGCCCCGTTGGCGCCTTTCGCGGTGCTTGAGAGGCAGTTCGACCATGTTAACGTGGACCTGGTGGGGCCCCTGCCGCCCTCCCGCGGGTTCACCCACCTCCTCACACTGGTCGACAGAACCACCCGATGGCCGGAAGCCATCCCGCTGTCGTCAACAACGTCTGCCGATGTGGCTCGGGCGCTCATCAACACTTGGGGCGCCCGGTTCAGCGCCCCATCTGACGTCTCCTCCAACCGGGGGCCCCAGTTCACGCCAGAGCTCTGGAGCACTGTCGCCCAAGGCCTCGGGTTGAGACTCCACCGCACCACTGTATATCACCCTCAGGCTAACGGGCTGTGCAAACGGTTTCATCGCTCCATGAAGGCCGCGCTCCGGGCCAGCCTCCGCGACGACAGTTGGATCGACAGACTCCCGTGGGTCATGCTGGGACTCAGGGCCGCCCCCAAGGAGGAACTCCAGTCCTCGTCCGCCGAGCTCGTTTACGGGTAGCCGCTGCGGGTTCCCGGGGATTTTGTCCCCAACTCCACAGACCCTTGATCCGCAGCCTGTCAGCGGTCCGCCCTCCTGGACAACGCCAAGGTTTTCGCGCCGGTCCCCACGTCGCAGCACGGCTTCCCTCAGTTCCACGTTCCGCCCGACCTTCGTGCGGCGGAGTATGTTTTCGTGCGCCACGACGCCCACCGGGGACCTCTTCACCCACCCTACGACGGACCATTCCGCGTCCTGGAAGCCGGCGACAAGGCCTTCGTGGTGGATGTTGGCGGTAAGCCGGACTACATTTCCGTGGACCGTCTTAAGCCGGCCCACCAGGATCTGGACTGACCCGTTGGGTTGGCTCAGCCCCCACAGCGGGGCCAACCTCCGGCTTCTGCACCCTCAGTCCACCACCGAGTGCCCGGGGACCCTCCGGCGACCCCCCCCCCCCCAGTCCCCGCCCCGCACTTAAGGAGCCGTTTCGGCCGTGTGATCTGGGCCCCTCAACGACTGACATTGCCAGTTCTAGTGAATTCTGGGGGGACGTATGTGGCGGAGACCACATAGGGACAGTAACACAATTCACTATGTTTAGCCAATGTTGTTATCGCTCCACGTTATGTACGGAACTTGGTTGGGTTATCGGGGCAGGGTCCCTTTAAGAGTCGTTGATTGTGTGATGACGTCATAGCCCTGCGACGAGGCCGAGTCCCTCAGTCCATGCGGAGAGTTAATAAAGCTAACAGGTGTTTTTCTTTGCTGCTACGAAAGTCTCGCAGTCTGTTGATTTCCAGCGACTCCTACATATTAATAAATATTAAGTTTACTTTTAAATAGCGTACCTGAATGGCAGAGATACGAATTAGTTGTGGCACATTCAGTGGCCTCTTCCATTTGTACTATTGCTATTGGGGAATTAGAGGGAAAAAAAGGCATTCTGCACCAGCTATCAATCTCCCCCTTCCTCTCACCAACATGCTGCTGTACTTCATCACTCTGGCCTCCAGCGTTGCAATCTTTCCTTGCCCTGCTCCAATTATCCTTGTTCTCCAAGCTCGCTTGACCTGAAGACTGAGCTAGATCTTGATTCTTGCCATAGATCACCACACACTGGCTTCTGCTGGCTCTTTCTGCAAACTGCACGAGACATTAGAGGCTCACTTCAGATGAATTGCTCAAGAGAGATATCTCGACACCTCGCTGCTTACAGGTCATTCTATTCAATTTGGTCAGCTTGACACTGGTTGGCTACAGACGGGCTGGGAGATGTATTTTGAGCTTTACTACAATGTCAGATGTATTTGGGTGGACAAACATTGTGTAATTGATAACCTGTGAATGGTTGCTGACCCAGAGTAATTATGCGATGCATACATGTCTAAAACTCTTTCAGTATACAAGAAAGAAACTTGCAATGCCTTTCACTACCTCGTGACATTGCAAAGTGCTTTACAGGCAATGAAGTACTTTTGAAGTGCAGTTGCTGTAATAGAGAAATGCTGCAGCAAATTTGTGTACAAGGAGATAAATGACCAGATAATCTGCTTCAGTGATATTGGTTGAGGGATAACTGTTGCCAGGAAACTGGGAGAATTCCCCAGCTCTTCTTCAAATAGTGCCATGGATCTTTTACATCCACTGAGAGGGCAGACGGGACCTCGCTTTAACATCTCATCCCAACAATGGCACCTCTGATCAGTGCAGTATTGAGGGAAGCTGCACTAAGCGTCAGCCTAGATATTGTGCTCAAGTCTCACCACGACCTTCTGATTCAGCAGCAAGAGTGCTACCACTGAGCCAAGATGCATGCTCAGAGCTGTGGAAGAGCAGAGGGATATAGGGGTAGGGGTTGACAGGAACTTAAAAAGACAGCACCTCAAGTTGACAAGGCTGTAAAAAAAAAACTAAACAAATTCTAGGTTTTATCATAAAAGGTATAGAATTTAAAGACAAGAGGTAATGATAAACCTATATAAAACCTTCCGACCTTAGAGTACCATGTGTAGTATTGGGGTACACACTAAGAATAACATTGAGGTATTAGAGGATACAATGCAGATTCACTGGGATGCTGCATGCCTCATGTGAGGAAGTACAAATAATACAAAGGAAAAAAAGGTCTTTTTCATTAAAACAATGCATATTACGGGATATATGATAGGAGTGTTTAAAATGAGGAAAGAATGGGGCAGGGTAGCTGGAAGCAGACCATTTCCAGTGGTTGAGGAGCCTAGAATGAGGGGTCATAGATACAAGATTAAATAGAAGAGATTTAGAACAGAGCAAGAAAAACTTTTTCCCAGAATTGTGAGGCTGTGGAACTCACTTCCAGGGTTAGTGGTTGAGGCAGAAACTATGTCAACATTGAAGATTAAACTTAAGGTAGATGAAAGAAAAAAGGGATATGGGAAAAGGGTGGACCAATGTGATTAGGACTATTGGTTCATGTGGAGGGTAAACCCTGGCACAGACAGGTTGCACCTTCGATGTAATTCTATGTTTAATAATATACTCGAGGCCAACTTGACCTCTAAAGTCAGTCAGAGTGTTTAAAGCATGCAGAGAGAATGGGCTAGATCTGGCTCTGTGGCAGCCTTTCACCACGTATAAAGTGAGCAAGGATCAGTTTTACATTGAAAGGTAGTGCAAGAGAAGCGTTTTTTGTTGCTGTGGCATTTTGACGAGGATTGTAAAGTTTGTAATTACTGTAAACATGCTGTACCGAGTACTGTTTATTTTCCTGCATAATGGTAAACAAATACATCTGGTGTTTACATCCTTATAGTAGTGGCCAGTGATGCTGACCCCAAATAGAATAAGTACTATGAAAACTCCAAAACGCAACACTCAATTTAGATGGAACGACACGCTAGATATTTTCAGGGGCGGAGAGTTGGTCGATACATTTCAGAGGATAGGATGTTTAATTTGAGATTCACTCGGTTCACAATCAGATCAACTGTTTTCCCCCCCAAATCCCGATACCATTCCTTTCAATATTTTTAATAATGCGCCAGGCTCCCTCTATTTTTTTCAATGCAGTTTAGTTCACTTTTCTTCATAGCTTAATGATTCTTCTTGCCGACTGTCTAAGCCTTTCCTACAGAATAGTAACCAAAGCTGGACAAACTACACCATGATTTCAGTGTCTGTGTTATCTTCTGGATTATAACCTGCAGCTCTGCTTAGAAGCTGCAACATTCCAATTGCTTTAGCAGCTGTTGCAACCCAACGTGGCAATACTGACCCAAACACACCTCGACCGTTTTCTTATTGCTATACTATTTTGAAGTAACACTTTCAGTCACTTACCAACTTACCTGTGTTTTTGGTGTCTTTTAGACTTCCTCCTGTATTTCAGAAGTGCCAAGTGTCAGTCATCCTGTATTATGGACCGTTGAGGTACACCAAGTGTCTCAATTAAAAATAAAACTATTCCGGCTGTGGAAAATAATCTCAAGATTAGGGATGTTGTAAAATATAGATAACAAAACTGTCGAATGCTAGATGTAAAAGGAATGTTGCCATGAAAACAATACTTTAATTGCAAGTTCCAGGCACTTCTCTGCTCACTGGATACTTTTTGAGCAAATGTTCGGAATGCTGAAAGTTGTAAAAGGCCATCACTGTGTAATTACTATCACCGTTTCCAAAATGTAAATGCCATTTACAGTTTAGCTATCCAGTTGCTAAATGTTGGCTGGTCTCCGAATATTTCTCACCCAACTTTCCTCATCTGCCTAGATATTCCCATTATAATATTTGTTGAGGACATGGGCCAATCTTATGAATAGTACGGGATCATACAGCTGATTCCCGAGGGATTCAACTGTTCAATTACAACAACAACTTGCATTTATATAGCACATTTAACATAGTAAAACGTCCCAAGGCACTTCACAGGAGCGTTATCAAACAAAAGTTGATATTGAGCCACACAAGGATACATTAGGACAGATGACCAAAAGCTTGGTCAAAGAGGTAGGTTTTAAGGAGCGCCTTAAGGAATGAAAGAGAGGTGGAGCGGTTTAAGGAGGGAATTCCAGAGCTTGGGGCCTAGGCAGCTGAAGACATGGCCATCAATGGTGGAGCAATAAAAATCAGGGATGCGCAAAGGCCAGGATTGGAGAAGCACAGCTCTGGGAGGGTTGTAGGTCTGGAGGATGTTAGAGATAGGGAGGGACGAGATCATGGAGGAATTTGAAAACAAGGATAAGACTATATATATATATATATATATATATTAAAAAAGCGAGATGATGCTGGACCAGGAGCCAATGTAGGTCAGAGAGAACAGGGGTGATGGGTGAACGAGACTTGGTGCGAGTTAGGATCCGGGCAGCAGAGCTTTGGATGAGCTCAAGTTTATGGAGGGTGTAAGGTGGGAGGTTAGCCAGGAGAGCGTTGGAATAGTCGAGTCCAGAGGTAACAAAGGCTTGGCTGAGGGTTACAGCAACACGAGCGGAGGCAGAGGCGTGCGATGTTACGGAGGAGGAAGTAGGCAGTCTTAGTGATGGGAGAGTATATGGGTTCAGAAGCTCCGCTCAGGGTCAAACAGGACAGCGAGGTTGGGAACAGTCTGGCTCAGCTTCAGACAGTGGCCAGGAATAGCGATGGAGTCGGTGGCTAGGGAACGGAGTTTGTGGGTAATGGCTTCGGTCTTCCCAATATTTAATTGGGGGAAATTTCTGCCCATCCAATACTGGGTGACAGACAAGCAGCGTGACAAATCAGAGGCAATGGAGGGGTCGAGAGAGGTGGTGGTGAGGTAGAGCTGGGTGTTGTCAGCGTACACGTCGAACCGGACATTGTTTTCGGATGATGCCGTCAAGGCAGTATGTAGATGAGAAATAGGATGGGGGGGGGGGGGTGCTAAGGATAGATCGTTGGGGGACAGAGGAGGTAAAAATCACCCATTTGCCCAGTGAACTCTAAAACATGTACCCACCATTAGAGTCATAGAGTCATAGAGTTTTACAGCACAGAAAGAGGCCCTTCGGCCCATCGTGTCTGCGCCGCCCATCCATCCCTGTCCAGTCTAATCCCATTTTCCAGCATTTGGTCCATAGCCTTGTATGCAATGGCATTTCAAGTGCTCATCCAAATGCTTCTTGAATGTTGTGAGGGTTCCTGCCTCCACCACCCTTTCAGGCATTGAGTTCCACATTCCAACCACCCTCTGGGTGAAAAAGTTCCTCCTCAAATCCCCTCTAAATCTCCTGCCCCTTACCCTGAATCTATGCCCCCTTGTTATTGACCCCCCCACTAAGGGGAAAAGTTCCTCTTTATCTACCCTATCTATGCCCCTCATTATTTTGTACACCTCAATCAGGTCCCCCCTCAGCCTTCTCTGCTCCAAGGAAAACAACTCCAGCCTGTCCAGCCTCTCTTCATAGCTGAGGCGCTCCATCCCAGGTAACATCCTGGTGAATCTTCTCTGCACCCTCTCCAAAGCAATCACATCCTTCCTATAGTGAGGCGACCAGAACTGCACACAGTACTCCAGCTGTGGCCTCACCAGCGTTTTGTACAGCTCCATCATAACCTCCCTGCTCGTTTATTCTATGCCTCGGCTAATGAAGGCAAGTATCCCATATGCCTTTTTAACCACCTTATCTACCTGCTCCGCTGCCTTCAGGGATCTATGTACATGTACACCAAGGTCCCTCTGACCCTCTGTACTTCCTCGGGTCCTACCACTCATTGTGTATTCCCTTGCCTTATTTGTCCGTCCAAAATGCATCACCTCGCACTTTTCAGGGTTAAATTCCATTTGCCACTTTTCCGCCCATCTGACCAACCCGTTTATATCGTCCTGTAGCCGGAGGCTTTCCTCCTCGCAATTTACCACCCCACCAATTTTCGTGTCATCTGCGAACTTACTGATCATACCTTTTACATTTTCATCCAAATCATTTATGTAGATCACAAACAATAAGGGACCCAGCACCGATCCCTGAGGTACCCCACTGGACACAGGCTTCCAGTCACAAAAGCAACCTTCGACCATCACCCTCTGCCTCCTGCCACTCAGCCAGTTTAGGATCCAACGCGCCAAGGCACCCTGGATCCCATGGGCTCTTACCTTCTTGACCAGTCTCCTATGCGGGACTTTGTCAAAAGCTTTACTGAAGTCCATGTAAACCACATCCACAGCATTTCCCTCATCCACCCCACTAGTCACCCCCTCGAAAAATTCGATCAGATTTGTTAGACATGATTTACCCTTGACAAAGCTATGCTGACTATCCCCGATTAATCCTTGCCTCTCCAAGTGGAGATTAATTTTGTCCCTCAGAATTTTTTCCAATAATTTCCCCACCACAGATGTTAGACTCACTGGCCTGTAATTCCCTGGTTTATCCCTGCTACCCTTCTTGAATAATGGTACTACGTTAGCTGTTCTCCAGTCCTCTGGTACATCCCCTGTGGCCAGAGAGGTTCTGAAAATTAGTGTCAGAGCCCCTGCAATCTCCTCCCTTGCCTCCCACAGCAGCCTGGGATACATCTCGTCCGGGCCTGGGGATTTATCCACTTTTTGGCCCGCTAAAACCGCTAGCACCTCCTCCCTCTCGATGCTAATATGTTCAAGTATGTCACAGTCCCCTTGCCCGATTTCTATGTCTGCATCGTCTTTCTCCATAGTGAACACAGATGCAAAAAATTCATTTAAAACCCCTGCTTGTTTAATATGCTTTTAGTCCATCTTCGATGGCAGTCCTGATACCCTTTTTTAGGTTCGAACGCACTGATTGGGGCATGTTTGCCCATAATGACATCGAGGAATACGCATCCACAGTGCTGTTCTACATCAACAGCTGCGTAGAGGTCGTCACGACCCACAAAAATATCAGGTCATACCCCAACCAGAAACCCTGGATGAGCGGAGAGGTCCGCTCACTGTTGAAAGCACGCGACGCAGCATTTAAATCTGGCGACGCGGCGGCTTACAGTGCAGCTAGGACCAACCTAAAAAAGGGTATCAGGACTGCCAAAAGGAAACAGACACTGCGGATAGAGGATCACTTCCGCAACAACTCGGACCCCCGGCGCATGTGGCAAGGCATCCAGACCATCACTGACTACAAGGGCAAAAACACCAGTCCCCCCGGTCAGCGACGCCTCCCTTCCGGAGGAGCTTAACAACTTCTACGCTCGCTTCGACAGGGACAAGGAGCCGGCTACCAAAGCCTTGCCACCCCCGGAAGACCAGGTGCTCACTCTGTCGACCTCCGACATAAGGGGCGCTCTATGCAGAGTGAACACACGAAAGGCTGCTGGACCGGATAGCATCCCTGGACGGGTACTCAAGGAATGTGCTGATCAGCTGGCTGATGTCTTCACCGCCATCTTCAATCTGTCATTGGCCCAGGCAGTAGTCCCTACATGCTTCAAGACCGCCACCATCATTCCTGTGCCTAAACAAGCGGCTGTGATGTGTCTGAACGACTATCGACCTGTCGCACTCACACCCATCATAATGAAGTGTTGAGAGAGACTGGTCTTAGCCCACATCAAAGCCAGTGTTCCTGCCTCCCTTGACCAACACCAGTTTGCCTATCGTGCAAACAGATCAACAGAGGATGCAATCACAACTGCTCTACACTCGGCACTGAATCACCTAGATGGTAAGGAGACCTACATCAGAATGTTGTTTATAGACTACAGCTCAGCATTCAACACTATCGTCCCCAACAAGCTGGCCACCAAACTCCAAACTCTTGGCCTGAACACTTCCCTCTGCAACTGGACCCTGGACTTCCTAACAAACAGACCCCAGTCTGTCAAATTAGGTAACCACACCTTCCCCCCCCTGACCCTGAACACGGGGGCCCCACAAGGATGTGTGCTGAGCCCCCTCCTCTACTCCCTCTTTACCCACGACTGTGTGGCTGTTAATGGTTCCAACACCATCATCAAGTTTGCAGATGACACCACAGTAGTAGGCCAGATCACCAACAACGATGACTCAGCCTACAGGGAGGAGGTCCAGCATCTCGTGAAGTGGTGCGCCGACAACAACCTGGCCCTTAACACCAAGAAAACAAAGGAAATAATCGTGGACTTCAGGAAGTCCAAAGGCGGAAGTCACACCCCCATCCACATCAATGGGGCGGAGGTGGAAAGGGTGGCCAGCTTTAAGTTCCTCGGAGTCCACATCACGGAAGACCTCTCCTGGTCCCTCAACACCTCCTCTCTGGTGAAGAAGGCCCAGCAGCGCCTATATTTCTTGAGGAGGCTGAAGGGATGTAATCTGTCACCCCTGATCCTCTCTAACTTCTACCGCTGCACTATAGAGAGCATCCTGACAAGCTGTATCACGGTATGGTATGGCAGCTGTAGCTCCCATGACCGGAAAGCCCTGCAGCGGGTAGTCAAAACTGCCCAACGCATTACCGGCACCCGGCTACCGACCATAGAGCATATATATCAGAAACGCTGCCTACGGAGGGCACGGTCCATCATCAAAGACCCTACCCACCCCAGCCACAGTCTGTTTGCCCTCCTACCATCTGGAAGACGCTACAGATGCATTCGCACCCGTACGACCAGATTTAGGAACAGCTTCTTTCCCAGGGCTGTCATCCTACTGAACTCCACAAATAAACACTAAAGCCTGCACATCTGCCAATGCACTTTATTATGGTCATATTTATGCTAATATACTGCAAGCCAAATGTATAAATGTATGTTGAATGTTTAAGTGTCCTAATCCAAATTGTACACTCGGGAGCCGCAAGCCTACATTTCGTTGTACTGCACTTGTGCACTAACAATGACAATAAAAGTTGATTTGATTTGATCTGGGCCTATTGTTTTGTGAGCCCCAAATGATTCAATTGAGTTCCTTTAGGTTTGTGGTGTCCAAACTATGGTGCATGAGCCCCGAGTATCCACCCTATCAAATGTAGTTTCTATTTGTGCTTATATTCCATACTCCACTTTCTCCTGTTCGAGTTTTGTAGATCTGTTGGTTTGGAACAGTTTGGTCTCAGCACTGCTCCCTCACTGATGACCATGCCCACAGAGAGGGGTGTAGACTCCAAACCAAATCACCACAATAGTCAAACAGGAGAAAATCAGCAGAGTAAGAAATATAAGCAGGAGAGAGCAGGATGATCAGCCTTCCAACAATGGGAATGTTCCAGTGCAGTGATGCAGAACATTTTGTGTAGACCCACTAAATAAGTCTCCCAAATTTATGGAGCTCAGTATACAGAGAATGATATTTCAAACACGCACAAGAAAATTAAAACTCAACACAAAACTCCATTACTGTTCTTTGACAACAGAATCTCCAAATAGTGAAAACTCACATTTGTGCTTCTCTTAAGCCATTTAGTTTTGGGGTTTAGCTTCGGAGTTAATTTTATTATTGCAAACCAGTTATGTCCATATAAACTACTTCTGACCTTACTAGACACAAAATTCTACATGGAATATGGGGGACTGGTAAAGGCTTCCACACCCAAAACCTTTAGAAGTTAGATAACTCTCAACTGATAAAAACTTGGACAGCAGTAACTAAAAGTTGTTGTATGTCAGATACAACAGTATGTGGTACAAGCTAGCAACACATCAGAGGATTGAGGGGACATCAAAAATAAAATTTTGAGCAAATTTTGAATACTTTACCAGCAGCTGTTCCCATCAGCAGTTTATGACATATGCAAATTAATAGGAATATTCATTTAAACTTTAGATTAAGCAGGTGGGGCTCCATGGTTTGCACCTGAGAGAAAAGGTTTGGACACTGCTCCTTTATGACCTTTGCATTGCTGACAGCCAATTTCTCCACAAACTGTAGTGCAGCCTCCTCCACTTTACTTATCCGATTGATTATAAAAGATGCCTACAGTATTTACAATTAGAAGCTTTACCAATTACCACACTTCCCCACCCGTCCCAGGCTTATCAGGCTGCAACACATTCAAGCATCACAAACACAATTATTTACTTCTGCAGCAACAAATTAACTGGTCGAATGCCAGGCACCACCACAGGATACAGTCAGCTGTTTAATCTGGGCACTCCAATGACACAATCAGGTCAAACCTGCAGAGTCATCCACTGAAAATCGGTGTCAGAACTGCTTTTAACCCAATCAGGAAACATTTTTTTTTTTTGAAGACGAGAGTCCCAGCTGAAGGAAATGTTGGTTTTAGAGGAACATTTTCAGTATATAAAATGTATAAAAAGATTATGAATTTTTAATTCTTATTACCCTGTACTACAGTAAAGAAAGACTTGCATTTATATAGCGCCTTTCACAACCACCGGGTGTCTCAAAGCGCTTTACAGCCAATGAAGTACTTTTGAAATGTAGTCGCCGTTGTAATGTGGGAAACGCGGCAGCCAGTTTGTGCACAGCAAGCTCCCACAAACAGCAATGTGATAATGACCAGATAATCTGTTTTTGTTATGTTGGTTGAGGGATAAATATTGGCCAGGACACCGGGGATAACTCCCCTGCTCTTCTTCGAAATAGTGCCATGGGATCTTTTATGTCCACCTGAGAGAACAGACGGGGCCTCGGTTTAACGTCTCATCCGAAAGACGGTAATAAAGCATTCCCAGAAATAGAGTAGCATAGCTCTATCCTGGGGATTTTACAACAGGTATCATGAGCTAGGGAATTTTACAAGGTAAATTAGCTCAAATTAGAAACAAAATTCAAATTTTACTTGACTTTTATTTTTAACTATTGCAGTACCCGATTTCTGCCACTGAATGTCACTGGTGCTTGCATATTCAGCAACATGCTGCACAAAGTGACCTCTTGTGGAAGGCAGCAGTACTGCAACAGGCGAGCAACTTAAAGGCTAATTGCCAGCAAAATGAACAATGAGGGGGGGTCATAACTTAATTCTTAACTAGTTTTGACAACAAAATTAAGAGGACAACAGAGAAGCATTTTTCTCCTGGTAGAGACACCTCAGTACCACATGGCCATCTTCATGAGTTGCTCCGCCCTTTCCCTCCATCTCTTTTGTGTCCGGTATCCCTATTAAATATTACTGCTTCCACCACATTTGAATTATGAAATTGAAATCATAGCAGTTTCACACTGCAAGGAAAAGGTAAAACATCCCCAAGTCCCCAGCACGGTTCCCTGCCTTTCACTGAAAGAGGACGCAGGGGTAACAGTAGTAAGGATGTACATGAGCAGTTAGGATGGTGACTCATACTGGATCAACTAGCTACTAGACACTTGTCTTACAGCCCATGCCACCATCAACCAGATTAAATTACAGCTCGCCATCAGAAAATGCATCAAAACAAGATTACCCATCTGTCCTGGTTGGGCAGTCAAAGGCTGGCGAGTGACCAAACCGCCAGGATAACCTGCTCAACGCACTTTGCGAAAGGATTTTTTAAACTCCCAACTATCACGCCGGCACAAACCCTTGTGTGTTAAGGTGCGACATACTTGGTCCAATTCCCTTTGTGCCATCAGAATGGACAAGAATCTAATCAACTTTCCAGACAGTGTGTACTTGCAGAGCTGTAAATTTATTCCACCGACAATGGTGAAAATAGGTTGCAAACTGCCATCTTAAATATTTACATTGAGTTATGGTAGTTTCCATTTTATAAAAATAAGTCAATTCAAGCACAGAGCCCCTTGGTACAGTTTCCTCTCGATCCATTATTCTTGCCAGGTGCCAACTGTGCACATTATCCAAATCAGTAATTCATTCTTTACTCAAGCATGGCAAGGTCGTGGATTCACGTTACAAAATACATTTCCCACCAATAAATGTCCTTGTAACAAAACGAGTGTTCTACATGATGACAAAATAAAACCAAGAACTGAAGAAAGAGGTCCCAATGTCTGTACTGGCTGATTTGTTTAGAACAATTCTGTTCCCAGGGAAATATAAATATAAAGCAACCAAACACAATGTCTTTGGTAGTTATGGTTGCCGTAAAAAGGTCTCCTCAACTCAGCTAAAAATCACATTGTCTTTAAATGTAGCCGTGTCAAAAATGTCAGCAAACCAATCAAGTGTCTTGAGTGGGTATTTTTACAACACACTATGCTCATTTGGAGCAGCCAACAGCACAATTCTCTGTCCTCAGTGGATGTGTCTTGATTAGCCGTTGCCCACTGTCTCAATCACACAGAGGGTGTCTTTGGCGGGTGCACCTGCTGAAGCAGTAGAGGACGTTTGACCCGTGGCTTCCGTCTCTTTGGCTTGCTCTTAGACTTTATTTGTACCACAAAGAACGCCAGGACCACCATAGCACCGAGGAAAGCAAAGACCGGAATAGTCTGTCCCACATCTTGGTTATATCGGCCAGGCATTATACCTGAAAAACAAACAAATCACAACTAAATGCAACAGTACTCAACCTCCTTCATCATTGAGCTAAAATAGAGGAACCACAAATAAATTTGGTTTGGCGCTTAGTGAGTTAATGAACAGAAGTAGCCCAATAAAGCAAGGAGTCATAGTCTGTAAGTGAACTTATATATGCAAGACCCAAGAAATGGATGAGCTCTAGCAGCTCCACTTCAGGAAGCAGTCCCTGCTCCTGCAGCTTCAAAATGGAGGATTGAGGCATTAAGTGTGTAGATACCATCTTCTGAATTTATTATGTGGAGCTGCAGTAGAATACACACTGCTGATGCTGAAGAGCCATCTTAAAATAATGCATCTTCTCTTCCCCCACAAAAAATCCTCCCAAAATTGAAAACACCATTACATTAGAAGTGAAAGTTAGACGACAGCCAATCATACCATTGCAAATGTTCAATAAACTGGTATGAGTAGTATCCAGGATGGCAGCTCACTTGGAATAAGATAACAGCATAACAGATCCAAAGCCCCTCCCTCACAGTTCATTAACGAACTGTGAAATGCATCTCAATAGCTTTGGATGCGTCCTGAGATAAAAGGTTGTGCAATAAAAGTGGAGCTAGCTTTAACAATTCCTACACTTTGGACTATGAAAATGAATACCGTGATCGGTTCTGATTCAGCACCCGGTGGGCTGCATGGTCTGCATTGGCCAATAAAGCTCTATCCAGAATTATCTGGAACTATGAAGGGCCGATCCTGTGCTAGCTCTGAGATTTGACCTCAATTTACTGGCAACACTTCATCCACCTTGTACATTTGGCAACTACTAGTTGGCTATCCACGCAGCACGGAGAGTGGAATTTGAACAAGTTAATTGTCTAGAAGTGGGTTTATGTGAAGGTAATGTTATAATTTTTAAAAACTGGCATTAGAGAAAATGGGGAGAACTTTATACTGGTAGTTTCCTTCATTTACTGCTGTAGGATTCTCCTATCTTGATATGAAAATACAGATCTTCAAAGTCTATGGCCACAAGCCAGTCTTCCTGGCACAAGCTACTTTAGTGCAACGTTAAACATTATTTTGAAAAATAAGACATTAAACTGAACAGTGTACTTAACCTATTAGTTGTATAAATTCAGCTGTCTGGTTTTGCTGTGCTGCAGGTCATTGAAGAACAATAGAACCCATTTCTCTAAAGGACTGTCTGCTATTCTTACAATTTGCATCTTGAATTGCCTTCCAATTATCCTGGTGACATCAAACACTTGCAGCAGACTAAGTATGTAGTTTGAGAGATTTACACCACCCTAAAACAAATCATTCTCGCTGTAACTAGTTCACGCTGAAAATTCCCTTTGTTGAAGTAACCTGAAGACAAATGGAGCATCAAAGCTAGAGAATGCTTACTTTGATTTGAAGATTTTCAACAGTATTTTACTTACACAGCTTCGCTCATCTTCTTCCAACCCCACAACTACTTAATAATACCACTCAGAAATCAAAGAAGTCATCAGAAAAAAAGTCTCCCATTATGATCTTTAACAGCGATACAAAGACATTATCAATCACATGAAAGGTCACCCAGTGTTTCACATCACACAATGTGCTCAGCAACGATTCTGAATCTAGCTCAGAAATGCTAAAAATAAAGAGAGTTATTTGTGCACACCTTCCCATTGTTGTTTCACTTGTGAAATGAGTCATTGGAAGCACTCTGACAGTCTGGGCTGGGAGGAGTCACCAGTATAATCACCCTGTTTTCTGCTCACTTTCCAATTTGCAGCAGTGGTTTGGCAGGAAAACTGATTGCACAATGCGCTACAATTGATTTCTGCAGCTTACGTTTACCCAGAGTACAAGTGATTTCTATAAAAGGTCCGGTGACTCCAGTACTCACCTCCAGGAATGTCCCAGGCCCCACTTTCACCTGGTGATAAAGGTCGCACTTGGGGACGGTTTTGTTTAAAATTCGGCAGAACCACTTTGTCTAGGTCAATGGACAACAACTTCTGGTGTTTCCAAAGGTTACTGAGGAGGAAGAACAAGAAAAGTTGTTTACTTGTAGCACAGACTTGTACTTACTCCAGAAGCTCATTTACTTTATAATACTTTGCTATTTTAAGCAATATTCACAATTTGCAACTTGAATTAACTTCAAGTTAAAACTCGTGTTGGAAATCAGCCTTTGTGGGCTGGATGAAAGGGGCACAAATAATTTAGAACAGAAAGCTGCTGCTTAGTGGAAGTCAAAGATTTAAATCCCTGGACACAAAAGACTTCCTGAAAAGAACATAATCTGGGTTTTTTGAGAAGACGGGGTGGGGGTTGCGCAAAACCAACTGTCAGGAAATTCTTTTGTAAAGCTGGAAAATAACAAATGAAGCATCTGACTGAAATTTCTATGTTAACGACTAGCCCTAATAAAAATGTCCTTGTGTTTAGCTTTCAACGTCAAATTCTCTTTAGACATTTCTGTATTGAAGTCCAGCATTAATTTTGTACTCTCATTGTCAGTTTGAAAAAAAATATATGCAAAGGTGAACCAACCACATTTTCAATCGTCACAAGCCCGTTACACAGGTCTTCCTCGGGATGGAACATGGTATTTCAATAGCATCCCATGGAACATACCACTGATGCAGATACTGCCCCCTAAGTATTCTAGAGCAAGCAATTTGCTATCATTACAACCTGCTTAATAGTGACAGTAACAAACACCCATTTTTTTAAATTGCTGGTGGGTCACAAGGTTGTGATCTTAAATACGTGAATTGAATTCAGCAATGAAAGAGATAAGCATCTAAACCTAAGCTGCATTGGATCACACGCATTGTATAAAGTTAGTGGGGACTTGTAAGCTACTGCATTTATATCTGTATTGCATATATTTTGAAAGAAAGGTACATTCCTGGTATTGTGGATATGGCTTGTAGTCCCATAGACCTAATGTGATCCAGGACTCAATCTGGTATATCCCAGGTGGCGGTCAGGATTACTATTTACCCTTTATAGTATAAGGACTGGGACCATGAAAACTTTAGGGTACGTGGGAAAACAGACAACAAGCAATCTTTAGGATAGATTAACATGTTTATTTTTATTCCAAACATGGCATTGTACTTTTTTATTTTTTTTAAACAGAAAAGTAATGGTATCACCATTCTTCTAGTTAGCTTTGCATTTTTAAAACAGATTCTGGTTGCTGATGTATGTTAGTAAACAACATACTAAGCTGTCTGCAGACAGTCCCATCTCCAGTGGAGGAGAGGGGGTAGGTAATTTAGCTTAGTGGTTTATATCATGTCCTTGAAATACTAATGTATGCAATGTTGCCAGCAGGGAGGGAAGACAAAACATATCTTTGATTACTGTAACCAACAGAGGTGAATGTTGGAGAAGTTGAGCCTGGAAGTGAAGGCGGCATGCAAGAGCATTTCAGCAGCAGTGGGAGAGAGGTAGAGACAGAGGCTAGAGATGTTAGAGAAGTCTTGGTAATCTTGCCCCATCATGCAGATATTGTATCTATTTAATTATTGTATTTCCATTATCTTTATTTGAAGTCGGATCATGGTCCTCTCATAATGGAATATTTTAACTGCAGTAATTTGAAGTGTCTATGTTGCTTCAAATACAGTCATAACCACATAGCACCTTGCACAGTATGGACCTTCTAGGTCAGACACTAGTTTATATTTTTTGACAATTCCTTCTAAAATAGTTTTTTAAGAAGAAATATCAATTCTCTGTGCCTAGCAGGCCTTCTCTTTCAGAGCAAGGCGAATCGCTGACAATTGCAAACTAGTTATGTGCAGCCACTCGTCAAACCCCACCTTGGATGCAAGTCTTGATCAACCAATCTTCAGTACAATAAAAAGGCACACAATAAACTTCACAACAATGCAACTTTATTGAGTATTCATACCCCAGTATGAAAAAAGCAAACTTGCCATTCTGACTTTATACAAAGGTATCATTACTCAGCGTCAATTTTCTTAAGGAAACTGCTGAGCAATGCAGACGTTGAACAACACCTGAAAATCCTATAAAAAGCTTGCAAAAAAACACTGCTTACAAAAGGACGAGTGATTGTACAGAATCGCTTTCAAAACTTTTCAATGTTTTTGCCCTCCTGCAGATTAACCAGCTGTTTAAAACTCCAGTGGAATTTTACCAGGAGAGGCAAAACAGATGGTCACTTACTGCCCACTCAATTAGGTAATGGGCCCCAACTTCCCTGTACCAGTGGTACGTATGTTGGTTTTACTTCCACAGGCCAGGGTGGTGTCTTTTAGAGGGCATATTAAAACCTGTATTAGTTACTTCTCCCTCCCCCAAATCCAAAGTTGTCTTCCATATTTTGGGAACTATCCCGATGAGTTCCACTGATAAGTGCAAGCATAACTGCTATTAGTATAAATGGATCAGGGGGATTTCATTTGTCAGGCCTGTGGTGGTCACGCAAACATAATAATTAGATTAGTGCTTTTGGGTGATGTCACCAAGGGATACCATATAAATGATGCGAAGGAAATATTGTTGTCAAAGGCATGGATGAGAGTTTGGGCTGAGGCAGGGACAGAGGCGGACAAAGTTAGGAGTTGGAAATAAACTGTATTTGTGATGGAGAGAATATGGAGTTGGAAATTCAGCTCCCTGTCAAATAGGACGCCAAGGTTATGAAATATCTGGTTCAACCAGAATCAATGGTCTGGGAGAGGGATGGAATCAGCAGTGAGGGTAAGGCGTGTGTGATGTAGGTTGAAGATGATGGCTTTAATCATCCCAATATTTAATTAGAAGAAATTGTGGCTCATCCATGACAGGATATCGGACAAGCAGTCTGACAGCAATAGCAGTGAAGGAGTCAAGAAAGATGGTGGAGAGGTAGCGCTGGGTGCCATCAGCACACATGTGGGAGTTGACACCAAAGGGCAGCATACAGATGAGGAAGAAAGGGAGCCAAGGATAGATCCTTGGGGGAATCCTGAGGCAACAGTATGGGGAACCATTGGTGGAGATGCTCTGGATACAATTGGGTAGGTAAGAGTGGAAACAAGCAAAGGCAATACTACTGAGCTGGACAACGGAGGAAAGGCGTCGGAGGAGGATGGTGCGGCCCACCATGTCAAAGGCTGCAGAGAGGTTGAGGAAGGATAATGCACAGAGTCACAAAGGATGTCATTTGCAACTTTGGTTAAGGCCGTGACGGTGATGCGGACGGAAACCCGATTGGAAACACCCAGATTTAGCTCTCTGCCTATACCATCAATGCCAACTCTGTCACTACTCTATCTTGACATTAAGATGAGTCAATTTCTTCCAGTGGTGGGTAAAACCAAAACTAACCTCTGGCTTGTACCAGCATCTACATCCCTCTGCCTCAGACACCATCAGCCCCAGTTGCTACCTCAGGCATAGCCTGCTAGTTTGGAAGCCTTGGCGACCTGCTTGATTCCAAGCTTAGCTTCTTTCATCATATCTGATTTGGTACCAACACTTCTTTCTGTCACTTCCGAAGTACTGTCTGCTTCCACCCTTACCCCTCCGATACTCCTACCATCACCATCTTAATGCTGTAATTCTCCAATATTGTCCTAGCTGGCTACACCGCCACCTCACCAGGACATCACAGCACGTGTACTCTCCAGCACAAAGTCACACACTCCCATTTCCAATTCCCCGCTAAACTCCGCTTCCGTCTCTTGCCACAGAAGACCGTCACCCTAATCTCTCCATGGGCTCACCACACCTTACCAGATTTCTCAACTTCACATTCTCTGGCACGCCTCATTCCCGACTTCCACTGTTCCACCATCAACACCTGTTCTTTTTGCTATCACACCGGAAGGATCCCTGAAAAGCCCTCGCTTGCCAACTCTCTCCCTACTTACCAAACTCTTTGCAAAACCCTTCTTTGGAACTTTGCCCACCTGTTCCCCAACTTTTATTCCCCCTTCTCTTCTGTTTTGTGTCTACATTTTTCTCCTCTCTACCCTGTGAATGGCTGAGACGTTCTCCTCTCTACCCTGTGAATGGCTGAGACGCTCTCCTCTCTACCCTGTGAATGGCTGAGACGCTCTCCTCTCTACCCTGTGAATGGCTGAGACGCTCTCCTCTCTACCCTGTGAATGGCTAAGACGCTCTCCTCTCTACCCTGTGAATGGCTGAGACGCTCTCCTCTCTACCCTGTGAATGGCTGAGACGTTCTCCTCTCTACCCTGTGAATGGCTGAGACGTTCTCCTCTCTACCCTGTGAATGGCTGAGACGTTCTCCTCTCTACCCTGTGAATGGCTGAGACGCTCTCCTCTCTACCCTGTGAATGGCTGAGACGCTCTCCTCTCTACCCTGTGAATGGCTGAGACGTTCTCCTCTCTACCCTGTGAATGGCTGAGACGCTCTCCTCTCTACCCTGTGAACGGCTGAGACGCTCTCCTCTCTACCCTGTGAATGGCTGAGACGTTCTCCTCTCTACCCTGTGAATGGCTGAGACGCTCTCCTCTAAATAAGAACCGTAGAACTGAAGGTTACGGTTGAGTGAAATTTAAATACCTGCTTCACTTTGGACTTTTTTTTTTAATATAAAGTAGCTAGTGTTTTGTTGAGCCACCTCATTATCATTTGTACAAAGACAGATTGATATGAACCAAGATGTAGATATCTGCTGTCACACACTAACCTTGGTGCCGTCTCATTTAGAGGTTGCGGTTTGGCCCAGGATAAGTGAGGACATGCTGGCAGAGGACGCGGCTTGGGATCTGCAAGGTGCGGTTCAAGAACCTTGGAAAATCGATACAAGTGGTTGCCTAAGAATTTGGATAAAACAAAATCAGAATCAAATGATGTTCTGAAGGCTATATCCTGGATTTTAGAATAAAACTTTAAATATTTTGGGGTGTTCGTAAATTCATCTCGATAAAATAATTTAAATAACATACAAGTTATACAAAAGTAAATAGTACCAACTCACATTCGTGTATACAAATGAAAGTAACTAATTTTACTTGAGAAAAGAAACAGTTCAGTGTTCCAGCTTTTCAAAGAGCCCAACGTGCAATTTATGTCTAAACCAGCAGGGGGAGATGGAGCATGTTTGCATGAAGTTGTGTGTTGGAATAAATTGTCTGTTGAACTCTTTGTACAATTCATAATTGATAAATTAAAATACAATGACAGACAGTGGTATAAATTCTGTCATCAGGAGTTCGTCACCAATTAAAATGTATCACCAATTAAAGTTCAGTCATCAAAAATTAACAAGTTTTGCATTTATGCAAGAACATAAATAGGAGCAGGAGCAGAGTTAGGCCATACGGCCCCTCAAGCCTGCTCTGCCATTCAATAAGATTATGGCAGATCTTCGGTCTCAACTCCACTATCTGGCCCGATCCCCATATCCCTGGATTCCCTTAGATTTCAAAAATCTATCCAGCGCAGCCTTGAATATACTCAACGAGTGTAGAGCCAACAAATAATGGAAAATAAGTGTGACACCGATGAGATACTGCAATTTCTGACATCATGTATGTACTGCACATCAGGAAATTCCACATTTAGAAAATATTTCAAGACAAGTTAATAAATGTTTTTGGGAATACTGCAGTCCTGATCTAAAGCTTCTCATTTTCATAAAATTTCAGTTTTACATTTAATAGCATCAATAATTGAAAATGACCATTTTGCAAAATGGACAAATCCCAGAGTAAAGCCTATAATCAGATAAAGGATGAATCACGTTTGCAGATGGAACACTGAAGGGACTTTACGACAGAACATCTCCATAGTCCAGTTTTATTTGAGTCACTACTTTACAAACAGCCTTACCTTCCATCCTTTCTGGTAGGGGGTGGTCCGTCCCAGAAGGAGGTTGCTGCCTATTTTCAGAGTGGCTTAGGCTTGGGGGCATCACCCCATATGAGGTGTACTGAAGGAGAGCATCAAGCAACCAGAAGCAGTCTGGGGACAAAGGACAAATGTGTAGTCAATGTTACAAACCCCAAAAAGTCCAAAATCTAGCAATCAATCATTCAGGTGACAAAGTGCAAAAAAGCCACCAAGAAAATAAAATGCTATTAAGGGCCCAATAAACGGACCCTCTTGTACCAGAGCTTTCCACTGGTCACTAACCCATACAAAGAGTAACATTGTATTATCTTAACAGAGTATTCAAAGTTGGCAGCAATCCATACTATGCAAAAAAGGGATTAAAAGCTCTTGGAGATGGACGAACAAACCTATGGCCCAAGCAGGGCCACTATTTTCAACTGGCTGAGCAGCAGACTGTTGTTGTACTTTCCATCCACCCGCAACCTAACACCTGTTCTCTAGACGTCTAATGGGACATACAGATGTGATGAGCTCAGTAACGCACCCGGCACTCCAGTTGAGGTGGGGCTTAGCTTGTGGAACAGATTCACTGACTGCACAGAGAACCGCACCTCATTACTGTACCTCATTTTTGCATAGGGATAAATTATGAGTTCTATAATTTTCTCCCAACAAAATAAAAATCCTACATCAAATTCTTCAAATGGACCAAGGGTCTCTGTTTGCAGCAATAATCAGCTAAATACATGTTAACTAAAGAACCTCTGGTGACATTTTCTTAGTGAGAGAAGACATGGTTTTATAATGACAGCAGTGTTATACTATATAAACACACAGTACATACACTGTATAATCTACTAGCTGGGGGAGCCCGACTTTGCCAGGGCTGTTTTGGGCCGGGCGGTTTAAATCGAGTCCCAGGCTTTGGGGCCTCTCTGTGTCCCTCTGTGAATCTGCTGCCGGGCAACATTTTAAATCGAGTCCCAGGCTTTTGGGCCCTGTCTCTGTGTCCCTCTCTCAATCTGCTGCTGGGCAACATTTCTACCTTTTAATACCTTGAAAGATGAAAGTGAAAGTACTTATAAAACGTTTTTCGTAAATCTTATGTTATTTTTAAAAGAGATACTAACTTTTTCGAAGCTGGATTAGCAGATTTTGAGCTGGAAGTAAATGGGGTTTTTAGCTTGAGGCAATGGCTGCCAGATCCCTGAGATGAAAACGATTAGTCCCGCCCACAGACGCAGCGATTGGCCAACCATCAGGCGACTGAACTGTAGGATTGGTCAATCGTGCCGGCACAGGATTGGTCGACCTTGACGTCAGTCAATCAATGCTACTTAGCAGATAATGAGTTTAATTTTGAAGGTTTTTTGCATAACGCGCGAACAATTTTTGTCCAGCCGAAACGTAAATACGCTTAGGACGGTTCTGGAATCGTCAGCTTTCTTTCGACATAACGCACGTGTAGGTACGCTCTATAACTTGAGAGTTAATTCAAGACAGACAGACAGACGGAATGACAGACAGAAGTATCCTTTTATATATATATATATATATATATATATATATATATATATATAGATATAGATAGATATACAGCAGTATCTGTGCTAGGTATTTACACGTAGGTATTTTGTATAACTCAGATATGTGTATGCATTCATATTTCAGAGGCATAGAGTACAAAAGCAAGGGGGTTATGCTAAACCTTTATAAATCACTGGTTAGGCCCCAGCTGGAGTATTCTGTCCAATTCTGGGCACGACAGTTTAGGACGGATGTGAAGGCCTTGGAGAGGGTGTAGAGGAGATTTACTACAATGGTACCCAGGATGAAAGACTTCAGTTATGTGGAGAGACTGGAGAATCTGGGGTTGTTCCCCTTGGAGCAGAGAAGAGTAAGAGATGTAATAGAAGTGTTCAAAATCATGAAGGGTTTTGATAGAGTAAACAAAGACTAAACAAGGAGAAACTGTTCCAGTGACAGAAGAGTCAGTAACCATAGGACACTAGTGACAGAAAAGGTCAGTAAGCAGAGGGTACAGACACAAAGCAACTGGCAAAAGAGGAAACATTTTTTTACGCAGCAAGTTGTTGTGATCTAGAATGCACTGTCTGAAAAGGTGGTGGAAGCAGATTCAATAACTTTCAAAAGGGATTGGATACATATTTGAAGGGGAAAAATATGCAGAGCTATGGGGAAAGGGCAGGTGAGTGGGACTAGTGGATAGCTCTTTCAAAGAGCCAGCACACGCACAATGGGCCAAATGAACACAAGAACATAAGAAATAGGAGCAGGAGTAGGCCATTTGGCCCCTCGAGCCTACTCCACCATTCAATGAGATCATGGCTGATCTTCTACCTCAACTCCACTTTCCTGCCCTATCCCCATATCCCTTGATTTCCTAAATATCCAAAAATCTAATCAATCTCAGTCTTGAATATACTCAACGACTGAGCCTCCACAGCCCTCTGGGGTAGAGAGTTCCAAAGATTCACCACCCTCTGAGTGAAGAAATTTCTCCTCATCTCAGTCCTAAATGGCCGACCCCTTATTCTGAGACTATGACCCCTGGTTCTAGACTCCCCAGCCAGGGGAAACAGCCTCTCAACATCTATCCGGTCAAGCCCTCTAGAATTTTTATGCGTTTTAATGAGATCACCTCTCATTCTAATGAACTCCAGAGAATATAGGCCCATTCTACTCAATAGCCTCTTTCTGTCCTGTATCATTCTGAGTCTATATATATTTTTAAAATATTAGATTTAGACATAGATGTACAAGTTTACATAGTGACAAATAAAATTATAAGCACACAAAAATTAAATATTTCTATATAAATTTAGGCTAAGGTGCAGTGTTCACTACAGTTAATTAAAATTAATATCTGATTTATTGACATGTGATGATTGATTCTGACTGTCTGCTAGGGTGGGGTGTATGGGGTGGAAACAGGCCATCAGCGAGGTTAGTCTTGGCCCCATCTCCCAGCACTTATAACATCAATAGCAACAACTAATAACCATAATTACAAAACATTCTGAAATAATTTAACACACTGAAAGCTTCAATAATAAATTGTACTCAAATTGGCTACATCACCATTAACCTAAACTTAACATGTGGTCTCTGTATATTTCCAGACTGTTATTCTTCCCCACTTCAATATTCTGATGTACAATACCTTTGCCTCCTGCCGTTTTCAAATTTCTTTCTGCTTTGAATGCTTGACTGGGTCTGATTAATTTTGTAATTAATATTTCCCCTTGCACTTGTTCTCCAAAGCTACTTTCCTTATTTGTATTTTCTCTAATCCATTCTATTGCCAGTCTGTCCAGCTCTGTATGCTTCCAATTGGATCTAGATCGGTGATCTTTTTAGTGTCCTACTCTTCCAGACTGGAAAAGATTGCAGCAGTTACTAGATAAGATTAAACTAGTCAGATATTACAAGCATCAAAAGAATGAGTGACATGAATCTTGTCATTCATGTGGAAATGACTTATGAAATGATACTGGGCGGCCTGCTGGTGGCGCTGTCCAGGGAGAGTATAAGTACTCGGGCATGGGCCCAGCTTGCTCAGGACATTCTTTAACAGGAACTAGTGAAGGACACAACTAGATCTCCATGTTGAAAACCAGTTGATTAAAGCCTTGTTCAATACTCAGACCAAGTGCCTAGTAGTTTCCTTAAGTCAATGAGCGTGCTGAATGGGGCATATTTCCAGGTTTGACTGAGTCAAATACAGAGTTGCAGCCAGTGTTTCTCTGGAAAGTTTTATGAGGTTTGCATCCTGCTGGGAGATAGTACTCTGATCACTCAACGCCGACAGGAATTCGGAACAAGGCAAACTCTAGAAAAAGGAGCAAAACTGAAGTCCCCTGGACTCTTCCCACCCCCTCCCCGGAGCAAAGCTTATTGGATGAATTTCTAACAGAAGATGGCAATTTTGTGGGTACTTTATTTTTTTGTGAACTATTTAATTTTCTGTTTGTTAATTTTCCCCCCCGTTTATATAGTCAGTTAGGTGACGAACCAACATCGCTCAAAAAGCTGGAAAATTTGTTCGTGATTTCACTGGGTCCTTTTGTGGTCGCAGCTGGTTGTTAACTGGTGACTTTTTCCAAGCCTTTATTGCATCTGAGGGAAGGCAAATGTGTGAGAAAACACACAGTGATCTGTTTTTCAAAAATGTGGTATGGCTTTTAGCTAATGAGACATTTAAGCAAATCAGCATGGTTTGTTTAACAGACAATGGTTTGTGGTTTATCAATGGAAGATTTCAGCCATTTATTTTTTGACCCAGAGATCTTTCAGATTACATCTTATGGGCATTTTCCACACCCTGGAGATTTTTGATGTGCAATATGCTATGGATGCGAGCTAAATGCAAGACTTAAAATTATACAGATGGAAGTCAGAATTTTGCAAGTCAAATTTGCAGTACACCCATAAAATTCAAATGAACCACAGACTGGTACTAATTACAGATTGGATTGTAATTGAGGAATTCAGTTGTTTATATATAGAACAATAAATACTGCAAATTATTGCAAAACAGCAATTAACTGACGCATTCAAACAACATCAAACAGGAGCTGGACCTCAGCTGTTATTAACCATTATCTGAATTCTAATTACCATCTGTAATTACAACTTTCTGCATTTAAAAACAAATACAATATTTTTATGGAGTTAGCTGGGTAGTTTTGTTAGTTTTCATTCCATTTGTTATACCCATTGTGAATGTCAATAGCCGGAATACTCAATGCAGTTAATGCATAGCGATGCCTACACAGGACTGATGTAATCATTACAAGTGACAGTTAAAATATAGATTATAAGACAACAATTCTAGAGTATTATTTTTCTTTAACCTATTCCTAGTCACTCACTGCATTATCCAGAAAGTGGGGTCAGTTTAGGTCTGCAGATGACCACCACCGTTAAAGCCAGACACGATCTGCAGGAAGTGGTCAGCTATGTCTGAATACTATTCCAGAATGCTGCACTGCCATCCAGTGGTACAGTCAAGACACACACATGGAAAACAGGCTTTGAGCAAGTTGGGACGCTGGAGACTCGACCAGCAGCATTCTGGTCAGGAGATTAGTAATCTGTCACCAGTTGTGATACCAGGCGTATGTTCTTAAGACACTATTTCAAGAACATATTTACTTGACTGCATTTTTGACAGTGGAATATTGCAAACATCTCAATGCAAGGCCACTTACGTAGAAATACTTATAGAAATACAACACAAGCCAAACACATTTTATTTTACCTTTTTGCCTGTGACTATCATCCAGGCAATTGGAATCTCCATACAAGACAATCCGCCCACCACCATCAGATGGCGTCTGGTACAATCCGAGAATAGGGACATTTTCAACTACAATCGTCTCTTGTTTTAAAACTTCTAGTCCTGCAAGACACAAAGCCAAGATTAAGATTTGCTGGCTTGAAGATGCCAAATTCTTTAAAATGAGCAGAACTAAACTTGTACATTCCACTTAATATGAAAAAGAAATACTGGTTAGTGACAATAGCATGAACTACCCAGGAAACTAGAAGTAAATTAAATCCGTTTCAAAATTGAGTAAACTGTCCAATTTACATTTCCTTTGTGGCAATTTTATTCTCTTCACCTGTAAGAAAATCACTGACATGAGCACCCCCTCTGTATCTACAGCAGAGGATGTACAGCAAAGAGAAACTGCAGAATTCTAATATATTATAAACTCTAGAAATGTAAATCCATCATTATTTGAGAACTTACTTCCAGTATGTCTTGCTACACACAGAACAAGTATTAATCCTTACACTTTAAACAGCCCCCCTATATATTTGCACTCCAGTCTAACTATAAGACCGCCTTTAGGAGTTATATAAAAGCAATGCAAGTTTAAGCAAGGCATCTTTCATACACTTTCTACTTCACAAATTGAGCCATTAGTAATGAATGTTTAATCGAGGGCCTCCTGTAATCTAACCACAGGAGATAACAGACAAGGTGACTGAGCCAAAGGAACTGCTGAACTTTAAAATATTAAAGGTCTCAACAAAGGACCAATTCACTTACAACAAAACCATACTGTGACAAGTCTTACAGTTGGTTTATTTTGGACATCATTTCTCCAGTATTGACTTACTGACTACATTTCCTGGCAAAGCTGAATCAGAACAAGTTAGCAGTGCCTTCAGGGTAGTTACTTTCATTTCAAATTAATCTGACTCATTGTTAAACTCAGTGCCAAAATAGCTGGAGTGGGGCTTACTCAAATGTCAATGAAAAACTAAGGTTCCCCTGACATGCTGAAGACAAGTTACCTCCACTGATACCCCCTTCATATGGTGCTACTAAAAAATCCCACTTGAGAAATAACAGCACAGTCGTGGTAACCAAAATAAGCAGAGCTTAATCATTTATGCCAATCAAATTTCACAGCAACAGTTCTATTGCATTGTCTCTGGTTTGTTTGGCACCTGGAGGCAAGAGTGTTATCAAGCTCTCGAATCGCCTCAATCTCTTCCGTTCCTTACAAACCTCAGTTGATCCAAAACTCCACAGCCAGAGTGCACTCTTAGACAAAGTCTCTCATTTGGAGCTTGAAATCAAGCCTCTAGTGGGTTCAAGGTCCACCAAATTCCTGTTGAACCAGATGGTGTTTTATCCTTGCTGTTGTGCTCAACCCCAAGCTGTCGTCCTTACCCCACATCTGGTCAGTTGCCAAGATTGCAATTTTCCACCTCTGAAATATTATGGACTTGTGCCTCTTTCTCGCTCTGCTGCTGAAATCATAATCCACACCTTCATCACCTCAAGAGCAGCTTTGTGGACGCTCTCAAATGGCCACACTCTCTTCCACTATTTCTACTTCTCTCTTCCTTCAAAGGCCTCTTGAAAACCCATCTCTTTGATCTGCCTCTAGCTTCTCCCCACTCCTGTTCAGTGTCCTTCTCTACCTTTTTAATGAGCCTCAAGAAGTTCTATATGAAGGGTGTTATATCAGTTATCTCTGCCATTGTTTTCTTCTGCACTGGTCTTCCAGTACTTCACCCAAGTTCCATTCTTCATAAAGCAGTCAGGATGGTAATAAAGAAAAATCAGCCAAAGGGGCCAACACAACCAACCCCAATGCTGTCCTCACTCAAATGACCAGACACATTCATTTCCAGCATAGGATAATGATTAGGAACAGGAACACACAATGTTGAGGCTAAATGTAGCAACCCACTAGCTAAGATCACGTAACACACCAGGGACTGACACAGGGGCCTTCCTGATCTGAATGGCCCATTGCCACACCACACAGTGCTTTTCCCACTGAACCATCAGTTCCCTCTGTAATGATCTACAGACACCAAGCAGCATCATTGCTTCTGCCAGTAGCGCAATCAGGAAGAATAAACCAAGCTCAACTCTAGTCAAAAACTTTCTAAATCTGAAGTCTCAAATATTTTTCATAGAATAATCAACAAAGAATAACAATCTGGTTGTAGAACAAGCCATCAATTTGCTCATGGAACTCATCTAAAATTATATTCAGTAACTGCAGATAGATAAAAGGGAGCATGTCTATTGGAGATAACAAAACTCTGATGCTGGATTATTTTTGGTTGCAACACAAATTAGTCTCGAGTCCTCAGGAGGTTCTAACAGCAATACACAATAGTCCAAATTATAGGTTGAGCAATTTTTCTTCGAGTTGAACAATGGCCAAAAATAGCTGAGTTTTAATGGGATAAAAGCTGATGCAATTCTCAACTGGGCAAACTTGCTTGATGACTGATAAAATTTTAATCCCAGCACTAGAAGAGTGCTCAGTGCAAAGCAACAATGACATTTGTGTATTGTAAGGTAGATAACTGATTACTTTCATGCCCCAGGCTTAAACCATCAAAATAATATATGCAACTCTAACATGCAATCACACCCTCAACATTTTAATTCCTCATTTCTGCCATTACACTCTTAATAGATAACATTTTGTAAATGTGAAATGGAAAGTTAGGAACTGGTTTGCGAAAGACAAAATGCTCCTGCAGCTGAACATCTCTGACAGGAGGGCACTGAGCAGAACATGTCCCTATTTGAGGAAGCGGAATAAAGATTATCCCAGATTGCATTGCTCAACAGTGGTAGTAGCTTGGAAATATGTCGCTTGCTTGCCCTTTTACCCTTTTAGCTGGGAAAATGTTGGGCAATGCAGGCGAACAAGGAGGTTAGGATCCTTTTTTCAGGTAATATTGGTGAAATGTTGCATATATAGATACTTAGATGCTTTTTGATCCCCAGAAATCAAGATTCCCTTCACCATCACCGTTGCAATGTGCAAAAACAATTAAAAAAAACATAACCAACAAACCAGTTCAAACTGTGTAGGAAAAGAGTAAAATACAATCGATAAACTATAGTTCCTACCTTGGTCCTTTAGAGTTTGAGCAAGAACAAGTCCATCCTCTGGAAACTTAGCAATACTGCTCCCTGAAGCATAATACACTGAAAGGAAAACAAAAGCATTTTGTTTTTATTGCAGAGTATTTCTGTAATTTGTACTGTGAAATTCCACATAAAGCAGTTTGTGGACTGAAACTAAAAATCCTCATCTTGTACCAGAATATATTGATAACAGAGAAATATAGGACATTTCAAGCACCAGCCCGAATGGAAGCTGCTCAGATGATGTCATGGCTTTTTGTGCTGAAGGTGCATGCCCAAGAATTTGTGGTCTTACACAGTCACCAGTACTAATCTCTGAACATTAGGGAATGAATCACACTGCCCCAACATTGTGGTGTCCATAAAGTCAGCACCAAATCAATGTCCATAACTTTAGGATTTTGGCAAGTTTCTTTCACTATGAATACAATGGCAAAAATATGTTGGTTTCCTTGGGCGTAGGGGTTGGAAAGGGGAAACAAGAGGGCAAGAGTATTTATAAAATTTATATATACTCATTCAACATCAAAAGACATTACCCATGAAACTATATTGCTGGAAACTTATAGCATATCCATAAAAAGACTTTTCATATTGGAACATATTTGTAAAATCACGCACAAAAACATTAACTGCTATAATATAGCCAGCTCAAGGCAATGCAGTTAGAGACTTACTGTCATGGTTTGCCATGCTGAAATCTCCTTCATACAAGCCGTCACCGAAAGCCATGCCCCATACTGATAACAGGTCATTGAGTGCTGGAATGTTCGCCCCTCCAGTGTCCGGCATCCACCACTGCCTACAGGCCAAAGGACAAGCACGGAAGAACCACAATTAGATTTTATTGATATGGATTAGTTTGTTGAATTGAAAAGGTACTTCAAGGATGGCTTTATATTCCCCCAACTCAAATATGGTCACCTTTCTCTTTAAGGTAGTGACTGCTCCTTAAAAGGTGCCACCAGTCCTTTAGCATCCAGTACCTTCCCCCCAGGTGGCCATTCAAAAATTAGCAGACCATTCAATCACATATGGCATCACAGCTGAACCTGATCCTGTTTGCACTCAACATTCACACATACAGCAGCTAGGGTTACCGGAATGGTGAATAGAAGATTGGCTGATTGTTGCCCAGGTCAAGGCCACATTGTCATACCCCAATGAGATTTAACTGACTTAGTACATGTCTGGAATCAAACTTAGCACCTCCTGATCAAATTAGCCTAGTACCACACATGGTGCTTTTCCTTTTTTTAAAGAAGCAGACTTGGCCAATTTGTGACAAAAACATTAGTTGAGTTGAAAGGAAGCACATTGGAAAATGATCATTTCTCCATCCTAACACTTATTCTGTGAAGTGTCGTAGAGGTGATTTTTACATTAAGAGTGCAAATAAATGGATTGTTGATGAAACAAAAGTATATGAGCACAGCTAGGAAATCAATCTAAGAACCTTTCTTGAGCTAAAAAGAACCAATTATAATGGCGTTCAAAATATGTTAAGTGTTATAAATAAAATACTAGGGCAGTTACTATGATCTTCCACATTTCTTGAATGTAGTTCTGCCTCACAAAAATGAATATACCCCAAATGACCAGGAAAGACACACTATCCTATTGAGAGTTTGCTACTATATTGGTTAGGTGGTCACTTCAATAATGCTGTACATAAGGGCCACACTCAATTACATCTCAAGTCTAGAGACCGCGTTGATGCAAGGCACCGTTGAAAACTCTACGCCACACAAAAAGGCAACAGAGAAATTATCGGGCTGGATGAGGGGCTTTGTATGTGCAGGTTGAAATACACCAAGAATGAGGAAAAATCTCATCAAAAGCAAGCAGTCTCTCATCCATTCAAGTTCCAAATAAAAATCAATTGTGCTCGAAGATTTAACATTGAGGCCAGCAAGGAGCATCGCAGCACTAGAGTTTTTAATGGCTTCAACTCTCAGGTGAAGAGGAAAGCCTCGTCCCTGTTAACAACATAAAACAATATTGATACATTAGGTAAACCCAGACATTACTTCAGAGTAAGTCAGATTATAGGACCAGGGACCTTTAATGAAAATTATAAAGTTTAGAGATAAATGAGGAAGAATGTTTTCACTCAGTTAAATTATTGGGATTATCAGACAAGCAACATAGTAGAAACAAAAACTTTAGGGCATCGCCAATGCAGTTGGATACTATAATGGCAGTATTCGGGTATTGAAGGGACAAGTGTTGATTGGCCAAATGGCCTTTCGTCAGCCTTAAAAATAGAAATGCTGGAGTTACAAAAAAAAGGGTTCAGTCGCACTTGAAAAGGGAAGACATACATTAGTGTTCTACCTAAATTGTTAATATATTTTCCGAAAAAGAAATGTTGTCCCAAAGAAGAAGCAAGATCAAATAAATGACAATACCTGCACATTTACAAAGCCAAAGACATTGGCCCCGATTTTCGACTTGTGTGGGAAATGGTCAGGTTTCCCCGAATGTGGGGTTTCTGATACACATAAAAAAGTGTCAGCCAGCTCCATGCAATTTTCCCTCAAGCGGCCAATTAATTCCCAGCATGTGGGAAGCCTTGCTAATTGTCCAATTCGAGTCAGAAATCCCCACAGTATGATCTCATCATTCGTGGTGCTTTCAAGGTCCATAGCAGCAAGCACTGCATCCTCTGAAGGCTTCCAAACGAACCATACAGAATGGCAGAGGAGCCTGCAGCAGCTGTGGCCAGTGCCAGACCCCGAGCTGCCTCCAAATTAGACGAGGCTTCACTGCAGGCATTATTGGATGGGGTTAGGGCCCACAGGGAGGTCCTCTTCCCTAGGTCAGGGAGGAAGAGGCCTCCCACTGAGACCAATGCTGCATGGATGCAGGTGTCAGCAGATGCCAACTCGCTGGGAGTCACTAGAAGAACCTTGGCATGACATCTCTAACTCCTTCCTTTACTCCCCCACAGTACCATCCAGAGCCCCCGTCCTCACTGTGGAGGAGGAAGAGGCTGTGCAGCCAGACTCCTCAGAGGAAGCTCCAACCTCTGAAGGCGCAGCGTCAGCAGAAGTAAGCGCACCCAGCACCAGCGCAGACACTCACACCTCGGGGGGACCTTCGGGACATAGAGTAGTGTTGTCACCTGGTGTTTCACAGCTCACAAGTGAGCCTCAGCAGATTCTGAAGACAGGGGCAGCAGTGGAGAGTCCTCGTCGGAGGGCGCAGGACTCTGCCAGCTCAGCTCAGCTGCGCTGCATGTCGACCCTCTGCCTCTGGGTCCATCTGCAAGAGAAGAGGTGATGGATCGCCATGCACAGATACAGGAGTCTCTGGCAGGTTTTGTCTCCAGGGTCGCTGCGAGTGTGGAGCGAATAGAGGAGTCTATAGCGACCATGAGCAGAGCCTTTGTGGAGTCATTGGCGCATGAACGCATCACCATGGAAAGGCTGGCAACCTCCATGGAGGAGATAACTCGCCAGGGTATGGAAAACATGGTGAGTGCTCATAAGAGAATGACATCTCGAGGAGCGTTGGCCATCTGTTGAACAGAGAAACCAGATCTTCATGGAAGTCCTTCTGAGTAGGACTGCCAGTGCAGAAACGGGTCCCCATGGCCCCCTAAAGCGCAGCAAAGTGCTCTCAAGCCACTTCCAAGCACTGGCCCCTTCTGGCCTGTGCAGCTTCAGGTGAGTGAGCAGCAGCCTGGTGCTCCTGGTGCTCATCTTGCTGTTCCTGGTTCTGCTGCTGCCGCCTCTGCTGCTGGAGATCCTCTAATGGCAAGAAGGGAAGGAAAAAAAGGCGTCCCATGCTTCTCGTAGATGCCTCCGCTGAGGAAGCGCTGAGTGAGGGTCGCGAGAGGGGCTTCCCAGGAGATCGCATTGGAGATGTGTGTGCGGCTCCAAACTTCCACAGCTGTGCCTAAGCCTTGAAGAAGTAGCCCCAAACCTCCAACAACAAGGTCCTTCAACATACAAGTGCTGTCCCTTTAAATTGCAGCTTCTCCGATTGACCTGCAGCTGACAGCAAGCAAGCCGGCAAGCTTCACGCCAGGTCTCATCAGCGGGGTTCCCCACAGGCGTGTTTCAGGTGGGGAAAGCCCCAAATTCGCAACGGCCCCGGAAAATCTACTTCAACAAGGTAATTATTGGTCATTAGTGTGCCGACGACCAGTCCCACCAGCGGCGGCCGGGACTGAAGCGGGTCGCCGAGAAACGGCGGTCCGAAAGTCGGACGGGGTGGGGAATCAGGTGGGTGGGGGGGGGGGGGGGGGGTCGCGACCCACTTTTTCTGCGATTTTCGGCCCCCGGGAAAGCCACCCGACGGCTGGCAGAAAATCGACCCCATTATGTTTATACCTTGTGTTTTCATCATAGAATTTCACTTTTCTCATTACAGATGTGTTGTACCAATCACTATAGACTATTACAGAAAGGCCATTATCAACATCGCGCCTCAGTTTAGTAATTTCCTCAGGAAAGTATTCTTCCTCGCTGTCTACCATTAGCAGGGTACCTGCAGGGAAAAAAAAGCAAACATCAATACATAGATGACAGCATATCTCAACAGTTCCAATGGCTATATTCAATTGGCCTAAAATGCAGTTAACCACAGCACTGCCTTTCAAGCCAGCTCAAATCCTGGGAGTATTAGAGCTGGGGTATGCTCTTGGCTGCAAAGTTAGTCAAAACCTCAAAAAATAGTTTCATAAAGTAGACCAAGAATATTCATAGGAACATTGCACCTTGGAAAGGCCTAGCATCAAATGCTTCCAAGCAAAATAAATGCAATATTGTTTACTTTGTATATGGTTGTCTTCAACCTTTGAATGTAGTTCACCTGCTAACCTAACCCTTCAAAAGTTTACATCGTAGGCATGTACTAATGTTTTTCTCACCCAAGCACGCACTGCAAAAAGGCCTCATTCTGGTTATTACAACCAATTTCCTTTGAAGACGGCAGCAAAAGGAAACTAATTATGGTGCAAGGAAATAAAACATAAGCACTCCAGGTGAGAAGAAGAAACACAGGTGGACAGGAGGGATCTCTGCATCTGAAGGTTGAAATACGTTGAAAAAATGACATACGTTCATCTGCATGTGGAAATTCAATGAGAGACTGATGTTTATTTAGTGAGATTGTTCTATTTTGTTCAGTGACCCAATCAAAAAAGTTACTTAGAATTTACAGCACATAAATAGGCCATTCGGCCCAACAAGGTCCATGCTGGTGTTTATGCTCTACACGAGCCTCCATCCACCCTACTTCATCGAATCCCATCAGCATTTCCTTCTATTCCTTGCTCCCTCATGTGCTTATCAAGCTTCCCCATAAATGCATCTATGCTGTTTACTTCAACCACTCCATGCAGGTTCCACATTCTAACCACTCTCTGGGTAAAGAAGTTTCTCCTGAATTCCTTATTGAATTTATTAGCAACTATATTATATTTATGACCCCTAGTTTTGGACTTCCCCACTAGTGGAAACATCATCTCTATGTCTACCTATGAAACCCCTTCATAATGTTAAAGTCCTCTATTAGATCACTCCTCAAAAAAGTGAATCCCCAAAACATACCTAGTACAGGCTGCCTCAATTAATCCTGGCAATTGGAATGTTGATACTGCAACTCTACTAAACCACTGCCCAAGAAAGGCACTCTGATACTTTCGCTATCTTCTGAAAACTGACAGGCTAAGCAAACTGCAGCCACACATTCCACTGTCTGCAGCTTGGCCCCACTTCCCAAGCAGTGTGCAGGACAGTTATAAGATAGCATCACTATTGGCCTAATCACTCCTGTAGATCGTGGTTTGAGGCGCGGGGGGTGGGGGGGGGTGGAGGGGGAAAGCAACAGTGTTGGACGAACATTTTAAAAAAAAATACACATTCCAACTTTAGTGTACATAATTAACACCCCTCAAAATGTACCATAAGACGCTGTTGTACTAACAAGTTCCAAACCAGGTGTCATTTGGTAGACTAAGTTGATAGCAATGACAGTAGGTGAGATGAAAGCCTGCATGCTGGACATCCCTGAAAGCTTCCCCTGTCAGCTTCTCCGCTAACCAGAACTTCACTTCTAATCAAGAATGTGTTTTAAAGGCTGGCACTGTGCCTCTCTCTGCCACCTGCCAATGAAGGAAGTGCCCAGTTACCTTTAGTCAGCACACGGTCCACTCACCAGCACCTTAATTCAGACCAGGTTTAAAACTGTACAGGTAAGCAAAGCACATGTTGCCTACAAGACCAGCTTGCTTTTTTTTTGTAATTTTACAGACAGCCATAGAAAGGCACGGTACTGGCACTCTCCTGACCAAAATTTAAGAGCCTGTGGATCAAGAAACTGACTGGGGAAGCCTTTGGGAGCATTAAGAACCAGGTGGGAAACAGCCTTCGGTGAAGTCCAGGGCCTTCAGCAACTTCCGAGTTTCACTACTCTCGGATTTGGCAGGTGCCTGTGCAGAAGAAAACCTCAATTTAAAATTTTGCATAATCCTCATCATCTGCGGCTTTGAGATTGATTTGTAAAACTATGTACACTGGGGCTCAGGAGAGCTATATTTGAACCCAAATCTTCTACAACAGTCCATTAAACTTGGTTCTGAGCAGATAAAAGTTTAATGCAAAACCTACCATACTGGCTGGCATCAAAACAGGTGATGGGTGCTCCGAGCACCTCCACAAAATACCCCATGCTACGCAAGTGCTGGTACATATCCCTAAAGTTGGTGTGTACATGGTCACCATTCCTAAGGAAAGGAGTAAGAAATGCACATTAGAATAGTCTCTTTCATCTCTGAAATAATATCTCAAATGTAAATATATTGGGGACATTTTAATCGTCAGTAGAATATAATGGTGGGTGGGTGAAATTTTCAAGTATGAAAAACAAGCAGCAGCACACCGATAGATATTGCACTTTCAAACTAGTTTATGTTTTGAGAGATCATTTTGAGCTACATAATAGATTGGAATAGTGGTGGAATAGTGGTGGTTAAGGTCCCTTAAGTGTGATTTTTCACACAGCATATTGGTACCAATAAGCTAAATAAACCTGGTGACCATCACAATATCTGACTGGATCACAAGCGCCATCAGACGTCTCTTTCCTCTGCCAAAAGCACCCACTATGCTAGGACCACACTGGAGAGCAAATATAACCTTCCAGCTTTTTTTCTCCATGACCAACCTTCTCCTTAAACCCTTCACCCTGCTCAGTCTACCCTCATTTCCGACGTACGAGGAGCTCAGAATCTTCTTCCCTTCCTTCCCATGGTACCCCCTGTCCAAGCCATGAGCAGAGAGTTTTTTCTAGTTTCTGTCCCATCTCCCCTCTCAGAGCTCATCTCACCCATGGGATCCATCTCCTATTCCTTTGGCTCCATTACTACTAAATTGCTGGCTACCCAACTTCCCTTTCTGGCCCCGATGCAAGCTGGCACTCAAACGGTTCCTTCTCCTCAGGTGCTGTCCCCCTCCCTTTCAAAGTTGCCATCATCAACACCTCCTCAAAAAACCTACCCTCAACCCCTCTGTCCTTGCAAACCATCACCCCCATCTCTAACCTCCCTTCCCTCTTCAATGTCCTTAAACATGTTGTTGCTTCCCAAATCCATGCCCATCTGTCACCTCCACATTTAAATCTCTCAAAATCAGGTTTCACTGTATGCCATAGTTGAAATCCAATAATAAAAAAATATACAACATTAAGGTAAATCAACATCTTTCCCCATTCATTCAACTTTCATGTACAGAATCTGTCAGTTGGACCTTGATGATCTCCATCTCCTAACCAGTTTGCTGCAGGGTAGTGCTTATATCCTCACTGCCCTGTGGTCAGGCCAGTACACTAACACTTGATGAAAGAATGCAAATTGCTCCCTGTATCAGCCTCACAGATCACCTCCAAATGTATGTTAGTATGATTAAATTAAGGTCTGCCTTTCCCAGGTGGATTCTACCCTGCTGGGGAGTAACAAAGATTCACTCCACCACTATCTGCCGAAAGGTTTAATAAGGTAATGGGTTTAAGGTCTGCAAAATAAAGTACCAAATAGCCAATATTTTGTGCCAAATCTACATTAGAAGTTCATGCTCTGTGATTAAATGATATTTCCTTCCAATGGAAGAATCAAAGAGACAAGCTTGTCAAGTTAAAATGTCCTTTTTATTTACTATTAGGATATTTTCAACTACATAGGCAGTATAGGAAAAACCTGTTTTTCCATGCAGAGTTTGGCTCCAAATGTATCACTGTCCACATGTATATTTTAAAATTTGCAAACCAAGGAATATATTTGCTTTAACTCCTTCTGCACAGTCATCTTACTGCTTCCATCAGGACGTACGCCACTTCAATATAACTGGAGCTTCTCACTCAAAATATAGCACAGCAACAGTGAAGAGAATAAACACAGCTCAACAGGAGTCCCTTGCAGGAACTCACCAATCTAGTGGATCATTTTTCATGCGCAGGTTATCCCTCGGAAAGTAACCAGGTGGGTAGCGCAGGTTATGGTACTGATCCCACAGGACTCTCTTACTGCGAGGTGGCGTCGGAATGATCTTCACCTTGACTGGCAGCTTCACGGTTGATGTCATTTCATTGCCATTTTTAGACTTTATCAAGAAAGATGAGGTAGAGAGAGGACTGATTAGCACGACACAAGCACTTGCACAGGTGGCCAACACTGCACACTTTCATTTCAGGCTATTCAGCAAACAAAATAAAAATACCAAATACTATTCAAGTTCCAAGTATATCCTGCACCCAAAATATTTGGAAACTATAATCTCCAACTTTGCCAAGTAGTTCCTGCACAACAAATTGTACTAAATGGCAAGATCAGATCTAAATGACAGCCACTTCAGTTTCCCAAAGGACACTAGTTTCAGATTGGGCCATCTGCATGGGCTGGCTTTAGAAAATTAATTCCTAAACATTAGAAAGCCAGCTCATAGGGATTTTTGTGACCATTAGTGTAATCAAATGAATCAAATGATTAGGACAAGAATTTATTGCCTTCATTCTGGTTCTTTAGTACTGATTTTTGGTTGCTCTCCATTCTGGTTTCTAATCTAGTTTACTCATTGTTTCTGTCCACCTCTTTCTTTTGTTACATTTCTCCTTCGGTTAAAAGATTTTTTGCTGGCAACAGCTTTGAAGAGACACAAGCAAGATCAAAAGGGGATGGCAACATTACGTTTCCATATCATAAAGCCATGACTCCCAAAATTTAAAATCATAGATTGGCTCATTATTTCACATGGGTCAACCATCTTCACTTCAGCAGCTAGGGAGAGATTAGGTAAGACAACATGGAAAGTTGTGTGACTCTGAAGGAAGTCAACCCTGTTTCAAAGGTTTAGAGCCCAGGCACTGCTTTACAGTGGATTTGAATTTTGAGGAGGTGGGGAAGAGATGGCCAGGAATTACATCAAACTCATCAGTACTAATGGATTAGAGCTGCCCCACATCAAATTCATTTGGGAAGTTTCAGAAAAAAAGAGAAGCAATCGATGTAATCTTATCTTCCTCTAATGTGACTATTTGGCTGGTAATGAATGGAATTTTTCTTCCAAAAATTTGACTTGCAAGCCAAAAAATTGCATTTATATAACTTAACCCATCTGTCAAAAACATTTCAAAGTGCTCCACATGCAATAAATTACTCTGAACTAAAATGAGTAAGGTAGGTAAACCAAGCATCCACTTTGTACTCAGCAAGATCCCACCAAAATTATGTTTTTGGTGGTTTTGGTTGAAGAAAGAATGCTGGCAGAACACAGAACTCCTTACTCTTCTTCAAACAGTACAAGAGGATCTTTAATGTTCACACGACCAGCAAGACTGAACCTTGGCTTAATGTCTCCTCTGAAGGATAGCGCAGGCACTAGCATACCCCCCTCTGTACTGCACATGATGTCTGCCTACTTTGTGCTCAAATCTAGAGTGAGGTTAGAGCTCCCAAGCTTCTGATTCAGAAGTGAAAGCACTGCCAACTAAACCAAGCAAAGTAGCAATCTGTGGAATACAGTTAACTCTTTGACTACCAAAGCTCCACAGGCAACAGAGAGAGACAGGCCAAGCACATAACCACTGTAAACATACTGGAGCTTCAAGGGTTAAATTATGAGAACACGTTGCACAAACTTGACTTGAATTCCTTTGAGTTTAGATGGGTGAGGATGACCTAATTGAAGTGTTTGAAACGATAACAGGATTCGATAGAGAGAAGCTATTTCCTCTGGTGGGGGAATCCAGAACAAGGGGGCACAATCTTAAAATTACAGCAAGGCCATTCAGGAGTGAAATCAAGAGCACTTTTGTGCTGTGGAAATGTGGAATTCTCTCCCCAAAAGGCTGTGGCTGCTGGGTCAATTGAAATTTTCAAGACCGAGATCAACAGATAGTGATTAGGTAAGGACATCAAGGGATACACATCAAAGACAGGTAAATAGAGTTGAGATGCAATCAGCCATGAATTAAATGGCAGAACAGGCTCAAGCGGCTGAATGGCCTATTCCTGTTCCTATGTTCCCCATGTAAAAATTAGCATCAATATGGACAAATAGGTTTGGAGAAATCTAGAGTTTCAAAATGCTTCACATACAGCAAATTACTCTGGCGTGAAGTAACCTCTGTGGGAGACTCTACCAAAACACAAACAGAGGACATTGTGCCACATTTGCACAAATTCTACAGGGTACTCGCTCAACCACTGAACAAAATAGGTCAAATTCTCAACAATTAAACATTTGATCAAAAATACATTGAATTTGTGTTCCACCACCTATGGTGATGTTGGAGGGGGTGAGCAGAGGGAGGGAGAAAATTTCTCAAGCGTATAAATGTTTGTATTTAGCGTGGAATTAGTTTTACAAAAAAGTACTAAAATGGGGTTGCTGTGCAAAGCAGTCTCTCTGAGCTGAATCTGGGTTATGAGCTTTGGAGCATCTTACTACTCTCTTGCATTATTTTGCTTGCATAACAAAAATCTGCAGATCATAAAAACAGGAATGGAGTTTGAATCCATGGATTTTATCGCATATTGTCGCATATAATCTTTCCATGCCTGGCTCTCAATCACTAAATGTTGCTATTGCCAAAGTAAGGATCAATGGCACATTTTGCAAGTGCTCTGCTCCTCCTCCCCAGTTGAGTGTGGCACTATTTTAAATATCATCTGGTGGCATTTCAGAAAACCAAACTCGCCAGCTCAGGAAGTCGAGATTAAAATTTGGTCTGCAGCATGTGTGTCACAACAACCTATTAGGAGTTACTAGGCAACCCAACAAAATGAATGAATTGCCTTGCAAACTTTGCAAAATTATCAAGTAATACGGCACAACTGTCAGCACCTTCAGCTTTTATTTTTGTTCTCGGGACGTGGGTGACGCTGGCAAGGTTGCATTTATTGCCTATCTCTAGTTGCCCTAAGGTAGTGGTGGCATGAGTATTCTCCTTGAACTACTGCAGCTCAATAGTGTTGGATATATGTCACTGGGCCAATATTCTAAGTCAAGACTTGGAGGTAATGGAGTTCCCACAACATTTCTGCTCTTGTCCTTCTCGATGGTACTGGTCACAGGGGGAGGGAGGCAATGTCAAAGTAACCTTAGAGTTGCTGCAGCGCATCCTGTAGATCGTACATATTACAGCCAGAGTGTGCGAGATTGTTACGGAGTCCAGTGGCAAGGGCATTCCCTTCCACATCACTGAACTTATTCAGGAGATCTTTGGGGATAGAGAAACTTTAAGTATTTGTTATACACTCACTCACCTGTGAGGAGAGTTTTTACTGGTGTAATACTTGACACTCATCACTGGTTAATTTTTGCTGCTGTACCAGTGAATTTTGACAGATAAGTATGGGACATTACTTCCTGAATCTATACATCAACTCCCTACAATATTTCAGTTAGACAACACACTAAGCACAAGAGAAACCATTCATCTGATACACTTACATCATTTTCAGCTGGTGAGGCAACAGTAACCATCACATGACCCTGAGCAATGCCTTCCCATGATGCAGCTTTCTTGGTGACAGATATCGATATAGCTAGGAATCCAGACCAAGGCCAGAGGACTTGGGAATAGGAAAAAGCGACCTCTATGTTGTCTCCATTCTGGGGTAAATAAGGCTGCCATATGGGCTAGGAAAAAAAAGAATGAAAAGTGTATAAAAAGCCTTGTCTCTAATTGACAAGTAACATCAGCTGTTAACGAAACACTGGCTGGGGAAGGAGAGGGCAAAAAAGGATTTGTAAGAAAATTTAAACAATAGCTTTCCACGAAATGCAAATGGTAACCATAATTTCCAACCACAGGCAGCCCTGATGCGGCACATGAAGCAAGTACGGAGCTAAAAGGCTGCTGAACTTATTGTAGTGGCACTCAAAACCATGGCTACAAATAAACGAAGAAAGCATCAACACTGTGCCCCCACCTGCTCACTTTGCACAGCTCTATATCCTCTCATCCACTTAAAATAAATATTGGAGACAGCCATTATTTTTGATCTCTTGCATGGTTTAATCCGATAAATGTAATTTTCCCCAGGACGCTGCCTCTTGAGTGAGATCTAATGTAGGTCATTTGCTATCTTTTATGTTATCAGAAGGTCTGGAAAGATTCAAATCTCTCTGCCAAATCTCTGCGTTCAAACAGAAAAAAAAATACAACTTTTGAACACCAACAAATGCAGGATTGCAAGAAATCAAGTAGAAAGCTCAACTTTATTACTAGATCAAATATCGTTCTGAAACACCTTGGGCACGATCTTGCCAGCCCTGGGGAGACGGGTCTGCTGGGTAAATGGCAGAATCTGGGGGCGGGTGTCCATCCTGCCCCCAACCCGCCTTCGTGCCATCTTCCCAGGAGGCGGGTAGCCGACCCGCGCCAGGTCCCGTCTCCTGGAGGTGGGAAGGGGATTACATCCACTTAACTGCCTGTTAACAGGTAGTTAACAGAGGATTATCCTCATTTTTCCAGGAGAGGCACGGGCTTCCTGTCGTCTGGAAACCCCGCCAGGGTCACCGAGGCTAGCAGTGGGTCTGTGGGGGTCGGAGGGATGCAAAAGTGCGCTGTGAAGGTAAGTGATGGGTGCACTTGTGGAGAGGTAAGTATGTGAGGGGAGTGGAAAGTGATAGAAAATGTTTACTTACCTTTGTTTCTTTCTGCAAGCTTCAACAGTTGGGGATGCGGAGAGTCTCGCATTTTACCGCAGAGAACACAGATGGCTGCTGCATTCTCCAATGCAACAACCATCTAATTTCTGCTAAAGAAAGAGGTTGGATGAGTCTTGAATACAAGGGGGGTGATTTTGCCAATGGGGAGCTTTTGGAGGCGGGACTCCCACTTGTCGGGTTTCAGTACCGCTTCCAACAACTTCTGGCCAACCCTCGCTATTTTCCCTTGATTGATCTTGTTAAGCCCGCCCAGCGGGCTTAGCAGGCCAATTAAGGGAAAGCCAGTTGCAGAGAACGTCAACGTATGACGTTTCATCTGTCAAAAATGTTTGACAGATGAATTGTCATAGTTTGACAGCTCTGTGAAGCTGTCAAACAGTGGCATTCTCTGTAGTTTGATGAGGTCTTGAATTCAAACCTCTTTCTTTTGCAGAAATTAGATGGTTGTTGATCTGAGAATGCAACGACCATCTGTCATCTCCAACGCAGAGGTGTGACACTCTCTGCATACACACCGACTGAAGCCTGCAGGAAGAAACAAAGGTAAGTGCACTTTTAATAACACTTTGCACTTACCTCAGATACTCACCTCTCCACACTTGCGCCCATCACTCACCTTCACAGCGCACTTTTACACCCCCCGACCCCCGCAGACCCAATACTCGCCTCGCTGACCTGGCGGGTTTCGGAGCCTTCGGGAAGCCTGCACTTGAGGGCAAAAAGGGGATAATCCTATTTTCTGCCCGTTAACAGGCAGTTAATAGGTTTTAATCCCTTTCCACCTCCAAGGAGATGGGACCCGGCGCTGGATGGCTACCCGCCTCATGGGAAGATGACATGGAGGTGGGTTGGGGGCGGGTTGGGCATCCGACCCCAGATTCTGCCATTTTCCCAGCAGTCCCGCCTCCGTACCCTCCTCCCCAGGGCTGGCAAGATCACGCCCAAGGACTCATCAAACAACATAGAATGTCGGTGTTTCGCAGCTGCACAGAGCTGTCAAACGATGACAATTCATCTGTCAAACATTTCTGACAGATGAAACGTCATACGCTGACGTTCTCTGTAACCGGCTTCCCCTTAATTGGCCTGCTAAGCCCGCTGGGCGGGCTTAACAAGGTCAATCAAGGGAAAATAGTGTAGATTGGCCACAAGTCAATGGAGGCATGACAACAACCCGACAAGCAGCAGATCCGCCTCCAACGCGCCCCCATTAGCAAAATCGGCCCCCTTTAGTCTGTCTACCTTTGGTCAACGAGACACAAGAGACACATTTAAGTCCTGGAATTGGTGTAGAGAAGAGCCACAATACTGATTCAGGGTGTTGGAGTATTGAGTTATGGAGGGGAGATTCAAGAAACCTGAGCTCTTCAGCCTTAGAGAGGCGGAGAGGACGTTATGTAATGACAGCGACATTGTATGAAAGAGACACCATTTCCAAATAAACTATCACAGTAGGAAAAAGGAGCACAGTTTCAAGCTGCTGTAAAGTAAATTTGGGACTGATGTCAGGAAGTCAATCATGTAGAGCAAAAATGGACTGTCAGGTAGCGTGGTGGAGGGAAAAAGAGGAATTTAACAGACAGCAGGATGCTGTGATTAGGGGGACTAAGTTTTTTCAGATGGATAAACTAAATTGGGCCGAATGTCTTCTGTATTTATCTTGACATTTTTTGAAGCAAGCACCAGGATTTCACATTCTCCCCCTCAAGCAAGGTAATTTTGTTTTCTGTCCTTCACTTATTTTAATTACTCTTGTTATTTAAAACATCTATCGTTAGATCAGAAAATCTAGAAACTAGACATCTCTGCTTTGCAATATTTGAGTCTATGGAATGAGGGGAAAGAAAGAGAAATGAGGGAAGAGCTCTACGATTAGTGTAATAAAGTTGGAAACTTAATGTGGGCCATTTACTACCCTACCTTCTATTCTCAGTTACCTCAGAGGATAAATGAATCAGGTTCTTATGTCAGAAAGTATAATGTGAATGTACTGGGTTAAGAGGTAATTTCACCTCTGAAGTATTCGGATATTGTATTCCATTCTACATTACAAGATTATACATTTGGTCTTTTTTAAGGCAGTTGCCTCCTCACACTATGCACTTCCCATGGCTAAGGAGTCAACTAACCTGCTCTCAGACCTGTGTTAAATCTACTCGGAAACCAGCTGTTAGGAGGTATGCAAGTGTAGCCTGCAGCGACTCTCCCTCACTGGAGAAGAGCAGCACCTCTAACTGATTCCTCTGCAGAGCAATATGACTCTGATCTGAAACTTTGTTGGGGGAGGGGTAATAGTCAAAAAACATCCAACTACTCCATGGCATAGAGTGGTAGTACTGAGATGCACTAAAGCATCATACCACCTCACCCCGAACTTTTCTTATTCTGTGTACCACTCAGTTTTATTTTACTAAATAAAAAGGAATGTGGCTACATGAATAATGTACTGCTCAGTCAAAAATATGAATAATATTCACATTGCTGTTGTACGGGTTTTGCACAGCAATAAATGCCAATACATTCTGTACAGTATTTACGGAGGAAGTGAGCACCAGTATCAGACACATCAGTAATGCCCGTCAACAGGAAAAAAAAAGACATTTCAGCCATTTTGCAAATTTCACGTCATTATCACCATCACTTAACAATGCTTACCTTGTCAATAATCCGACCAGTGACCCCCATGCCATTTAAGATTGTTACATTGACGATAGTTGGCATTCCTCCACAATAGATGGGCTGGGAGCAGTAGGGCCACATGTAAGGGCACTCAGTTAGATCAATGTAGCTCGGACTCAAGCTGAAAGGAAAGAAAGTTGGCAATTACAGAATATAATGTAGAGTCACATCCACGAGACAATAGTGCAGCTGGATGTAACCAGGTTCTGCCAACTAACAAATAAGTTTGGTGTTTAGTTAGGATCCACAGACATTTGCATATCAAATAAATAGCTCTTTGCAGCCCTCCTAAAGATACTGGCATTTCAAAAGAGATTGGTACCCGCTCAGTACACTCGTGCCACTGATGTCTGCTCTTTCGACCAATTGCTCAGTAAGCAACAATGACTTGCATTTGTACAATACCTTTAATATAATTCGAAGGTGCATCATATAGGAGAACAGACCTAGTGGTGGAAGAAGAATTAGGAGCGTTGACAATGTGTGGCCGAATAGATAAATATTCAGGAGGCTTTTGAAGGCAGGGAGGGAAGTAGCAAGACAAAAACATTTAGGGCTAGATTTTCCTGGAGCCGTCAGGCGGGGTTTCAGGCGTGTTGGGGGGGATCCCGAATTTGGGGGTCCCGACACCATCCCGCCCCACGCAAGTTTTAGGGGCGGTGGGTACCCGCCCCGCACTGGGACCCGCCGAAACCAGGCAGGAAGGGATTGTGCCAATTAACTGCAGTTTTTAGCCTAATCCCTATTTTGAGGGGTTTCGTGTGGGTTTCCCGACGGCTCCAAACCACGCCAGGTTAGAGCAGGTGGGCCGTCGGGTTGAAGGAGTTGGAGGGGTCGCGATGTCGGCGCTCAGGTGAGTGATGGGTGCATAAGTGTGTGTTTGGTGTGTCTAAAGTGTGTAAAGAACTTTTACTTACCTGTACTTACCTTAACAGCCTTTCCTCCTGTAGCCATTGGGAGCCCATCACTCAGCCGGCACTTAAAGCTGAACGGCTGCGATCTGTCAAAAGTGACAGCCTTCAACTTTGAGTGCCGGTAAGAGTTCTAACTGAGTCTGTGCAGAAGAACTCATGTCAGAACTCAGACTGTCAGTGTTTCACAGCTTCAAACTGCTGTGAAACACTGATATTTCATCTGTCAAGAACTCGACAGATGAAATTGCAGTCTGTGACGTCACCTGTTGCCGGGTGGCCCTTAATTGGCCTGCTGAGCCTGCTGGGCGGGCTCAACAAGGTCAATCAAGGGAAAATCGCGCGGATTGGCCGGACATCGATGTAGGCGGGTCAAAAACCCGAAAGGGGAAGTCCCACCTTCTTCTCGACAGGTTCGGGAAAATCTACCCCTTAGTTTAGAGAAAGCATTCCAAAAGGCACAACCTAGACAACTGAAAGCTTGCACTATATTATATACTGCATTGTCAGTTATGTGGTGTAATGCCGATATTATTAATCAAGCTTATCCTTCAACTTCACATGATCAACACACAGCAGACACACTGACAGTAACTGGAACAACCTACAGGAACCAGTTTTGGGGGGGGGGGGGGGGGGGGGCGCGGGTGGAATCACTGATCCTTTTAAGAAGTTTGCACTCTTCAGGAGGTGATCCTCCTCCATTACATACAGAAGTCTGGATTGAGAAAATATCATTGACTCATCAAGCATGCTCCACCCAGAGGTCACATATGATTATTCCATCATGGACTTCCTGATCACCCCTGCTTTACAGGCCACTAATCCCCTTTCCATATCTCTTTGCAAAAAAAAAGCAAGAAGTATTAATATTTCTATAAACCTCTGCTCCCTTCTTAAACAGATACTGACAATTTACCTTTTCAAGGTGTCAATAATGGAATTGGAAAAGGCAGCACAGTAATTACAGAATTAGTTGAATAAAATATTTAAGTGGGCAGAGCAATGGCAATGGTGGATAAAATTTAATGCTAACAAATGTAAAGTACTGCACATAGAAAAGAAAAATAAGCGATGCAGGTAATCCATGAATGATCCAGACACTAAAAGAGGCCTAGGGGTCTCAGCACATCCAAACAATGCAGAGCAGCAATCAAGGACAACAGAATGTTGTATTCCTACTGTTTTGGTTATGTAGTTCAAGTCTCTATAGAGCCCTGGTTTGACAGAACCTCGAGTACTCTATCCAGTTTTGGTTGCCAAGATGTGAGGGAGACGTTTAAGCACTGGAGGCAGTCACAAGGCCGATCCCTAGGTGTCAAAGGATTGAGTTAGGAGGAACGGAGAAACTTGGGCTTTTCATCCTGGAAAGAAGGTGTCTGAGATAGGATTTTAGAGGTGTACGAGATAGTTATAGGAATGTAAAAGATAAATCTGGAAAATTATGTTAAATTATTTGCGAGAGTAGAACAAGGAGACACTGATTCAAATTAGTAAAAGGTAAATTAAGGAGTGATGTTAGGAAATTCTTCTTCACTCAATGATCAAAGTTATGGAATAAACTTCTAAGAAATATAATGATTCAAAACTCTAGAATCTTTTAAAAATCAATTGGATGCAGAAAGGGCTTTAGGATCTTTCTGTATGGATGAACCAAGATGAGCCAAATGTCCTTCTTGACCCATAACTATCTTGTGATTCAGCTGCTTTCTCTGGAACCCACTGTTCAGTGAGGGAAAAAAAAGTTTGCTTCTAATCTCCAACCATGCTCAAGGTTTATGAATATTGTATATAGGCCCCGATTTTCAGGCAGCTGTCGGGCGGCTTTTCATGCGGCCGTGGTCTGAAAATCGCGGAAAAAGCGGGTCGGGACCACCCCCCCACCTGATTCCCCGCCCCGTCCGACTTTCGGACCACCGTTTCCACGCGCCCCGCTTCAGTCCCGCCCGCCGCTGGCGGGACTGCTCGTCGGAGCACTAATCACCAATGATCACCTTGTTAAGGGCGATTTTCCCGTGCCGTTGCGACTTTGGGGCTTTCCCCACCTGAAACCCGCCTGCGGGGAACCCCGCCGATGAGAGCTGGCGAGAAAACAGCTGGCTTGCTTGCTTGCAACAGCAGGTCGCTGAGGGCTGAAGAGATTTAAAGAGGCAGCATTTGCAGGCTGCAGGACCTTGTTGATCAAGGCTTGGGGGAACTATTTGAAGCCTTAGGAGCAGCTGCAGAAAGTTGGCGCCTCACACACTTCTTCAGTGTGAGCTCCTGGGAAGCCCCTCTCAGCACCCTAACTCAGGACCTCCTCAACCGAGGCAGCTGCTAGAAGCATGGGAGGCCTTTGACACCTTCCCTTCCTGGCATTAGAGGATCTCCAACAGCAGAGGCGGCAGCAGCAGAACCAGGAACAGCAGGATGATTACCAGGAGCACCAGGCTGCTGCTCACTCACCTGAAGCTGCACAAGCCAGAAGGGGCCAGCGCTTGGAAGTGGCTTGAGAGCACCTTGCTGCGCTTTAGGGGGCCAGTGGGACCCGTTTCTGCACTGGCAGTCCTACTCAGAAGGACTTCCATGAAGATCTGGTTTCTCTGTTCAACAGATGGCCAACGCTCCTCAAGAGATGTCATTCTCTTATGAGCACTCACCATGTTTTCCGTATGCTGGCGAGTTATCCCCTCCATGGAGGTTGCCAACCTTTCCATGGTGCTGCATTCATGCACCAATGACTCCACAAAGGCTCTGCTCATGGTCGCTATGGACTCTTCCATTCGCTCCACACTCGCAGCGACCCTGGAGACAAAACCTGCCAGAGACTCCTGCATCTGTGCATGGAGATCCATCACCTCTTCTCTTGCGGATGGACCCAGAGGCAGAGGGTCGTCATGCAGCACAGCTGAGCTGAGCTGGCAGAGTCCTGCGCCCTCTGACGAGGACTCTCCACTGCTGTCCCTGTCTCCAGAATCTGCTGAGGCTCACTTGTGAGATGTGAAACACCAGGTGACAACACTACTCTATGTCCCGAAAGTCCCCCCGAGGTGTGAGTGTCTGCGCTGGTGCTGGGTGCGCTTACTTCTGCTGATGCTGCGCCCTCAGAGGTTGGAGCTTCCTCTGAGGAGTCTGGCTGCACAGCCTCTTCCTCCTCCAGTGAGGACGGGGGCTCTGGATGGTACTGTGGGGGAGTAAAGGAAGGAGTTAGAGATGCAATGCCAAGATTCTTCTGGTGACTCCCAGCGAGTTGGCATCTGCTGATACGTGCATCCATGCAGCATTGGTCTCGGTGGGAGGCCTCTTCCTCCCTGACCTAGGGAAGAAGACCTCCCTGTGGGCCCTAACCCCATCCAATAATGCCTGCAGTGAAGCCTCGTCGAATTTGAAGGCAGCTCGGCCTCTGCCGCTGGCAGCAGCTGGTGCAGGCTCCTCTGCCATTGTGCAAGAGTGATTGAGAAGCCTGCAGAGGTGGAGAAGCTTGCTGGACACTTTGCAAGCACCACGAATGATGACATCATAGTGTGGGGATTTCTGACTCGAATTGGACAATTAGCAAGGCTTCCCACATGCTGGGAATTAATTGGCCACTTGAGGGAAAATTGCGTGGAGCTGGCTGACACTTTTTTATGGGTGTCAGAAACCCCACATTCGGGGAAATCCAACCATTCCCCACACAAGCCGAAAATCGGGGCCTATGTGTTCACAATTCAAAGTAAATAGCTTTCTTACTGCAATCCATTATATAAAAGGCACCCCAATAATGCTGTGCACACCAAGAGCCAAGCTACTATATCTTCCTGCTCGTTTTATAAAAACATTATTTTTCTTACTCTCTTGATCTGTCTGCATTACATTAGCCAAAGCCGGTCACCTACTCCCAATTCTCATTGCCATTCTTCAACTGGACACGTGAATTTATATATGACAGGCATTCCTCTTAACAGTTATCTTTCCTTCTGTCTGTGGAAAAAGCTGCTGACCTCAGCTTCCAGCTGGGACAGCAAAAGATTAGAAACTCAAAGAATGATGAATCGTGTTGAAGCATTATGTTTAACTTCCCAAATTATGCAGCATCAGGAAACGTTACCTAAAAATGTGTATTTTAAAGAGGGATTTAATTAAATAAACTTGCACAGTTTCAATAAAGTTAGGCTCCCCAGAGATTTCACATTTGTTCAATTATCTGCTCTCTACCTGCCTGTCCAGAAGACCTTCGGTGACCCTGACCGTAGGCCTCCAACTGTAAAGAATTCTCACATTCTCCTTTAGGTGTCAAGAAACTCTGGATTCAGGAGGTCTTCCATGCAGGGTGCCAGCTATGAGAAATTTCCAAGTCTCCTATGTTACAAATGCATTCAAAAATTATTTCTTTACTAAACTACACTGGTATATGTGCACAAGATTTAATATTCATGTGTAATCAACAATTTCAGGCTTGGCTCCACTCATGGCTTGTAAACTTATTCAGTGATTAGCTGAGCCACACAGATACAGTCGATCCACAATTCAATCCCCAAACTGAGCTGATCTCAGTAAAGGAAGTAGTAATGGCACTATGAGCCTCCGCCACAGGATCCAGTTCACTTGTGATAGCCCCTGTAATGAAATTGCCTGCTGGTATTATCAATGCGCACATGAGTAATAGCCATAGGGAGGAGATACTGGAGGGTAATCAGCCAGCACCAGTGGAACCAAACAAAACACAAGTGGACAACACATTCAGAAGAGGCTGACAAATTGGAATGACTTCATACAAAAAGCCAGAATCAAACAATCACCAACTTATTTCACACACTTCCTGAAACCTTACCCAAAACTGCTGGTTTTTTTTTAATGGATTACTTCAGACAGGCAATAAAGAGCTTCATTGAACTCTGGGAGATGTAGTGAGCCTCTTCACACAAAGTTCCACGTGTTATCCCAGTTACCTGCTGGGGTTACTAAAAAATAGCAGCAAGCACATTGGAGCACTGAAGCCAAAACTAAAACTCAATTGCTCCGCAGCAGAGATCAGCACAGACAGGGAATCAAACCTGGGACTTTCTGGCCTCTTACCTAGCACTCCAGAAAGCTGAAGCTTTAACCACAAGCCCACGCTCTTGCATTCAGAGGAGCGTACAGGGGGAGGCACTGAATTTAATTTTCATTGTAACAGATAGTCTTTGAAACCTCTATTTATACATTGTGGTAAACCACTTTTATCGTTCACTATCGCTACACTATGGTTATCACTGTTTATATCGTTACACTATGGTTATCACTGTTTATATCATTACAACAGTGTAAACAGTGATAACCATAGTGTATCACTACACAAGGTCACCTCTTGTCACGCTGTTATACCTGGGCTGACCACAGCTGACTCCGCCCATGGCTCCGCCTGCTTGCCCAGGTATAAAGGTGGTCGACTGGCTGGTATTCCTCCTTGTTGGATCCGATCACCCACGAGGGTGGGCTCTGTTATTTAGCCAATAAAAACCTATAGTTACTAACTTAACTCGTCGCTTTTCATGAACTGAATTGATAGGTATATCAATTTTATTGGCTAAATTTTGAAATGTCTACAATGGAGCAGCCAAACGACCAGTCAGACGTACAGCCTCAGCCAAACGGCCATCTACAACAGCCCCAGCAGCCGGCCTGGCTACGAGCCCTCCGGCCGCCGTACCTGGATCTAAACCCACAGGCTGCGAATTCAGCCCTCGACTTCGAACACTGGCTGAGCTGCTTCGAAGCCTACCTGGGAGAATCCGGCGTGCCTCCGGCATCCAAACTAAGAGTTCTGACCGCTCAGGTGAGCCCTAAAGTATTTGCACTCATCCGGGACATTGCCACATACGAGGACGCCCTCAACCTGCTAAAAGAACAGTATCGGAGCCCTGTAAACTCAATGTACGCCAGGCATCTCCTAAGATCCCGCTCGCAACAGCCAGGAGAGTCGGTTGATGATTTCTTACGGGCGCTGCAAATACTCGGCAGGGACTGTGACTTTAAAGCCGTAACAGCTGCAGAACATACAGATGGAAACATCCAAGATACCTTCGTGAAAGGCCTTCGGTCAGACTACTCACGGCAAAGACTGCTGGAATCAAAGGACCTCGACCTGAAAACAGCTGCTACCCTCGCTCGCTCCTTGGAAGTGGCCCATCGGGACCTCGAGGCGTACTCCAGGTACTGTGCTGCGCGACCCTGGGACTCGGGCCCGACCCCGGCCGCAATACCCCTCGCACCGCCGCCTCTGGGACCTACCACAGCGTCGGTGTCCCGGAACCGATCGGGACCGCCACCCCCGGTACCGGCTGCGACATCGGAGCCCTGCGATCGGGCCGCCGGCTGCTTCTTCTGTGGCCAGGCGAAACACCCGAGGGCGCGCTGCCCTGCAAGAAACGCGACCTGCTCCGACTGCCACAAGAAAGGCCACTTCGCGAAGGCCTGCAGGGGGAAAGCCACAGACGCCAGCAGTGCCTCATGCGAGTTGTGCGGGCGGCCATCTTTCATCAAGGCCACAGATGCCAGTATCCCCTTGAGAGTCGTGGGGGCGGCCATCTTTGATCAAGGCCACCGACGCCGGCAGTGCCTCATGTGAGTTGTTGGGGCGGCCATCTTCTCCGCCATCTTATTCAACGTCGTGGGCGCCGCCATTTTGTTCACCACACTCGACCGCCACCTTGTCTCCAGACCCGACCACCGCCTCACCCGCAGACTACAGCAGCTCGCTCAGCCATACACTAGCCTCCGTCACACTTGACCAAGCTCGCCCGCATCACCTGTCCAAGTCCATGATGGACATCAAAGTAAACGGCCACGCCACGACCTGCCTGTTCGACAGCAGAAGCACGGAGAGTTTCATCCATCCAGACACGGTGAGCCACTACTCCCTCACTGTCCGGCCAACGCGCAACCGGATCTCGATGGCGTCGAGGTCCCATTCTACAGACATCAGCGGCTACTGTGTTGTGACCCTGTCGGTTAGGGGCACGGAGTATAAAAATTTTAAACTTCTCGTCTTGCCCCAGCTCTGCACTGCCGTCCTACTAGGGCTGGATTTCCAATGCCACCTCCAAAGTGTCACTTTGGCATACGGTGGACCCCTCCCCCCACTCTCAGTCTACAACCAGCAGCTTTCAAACCGCCCACCGCGTACCACCTGCGGCCTATCCACCCTCAAGGTCCCGCCCCCCCCTCCCTGTTCGCTAACCTCACCCGCGACTGTAAACCCGTCGCTACCAAGAGCAGGCGGTACAGCGCCGGGGACAGAGCTTTTATTAGCTCTGAGGTGCAGCGTCTCCTGAAGGAGGGCATCATCGAGGGGAGCACCAGCCCCTGGCGTGCCCAGGTCGTAGTCGTTAAGACCGGCAATAAAAACCGCCTGGTCATCGACTACAGCCAAACCATAAACCGGTACACCCAGCTGGACGTATACCCCCTTCCCCGCATATCTGATATGGTCAATCAGATTGCACAGTACCGGGTATTCTCTACCATTGACCTTAAGTCGGCCTATCACCAACTCCCTATCCGCCCTGAGGACCGCCAGTATACCGCCTTCGAGGCGAATGGCCGCCTCTACCACTTCCTTAGGGTTCCCTTCGGCGTCACCAACGGGGTTTCGGTCTTCCAAAGGGAGATGGACCGGATGGTTGACCAGAACGGGCTGCATGCCACGTTCCCTTATCTAGATAACGTCACCATCTGCGGCCGCGACCCTCCAGGGCCCTGAGATCCGACACTCTTCGGTCGAGAAGGAGGCCCAGGCAATCGTGGAGGCAGTACGACGCTGGAGGCATTACCTGGCAGGCAAACGATTTACCCTCCTCACCGACCAGCGTTCGGTCGCTTTTATGTTTAATAACAAGCTGAGGAGCAAAATCAAGAACGACAAGATCTTGAGGTGGAGAATCGAGCTCTCCACCTACGATTATGATATCTTGTACCGGCCTGGTAAACTGAACGAACCCCCAGATGTTCTATCACGAAGTACATGCGCCAATGCGCAAATTGATAGACTGCAGACCCTCCACAACGACCTCTGCCACCCCGGGGTCACCAGACTTTACCACTTCATTAAGGCCCGCAACCTGCCCTACTCCATCGAGGAGGTCAGGACCATGACCAGGAACTGCCAAACCTGTGCCGAATGCAAACCGCATTTCTTTAGGCCGGACAGAGCAAGCCTGATCAAGGCCACCCGCCCCTTCGAGCACTTGAGCATCGATTTTAAGGGGCCCCTCCCGTCCTCTGACCGTAATGTGTACTTCCTCAACATTATTGATGAGTACTCCCGTTTCCCCTTTGCCTTCCCCTGCCCAGACATGACCAGTACCACGGTCATCAAAATGCCTTAACGACCTCTTCGCCTTGTTCGGGTTCCCGAACTATATACATAGCGACCGGGGCTCATCCTTCATGAGCGAGGAACTTCGCCAGTTCCTACTAGCGAGAGGTATTGCTGCAAGCAGGACCACCAGCTACAACCCCCGAGGGAACGGCCAGGTGGAAAGAGAGAACGCGACTGTCTGGAAGGCCGTTCTCTTAGCCTTAAAGTCTAAGGGCCTCCCAACCTCTCGCTGGCAGGAAGTCCTCCCGGCAGCGCTGCATTCCATCCGGTCACTGCTTTGCACTGCCATTAACGCCACCCCCCATGAACGAATGTTTGTTTTCCCCAGGAAGTCGACTACGGGAACCTCGCTACCAACATGGCTGACTTCTCCGGGGCCCATCTTGCTGCGAAAGCACGTGAGGGCCCATAAAACGGACCTCCTGCACGCCAACCCCCAGTACGCCTATGTGGCATACCCAGACGGGCGGGAGGACACAGTCTCCTTACGAGACCTCGCACCCTCGGGCACCCCTGAGACACCACCGTTACCCCCCACCACCCCCCCAAATCCAGCCCAGGTAGACGGCATGCCGGAACCCCACGAGCCTTCGCCGACCACGCAGACACCAGCATTAACATCGGATACTGCAACACCGCCGCCGCTGCTGCGCCGATCAGAAAGGCTTACGAGGCCTCCGGACAGACTGCCATACCCGAACTGGTAGTACACTTCACCCCGCCGGACTCAAATTTAAACAAGGGGTGAATGTGGTAAACCACTTTTATCGTTCACTATCGTTACACTATGGTTATCACTGTTTATATCGTTACGCTATGGTTATCACTGTTTACACTGTTGTATCACTACACAAGGTCACCTCTTGTCACGCTGTTATACCTGGGCTGACCACAGCTGACTCCGCCCATGGCTCCGCCTGCTTGCCCAGGTATAAAGGTGGTCGGCTGGCTGGTATTCCTCCTTGTTGGATCCGATCACCCACGAGGGTGGGCTCTGTTATTTAGCCAATAAAAACCTATAGTTACTAACTTAACTCGTCGCTTTTCATGAACTGAATTGATAGGTATATCATACATGTGACATGAAAAATGAAATTGCTCTTTATGAAGTATCCAGAGCTCCTCAAATGGCACAACCCATTGTGCAAGGATAAGGGTAATGGGGAAAGCAGGTCTTAGTGTGGAACAGGATACATGCAGCAAAATTTTAAACAAGTTGGAATTTATGAAGGGTGAAGGATGGGAAGCCAGCAAGCAAAGTACAGTATTACTTGTTGAACCCAGAGGGGACAAAGGCATGGATAAGGATTTCAGTAGTAGAGGGACGGACACAGGTGCAGAGGTGGGTGTCAGCTATGGATTAAAGGTTTAAAGCTCAGCTCAGTGTGAAATAGGATGCCAAGGATGCAATGGTGTGGTTTGGCCTAAGGCAGTGAGACTGTGGAGATGGATGGCATCAGTGACAACAGTACAGAGTTTGTGGCAGGAGCTTAAGGCAATGTTATGACTCGTCCAAGCCTTGATGTCGGACAAGCAATCCGACAGCACATAGGCAGTCAAGGGCTTGGTGGAAAGGCAGAGTTGGGTGTCAACAGTACGCATATGACTAGATCAGGCTCAGCCATTAAGGTCAAGTTAACCCACAACACTCACATGAGGAATGGGCAAGGTATTCAAGATAGGGCTGCTAGCACTCAAAACCATTCCCTAGCAAGAATCACTACCTTCAACACAAGAAGTGAGGAAACTAAAGAAAAAAAAGTAAATTATCTTCACTTCAGCACTCACCTGGCTTGAGGCTTGTAGATTTTAAGAATTTGGTATGCTTTCAGCAGATCCAGTTTGCCATGACCCTGTTCAAACATGTTGACCCCAGGCAGTCTGCGTGCAGAGGCTATCAATGCTTGTTTCATACTGGCTGGATTCACCATCTCACGGTGCTGCACGGTGCTGGCAAAAGAAACAGAAAGAAGTTTTCATCAAAACAAACTCACAGGGGAATTCAGCTGATTAAATGAGCAGGAATTTTGTACAAACTGCAAATATTTAGCTGAGAAATTCCAACTTAAAGATAAGATAACCATTTTCCTCACTACCAAGACAAATTTCCACCTCACTTGCCACAGGAGCTGCTTTTTCGCTTAAAAACTGGTGGATGTTTTATCAAACGGATCAAAAACATTGCAATTTGAAAGACTGCAAAACTTCAGTGAATTTGAACAAGGCAATGCAACCAATTGTCCAAGGTCAGCTAACTGTATAAAATTGTATTAATCTTAATGTTCACTCCAGAAGACCAGCAACCAAGAGTGGGGTAGCTGAAGATTGATTGAAGTTTCTCTAAATGATACTAGGTCAGAGTTCATGGTCTACAGTAGATTGCACTAATGAGGTGCTATTTTATTTCATGTCTGGGTCAAGAATCACTAGATAGGAACAAAGCACATCTTAGACCATAAGATCTGAAAAGATTAATCTTACTTAAAGGGATTTTAGACGTAAGCAACCATTTTAGTATGGGAATAATGGCCCGGAATTTGTGGTCAGCGGCAAAGCAAAGCTGGTTGCCCTGGCACCGAAGTAAGCTTTGCACAAAGATCTCGCAATATCTTGTGTCAAGAAGTTCGGGTTTTCCAATGCGTAATTCAAATAAACGGAAGTTAATGGGGATTCCCAGCGAAGAGCTGCGGTGATGCCAACAAGCTGTCTAAGAAGCCAATCAAAATGCAGAATTCTTACAGACAGGGAATCAGGAAATAGGTAAGCTCCTAAAATTCTAACTTTTTATAAATGCTAGAGTGAGCAAAACAAAGATTGGGGCTCTCACATGGGGAAAAGGCAAACCTAAAATAAAGATGAACATTTTTAAGTTTCTTAAAAATTTTAATTATTAAAATGGATAAATTTGACACTGCACAAAACGAAAATTTGTTTTTCAGGGCCATAACCTTTGTTTTGCAGTCAATACGCTGTTAAAACCCCAGTTACACCTAATCCCTTCCAGTCTAACTTTTAATGGGGTATTTAACAGCGTAACTACTGCGGAAGAGCCGAAGTTTGGTAGTTTCCAGGATCTGGCAGATTACACTGATTGCTGGCTCTGTGGGGGGAGCACGCGGGGGCACAGCGCAGCCTGTGGAGGAGCAGTGAATGGCAGATCACAACTTCAGGATTTCCGCATTACACTGCGCATGTGCTAAATCATGAAGTTGCGGTCAGTTTCAAAGGCGAAATGACGGCAAACGCTGCCAGTTCGCCATCATCAGGACGGCGAATTCCGGGCCATTACATCAATTATGCCTAACTTGTGAATTATGTATAATCTTTTGCTTGAATCCACACCTGAAAAACCTCTCCCCAGTTACAATGCCCTGCAGTGAAAATAAATAGAATTTCATTAGAAGGTTCATACCAACTCTTGGACCAGCCCCAGCCTAAAATATTTTTCATCTAGTTAACAAACACACCAGCAGGAACTTGAACCCAAATCCGGCATCCGCTTCTCATATCTCTAATCCCTCATTAGTTTAACTCCAGGCTGTAAAGCTATTTCCAAAAGAACAGCAAATATTGGCACATACTAATGTTTGACCAACCTACAAAACATCTACTCGTAGTGCAAGATTTAAAGTTAATTTTAAAAGATTAAATCTCAGAAATTATTCAGAAAATAACTAAACAACACCACAAGTGACTGTGCATGGGTGCTCCAACTTATTATACCACAGTCTGGTAGAATGTGAGTTTGTTTTCTCACACGGTGTTCCCGAGCAATTATGTTATGGGGGAAGGCCAGGTGCTTCTCCATATAATCTGAAAATAAATAGACTTATCAGGTGCAGAACCAACCTCAGCCACTGGATAAAAAGTGACACTGCAGAGGCACAAAGCAGGCAGTTCGACTACCATCTCTCAGATGAGAGATTCCGATGGTCACAAAGGAAGAGACAGAGATAAGGATAAATTGAACCGTAGAGACATAAAAGTGAAAGGAACTGAACATAACAAAATTTCTAATTACAGTATTTGCTTAAGAATCAAATTCATTCAAAGCTTTAGTTACACACTTTTTGGCAAACATTCCTAGAGAAAGGTGGTCTTTATTTTTTCCAACAGTATGGATCCTCCACATACCCATATGAATACAGTCTACCCTGACAGCAGTTTTCCCAGAACTTGAGTATGCACATGAAAATATCAACGCAACCCAGCAGACAGACCTGTAGAATGATAACGCCTGGAGAATCGGATAACCTTTCCCAGGCAATATGCCAAGGATCTGCTTATAATTATATAATATCCAGGTGATTTGGGTAAATTTATGATATGCATATGAATACCTTTGTGCCAGGAAAAGGAAAAAACATACAGCCTCTTGGTGGACCTGCCTATGCCATGGGTAGAAATGCAGGAATGGATGGCTGTCTGGAGAGTAATACCCAATACCAAAAAAATACTAAACTACCTCCAAGTAAATCTTCCACTTGAGACACTGTCTGTCATAGTTGTTTGGTCTTAGCTTAGCACTTAGCCAAGGAAATATCTTGAAGCAGACTACACCACACATCTTAGCAAAAAGTTGAGGCAAGTAACACCCCCCCCCCCCCCCCACCTGTTGATTTACCAAAGTACCAGATTACATTAACTACTACATACTAGCCTGCTCTGTACTATAGTCTGGTAGCATTATACAGCTGATCAGTTCTATTGACTGCTCTCTGCTCCATTTAACTAATGTGCCAGGTACTTTGCTGCAAGGCACTTACCTTTATCCTAGCTCATTTACAAGTGGTCACTCAATTTTGTCCAGTTCCTGTGCCATAGCAGACTTTGAGAAGTGAAGAAAGGATTTCACTCTAAAGCTGGGGATCCCTGGAACCAGTACATTGAAGCGGTGGACAACTCTTGCATTAAACACCTGTGTATCAGGAGCTTTGGTCAAACACTGCACACTGGGGCAATTCAACCTCCTTCACCCTCTCAGAAAAATCGTGTTCCCAAGTGCCTGCAAATAGGTGGGATATTCCAAACTGGTTTCTTGGGTCTTCACTAGTAGGGTTCTTGCTGGCTCATTATGTTCAGAGCGTCAAATCAGTCATACAATTGACTGCTTTGGAGAGGGTGCAGAGAAGATTCACCAGGATGTTACCTGGGATGGAGCGCCTCAGCTATGAAGAGAGGCTGGACAGGCTGGGGTTGTTTTCCTTGGAGCAAAGAAGGCTGAGGGGGGACCTGATTGAGGTGTACAAAATGATGAGGGGCATAGATAGGGTAGACAAAGAGGAACTTTTCCCCTTAGTAGGGGTGTCAATAACAAGGGGGCATAGATTCAGGGTAAGGGGCAGGAGATTTAGAGGGGATTTGAGGAGGAACTTTTTCACCCAGAGGGTGGTTGGAATGTGGAACTCAATGCCTGAAAGGGTGGTAGAGGCAGGAACCCTCACAACATTCAAGAAGCATTTGGATGAGCACTTGAAATGCCATTGCATACAAGGCTATGGACCAAGTGCTGGAAAATGGGATTAGACTGGACAGGGATGGATGGGCGGCGCAGACACGATGGGCCGAAGGGCCTCATTCTGTGCTGTAAAACTCTATGACTCTATGACAATATGCTGTGCACATCCTTGGCATATTGCCTGGGAGAGGCTATCAGATTCTCCAGTGTTTCCTCAAATCCTGCTTTCAGGAGGGAGTCCGTAGCAATTTGAGAGAGGAACCCTCCCTTGAAAACGCGGTGGACAGTGATAATGCCTCTGCAAGCTGAGGCAGGATACTCATCCCTCACTTTCAACTTCACCTTGTCTACTTCAACATCATTCATAAAGTCTTTCATTTTGTGAAACCTGTGGTACTTTTTAACATCAGATGATGCAACATAAATAAAAGTCATTTTTTTCTTTTTAACCTTATTGTCCATTTGTTCTTATCTGCAATTCTTCACACTTGTTCCTACGAGACTTTATCCATCATTGTTCCACTCAAATCACATTTTATCTACCTCATTTTATAGTTGCCTCTTCAGATTCTCACTCGCCTCCTCAGAATTTTGATATCCTTAATTTGACCAATTCGGCTGAACTTCTGAATCCAAGTGATTAATGTAATTTAGGAACAATAAGTGGTCATAGAAACATAGAAGATAGGAGCAGGAGTAGGCCATTTGGCCCCTCGAGCCTGCTCCGCCATTCAATGCGATCATGGCTGATCATCCAAATTCAGTACCCTGTCCCTGCTTTCTCCCCATACCCCTTGATCCCTTTAGCCTTAAGAAATATATCCAACTCCTTCTTAATAAAGTCTCGTAGGTCCCAACAGCAATCCTTGGGATATTCCGTTCATCACTTCTCCCTTTATTGCAAGTCCCCTTACAGTAAGCACCAAGTGTTAACTCATTGCAAGAGGATTTGAGTACAGGAGCAAGGATGTCTTACTACAGTTATACAGGGCCTTGGTGAGACCACGCCTGGAGTACTGTGTGCAGTTTTGGTATCCTTACCTAAGAAAGGATATACTTGCCATAGAGGGACTGCAGCGAAGGTTCACCAGACTGATTCCTGGGATGGTAGGACTGTCGTATCAGGAGAGATTGGGTCGACTAGGCCTGTATTCACGAGAGTTTAGAAGAATGAGAGGGGATCTCGTGGAAACGTATAGAATTCGGACAGGGCTAGACAGACTGGATGTAGGGAGGATGTTTTCCCTGGCTGGGGGGTCTAGAACGAGGGGTCACAGTCTCAGGATACAGGGTAGGACTTTTAGGACTGAGATGAGGAGAAATTTCTTCACTCAGAGGGTGGTGAACCGGTGGAATTCTCTACCACAGAAGGCTGTGGAGGCCAAGTCACTGAATATATTTAAGGAGATAGATAGATTTCTGGACACAACAGGCATCAAAGGGTATGGGGAGAGAGCAGGAATATGGTATTGAGATAGAGGATCAGCCATGATCATACTGAATGGCAGAGCAGGCTCAAAGGGCCAAATAGCCTGCTCCTGCACCTATTTTTCTGTTTTCTATGTTTCTATGTGAACTCTCATAAATCTCTCAAAACCACCAGTATACTACTCTTATAGGTTTGCTGGCTTTATCTTGCTGTTCTATTTTTAAAATTGAAAATCTGCCAACAGCCTGGGAGAAGTTACCATATTCTCCAGTGTTTCCTCAAATCCTGCTCTCAGGAGGGAGTCTGTATTCGGTGGATAGAAAGATCTCACATCGACTTTAAAATGGGCGTGATAAAGCAGGCCCCATTGAATCTCCAAAAGAATTTTCCTGGTGTCACTAAGCAGAACTCAACATTATGAAGCTACATAGGCTAAGCGTTCCTTCCCTTTTCAGCCCCTCTGACAGTCCTATTAAATAAAGATTACAGCTCCTGCAATTGTTCTACCAGTCATCCAGTTTGATATTCAGTCTTTTTTTTAAACTTCATTAATCACCTTCACGACAGTCTCTAATTTAGATTCCACACCAGAGAACCACGCCTCCAACTGTGCATTAGTTCTGTTCTTGAAGTTACTCTCAAAATAAGGACATGTCCTGTTTTGCTTCATCTGCTCATTGGTTTATATAGTTTATAATATGCAGTAACTGCCCCAGAACCATAGCCCAGTCCCAACAGCACCAACCCACTTATTTTGGCAAACAGAGGCTGTAGTGATTTGTTAAGCTTCAATTTCTTTTTCCTCAGTTGTGTTTGGGATGAAGGTGGTGTTTTAAATATTCTTTTACTTCTGTCCTCTCCTGCTCCTTTTTTTCCCCTTTTTTCCTTCCCTTCTTCCTGCATCGTTTCCCATCTCTTCCCCTCCCCCCCCTTGTTTCTTTAATTCACCTAACTTCCCTAGCCTGATGAGGAGAACTGTTGGGGCCCACAAATTACAGGCCATTAAAAACAGAATTAATTAAGTGGTGATAAAAGAGAACAAAGATCCTAATGCTGGTTGGAAACTGCACTGCAGGCCGTATTGAGTACATGAATGGTGTAGATTTTATGGATGAATTTAGCCCGGCTTTCTCCATTTTACAGCAGCTGGCTAAACTAACACCATCTCTAGATCACAAGGAACAGAACACATCGAAGCAAATTGGTGCACTGTGTACTAAATCTTCTGTGTGCAAGGCAGGAAACAAGGTTTTTTTTGCAGCTGCCTTGTAGATCAGTGTTTTGTCTAACTGGATAGAGATATTTTACAGGTCGCTAGATTAATGTTATTTATGACAGTTTGGCAAGGATGAAAAATAGGTGGAAATATTTACATTTAGACTGACTTCATTGTTACCAAGTTGTTCACAAACTTGGCAAGGTAGTAGAAAGTGATGAGGACAGTTATAGGCCTAGAAATTGGGTATAGCCCCGCTTGAGGCGTTAGAACTGGCGCTGCGCAAAGTTTATAGCCAGACGAAACTTATCGCCGCCTGGCGCGATATTGGGTTGCATCGCCCCCCAAAGGGGATTGTGGCGCGAATTCAGACGTTGCATGGGCCTCCTAAGGCGCAAGACTTCCGGCGCTACCCAATATCGGCGCGGACGGGCACAGCGCAGGTGATCTCAATTACCGATAACCACGAGACTTCCAGGCGCCGGCTGGCTCTTAAAGGGGTGGGTCAGTCAGCCTCAGCTTCCACACTCAACGCCCTGTAGGCCTCAGAATCGGCGCTCGCCCTTCTCTGGCGCAAAAAACTTGGTCAGGATGGAGAAGGTGAGACAGAGAGCAGAGCGCTTCAGCACTGAGGCTCTGGAGGAGTTGGTGTCCGCAGTGGAGCGCCGTCGAGATGTTCTGTATCCTGACAATGGCAGGAGGCCGAATCAAAAGGATTACCGCCGAGCTTGGAAGGAGGGTCAACTCCAGCAGCATGGCGACCAGGAGCCCTGTTCAGTGCAGGAAGAAATTCAACGACCTCACTTGGGTCGTTCGGGTGAGTGTTGTTTATGCAAACTTCTGATTCCAGCCATCTGCACCTGACTTCGCGCACCCTGTTGCCATGATGCCCCAATGGCCATCTGTCAGCAAGCACCCATGGCCCTTTCTGGGCACACACATGGACATTTGACTCAAGGCATCATGTAAGGGCTCTTGCACCATGGGGGGCATGAGATGATCTCTCAAGGCATCATGTAAGGGCTCTTGCACCATGGGGGGCATGAGATGATCTCTCAAGGCATCATGTAAGGGCTCTTGCACCAAGGGGGGCATGAGATGATCACTCAGGGCATCATGTAACAGAACTTCCTTCTTTCCCCTGCAGTCCAAGCTGGCGACGATCCGCAAGGACCAGCGTCGAACCGGTGGCGGACCTCCACAAGTGGTCACTCTCACGGATCTCGAGGAGAGAGTGCACCAGATTCTTGGAGGACATCCGAGTGGTCCTGTTACCACTGCAGCTGCCGACCCCATTGTCGACAGCTAGAGTAAGGCTCTCACCTTTTTCAGCTGTCTCCTTCCACTTGGTCCCCCTGCCAGCATGCTCTCAGTGTGCAGCCATGTCAGAGCCTTGCCGCCAACCTGTCCTTTTGCTAAAGCCACTCTTCCACCTCCCTGCTTTCAGATGCTGCATCGCCAACTCGGGATCTGCGCCCTGAAGCTGCCAGTGCCAGTGCCTCCGGAGGCGAGGATCAGGAGGAAGCCGGAGCATCCGTTCCAACCTTAGGGGAGCCTACACATCTGCAGACTGGGGATAGTAGTTCCCTGGAGGGGAGGGGGGGGGGGGGGGGCTCTGATGAGCCAGTTGCCGGAACAAGCGGCATGCAGCAACGCGAGGGGGGTAGGCAAGTTTGGCCACCTGCTCCCCGTAGGGCAAGGCAGGGAGTGATGACTGCTGCACAGAGTGCAGAGGAGGTGCGTAGCCTGGCTGAAATGAGCACCCAGGCCCGGCTCAGGCACACTGAGCTGATGGCTGCAGTGGGGAGGATGCCTCAGTCGATAGAAACACTGGCAAAGAGTGTGTTGGACTTTGGAGCAGCAATGGAGAGGACTGTCCAGGGCTTCGAGGCTGCTATGGAAAGGACTGTTCAGAGCTTCGGACAATCCCTGGAAAGGTCTGTCCAGGGCTTGTCCGAGGCAGTGGAACAGACTGCTCCGGCCTTGTCCGAAGCAATGGAAAGAACTGTCCAGGGCTTCTCCGAAGCACTGGCACCTGCCACACAGGTCCTCACTGCTGCCACGCAGTCACTTGCTGGCCTCGTCCACACCCAGATTGAGGCAATGCGAACTCTCACTGCAGCCACCCTATCTGCATCAGCTAGGATCACCCCGGGCCCTTCCAGTACCATACAAGGCCAGGAATCAGTGGAGCAGGCGATTGTGGCAGATGAGCCGAACCGGTCCCCTCAGAGAGCCAGTGTGTCGTCCGACCATGGTGCAGGTGTCCTCTCTCGGCAGGTGACCATTGCTCATGCCACCGCTGGTACGTCTGCAGTGCAGCTGCCACCACCTGCAGGGCACACTGCTTCCAGCCATGCTCAGATCAAGCAGCCTGCGTCCGCACCCTCCAAGACCAGAGGTCGGCCAGGCCGTCCCTCAGGGGCTTCTGCGCTTCCACTCAGTCAGCAGGCGTCCCCCAGCCTTGACCCCGCCACTGGGGTTCAATTACGTAGGAGCAGCAGGGAGGGAAGGGGCCGACCGCGAAAGGGAAGTCGTTCTCCATCAAGGGGCCAGCAGTAGAGGGAGGTGCCGAGACGTTTCTTTGGCCAAATTCAAGGACTCCCTCACCTGTTGTGATTGTTGGAAATGGTTTGTTTAGTTTTGCGGCTTTGCCGAAGAGTTAACTGTTATTTTGTTAGTTATGGTTTCTGTTGACATGACGTTGTTATGCTGGAAGGACTTTTGTGACAATAAAGAAAAGTTTTAATTTGCAATGGTACACGTTACTATTTACAGTCATGCTGGCCTTCAGAGCGTTTCAAAGATCCGAAGTGCGCAGGACGAATGACACCCATCATTCCGCCAGAGGGGCCTCGAACTGAGTCCTGATGAGCCTCTGACGGATGGCCCTTCCACTTTCAGGAGCCCTCCCATCTTCCTCCTCCTCCTCCTCATGCTCCTCCTCCTCGTCCGCATGCTCCTCCTCCTCCTCCTCCTCCTGCTCTGCTGGACCTTGAGGGACAGCTGGCATTGGCTGGGTGCGTCGAATCGTCAAGTTGTGGAGCATGCAGCAGACGATGACGATGTGACCCACTTGCTCCGGCGAGTACTGCAGGGCTCCCCCCGAATGGTCCAGACAGCGGAAACGCTGTTTGAGCACACCAATAGTGTGCTCTACAATGTTCCTGGTCGCCTGATGGCTGCTGTTGTACAGCTCTTCTGCTGGGGTGGCAGCCAAACGGAGTGGTGTCATGAGCCATGGGCAGAGAGGATAGCCCTTGTCCCCAAGAAGCCAGCCTCGTGGGCGAGCCAGCCCCTCAAAAAGGTCACAAACTGAGGTCTGCCGCAGGATGAAGGCATCGTGGCTGCTCCCTGGGAATTGGGCGTTGACTGCCATGATCATTTGGCAGTGGTCACAGACCAGCTGCACATTGGAGGGAGTGGAACCCCTTGCGGTTGCGGAAGTTCTCAGGATTCAGTAATGGCGCCCGCAAAGCCACGTGTGTGCAATCAATCGCCCCCTGCACCATGGGGAAGTCCGCAATAGCAGCGAAGCCCTGCGCGCGCTCCGCCTGCTTCTCCAGGCTCAGAGGGAAGGTGATGAATTGACGCCTTCGTCTATAAAGGGCAGCTGTAACTTGCCGGATGCAACAATGGACTGCAAACTGAGAGATATTCGCAATGTCCCCAGTGGCTGACTGAAAGGATCCGGTGGCATAGAAATTGAGGGCAACAGTCACTTTAACAGACACCGACAGAGAGGTCCTGCACCGTAGACGCAGCTGCAGATCCTCAGCAAGCAGGTGGCACAGCTCAGTTACAACCTCCTTCCCGAATCGGAGCCTTTGCACACACTGCTCCTCCGACATTGCAAGGTATGACACCTGCTGCCTGAATACCCTCGCAGCGTACCCTCGGATTGGCCGACCTCCATTGCCCCTCCTCCTTCTGGCCAATCCCGGCCCCCTCTCCCGCCGTCTCTCTGCCCTTTCACAGTGTCCGGCCATGAGGAGGTGGCCCTCCAAAGCAGCTCCCATTCTGATGCCAGTCGGTCAAAACGCTGTTAGGTGTAGCGCTCCAACTGCTCCGGACAGGTTTGAAGGTCCCAAGTATTCTAAGGCTAAATTCCAAAAAATCTGCTCCACAGTAGCTCACCAACTCTCTCCAGCAACAATCACAATGAACAGGCCAAGTGGCTGCAGCTTTTATACTAGAGCTGTCCCCTTTAAATAGCACTCCCCGACTCCGAGAAGGGCCTGGTAACGTTCCATCGAACTGTCACTAACAGCGCTAGGCGCAAAGGTTCCGGGCGCCACCGTATATCCGGTCAGGGGCGCCTAAAAGGCGTTGCACACTGAAATGACGTCATGATCTGCCTGCGCACGCGGGCGCGCGCTAACACTTAACGCAGGCATTAAATGTATAGTCAATATGGGAGGTGTCGCTATCTTCATTGTGCCCGCCCGAACATTGGGTAACGCCCCAATTCTCGGGCTCTTTAGGCGCTAATCGCTGGCGCTACCAACCGAATTTCTAGGCCATAGACTTCAGGATGGTGAAGTGGGCAGAAGCATGGCAGATGGCATTCAACGCGGCGAAGAGTGAAGTGATGCACTTTGGGAGGACTAATATGGAAAGACAGTGGGGGAGAAATTGAGTACAGCCCCGTTTGGGGCGCCAGCCTTGCCAGGGCGCTAAAAGTAGCGCCCCAAAAACATTCGCGCCCACGCACGGGAAATTGAGTTATTGCGCCCCAAAGGGAAGCGCGGCGCTACTGGAGGCGCCCTGCATCCCTCTTGGGGCGCTGCGAGTGAATATCGTGGCGCTACGTGCCGCAGCGCCACACGCTGCGGCACATCGAGCTGCGGTATTGCAGGCCTTCCTCCCCTTCTTAAAGGGGAGGGGCCTTGTGCAGCGCGATCTGGGGCCCAGCTGGGCCGCCGAGGATCGGGAGTGCAGGCAAAAGAGCCTGGCACCGAGGAGAAGTGCCGGGCTCTTGGAGCACAGCCGGCACTCTGCGGGGGGGGGGGGGTTCAGGAGGCCGGGGACGGGAGCGCAGGCAGGTGCTGGCAGGCGGCCAACAACAAAAATGGCCGCCCCGCACCTCGCCTTTAATTTGCACCTCCCCGGCCACAGGTAGGCCCCCCTGAACCGGTCGTAAATAGCGTCCGGCGGTAAATCAGGGGGCGCTGCCAAATATCGCGGCCGGGGCGTCAGCGAGGCGCTGCGTACACCGATGAAGTCATCGGCAGCGGCGCAGCGTTAACAGTTAGCACCACCACTAATGTCCCGTGGAATTTAGCGGGAGGCGTGGGCAGTGCCGTGCCCGGGCGCCAGTTGGCTTGCGGCCCACTTAGCGCCCTCTTAAGGCGCTAACGGGTGGCGCAACCTACTGAATTTCTCCCCCAGTATACTATAAATGGCACGATTCTAAAACATGTATATGAGCAGAGAGTCCTTGGTGGCCATATACACAAATCCTCAAAGGTGCCACAGCAAGTTGATAAGGTGGTTAAAAAAGCATATGGGTTACTTGGGTTCATAGAGAGGAATAGAATATTTAAGGAAAGAGATCATGCTAGAACTTTAAAGTCACCGGTTAGGCCTCAGCTGGAGTATTGTGGACAATTCTGGGCACCACACTTCAGGAAAGATGTAAAGGCCTTAGAAAGGGTACAGAGGAGGTTTACCAGGGATGAGGGACTCCAGTTATGAGGAGAGGTTGGAAGTTAGGACTGTTCTCCTTGGACGAGAGAAGGTTAAGAAGTGACCTAATAGAAGTTTTCAGGATGATGAGAGGTTTTGATAGAGTAGATAGAGAAAAACTATTCCCTCTGGCGAGTGGATCAATAACCAGAGGTCATAGATTTAAAATCATTGGCAAAAGATCTAGAGGGGAGATGAGAATTTTGTTCACTCAGAGTTGTTGGGATCTGGAACACCCTACCTGAAAAGGTAGTGGACATGGATTCCATAAATAAATTTAAAACTGAGTTGGGCGGGTACTTGAGGATGAGGAACTTTCAGGATTACGGACAAAAAGTGGGGATGTGTGGCTAAGCATAACTAGGGTTGCAAAATTCTGGGAATTTTTAAAAGAGGAAACTTTCCATGGGAATTTTCGGGAATTTAGGGAATATATGGGAATTTATGGGAATTTTGAGTTTTTTTGCACACTCATGGTTTTTGTCTCTGACCCTTATATTATCTTTGTAGTCAAAATAGACATACCGTTCCATACAAATAAAAACAGGCTTTCAAAACTTTATTTAGGTTATAATTTTGAACTTCATTGTACCCCCACAAAAAAGACCCATCTAAAATAAAATAAAAAGAGCGTCAGCTTATTTAGCCTGTAATTTGTCCTTATTTTGTCCCTTTGAGTCTTCTACTCATGAGTCTTCTGAGTCTTCTACTCCTCATTGCTCCTCCTGATTCTCTGACTCTTGCTCTGACGTGTCCATTTCCTCCTCTGTGTCAGTGTCCAGCTGTGTGGTGGACACTTCTGTATCTGGCTCAATAAGTTGTAGGTTTGCCCGGATAGCCACCAGTTTCTCCACTCTCTTGTTAGTCAGCCTGTTGCGCACCTTTGTATGCGTATTCCCAAAAAGTGACCAGTTTCATTCAGAGGCCGCTGATGAAGGTGGGATTTGGAGTATCACCGATGCAATAGGTGACAGGGCCTCAGATGCACAAAGTCCCTTCCACCAGGTATGTGCACTGATATGCTTGCATGATTCCCATATCCCATCCCCATTCCAAAGACCTTGCTTGGTAGAGAACTTTGCCAGACTTCCCAGAACTTTGCCCACATACAGATTGAGATGGTGTGAGAGGGTAGAAATCACACTGTAAGCGCTGTTGATCTGTTCTCCAGAAAGTATTGGTCTCCCAACATGCTTTGGGTCCAGCATGTATGCTGCAGCATGAATTGGCTTGACACAAAATTCTTGACGCGTCTGTATGAATTGAACAATTGCCTTCTCCTCTGCTTTGAGCAGCAGGGATGTGGGTAGGGCAATGCTGATTTGTTCTTTTAAATCAGTAAAAAGCCTGAGAACATCTGACAAGACAGCATCATCTCCTTCAATCTGAGCAATTGCAGATGCTACTGGTGAGAGTAGTTTAAGGCTGCTAACCACTCTCTCCCAAAACACGTCATCCAGCAGTATTTTCTTGATGGTGGTTTCCATATCCCCAGACTGGGATATTGCCATTTCTTGCAGCGACTCCTTACCCTCCAGAAGGCTGTTGTACATTATGACAACACCACCCCATCTAGTGTTGTTGGGCAGCTTCAGTGTGGTGTTCTTGTTCTTTGTCATTTGCTTGGAGTTGTAGGTTGCTGCAACTACCTGTTTACCCCTGACATACTTAACAACTTGCTTGGCTCTCTTGTACAGTGCTTCCATGGTTCTCAAACCCATGATGTCCTTGAGGAGCAGGTTAAGCCCATGAGCTGCGCACCCAATAGACGTAATATGAGGGTAGGCCTCCTCCACTTGAGCCCAAGCAGCCTTCATATTCGCAGCATTGTCAATAACTACTGCAAAGACCTTTTGTGATCCAAGATCGTTGATGACCGCTTTCAGCTCATCAGCAATGTATGTGCCTGTGTGTCTGTTGTCCTTCGTGTCTGTGCTCTTGAAGAACACTGGGAGAGGAGTGGAGACGATGTAGTTTATGATGCCCTCCCCTCGTACATTTGACCACCCATCTGAGATAACTGCACCACAGTCTGCCATCGCTATCGTTTCTTTGAGCTTTCCTTGGACTCTGTTGTACTCAGCCTCCAGCAAATAAGTAGACAAAGCATGTCTGGTGGGAGGACAGTACGCAGGGCGAATAACATTGAAAGATCTCTTCCAGTACACATTGGCTGTGAGCATGAGGGGTGAGCCTGTTGCATATACAGCTCGAGCAAGGCACTCATCTGCATTCTTCTGGCTATGGTTATCCATTGTATCAAAGAACCTTCCAAGTGGGCCAGGAGTTGCTGATGATAAGGAGCCTGATGCTGAATGAGAACCATCATCTTCTTGAATGGAAGCAGAGGAACTCTGGGCTGACTGCTGTGAGCTTTGAGTGAAGCTGTTGCATTTGGATAAATGCTGCTGCATCTTTGTGGCATTCTTTACATATGGCTTTCTACAGTGTTTGCACATGTACACAGTCTTTCCATCTTTAATGCCTGGGGTAAAATGCTTCCACACATCCGACGGTAAACGTGGCATTGCTCTATGCAGAGAAGTAAAGGGCATTCATCTCTGTGTCGAACTGCGGTCGATCAGCACGATTGCAACAGGGTGAGTACATTTTTGCTGATGCTCCATGTGATGGAAGCATGACCTGTACACACACGACGCTACATCACCAATAGTGTATAATTTTGTATATTTTAAATTGAAGGACAACAGAGTTCAACAAGTAACTGGTTTATTTGGTATAAAGTCTGATTTACTTACTGCATCATCACAACATCAGCAGAAAACAAAATGACTTCCCTCAGGACCCCTAACCTGGATCTTAAAAAAACTATAGCAGTCTTACAGATGCCTGCAGGCCAATCACAATTCGATATGCAAATATTACAAATAGAGGGAGCTAATCGCTCATCCAACCAATCAGGACACATTTGTTCACAGTCACACACAAAACTTGTAATTATTAAAACAAGCCAAGTAAGAAGATAAACATATATTGATTAAGAAATTCCTTAATAATTAAGATTCCATCTCTGTTAGTAATTTTAAGAGAGGACCTGTGGAAAAAAAATACAAAAAAAACAATATTATGCTAGCATGTGCTTTTTTGGGCAAAATTCCCAAAATTCCCAAGCTAAACTTCCCATGGAAAATTTCTGGAAATTTACCGGAAACTTTCCACCCCTTTGCAACCCTAAGCATAACTGCTCTTTCAAAGAGCCAGCACAAGCACAACGGATTGAATGGCCTCTTTCTGTGCCTTGTTTTGACATTTGCAGGAGCAGGTCCTGAAAAATTCTCCCAAATCCATAAAGTTACTTAAAAAACCACACCCTTGGGAGAGCATCAGCATTCCCCAGATGTTACAGAAGCCACAGTGTAACCTCAAGCTAATTTACAGTAGCTGAAGTCTTCATAAATATTTACAGACAATGTACCATGTTTGCCCAAAATACAGAAACATCCTGCATGTATTTTGATAAGCAAGTTACAGGGGTCAGATCAAACACCACAATAGTCTCCATACCACAATTACACAACAGCATCAAATGTAATCCCTCCGCCAACATTGAAAAGCAGCCAACTTTGGTGGGGGAGAAAACACACTTGCATGCATACCATCACTGTGGTGTGTTGCTGGGCTACAAGTGCTTCTGGGATAGTAAGGGCACTGTTGTGATAGGCTCACATTCTAAAATTACAATATATCTTATTACGTTACGTCGTTAAGCTCTCAAGTACTTGTGGAATCAGATGCAGGCTGCTGTTATTTTGTGCTGCAAGGCCCCCAAGAAGCCCCATGCAGTGGTACACCCAATGATCCAGGATCACTGTCATTGCATAATATCCACGAGCTTTCAATCGCTCTCTGATCTACTTGCCTTGCCAGCAAAGTGACTGCACCCGCCACAACTGGTGATGCCACACTAGTTCCCGAAAGTGAGCGGCAACCGCCCTGCATGCCAGAGCCTCGGACACCAGAGCCGTAGGTCACAATATCCGGCTTCATTCTGCCATAACCACCAGGAAGCTCCTAAAGAAAAAGAAAAAAAACAAGCATTCAGCTGGCTGGAACCCAAGCGCTGAAATTACAAACATGGCTAATTTTAATTGTGTGACTAAGTTTGAGGCAAGAATATACACTAGCAACTGGCCAATGTCACACATAGCGAGTGCCATTAGGTACAGGCAGCCATTTGGTGTACCTTACATGGGTTGGTAATGCAGTGAAAAGATTTTGTTAGCTTAAGTTTAGAAACCAAGCTGAATAGCCAAGGGTGAGGGTGTGGAAAAATCATCAAAGCTGAAATAAGCAAAAGGAGGAGGTAAATTCGGAAGTAGTGATTAGTCGACACGAAGCTTGGGTTTCAAAAGCCTAGATCCCTCCTTTACAAATAGCTGGTAAAGTCATTTAAGTGCTAAGCTTGCATCAGTTGATTATAGAAATGTGGACACAAAATGAACAACGCAAAGCTCAATATGGCTCACACCATTCCCAACCAAGGAAAGAAAGAACCTGCATTTATATAGCGCCTTTCATATCCACAAGATGCCCAAAGAAGTTTAGTGCCAATGAATTACTTTTTGAAGTGCAGTCACTGTTACGTGGGAAATGCAACACAACAATTTACATTTATATAGCGCCTTTAAACACTGTGAAACGTCCCAAGGCACTTCACAGTACTGTTATCAAAAACAAAATTTGGCACCAAGCCATATAAGGAGATGTTAGGACAGATGGCCAAGAGCTTGGACAATCTGCCCTAAGAGGTAGGTTTTATGGAGCGTCTTAAAGAGAAGTAGAGAAGCGGAGAGTTTAAGGAGGAAATTCCAGAGCTTAGGGCCTAGGCAGCTGAAGGCACAGCTGCCAATGGTGGAGCGATTAAAATTGGGGATGCTCAAGAGGCCAAAATTGGCGTAGCACAGAGATCTCGGGAGATTCTAGGGCTGTAGAAGATTACAGAGATAGGGAGGGGCGAGGCCATGGATTTGAAAACAAGGACGAGAATTTTAAATTCGAGGTGTTGCTTACCTGTTGGTCAGCAAGTACAGGGGAGATGGGTGAGCAGGACTTGGTGCAAGTTAGGACACGGGCAGCAGAGTTTTGGATGACTAAGTTTATGGAGGGTAGAACTAGGGAGGCTGGCCAGGAGTGCGTTAGAATAGTCAAGTTTACAGGTAACAAATGCAGCAGCCAATATGCATACAGCAAGGTCTCACAAACAACAATGATATAAGTGACCAGATAACTAGTTTTGGTGGCGTTGGTTGAGGAATAAATGTTGGCCAGGACACTGGGAGAGCTCCCGTGCTCTTCTTCGAATAGTGCCACGGGATCTTTCACATCCACCTGAAACGGTGGGCAGGGCTTTGGTTTAACCTCATCCAAAAGATAGCACCTCTGTACTGCACTGTCAGCCTAAATTGTGTGTTTAAGTCCAGGAGTAGGACTTTAACCCAAGACCTTCTGATTCAGAGGCGAGACTGCTACCATTGAATTGAACGCATCTTTAATCAGCCTAATCTTCCCTCTTATAATTTCTATAGTCTGCTATTACATCAACTTTTCAATTTATATCACTTAGCCCTTCAAATACAACACTAGTAGTTCAATACATTCTGAAATTTAACTGCTGAAGGAATGTTGGTATCCAACACCAATTATAGCGAAGTTAAATTAAGCAAATGTACAAGATGATGCAATATTTTTGAACAAATTAAAAATCTCTACTCTTGGCTATATTTTAGCACCATAAAACTCTCGGTATTAAAACCATTATTCAAGATCTTAAGAAAAAGGAACTCTCGAACAAGGCCTACAAGTGTTACAACCAGCTTACATCAAAACGATGCACGTTGTCAAGAATACCTGTGGGGGAAAAAAGTCTCCTGCACTCTAATACAGGTCAACATCAGAAAATAAAACCGTGGCCCTGAATTACTTAGGATCACAACGAGTTCCAGCCCAAGTGCACAGTTTATTATGAGCGTACGTGTCACCGTACCATTTGTGTTCGGACAGATCCGCTGCTTGAATTAAGGGGATGATACCCAGCCATCGTGTTTTTTTTTAAACCATGTACGCGAACTCAGGACTCACATCATTGCGTTAAAGCCTCAAAAGGTGTAACAACATTGCTGAATACCGATGTCATTGCCAGAAAACAAAAAGCAACTCATTAAGTTGTACTTGTGCAACAAGAGTGCTCACACATGGGAGGGCTGCAGGCCGCAACTGAAGGTGAAAACAAGCACGCAGAATGATGGGATCAGTTAATGGAAAAAAATTATGTGGGAGTCGTGGTGGTACCCAGGGAATGAATGTTAATATTTAAACCTCCACCCAGTTCTATGTTTAATTACAAGAAATTGTATCTAGTTCAACACACATTTACTTTTTGGCAGGGTTAGGTCAGGTAATGCGTGCATTCCAGGTCACAGCATTTCATTGTTTCCTAATCCTGTAAGAGACGTGATCCTCAGCCATAAAACTATTACCAGACGTGCAGATAAAATTTCAGAAGTACAGGATCCAATAAGGTCAGTCACATCCTGTACAGCTTAAAAACAAGTTAAAAAAAAAACTATAACTGAGATTAGTTACTTTGGAGGGTACAACAGAAGCACCCAAGGTGCATTACTGCAGTATTCATGGGAAGAGGAAAACTCATGACAAAGTGCACATCAGCATTCCAATGCACTACCACAGAATGGTGAATAAATATACAGCTAGTCTCTGGCTTTCTCAGGGGGCCATCAATTCAGAGCCAAAATTCATCTGGAGAAACTATCTCGAGACATATAGACCACAGTTTCGCCAACTGTGGCGAGTCCGATGCGGCCGGAGTAGGTAGCGGCTTCAAACCCCACTCCCGTCTTCATCCCGCCTTCTCCAAGCGATTTTGCCCTGATTGGGCTTGTTAAGCCCGGCCTGCGAGGCTCCCGGCCAATTAAAAGGAAGTGGGTCTGGTTTCCTTAAAGGGACCATGTCCATATTCATTTTGACAGTTGTGCTGTCAGTGTTCTGTAGCATTGAGGTGCTGCAAACACTGACAATGACTGCACAAAGGTGCACGGCTGCACCCACGCTCTCCCATGACTCCTTCCATATGCTTATGGAGGGAGTCACAGCACGCAGGGAGGTTCTCTCCCCTTCCAATGGGCGGAAGAGACCTCGCCAGGACACCAACGCAGCCTGGTCACACATTACACAAGAGGGCACAAGCAGGGATGTTGTCAGGAGGCCCTGGCTGCAGTGCCGCACACCTTGCAATGATCTCAGTAGATCACAAAATGATACTGCAAAGCCACACTCAACCTCATCCTGCTGTGCCACTCATCACATCCCATCACTCTGCCTTCCCTACCCTACTCCTGCACATCCTTACTCACACCAACATACCTTGCACCTCCACCCATCCCTCTCTCTCTATCTACATTATCACTTCCCCATCTCACTAGCCACCCCTCACACTCACCCTCATCCTACTGCAAGCATAATAACTAACAACACACAAGGGTAGGCACTTGGGTGTTTTAGCCAATGTTCATGTGAAGTTTCTGGTAATGTGCTGTCAAACATTGAAATCTTTATTTTCAACACTTTGCATTCTTGGGCAGATTGGTGTGCACCTTTGGAAGTGGCTTAGTGAGTTGCAGTGAATGGTGAGACACAACAGTACCCCCCACAATGGTGATGAGTGTGAAAGGAATGGCTTGGGCATTGTAGGGATGCTTTATGGTGCTGGTGTGGGGTGGTGCCAACCTGGCGCATCATGTGGCAGCCAGGATGTACAGCATCAAGTGAAGAAAATCTGGCCATGGTGAGGCCATCCCTGGCGTCCCGGGCAGCAATGTGATCGGGTGCTGATACCCTGTGTCCTGTGTAGCATCAGGTGATTGCGGAGAAGGTTAGTGTTGTTGTTGGTGCTGCTGGGATTCTGAGGACCAAGGTGAGATTTTTTCAAGGGCACCAATGCTGCTGGAATAGATGGCAGCTGAAGTTGAGATGACAGAAGTGATGTCAATGGTGAGAGAGCTTGCTCCAAGGAGGTGACAGTGGATAGAGTGTTTACTCCAAACACTTCCAAACTGCATACAGCTCAAAAGTGTCTTCCAAATCCTGAATGCTCAAGCTTCTGACATTGGAAAGTGAACAGCTGTGAAATGATAGCTTTTATACCACTTTTGCAGCTGTCACCTATTCACAGCAATGGAGTCATAGAGAATCCGACACACTTACGTGATCCCCGAGCGATGGGAACCTCGTGAAAAAGTTGGAAAAATGGCTAGAAGGTGGTAAAATGCTGTTCAACTACCTTTAAAGACCCCCTTAACTATTTCAATTGGCTGACCCGCCGCTTAGTGCCGGGTCTGTAAAGCGCAGGCAGAGCCCATACTTGGGAAACTGACACGGAGGTGGGTTCAGAGTGGATCCAGACCCGCTGTCAATCTTTTAGATTTTGACAGCAGACCTGTCTCCGAACCTGCCCTCTGAGCGCCGGCAAAATTCCGGCCATAGTTCTTTAGTGCCCACCTTCTTCCCAAAGAGTGAAACCCAACAGTGTGAAATCTAGATATTGTTCTGTCATGGACTGATCACACACTGGCCACCTGTTGCACAGAATTCTGAACAGTACAATCTAACAAAATTAGATATTTTATTTGGACATGATCTTTAGGTTTATGCTAGAAACAAAGACCTGCTGCAGATCAACAACCTGGATCAATCCAAACGTTCATCCCCAATACCAAAGCTTCACACATCACTTGTCTTACCCGTGGAACACTTGCCAGCATAGTCACCAGGAACTTTATCTCTTATATGCAGAAGTCCAAATACTGAAGGCAGGCTGTTGGAGCTTGTGTTAGACTATAGGCAGATTCTACACTTTCTCTTCAGCTCTGCACTGAGCATTCACTAGGGTCAATGTTACAAGGAACCAGTTTCAAAGTTGGCACTAGCTGCACCCCACTATGTCACCCAGTATACCAAGAGGGGAAAAATATTAAACAGCACTGTCTTACATGCAGTGATCCTGCAACTTACCCAAGTGGTCATTCCTCTGGAGGAGAATCGAGCCATGTTGTCTTCAAAGTCAATTCCACCCACACCAATTACATCCATCTGGTCAGCAGGGTTATTGAGGGTGCTGGAAAAGGCCAAGGCAACACAATCATATCTTAAAACAACTAACGCTGTAATAAGTTACAATTAAAAGGTGATCTACAATGAATTGGGAACATTTGCTACGGTAGAAGTCAATTCCTTGAACTGTATAATTTAATGGAAAAACAGCTGGTTTAGAACAGTTTAACCTTGCAGTTTGGTATGTGACAGCTATTCCATGGTCAATTCCTACGTATCTTTGCACTGTGACTTAAGTCCCAGTAAAACCCTGTGTAAATGGTTTCCACTGTACTGGCAAACAACTGCACATGGTTAATTGTGGCTAAGCAACACTGGAGCCTACACTTGTAGAGATATCCCTTAAGCTTCAGTAGTGGCCCTCCTCCAAGAAGGCAGCAGCTGTCAACTGCATTAACAGTCATTTAGAAATCAGGCTTTATATACTAAATAACTTCATGGCAGCGTGGTTGTAGTCACTTGGAAAATTTTACAATGGAGCTCCCCAGAGCCATGAGCATCGAGAAAATCCTAGGTGTGAGATATCCAGCTGTAACTCAGTCATGCTAGGCACCATCTTGTGCCAAAAGTAAACATGATTAAAAGCAAGTTGGCATGCATTCATATCTATCCAAGTCCTGGATGATCCAGTACTTTCTTCAGCTCAACATCTACAAAACTGTTCAACATGCAGAAGCTCAATGCCTCAGGCACTGATTCCGTCTCCCTCTCCAGCCGCTCACTCAGCTAAACCTGAAGATGTGCAACCACTGTGTCCATTGAAAGGCTACATCTAGTGTTACCAAGACATCGAAGTTCCACCTTCAAAACATTGTTCGGCTACATCCCTACCTCAGCCACACCACTGCTGAAACATTCATTCACACCTCCTTCACTTCAAGGATGGGCATCTGTCATACTCTCCCTGCCAGCTTCCTGACCTCCACGCTACATTAACTCCAACTCCCTGTTCCCATAACCTAATCATACAAAGTCACAAACAGCCATCACCCTTACTATTCTTCATGGCTGCCTGCCCCGCACAACACCAATTTTAAAACTCTCGTCCTCAAATCCCTCCTACTTCTGAAATCTTCTTGAAATCTAAATCTTTTCACACATGTTCCTCCAATTCTAATTTGCTGTAAGTTTCTAGCTCCTATCCCACTTTCAGTGGAAGAGCCACCATCTCCTACACTCAACCTATTCTTATGACTCTTCTCCCCTGCCTTTAAAAGCCTCAAAATGTACCCAACTGAATCATTGGTCCCACCCAACTCTACTTCCTGCTCAGTGTCCAGAACTCCTTCTGTAAAAAGGTAGCATTTAGTAACCTGAAATGCACTATAAAAAGAAAAAGAACTTTCATTTATATAGCACCTTTCACATCCTCAGGACATCCCAAAGCCTTTTGCAGCCAATGAAGTACTTTTTGAAGTGCTGTCATGGTCGTAATGTCTGCAAACATGCTGGCCAATTTGCGCACAGCAAGATGCCACAAATGTCATGACCAGTTAATCTGTTTTTAGTGGTATTGGTAGAGAATACATGTTGGCCAAGACAGCAAGAGAATGTCCCTATTGCCATGGAATCTCTAACCCCCACGTGAGGAGGCAGATGGAGCCTCATTTTAAAGTCACAGCACCTCCAACAGTGCAGCACTCCCTCAAAGTGGTGTCAGCCTGGATTATGTGCTCAAGGCTCTGGAGTGGGGTTGAACCCACAACCTTCTGACTCACGAAATGAGTGCTAGCACTCAGCCAAGGCTATACAAATGTAGTTATTGAAGCTATATCATCACAGAGATTGGAGGGAAAGGCCTACTCATGGTTTGCTGCAAGTTTACTGTCCTATTCTCCTTAATGCAGTTGGTCTGAGTCACGGCTATTCTTGAGTTAACACAAGAGGCTTTGAGTTGCATCTCCCGAAAGCTACAAGTAGTGCTTTTAGCCAGTCAGAAGGAAGTCAGCGGAGGGGTTTCAGGAGAGAGTTCCAGAAAGTGAGACTAAAGTGACTGAAACCATGGCCTCCAATGGTGGGGGTGATTGGGATTAGAAACATGAAGCTGAAGATTATGATCTTGCAAGAAATTTCTGTTGAATACAGAAAATCTGCCATCTCAGTTTTTAAAATGGCGAATTTCAGCAAACATGAACACAACATTGTAGGTCACTTTCCAGTTCTGAAACAGTTTCCATATCACAAATGAATGTTATTTTAAAAATTAATTCACAAAGTGATCCACAAACTGCATTTGGAGGTTAATAATTAAACGGAAGACTCCAGCAAGTCTAATGGCATCCACACCCAGCAAATGCAAGAAAATTTTTGCTGACTTTAAAAGGACTGTCTTTTTAATAAAATATTGAGTACAGAAGCATAATCCCTGCCTCAAGACCTACTGCTAAATGCAGAAGATTGCACAGGCTAATCAAAGTAGTTTCAGCCATCTGCTTCCAGTCATTGCTCTGCTGCCTTATATTCTATGAATGCTGTGGGGTCATATCTGATGATCTGCTTAGCATCCTCATTTGTGTTTCTGGCCCTGTAACCTTCCACCTCCTGGCTTCAATACCCCTAAAATCAGACATTAAGGAGCTACCATTTTCATAAAATATTCAGCAATTTTTTTCTACTCACAGAACACAATGTTGCAACAATGATGTACAGCATCATTACCAGGAGGGTGGGATGGAGGAGAGTTCAAAGACATTTTTGTGTGAATTGTGCCATTTAATAAGGTAATTATAATTAATATGACTGAGTCATCCACTGCCTGAAGCAGTGAGTATGGACCAGAGTCAGTATACAGTACTTGTATTAATTGTGTCACATTTCAGGCTAGATTTTTTCCACTCAGTCAACAGGTGTGGAATGTAGCCAATATTCACTTCTTTTTCTCAACTCTAACCTTCCTTGTTGTCTCTATCCATGGCATCTACAGATAATATTAACAAAAGGTTCATTTTTCTTGGTTGCAAACAGAAACAACCAATATCTTTTCTTGAAATATTACCTGCTGTAACTAGCCGAGAATGCAGTGGCAGAAGCTTCCCGGTTTGACTGCAGTAGCTCTCATCTAGACACCAAATTTTATCCAGCCCACTCAAGCACTTTGCATATCGGTGCCCCAATCTGGCCTCAATCTTTGCAGTACTGTATACTCAGGTGTCCATTACTTTTTTTTAAAAATAGACACCCATGCTTAAACAGGAACACCAAGGTCAAGAATACCAAACTCACCCATAAAGAGGGCCATCGTTACCAATTGCAGAGACCATGATCACTTTGTTAGCCGTCAGTTCCCAAACCTACAAAATGAAGAAGGACCATAAAATAAACTGTTTCAACAGCACATTTGTCTCTGCATCCTCTAAAGGTGCCTTATGTCAGTCATCTCACCACATTGCCATTTATACCAGGTTAACATACAAAAAAGCATTAAATGATAAAACAGGTTAACTAGAAATTTAAGTTTTATATAGTAACAGAAAAGTTATTGGGCAAGAGGAGAGAATCGAGGGAAAGGAGAGAATGGAAAGGAAAGGGTTACCTTTTTAAAAAAAAACTTATTTAAGTTGTATAACATTAAACTTATTGCTGATGTTCAGGTATCTTTATTATTGTAATGCAATGTTTAATTTCAGTACTAGGGTGTGATCTAAAAGCATGGTTGTGCCAAGACGCCTACAGGCCTCTTGAATCTGCCAGTGCTCTAAGGATTAATTGTTTTTAGCATCAGAATATAGAACAGGATAAACCAGGATGGAAAGAGACACTGCCCATTATTCCAACAATGTCATTAGGTAAGGACACTGTGGCATTGTTTTTAAATGCACAATCTGACCAGACTACTGATGCAAATGTCTTTGGAGTAAAAACAAAGATTTGGACTCTGTGGCCAGATACAAAGAACTATTAACCATTTGAGAACTGAAGTGTTTAAAATACAATTAAACCACATGAGTTTTGTCTGATTTGCCAAATTTATTCAGCTGTGAGACTGGACTATTTGCCTGCACTGAACGGCAGTACTCCCATCTGTGAAACCAATTTGTCATGGCACTAATTTAATTTTTCGCCAAGAGAAATAAAATTGCGCAAAATGCCCACATCAAAGTGTACTCTACACTTGTGTCTCCTTACCAGCGATGACACTGCACATTCACGCTAAAGGTTAATTCATCGCGGAGCTAAGAATTTAATCATTAGCTTTACATAAGAATTAGGAGCAGGACATAGGGCCCCTCGAGTCTGCTCCGCCATTCGCTAAGATCACGCCTGATCTTCGATCTCAACTCCACTTTCACACCTAGAGTCCAAATATCTCTCTCTCTCGGCCTTGAATATACTCAACAATGCAGCATCCACAGCCCTTTGGGGCAGAGAATTCCAAAGATTCACAACCCTCCGAGTGAAGAAATTCCTCTTCATCTCAGTCTTAAATGGCCGACCCGCTATCCCGAGACTATGCCCCCTAGCTTTAGACTCTCCAGCCAGGGGAAACAACCTCTCAGCATATAACCTGTCAATACCCCTCAGAATCTTATATGTTTCAATGAGATCACCTCTCATTCTTCTAAACTCCAGAGAGTATAGGCCCAATCTACTCAGTCTTTCCTCATAGGACAACCCTCTCATCCCAGGAATCAATCTAGTGAACCTTCGTTGCACTGCCTCTAAGGCAAGTATATCCTTCCTCCGATAAGGAGACAAAAACTGTGCACAGTACTCCAGGTCTGGTCTCACCAAAGCCCTGTGCAATTGTAGTAAGACTTCCTTACTCTTGTACTCCAGCCCTCTTGCAATAAAGGCCAACATGCCATTTGCCTTCCTAATTGCTTGCTGTACCTGCATGCTAACTGTGTTTCCTGTACGAGGACACCTAAATCTCTCTCAACACCAACATTTAATAGTTTCTCACCATTTAAAAAATATTCTGGTTTTCTATTCTTCCTACCAAAGTGAATAATTTAACATGTCCCCACATTATAATCCATCTGCCACCTTATTGCCCACTCACTTAACCTGTCTATATCCCTTTGCAGGCTCATTGTGTCATCCTCACAGCCTACTTTCCCACCTAGCTTTGTATCGTCACCAAACTTGGATACATTACACTCGGTCCCTTCACCTCTGTCATTAATATAGATTGTGAATAGCTGAGGCCCAAGCACTGATCATTGCACCACCCCACTAGTTACAGCCTGCCAACCTGAAAATGACCCGTTTCTCCCTTCTCTGTTTTCTGTCCGTTAACCAATCCTCTATCCCTGCTAATATATTACCCCCAACCCCATGAGTCCTTATCTTGCGTAACAACCTTTTATGTGGCACTTTATCTAATGCCTTTTGGAAATCCAAATATACTAGATCCACTCGTTCTCCTTTATCTACCCTGGAAGTTACAAAAAACACCAATAAATTTGTTAAACACAATTTCCCTTTCGTAAAACCATGCTGACGCTGCCTAATCATATTATAATTTTCTAAGTTCCCTACTACCGCTTCCTTAATAATGGATTCCAGCATTTTCCCAATGACTGATGTCAGGCTAGCTGGCCTGTAGTTTCCTGTTTTCTCTCTCCCTCCTTTCTTGAATAGCAGGGTTACATTTGTTATCTTCCAATCCGTTGGGACCGATCTAGAATCTAGGGAATTTTGGAAGATCACAAACACTGCATCCACTATCTCTGCAGCCACCGCTTTTAGAACCCTAGGATGCAGACCATCAGGTCCAGGGGATTTGTCAGCTTTTAGTCCCATTGGTTTCTCAAGTACTTTTTCCTCTACTAATATTAATTACTTTTAAGTTCCTCAATCTCATTAGCACCTTGGTTCCCCACTATTTTTGTAATGCTTTTTGTGTCTTCAACTGTGAGGACAGATACAAAATATTTGTTTAAAGTCTCTGCCATTTCCTCATTCCCCATTATAAATTCTCCTGTCTCAGCCTCTAAGGGATCAATGCTTACCTTTGCTACTCTCGTCCTTTTTACATCCTTGTAGAAGCTCTTACAATCTGTTTTTATATTTCTTGCTAGTTTACTTTCATATTCTATTTTTTCCCGTATCAATTTTTTGGTCATTCTTTGCTGGTTTCTAAAGCTCTCCCAATCCTCAGGCTGACTTCTATTCTTCGCAACATTATAAGCCTCTTCTTTTAATCTAATATACTATCCTTAACTTCTTCAGTTAGCCGCGGATAGATCACTTTTCCTGTGGAGCTTTTATTTCTCAATAGAATGTATATTCGTTGAGAATTTTGGAACATTTCTTTAAATGTTTGCCACTACTTTTCTACTGTCATACCTTTTAATCTAATTTCCCAATCTAACTTAGCCAACTCACCCCTCATATCTATGTAATTGGCTTTATTTAAGTTTAAGATTCAAGTTTCGGACTAAAGTAGATCACTCTCAAACTCAAAGTGAAATTGAGGCCTAGAAATTCACTGGTGCCCCGTTTGGGGAGCCAGTCTCGCCTGGGTGCCGGAAGTTCCGCCCCGGAAGGAGCCGCGAGCGCCAGCCCGATATTCAGTTTCAGCGCACCAAACGGAAGCGGGGCGCTGCTCGAGGCGCCCTGCATCCCTCTTGGGGCGCTGCAACTGAAAATCGCAGCGCTACGTGCCGCAGCGCCACATGCTGCAGCACGGCGCGCTGCGGTACTGCAGACCTTCCGCCCCTTCTTAAAGGGGAGGGGCCTGCTGCAGCACGATCCGAGATCGCGAGTGCCGGCAAAAGAGCCCGGCACCAAGGAGGGGACACAGCCGGCACAACGCAGGGGGGGGGGGGGGGGGGGGTTAGGAGGCCAGGGACGGCAGCGTGGAGAGGTGCTGGCAGGCGGCCAGCAACAAAAATGGCCGCCCCGCACCTTTCCTTTAATTAGTGCCTCTACTGCCGCAGGTAGGCCCCCCCTGAACCGGTCGCAAAGGCGCTACAGCAGGGGGCGCGACTAAATATCGCGATCGGGGCGCTGCGCACACCGATGACGTCATCGGTGGCGGCACAGTGCTACAGACTAACGCCGCCATTAGCGCCCCGCTAAATTTCACGGGAGGCATGGCCAGTGGCACTAAAACCACTAAGTGCCCTCTTTGGGCGCTAACTGGTGACGCAGCCCACCGAATTTCTGGGGCTGAAAGCTGTCAGTCCCCACACACTCTAAAAGAAGATACTCAAAAGGAAATGTCTTTAAATACAGATTTCCCCTCATTTCCAAGCCTCAGTTTATACAAATCTCACATTTATACAAATACACATCTCATCACCAAGGAGACACAGAATTTAAGATACACAGACACTGTTACGTAGGTTTACATAGGATATACGGCACAGAAACAGGCCATTTGGCGTTTATGCTCCACACGAGCCTCCTCCCGTCTTTCCTCATCTAAATCTATCAGCATAACCCTCTATTCCCTTTTCCCTCATATGCTTGTCTAGCCTCCCTTTAAACGCATCTATACTATTCACATCAACCACTCCCTGTGATAGTGAGTTCCACATTCTCACCACTCTTTGGGTAAAGAAGTTTTTTCTGAATTCCCTATTGGATTTCTTGGTGACTATCGTATATTGATGTCCTCCAGTTATGCTCTTCCCCACAAGTGGAAACATTCTCTCTGTATCCACTTCCCCCCAAGTGGAAACAGTCGCCCAGAAATTCGGGTCGGAGGCTTCCTGCGGGTGCAAGCCTCCGACCTGCACTTACCTAGCGCGCCGGCCGTTGAGCTGTGGGCCCGCGTGGGATTCCGATCCTGGGCCTCCTCCAACTGCCAGCGCGCAGTGCTTGCGTATCCCAGGGACGCAGTTAGTTCGATGCGTCCCCTGGGATCACGTGGGCCATGGAGAGCCAATAGTAGCAAGGAAATGCCCATTCATAAAATTGACAGGAAGAGCTGTAAAAACTATAACTACTATAAGCCCCAAAACATCACTTAAAAAAAAAAAAATTATTTGAAGTTTTAATCACATTTTTAAAAATAACTATAAATTACATAAAATAACTATTTTAAACAATAATTTAAATTTTTGAAAAAATTAATTACATTTTCTAACGGGGCTAAAAATAAACTTACCTTTCTTTAACGTATTTAAAAATAATAAACCTGTGGAAAAAATGTTTTAATTTTAATTAATTCACCACTTACCTTGTTAAAAGCCGGCCATGCGCCTGCTTTTTAAAAGTGTAACTGCTGGAGACTTACCCTCCCGGAGAACCCTGCAAAAAAACATAAGTTCCATGCACACACGTTGCCTCTCCGGCGCACGCGTTCCACCTCGGAACCCCTTCCTTTAAGGGAACGGAAGTTCCGGTTTCCCATGCATGCACGAAACCGGCACTTCCATTGGGCCTACGGGTGAGTACCCCGTGCATACTCACCCGTGGAGACCCGAATTTCTGGGCCATGATCTCTGTATCCACTCTATCAAAATTTTTCATAATTTTAAACACCTCTATTAAGTCACCCCTCAGCCTTCTTTTTTTCCCCAAAGAGAAAAGAGACCCAGCCTGTTCATCCTTTCCTGATATGTATACCCTCGCATTTCTGGCATCATCCTTGTAAATCTTCTCTGCACCCTCTCCAGTGCCTCTATATCCTTTTTATATGGCGACCAGAATTGTGCGCAGTACTCCAAGTGTGGTCTAACCAAGGTTCGATACAGGTTTAGCATAACTACCCTACTTTTCAATTTTATCCCTCTAGAAATAAACCCTAGTGCTTGGTTTGCTTTTTTTATGGCCTTGCTAACTTTCGTCGCAACTTTTAATGATATGTATTTGTTCCTCTACCCCACCTAGACTCGCACCTTCCAAGTGATAAGTGACCTCCCTATTCTTCCTACCAAAATGTACTACCTCACATTTATCTGTGTTGAACTTCATTTGGCAATTATATGCCCATTCTGCAAGTTCATTAATGTCATCCTGTAACTTGTGTAAGAAATCACACAACACCAGGTTATAGTCCAACAGCTTTATTTGAAATCACAAGCTTTCGGAGCGCTGCTCCTTCTTCAGGTGAAGTGGAGAAATGCATAAAGACACAGCTTATATAGTCAGAGAATCATGTCAGATGTTTACAGGTAACCTTTCCAACTGCCATTTATCGCACCTCGGCAGAGAGATAATCACAGCAGTCAAAGGTGTGAATGGTGTCCAAACAGGTCAGTCAGGGAAACATTACATCAAAGAACAATGAGGTGGGGTCACAAGGGGTCAAATATTGCAGATGCTGGGGTCTGTATGAAAAACAAAAAAAGACAAAAAACATTTTTTTTGGCTGGAAATCACAGCAGGTCCAGCCGCATCTGTGTAGAGAGAACAAGCCAATGTCGACTCGAGTCTGGATGACCCTGCATCAGGTGGGGTTACATGTAGCGTGACATGAACCCAAGATCTCGGTTAAGGCCGTCCTCATGGGTGCGGAACTTGGCTATCAGTTTCTGCTCGACGATTTTGCGTTGTCGTGTGTCTCGAAGGCCACCTTGGAGAATGCTTACCCGAAGATCGGAGGCTGAATGTCCTTGACTGCTGAAGTGTTCCCCGACTGGGAGGGAACACTCCTGCCTGGTGATTGTTGCGCGGTGTCCGTTCATCCGTTGTCGCAGTGTCTGCATGGTCTCGCCGATGTACCATGCTCCGGGGCATCCTTTCCTGCAACGTATGAGGTAGACAACGTTGGCCGAGTCACATGAGTATGTACCATGTACCTGGTGGGTGGTGTCCTCACGTGTGATGATGGTATCTGTGTTGATGATCTGGCATGTCTTGCAGAGGTTGCTGTGGCAGGGTTGTGTGGTGTCGTGGTCGCTGTTCTCCTGGAAGCTGGGTAATTTGCTGCGAACGATGGTCTGTTTGAGGTTAGGCGGCTGTTTGAAAGTGAGTAGTGGAGGCGTGGGGATGGCCTTAGCGAGGTGTTCGTCGTCATCGATGACATGTTGAAGGCTGCGAGGAACATGGCGTAGTTTCTCCGCTCCGGGGAAGTACTGGACGACGAAGGGTACTCTGTTGGTTGTGTCCCGTGTTTGTCTTCTGAGGAGGTCTATGCGATTTTTCGCTGTGGCCCGTCGGAACTGTCGATCGACGAGTCGAGCGTCATATCCCGTTCTTACAAGGGCGTCTTTCAGTGTCTGTAGGTGTCCATCGCGTTCCTCCTCGTCTGAGCAGATCCTGTGTATTCGCAGGGCTTGTCCATAGGGGATGGCTTCTTTAACATGGTTAGGGTGGAAGCTGGAGAAGTGAAGCATCGTGAGGTTGTCCATGGGCTTGCGGTAGAGTGAAGTGCTGAGGTGCCCGTCTTTGATGGAGATTTGTGTGTCCAGGAATGAGACTGATTCTGAGGAGTAGTCCATGGTGAGTTTGATGGTGGGATGGAACTTGTTGATGTTATCGTGTATCGTGTTAACCGAGATCTTGGGTTCACGTCACGCTACATGTAACCCCACCTGATGCAGGGTCATCCAGACTCGAGTCGACATTGGCTTGTTCTCTCTACACAGATGCGGCTGGACCTGCTGTGATTTCCAGCCCAAAAAAATGTTTTTTGTCTGTTTTTTTGTTTTTCATACAGACCCCAGCATCTGCAATATTTGACCCCTTGTGACCCCACCTCATTGTTCTTTGATGTAATGTTTCCCTGACTGACCTGTTTGGACACCATTCACACCTTTGACTGCTGTGATTATCTCTCTGCCGAGGTGCGATAAATGGCAGTTGGAAAGGTTACCTGTAAACATCGGACATGATTCTCTGACTATATAAGCTGTGTCTTTATGCATTTCTCCACTTCACCTGAAGAAGGAGCAGCGCTCCGAAAGCTTGTGATTTCAAATAAAGCTGTTGGACTATAACCTGGTGTTGTGTGATTTCTTACATTTGTCCACCCCAGTCCAACTCCGGCATCTCCACACCATCCTGTAACTTGTTGCAGTCCTCCTCAGTATTGACTACTCCCCCCAATTTGGTGTCATCCACAAATTTATAAATTGTGTTTTTGAGTCCCAAGTCTAAATCGTTAACGTAAATTGTGAACAGCAGTGATCCCAGCACTGATGCTTGTGGAACACCACTACCTACCTTCTGCCACTGTGAATAGCTACCCTTTACTCCTACTCTCTGCTTTCTGTCCTGAAGCCAGCCAGCAATCCATTCTGCTACTTGTCCCCTGACTCTGCATTCCCTGACCTTGTTCATCAGTCTATTATGGGGTACCTTATCGAAGTCCTTTTGAAATTCCAAATAAATTACATTTACTGCATTACCATTGTCTACTCTCTCTGTTACATCATCAAAAAATTCAATAAGGTTGGTCAAGCAAGACTTTAGGGTTTGTAGGTACAAGTGAGAGCTGTGAACTTAACAGATACTAGGTAAATGACAGGACAGCTGTTGTTGTTTCATATGACGGGAAAAGCTTATAATGGGACGTTTAGTTTGATTATCCATTCGATGGCCTCCCGAGATGTCAAGTGGAAAAATGAGGTGCCTCCCGCAACAGATCTTAGTAGACAGGTTGAAGTGATGTGTTCCATGGTCTGGGACTCAGGGCCACAGTCGCTCTTCGGGTCGTCCCTCATCTTCCAACTGTGGAGCAGGTGGCTGCATCGTCCATGCCTTGTGCGGATTGAGTTGAGCGCTGTCCACTGTCTTCAAGGGAGGTCGAAGCCAGGGGCCTCTGCTGTTGGGTCAGTGATGAGGTGTTGGCTTCTTATGTTGCATGTGTCCCACGATTCCGTCTATCTGGAGAGTGGCTGGACACCAGCTGAATGAATATTGGCTGCTGTTTCCCAGAATGGCCGTCGTGATTTTAAGCACTTTCGTGGTGGGTTTTTCAAATCTCCGTGAATGGGAAGGTTGATGCTGCTCATAATTTTTTTCCAGCTCACGAAGCACAATGGCATCGCGGCAAATGGCAGGCAGGGCAATGTGGAACAGCACCGAGAGCCTCTCAGTTGGAGTAGACTTGAGAGTCCCTGACACCGTCCTCATGGCAGCGTTTAGCTGCACGTGCACAAGCTTTGTGTGGCGGCTATAGGTCCATAAGGCACTAGCAGTATTCTGCAGCAGAGTAGACTAGGGCCACTGTTGCGGTGCGTAGTGCTCTGGCTGTGCTCCCTCATAACGTTCCAGCGAGTTTCCAGACCAGGTTCACCCTGGTTTTTACTTTTTGACCGGTGTTGGTGAGATGAGGCTGATAGGTGAGAGTCCTGTCCAGGATGATGTCCGGGTATTTTGGGTGGGGTTCATAGGTAAGTCGCCTTTCGCCGAAGGAACTGTGGAGTTCTTTCCCGGTGGCATTGTTGCTCAGATGGGCCACCGACACAACTGCCTTCTCTGGATTGGGGCGGAGACTCCAGGTCTGGAAGTACCATTCTAGTAGGTCCAGGTCGCCTCTTAGCATCCTACTTGCTTCGTCCAGCATTGATGCCTGTGTCAGCAGTGCTATGTCAGTGACATATGCGAACTTCTGGGATTTGGTGTAGGGCACATCTGCCGTACAGATGTTGAAAAAGGATAGTGGGAGCACCGACTCCTCTGGCAGACCATTGTTGAGCATCCGTGTTCGGCTGGTCTTGTCAAGATAGACGCGGAACTTACAGTTGCTCGTTAGGGTGCTGATAAGCCAGAGTGTCTTGCGGCACTGAATGATTATTGAAAGCTTCAGTAGCAGACCATCGCGCCAGACAGTGTTGTATGCTGATGACAAGTCTTTGAATGCAGATCCAGTCTTCAGCTGCTTCTGGAACCCTGCCTCAATGTTGGTATGGTGTGGAGTGAGTTGGTAGTGAGTGCAAGGACCTGGTCAGAGCAGTTTCTTCCCTCTCTGAAGCCCGCCTGCTCATTTGGGAGGGCGACTTCTAAAACCAGTTTTCTCCACTTAAGGACGAGTCGTTCGACCACCTTGTAGACCGTAGACAGAAGGGTGATGGGGCGGTAGCTTTTGGGATTGTTGGCTGGTTTTCCTGGCTTTAGGATGACAATGACTTTGGAATGGCACCAAACTTCTGGGATTATCCCAGTGTCAAGGATGTTGGAGGCGAGTTTGGCAAGCCACATCCATCCATTTGGGTCCTGGTTCTTGAGAAATTCTGGGTAGATGCCATCAATCCCGGCTGACTTCCCGGGGAAGTCATGTTTGACAAATTTGCTCGAATTCTTTGAGGACGTAACATACAGGGTGGATAAAGGGGAACCAGTGGATGTAGTGTATTTGGACTTCCAAAAGGCATTTGACAAGGTGCCACACAAAAGATTACTGATCAAGATAAAAAATCACGGGATTGGGGGTAATATACTGGCATGGGTGGAAGATTGGCTATCTAACAGAAAACAAAGAGTTGGGATAAATGGTTCATTTTCGGGCTGGCAATCAGTAACCAGTGGTGTTCCGCAGGGGTCAGTGCTGGGACCCCAACTCTTTACAATCTATATTAACGATTTGGAGGAAGGGACCGAGTGCAACATATCCAAGTTTGCCGATGATACAAAGATGGGAGGGAAAGCAGTGAGTGAGGAGGACATAAAAAACCTGCAAAAGGACATAGACAGGCTAAGTGAGTGGGCAGAGATTTGGCAGATGCAATATAATGTTGGAAAGTGTGAGGCTATGCACTTTGGCAGAAAAAAATCAAAGAGCAAGTTATTATCTAAATGGAGAGAAACTGCAAAGTGCTACAGTACAAAGGGATCTGGGGGTCCTGGTGCATGAAACACAAAAAGTTAGTATGCAGGTGATCAGGAAGGCCAATGGAATCTTGGGCTTTTATTGCAAGGGGGATGGAGTATAAAAACAGGGAAGTCTTGCTTCAGTTATATAGGGTATTGGTGAGGCCACACCTGGAATACTGCGTGCAGTTTTGGTTTCCATATTTAAGAAAAGATATACTTGCTCTCGAGGCGGTTCAGAGAAGGTTCACTCGGTTGATTCCGGAGATGAGGGGGTTGACGTATGAGGAAAGGTTGAGTAGGTTGGGACTCTACTCATTGGAGTTCAGAAGAATGAGAGGCGATCTTATCGAAACATATAAGATTGTGAGGGGGCTTGATCGGGTGGATGCGGTGAGGATGTTTCCACTGATGGGGGAGACTAGAACTAGGGGGCATAATCTTAGAATAAGGGGCTGCCCTTTCAAAACTGAGATGAGGAGAAACTTCTTCACTCAGAGGGTAGTAAATCTATGGAATTTGCTACCCCAGAGAGCTGTGGAAGCTGCAACATTAAATACATTTAAAATGGAGATAGACAGTTTCCTAGCAGATAAGGGAATTAGGGGTTATGGTGAGAGGGCAGGGAAGTGGACGTGAGTCTAGATTCGGATCAGCCATGATCCTATTGAATGGCGAAGCAGGCCCGAGGGGCCGTACGGCCTACTCCTGCTCCTACATCTTATGTTCTAATTGGTGGCTGTCAGCGCTGTGTCCTCCTCTTCGTGAGGCAGCACCAGGCCGGTGGAGCAGGTTCCAGGGTTTCCTGCTGGAATGTGAGAAATCCAGGTTTTCAGCGGTGACTCACCATCGCACTAGTCTGCCTTTATCTAGGAAATCCATAAGTGCTGTTGCTGTATCCGGGTCTTGAGTGGCATTGACCTGTGCCAGCAGTCTCTTGCTCTCCTGGGACCAGCATGGTACTTATTCTTTCCTGTAGCTGCGCAGGATGCTTCTGGTGGCCCCCACTTTCAGCAGTTGTTTGGGGACGGTGGAATTCTCTAGATTGTGTCCGCGGCAATGCTCGTGACGGTGGGCCATGAAGCCTTACGGAAGCTCCATCTTGGTTTCGGGACTGAGGTGACTATCGGCACCTCGATCCCTACATGTACGATGCTGGGTCGGTGTTGTGAGCATGGGAAGTTCTTAAGAATCTTCCGGGAGCAGGTGAGCAGTCGCCCTTTGCTGTCACCAGTCGTGACACACAGTTCCGGTAAGTATTCCTTCCGCCATAGGGCAGACAACTGCCAATTGGCATCAGAACGGCTATCTGGTTCTGATGCAAAAAGGGGTTCTCATTGACTCTGCCTGATTTAAGCCGACCACTTCAAGTCTCCACCTAACTAACAATGTTAAGTGTGCTTAGAAAAGTGGTATAAAAACTTTTTTTTTTTTTTTTTTACATACTTATACAATACAAAATATAGGAGGGTGTTTGACCTCAGCGCAGCAACCTTTCCCTGATTAAATCAAAAATCTCCATACTCTTCAGTAAGAACCATGGCAACCAAACCTACCTTGTCAACAAAAGGATGATCCATGAAGTCTGGTCCACCGATGCTGAGGTTCAGAACATCTATCTTCTTCAAAATTGCATAATTAAAGGCATCCAGGAACCAGGAGGTATAAGAAACCTGTTTAACAAAATCAGGATTATTTATTTCTAAAACTTACGCAAGGTCCACATGAAAACCACGAGACATCTATTCATTTACTTCACAAATCCCTTTCTACAGCTCTCCCTACTTGAACTGTTGCTAAGCAGTCAGTCAGAACACTTCGGTAGAGCCGTCATCATTGCCACACTCTGATCAATCAGTAACTGGCACTTCATAAGGGCTTTATAAAAAGGCCCTCCAGTAACACAAACTATTTCACTTAGAATCCCAACCAACAGACAGTAGGTGAGAATATTGCAGATGCCCTAACTATAATCTTCCAAAGTTACTCAAATCGGCAACCGTTCCATTAGATTGGAAAATTGCGCCTGTCACTCCGCTATTTAATGAGACAGAAACCAGGGAATTATAGACCAGTTAGCCTAACATCTGTGGTCGAGAAATGACTAGAGCCTATAATTAAGGATAGAGTGACTGAACACCTTGAAAATTTTCAGCTGATCAGAGAGCCAGCATGCATTTGTAAAGGACAGGTCATGCCTGACAAACCTGATTACATTTTTTGAAGGGGTGACTAAAGTAATGGACAGGGGAATATCTATGGATGTTATTTATATGGGCTTCCAGAAGGCATTTGATAAAGGCCCTCATAAGAAAGAGACTGTTAGTGGAAGCTGAAGCTCGTGGAATTGAAGGCAAATTATTGACCTAGTTAGTAAATTGGCTGAGCGACAGGAGACAGGGAGTAGGGATAATGGGCAGGTACTCTAATTGGCAGGATGTGACTAGTGGTGTCCTGCAAGGATCTGTGTTCGGGCCTCAACTATTCACAATATTTATTAACGACTTAGATGATGGCATAGAAGGGTCGATGACACAAAGATAGGTGGCATTGTAAGCAGTGTAAATGGAAGCATAAAATTACAAAGATATTAATAGATTAAGTGAATGGGCAAAACTGTGACAAATGGATTTCAAAGTAGGCAAATGTGAGGTCATCTACTTTTGGACCTAAAAAGGATAGAACAGGGTGATATACCTATTAATTCATCCAATGAAAAGCGACGAGTTAAGAAAGTAACTATAGGTTTTTATTGGCTAAATAACAGAGCCCACCCTCATGGGTGATCGGATACAACAAGGAGGAATGCCAGCCAGTCGACTACCTTTATACCTGGGCAGGTAGGTGGAGTCATGGGCGGAGTCAGCAGTGGTCAGCCCAGGTATAACAGCGTGACAAGAGGCGACCTCGTATAGTGATACAACAGTGTGAACAGTGATAACCATAGAGTAACGATATAACAGTGATAACTATAGTAACGATATAACAGTGATAACTATAGTGTAACGATAGTGAACGATAAAATTGGTTTACCACATTCACCCCTTGTTTAGATTTGAGTCCGGCGGGGTGAAGTGTACTACCAGTTCTGGTATGTCAGTCTGTCCGGAGGCCTCGTAAGCCTTCCTGATCGTCGCAGCGGCGGTGTTGCATTATCCAGTGTTAATGCTGGTGTCTGCGTGGTCGGCGAAGGCTCGTGGGGTTCCGGCATGCCGTCTACCTTGGCTGGAATTGGGGGGGTGGTGGGGGGGGGTGAAGGTGGTGTCTCCGGAGTGCCCGAGGGTGCGAGGTCTCGTAAGGAGACTGTGTCCTCCCGCCCGTCTGGGTATGCCACATAGGCGTACTGGGGGTTGGCGTGCAGGAGGTCCACCCTCTCGACCAGGGGGTCCGTTTTATGGGCCCTCACGTGCTTTCGCAGCAAGACAGGCCCCGGAGAGGTCAGCCAGGTTGGTAGCGTGGTTCCCGTAGTCGACTTCCTGGGGAAAACAAACATTCGTTCATGGGGGGTGGCGTTGATGGCAGTGCAAAGTAGTGACCGGGTGGAATGCAGCGCTGCCAGGAGGACTTCCTGCCAGCGGGAGGTTGGGAGGCCCTTAGACTTTAAGGCTAAGAGGACGGCCTTCCATACCGTCGCGTTCTCTCTTTCCACCTGGCCGTTCCCTCGGGGGTTGTAGCTGGTGGTCCTGCTTGCAGCAATACCTCTCGCTAGTAGGAACTGACGGAGTTCCTCGCTCATGAAGGAGGAGCCCCGGTCACTATGTATATAGTTTGGGAACCCGAACAAGGCGAAGAGGTCGTTCAGGCATTTAATGACCGTGGTACTGGTCATGTCTGGGCAGGGGAAGGCAAAGGGGAAACGGGAGTACTCATCAACAATGTTGAGGAAGTACACATTACGGTCAGAGGACGGGAGGGGCCCCTTAAAGTCGATGCTCAGGCGCTCGAAGGGGCGGGTGGCCTTGATCAGGCTTGCTCTGTCCGGCCTAAAGAAGTGCGGTTTGCATTCGGCACAGGTCTGGCAGTTCCTGGTCATGGTCCTGACCTCCTCGATGGAGTAGGGCAGGTTGCGGGCCTTAATGAAGTGGTAAAGTCTGGTGACCCCGGGGTGGCAGAGGTCGTTGTGGAGGGTCTGAAGTCTATCACTTTGCGCGCTGGCGCATGTAATTCGTGACAGAGCATCGGGGGGTTCGTTCAGCTTACCTGGCCGGTACAAGATATCATAATCATAGGTGGAGAGCTCGATTCTCCACCTCAAGATCTTGTCATTCTTGATTTTGCCCCTCAGCTTGTTATTAAACATAAAAGCGACCGAACGTTGGTCGGTGAGGAGGGTAAATCGTTTGCCTGCCAGGTAGTGCCTCCAGCGTCGTACCGCCTTCACAATCGCCTGGGCCTCCTTCTCGACCGACGAGTGTCGGATCTCAGGGCCCTGGAGGGTCCTTGAGAAGAAGGCCACCGGTCTCCCCTCCTGGTTAAGGGTGGCGGCTAGGGCGAAGTCGGATGCATCGCTCTCGACTTGGAAGGGGATGGACTCATCCACCGCGTGCATTGTGGCCTTAGCAATGTCTCCCTTAATGAGGGAGAAGGCTGCGCGCGCTTCCTCCGTAAGGGGGAAGGATGTGGACTTCATGAGGGGTCTGGCTTTGTCCGCATAATTGGGCACCCATTGGGCATAGTAGGCGAAGAGCCCCAGGGTTCTCTTCAGTGCCTTTGGACAGTGGGGGAGGGGTAGCTCCATGAGGGGGTGCATTCTTTCGGGGTCGGGGCCGATGACTCCGTTCTCTACTACACAGCCGAGGATGGCAAGGCGCGAGGTGTTAAACACACATTTATCCTTATTGTAGGTGAGATTCAGCCGTTGGGCCGTACGGAAGAATCTCTCCAGATTAACATCGTGGTCCCGCCGGTCGCGACCGCAGATGGTGACGTTATCTAGATAGGGGAACGTGGCGTGCAGCCCGTTCTGGTCAACCATCCGGTCCATCTCCCTTTGGAAGACCGAAACCCCGTTGGTGACGCCGAAGGGAACCCTAAGGAAGTGGTAGAGGCGGCCGTTCGCCTCGAAGGCTGTATACTGGCGGTCCTCAGGGCGGATAGGGAGTTGGTGATAGGCCGACTTAAGGTCGATGGTGGAGAATACCCGGTACTGCGCAATCTGATTGACCATATCAGATATGCGGGGAAGGGGGTATGCGTCCAGCTGGGTGTACCTGTTTATGGTCTGGCTGTAGTCGATGACCAGGCGGTTTTTATTGCCGGTCTTAACGACCACGACCTGGGCACGCCAGGGGCTGGTGCTCCCCTCGATGATGCCCTCCTTCAGGAGACGCTGCACCTCAGAGCTAATGAAAGCTCTATCCCCGGCGCTGTACCGCCTGCTCTTGGTAGCGACGGGTTTGCAGTCGGGGGTGAGGTTAGCGAACAGGGAAGGTGGCGGGACCTTGAGGGTGGATAGGCCGCAGGTGTTACGCGGTGGGCGGTTTAAAATCTGCTGGTTGTCGACTGTGAGTGGGGGGAGGGGTCCGCCGTATGCTAGCGTGACGCTTTGGAGGTGGGATTGGAAGTCTAGGCCTAGGACGGCAGCGCATAGCTGGGGCAGGACGAGGAGTTTAAAATTTTTATACTCCGTACCCTTAACCGACAGGGTCACAACACAGTTGCCGCTGATGTCTGTGGCGTGTGACCTCGATGCCATCGAGATCCGGTTGCGCGTTGGCAGGACAGGGAGGGAGTAGTGGCTCACCGTGTCTGGGTGGATGAAGCTCTCCGTGCTTCCGCTGTCGAACAGGCAGGTCGTGGCGTGACCGTTTACTTTGATGTCCATCATCAACTTGGACAGGTGATGCGGGCGGGCCTGGTCCAGTGTGACGGAGGCTAGTGTATAGCTGAGCGAGTTGTTGTAGTCTGCGGTTGAGGCGGTAGTCGGGTCTAGAGGCACGGTGGCGGTCGGGCGTGGTGGGTAAAATGGCGTCTCCCACGAGGTTGGACAAAATGGCGGAGAAGATGGCTGCCCCCATAACTCACGAGGCACTGCTGGTGTCGGTTGCCTGGATCAAAGATGGCCACCCCCATGACTCACATGTGGGGATGCTGGCCTCTGTGGCCTTGATGGAAGATGGCCGCCCCCACAGCTCGCATGAGGCACTGCTGGCCTCTGATGATCCACCTCTGCAGGCCTTGGCGAAGTGGCCTTTCTTCATGCAGTTTGAGCAGGTAGAGTTCCTGGCTGGGCAGCGCGCCCTCGGGTGTTTCGCCTGGCCGCAGAAGAAGCAGCCGGCGGCCCGATCGCGGGGATCAGAGGTCGCAGCCGGTACCGGGGGTGGCGGTCCCGATCGGGTCCGGGACGCCGACGCTGAGGTAGGTCCCGGGGGGGTGCTGCGGGGGGTATTGGGGTCGGTCCCGAGTCCCAGGGTCGCAGGTTACAGTACCTTGAGTATGCCTCGAGGTCCCGATGGGCCACTTCTAGGGAGCGAGCGAGGGCTGCAGCTTTGTCCAGGTCGAGGTCCTTTGCTTCCAGTAGTCTTTGCCGTGAGTAGTCAGACCGCAGGCCTTTCACGAAGGCATCGCGGACATTGTCTTCAGTATTTTCTGCCGCCGTTACCGCTTTAAAGTTACAGTCTCTGCCGAGTGCTTGCAGCACCTGTAAAAATTCATCCACGGTCTCTCCTGGCTGTTGCGGGCGGGATCTTAGGAGGTGTCTGGCATACATGGAATTTACCGGGCTCAGGTATTGTCTTTTCAGCCGGTTGATGGCGTCCTCGTATGTTTTAAGGTCCCGGATGAGTGCGAATACTTTAGGGCTCAGTTGGGCGGTCAGAACTCTTAGCTTGGATCTGAGGCACGCCGGATTCTCCCAGGTAGGACTCGAAACAGCTCAGCCAGTGTTCGAAGTCGAGGGCTGAGTTTGCTGCCTGTGGGTTTAGATCCAGGTACGGTGGTCTGAGGGCTCGCAGCCAAGCTGGCAGCTGTGGCTGTTGTAGCTCGGCGTCTGACTGGTCGTTTGACTGCTCGCTTTGCTGCTCGCTTTGCTGCTCAGGGAACGACATTTTAAAATTTAGCCAATAAAATTGATATACCTATCAATTCATCCAATGAAAAGCGACGAGTTAAGAAAGTAACTATAGGTTTTTATTGGCTAAATAACAGAGCCCACTGTAGTGTACGTACCCGTCTATCTTTAAGGGAACTATTGAACGTAACCGTTCACCTTTAAGGGAACTACTTTAGGTGTGGCACTATTTGTTTGGCTTCTGTATACTGTAATACCGATAGTGACCACACCAGTATATAAGTGTTGTAGCAGGATTGCTGGGGCAGATTCGCCCGGACCTTCGAATAGTAAAGACCTGTTTGTTTGTTACTTCTGGAGTCTGTGTATTTATTAACTGCCCAACCCACAGACTTTACAGTGGCGACGAGTCCGATCGTACCCTGCGGCAAGATTACCAAAAGCAACGAAGAGCGTCGAAGAGAGGCAACCGCCCTCGTCGTGCTACCAAAAGAAAACACGAGGCTGCAACAACAGAAAGCAGGAAGACTAACAACAAAAGCTGTATCAGCAACAGGCACTGACTACCCTTCTGCCACGGTGCGGAGTGAGCCGACCAGCAAGAAACAAGGCGGCCGAAGAGACTGTGAGTAGGGGATGGTGTAGAAGTATCCGGAGGATAAGGGCAGAGCACTCGACCTCGGTCGAGGGGGAGCTGTGCCGGCCAAAAGTCGGGTCCAACGGCGTCGGGTGACAGCCGGGCGGCGATCGGCGGGGAAAATCCGGGCAGCGACCGCAGCCACGAAGCGCTGAGCCTGCGAGTAGGCGCGGGAAGAGAAACCCAGCCGCAGCCGGGGAGGGAAACACCGGTCTGCGAGAGGGCTGGGGAGGCGAACGGGAACCGTGCGGGTGAGAGCCGGGTGCGGAGAGACTGCGCGAGAGCCAGTCCAGCGGCTGAGCTGTTCTCCACCAACGGGGTACCCAGGGCCGGTAACACCGAACGTGCGGGTGAGAGAGCGACAGAGCCGGGTACGGAGAGAGAGACTGCGCGAGAGCCAGTCCAGCGGCTGAACTGTCCTCCGTTAACGGGGTGTACCCAGCGCCGGTAGAGCCGTGCGGGCGGGAGGAAAAGACATAGCCGAGTAAGGGGAGCTGTGCGGTAGCCAGCCAGCGGCTGAACCTGTCCGCTGTGGGGGAAGCGTACCCCTTCCACCGGGAAGAAACGCGGGAAGCCGCCATTAGGCGGAGAAGACGCCAGAAGCGGGAAACCGCCATTGAAGTGGGCGGGGCGAGAAAGGAAGAGCGGGAAACCGCCATTTTCGCGGGAAAACCGCCATCTTGATTGACATACCGCCATTGAAGTGGGCGGGGAGAGAAGGAAAGAGCGGGAAACCGCCGATTTCGCGGGAAAACCGCCATCTTAGAAACAAACAAGTAAATAAGAATACTTAAAAGAAATACTGGTGCTGCTCCCAAGGGAAGAAAGATGCCTAAGCGAGGGAATATTAACGACTTTAATTCTGAAATAGAAGACTGGGCCACGTACGTGGAACGCATAGAGATCTATTGCGAAGCCAACAAAATAGAGGAAGACGACAAGGCGATAACATTGCTAAACTCGATGGGGGAAAAAACATACAGGCTCTTGAAGCATCTACTAGCACCAAATAAACCAGCGGATCAGACCTTCGAAGAGATTGTGGCTGTGCTGAAGGACCACTTGAACCCCACACCGCTGATGCTGGCTGAACGATTCAAATTCTACGCAAGAACGCAGAAGAAAGACGAATGCAATGCGGAATACTTGGTCGAACTGCGTAGGCTAGCGAAATACTGCCAGTTCGGAGGGAATCTGACAGAAGCGCTGCGGGACAAGTTCGTATGCGGATTGTCCAAAGAAGGGACGCAGAAGCGACTACTGGAAGAGAACGACCTCACACTGGACAGGGCTGTCCTTATACCTGCATCGCACGAAGCCGCAGCGAAAGGAACGGCGGAAATGCAACTAAAGGCGGCGGCACTCGGGGTGGACCAAATTACTTCAAGCACAACAAAATGCTACCGTTGTGGGAAGACAACGCATGACCAGAATCAATGCTGGTTTAAGAACCAAGAGTGTAGGAAATGTGGCAAACTGGGTCACATCGCGAAGGTATGCCGGTCCGGGAAAAAGACCAATAATCAAAGGAAGCCACCACAAGAAAAGTACAACAAGGTACACAAGGTGGCTGAGAAGAGTTCAGACGAACAGAATTCAGACTCAGACCCAAACAACCAGGAGCTGGGTAGTCTGAGAATCCACAATGTGGGTAAAGAAACGGATCTACAGGCCATCTGGGTCATACTAAAAATAGCTGGAGTCCAAGTAAGAATGGAGCTGGACACTGGATCAGCTCTATCAGTCATCAACCGAAGGGACTACCACCGGCTATTCTCTCACATACCTTTAAGAAATACCAAGTTCGTATTACAGACATACACGGGGCATAACGTATACCCCGTGGGGAAAATAAGAGTCAAGGTGAGAGATAGGGGTAAAGAACACCCAAGAATGAACTTGTACGTATTGCCTGAGGGAGGACCACCACTTCTAGGACGGGAGTGGATTAAGAAAATAGACATGGAATGGCATTACCTAAAAGCCATAATGAGGGAGGACTCGGTGCAAGCTATTAGCTCAGATTCTGAAATGGATGATGATAAGACCAAGTCGAATATGGAAGACAAGGCAAAAAGGGACTTGCCGACGATGGGAAAGAAAACGAAGACATGCAGAAGGACTTATGGTACCAAGAAGAATAAAGCTGCAGAGCAGAACTCCAGGTTGACAGAGAATTCTGAGCCTGTTCAAGCAAAGGATTCATCCAGGACGGAAGAACACCGAGCTCGGACACAAACTTATGTCAAAGTACGACAACAATTAGAGCAGTTGAGTGACCGTCTCGTACAAGAGATGAAAAATATGGAAAAGTTCTGGGACACCGAATGGGAGAACCTGGAAAGACTACCAGGTGTGTGGAGCCGGAAGATGTAGGAGGGGTTCTAAATGAATTTTTTGCATCTGTTTTCACTATGGAGAAGGACGATGTAGACATAGAAATAGGGCGGGGGGACTGTGATATGCTTGAACATATTAACATCGAGAGGGAGGAGGTATTGGCGGTTTTAGCTGGCCTAAAAATGGATAAATCCCCAGGCCCGGATGAAATGTATCCCAGGCTGCTGTGTGAGGCGAAGGAGGAGATTGCGGGGGCTCCAACACATATATTCAGGACCTCTCTGGCCACAGGGGATGTGCCAGAGGACTGGAGAACCGCTAATGTAGTACCATTATTCAAGGGTAGTAGGGAAAAACCGGGGAACTACAGGCCAGTGAGCCTAACATCAGTGGTAGGAAAATTATTGGAAAAAATCCTGAGGGACAAAATTTGTCTCCACTTGGAGAGGCAAGGATTAATCAGGGATAGTCAACATGGCTTTGTCAAGGGAAGATCATGTCTGACTAATTTGATTGAATTTTTTGAGGGGGTGACTAGGTGTGTGGATGAGGGTAACGCAGTGGATGTGGTATACATGGATTTCAGTAAGGCCTTCGATAAAGTCCCGCACAGGAGACTGGTCAAGAAGGTAAGAGCCCATGGAATCCAGGGTGCCTTGGCACATTGGATACAAAACTGGCTTAGTGGCAGAAGGCAGAGGGTGATGGTCGAAGGTTGTTTTTGTGACTGGAAGCCTGTGGCCAGTGTGGTACCACAGGGATCGGTGCTGGGTCCCTTGCTGTTTGTGGTCTACATTAATGACTTGGATATGAATGTAAAGGGTATGATCAGTAAGTTCGCGGATGATACAAAAATTGGTAGGGTGGTAAATAGCGAGGAGGGTAGCCTCAGTCTGCAGGACGATATAGATGGGTTGGTCAGATGGGCGGAACAGTGGCAAATGGAATTTAACCCGGAAAAGTGCGAGGTGATGCACTTTGGGGGGACTAACAAGGCAAAGGAATACACAATGAATGGAAAGACCCTAGGCAAGACGGAGGGTCAGAGGGATCTGGGTGTGCAAGTACACAGATCCCTGAAGGCGGCGGAACAGGTGGATAAGGTGGTAAAAAAGGCATATGGGATACTTGCCTTCATTAGCCGAGGCATTGAATATAAGAGCAAGGAGGTTATGATGGAGCTGTATAAAACACTGGTTAGGCCACAGCTGGAATACTGTGTGCAGTTCTGGTCGCCACACTACAGGAAGGATGTGATCGCGTTGGAGAGGGTGCAGAGGAGGTTCACCAGGATGTTACCAGGGCTGGAGCGCTTCAGCTATGAAGAGAGACTGGGCAGATTGGGTTTGTTTTCCTTGGAGCTGAGGAGGCTGAGGGGGGACATGATTGAGGTGTACAAAATTATGAGGGGCATAGATAGGATGGATGCTGAGGAGCTTTTTCCCTTAGTAGAGGGGTCAATAACTAGGGGGCATAGATTCAAGGTAAAGGGCGGGAGGTTTAGAGGGGATTTGAGAAAGAACTTTTTCACCCAGAGGGTGGTTGGAGTCTGGAACTCACTGCCTGAAAGGGTTGTGGAGGCAGAAACCCTCACAACATTTAAGAAGCATTTGGATGTGCACTTGAAATGCCATAGCATACAAGGCTACGGGCCAAATGCTGGAATATGGGATTAGATTAGACAGGGCTTGATGGCCGGCGCGGACACGATGGGCCGAAGGGCCTCTATCCGTGCTGTATTACTCTATGACTCTGACAGCTAGCTCAAGCAGAGAGCGACCATAGAGCCATCGTGGTCAAATACCAATCACATTCCCCTGATGCTGTTCAGGAACTAGAATATTTACAGAATGAACCAAAGGAAGAGGAATCTTCAGGGAGCCAGGATTTTATTCCAGTTCTTCTCTACGACTCCTTGCAAGCAGAGTGTGAGAAGTTGAAAGAACAGTATGAACAGGCCCAGGCTACAATTCTGGAGGGGGTTAACTCGGCAGCCTCCGAAAAGCTAGTTTCAGTAGAAGCTTATGAACAACTAAAGGTTGAACATGAGCAAGAAGTCCAAAGGCTGCAGGAAATTCTTGATGAGCTCAAGGCCAAGACAGACTCATCGACAGAAGCTTCATCCATAGATGAGAAATTAGAGGTGAAAATCATGGCAGAGCATGAAAGACAGGATGTCCAAGAACTTATAAAAACATTGAAGGACACCCAAGACAAATATGAGGCGGCAATGACCGAGGTTCAACAACTTGAAGAACAGATTCAACTGGGAATCCTTTCAGTGGAAGAACAGGACACTGTAAGAATGGTCCCTGAACATGAACTAGAGAGCATCAGGGCGCAACTTTTCCGAGCGCTGAAAGCCAAAGTTCAAGAGGAACGTAAGGTGGAAGTATTGGAGAAAGAGGTGGATGAAATGGAGAAGACTCTGATCCACCGTGTTCCCAGGGAAGAGTTAACGGTCAACCAACTCCTTCATATGCTGCAGGACAAGACTCTGCAAGGGGAACAATCTGAACACGAGCTTCAAACTTCAGGGGGAACGAGTTCGGAGCTCTCAAAAGTCACGGAGATAGCTGAGGTGGCAACACAAATTTTACAAGGATGCCAAAAGTACGTTGAATCACGTCAAGGTGAACAGAAGAATGTGGAAACCGTTACTGCAGTAGAAGGGTTAAATAGCCTGATAACGCAATTACCGATGGAAAGGAAGGTATTGAACTCACAAATGAGGTCCGTCGTGAAGGAATGGCAGATAACCCAGGAAGAGCGGGATGAATATGAATGCATGAAGAAGGCTTTTCAAGAAAGATGTTTAGGGAAGGAACCACCGTCAGCTAACGTCCAGACGGGGGAGGAGGAAGAAGAAGTCTCTCTAGCGGGCCTAACTCAGGACGAACCCGAATACTACCATGACCTGTTGAGTGACACTGAATATTACGAGGATGTGGTCTGCCCAGCTTGTGATGAAAACTCTCAAAGTGCTGAAATCCGGATGAAGCACTTAAGGTCTAAGGAACATAGAGAATTGGTGGCGCTACAGCTGGCAGCCGAGAAAGGAGCTCCGAGAGTTTCAAAAAGGCAGAAAAGAAAAAGAAGAAGCAGAAGATAATAACTGTCTAAAATATTAGCACTTCTACCATTCCAGGCGGGACATTAAGAAAGGAGCTAAATCAGTTGGAAAACTGGAAAATGTCAAGACAGCCAGTTGGTTGTAAAAGTCCGCACTGCTGGTTCAACAGGACGAAAGTTCAAGCTGTTACGTCAAGAAAAAGGCTATGGAGGAGTCACGCTAGCCAGGTGAACCGGCTACACCAAAGAAATGTTGTTCGGAACGAGTCAAGATCAGAGACTGAATCTATGAACTGTTTCCGCAGAGACTGAACCTGTGAAATGTTTCCACCGAGATTATATTTGTAAATTGTTTTATATGACATTGACTCCACCGAGATTATATCTGTAATTTGTTTTATAGGAAGTTGAAGATATGTATGTTTAACGGGGACTCTGTAAGTAATAAGCTAAAAAAGGAGGATTGTAGTGTATGTACCCGTCTATCTTTAAGGGAACTATTGAATGTAACCGTTCACCTTTAAGGGAACTACTTTAGGTGTGGCACTATTTGTTTGGCTTCTGTATACTGTAATACCGATAGTGACCACACCAGTATATAAGTGTTGTAGCAGGATTGCTGGGGCAGATTCGCCCGGACCTTCGAATAGTAAAGACCTGTTTGTTTGTTACTTCTGGAGTCTGTGTATTTATTAACTGCCCAACCCACAGACTTTACACCCACCCTCGTGGGTGATCGGATACAACAAGGAGGAATGCCAGCCAGTCGACCACCTTTATACCTGGGCAGGTAGGTGGAGTCATGGGCGGAGTCAGCAGTGGTCAGCCCAGGTATAACAGCGTGACAAGAGGCGACCTCGTATAGTGATACAACAGTGTGAACAGTGATAACCATAGAGTAACGATATAACAGTGATAACTATAGTGTAACGATAGTGAACGATAAAAGTGGTTTACCACACAGGGTACTTTCGAAAATGGTGAAAAGCTAAAAACAGTGGAGGTCCAAAGAGACTTGGGGGTCCAGGTACATAGATCATTAAAATGTCATGGACAGGTACATAAAATAATCAAAAAGGCTAATGGAATGCTGGTCTTTATATCTCGAGGACTAGAACACAAGCGGGTTGAAGTTATGCTACAGCTGTACAAAACTCTGGTTAGACCACACCTGGAGTACTGTGAGCAATTCTGGACAGCACACCTTAGGAATGACATATTGGCCTTGGAGGGAGTTCAAAGTGGATTTACCAGAAAGATACCTGGACTCCAAGGGTTAAATTGCAAGGAGAGATTACACAAACTAGGGTTGTATTCCCTGGAATTTAGAAAGTTAAGGGGTGATTTGATCAAAGGTTTCAAGCTTTTAAGGGGAACTGATAGGGTATATATAGAAACTATTTCCACTGGTTGGGGAATCTAGGACTAGGGGGGGCTTGGTCTAAAAATTAGAGCCAGGCCTTTTAGAAGTGAAGTTAGGAAACACTTCTACACGCAAAGGGTGATAGAAGTTTGGAACTCTCCTCCGCAAACGGCAATTGATGCTAAATCAATTGTTAATTCTAAATCCGAGATTGATAGATTTATGTCAAACAAAGGTATTAATAGACCCGCCTTTGCTCCATTTCTGTTGAGTTAGGTCACAGATCAGCTATGATCTCACTGAATGGCGGAACAGGCTTGAGGGGCTAAATGGCCTATTCTGTTGAGTCACATGCCATTTCAGGCTGAGCTCTGAGCCTACACCTTCAAATGCCAATCCGGTGCATCATTATTAAACATACACATACAATGGGATAGTGAAATACTGAACTTCAGTACACGCACACAGCTCTGAATTCTCAAAAGAATTGAAGCCCTCCTTTGCTTAAGGCCATTTAGCTTTACAAGGATTAATTGTCACGTGGACAAGTGTGGATTAATTAAGGAAAGCCAGCACGGATTTGTTAAAGGCAAATCGTGTTTAACTAACTTGATTGAGTTTTTTGATGAGGTAACAGAGAGGGTTGACGAGGGCAATGCAGTTGATGTGGTGTACATGGATTTCCAAAAGGCATTTGATAAAGTGCCACATAATAGGCTTGCCAGCAAAGTTGAAGCCCATGGAATAAAAGGGACAGTGGCAGCATGGATACGAAATTGGCTAAGTGACAGGAAACAGAGTAGTAGCGAACAGTTGTTTACCGGACTGGAGGAAGGTACACAGTGGTGTTCCCCAGGGGTTGGTACTAAGACCACTGCTTTTCTTGATCTATATCAATGACTTGGACTTGTGTATATAGGGCACAATTTCAAAATTTGCAGATGACACAAAACTTGGAAGTATAGTGAACAGTGAGAGGATAGTGATAGACGTCAAGAGGACATAGATAGGCTAGTGGAATGGGCAAACACGTGGTAGATGAAATTTAACACAGAAAAGTGCGAAGTGATACATTTTGGTAGGAAGAACAAGGAGAGGCAATATAAACTAAAAGAGTACAATTCTAAAGGGGCTGCAGGAACAGAGAGACCTGGAGGTGTATGTGCACAAATCGTTGAAGGTGGCAGGGCAGGTTGAGAAAGCAGTTAAAAAAGCATACGGGATCCTAGGCTTTATAAACAGGGGCATAGAGTACAAAAGCAAGGAAGTTATGATGAACCTTTATGAAACACTGCTTCGGCCTCAACTGGAGTATTGTGTCCAATTCTGGGCACCGCACTTTAGGAAGGATGTGAAGGCCTTAGAGAGGGTGCAGAAACAATTTGCAAGAATGGTCCCAGGGATGAGGGACTTCAGTTATGTGATAGACTGGAGAAGCTGGGGTTGTTCTCCTTAGAGGACCTCTATCTCGAGCTCTCTACCCTTCAAACAGCTTCTGGACTTCACTTGCCTGCTTTGGACAGGGGTTCGTCGATGCTCCGTGCCGTCTCCATCCTGCTTACGTCGGCTTTGTCCCGCCATGGGACTTCTGCCTTTGACCCTGGTCTCCATACTACTGTCTTCAATCTATTCCCTGGTACTAGGAAATATTTATCCCATTGATTACTACATAACCTGGCCTATGTAACCTGAGCTTTTCCGTGTCCATTCACATGCGCACTTTGGCTGCGGCTCCGTACCCGAGCCGTTCATTCCTTTTCTCTCTATCCCTCCTTGACCGCTCTCTCCTGTCGTCATGCCTCCTTTCATCTCTCCTCTCTTGGATACTCTGCCCTCCCAAAACTCTACCCCAATCCTTCATTACTCTTCGACCTTCCTACTCTCCTGCTGCCGTTCCAGGCTTGACTCCCTCTTAGATAAGCCTACAGCTTCCCGCTGTGCCTTTCTTGGCATCCTACAAAGGGCCCATCGAGGCACTCGTCGCTGCCTCCTTACGAGCACCATCCCCAACTGTCCCATCCTATTCCCTCACCGACCTTGCCGCCCAGTGTGCCCACTGGGGGCTAATCTTGCCAATCTCCTCCCCGTCCAACTCACCCCTTCCAGCATTGACCCTGTGGACGCTGGCAGTGAGTCAGCCATCACCGACCCTCTCCGCATCTCCCTCCAGAATGACCGTTCACTTGTGAACAAGGCCCTTGCCATCCATGAGCTTATCGTGGATGATTGCATCGACATCATGGCCCTGACGGAAACCTGGTTGAGGGGTGATGACACCTTACCCTTAAATGAAGCCGCCCCGCCTGGCTATACCTTCCACCACTTGCCCCGCTCAGACTGCCATGGTGACGGTGTGATTCTCATCACCAACTCACACCTTGGTCTGTCCCCCTACTCCTCCTTTGATAATCTCACCTTATTCCACCCCTCTCACCTCATTTAAAATTCTCATTCTCTACCGCCCACCCAAGTACCATAAAAATTTTATTACCGAGATATCTTCACTGCTTTCCTCCCTCAGCACCGAGCGACTTCTCATCAATCAGTGATTTCAACCTCCATCTCAATTCATCATGCTCTCTCTCCCGAGTTCACTCACCTCCTATCCTCCCATAATCTCTACTTCCACGTAAACTTCCCAATCCATATTCATGACTGTGGTGTATGTGCCTTTAAGAGCAATTGTGGTGTATGTGCCTTTAAGAGCCCCAGGTGTGCGTAATGCCGGTAATTGCCACTTGGGCTATATAAGCCTGTGTATTGTGTATATCCTTTAAAACCCCCCCAGACTTGCTTAGTAAATACCTATGAACCAACTCCTGTCTTCAGTGTCTTTATCTACACACGGACACTACAGTGGCGACGAAGTGGAAACGGACTTACCTGCAATTCGGCAGCACCTCAAGGACATCGATTCCTCCAGCGTCCAGAAGACTCAAGGAAGTAATAGAAACTGTGGTTTCACCAGCTGGCGGCAGGTACTGCGCTAATCCTTCCTGGGCTTCAGGCTGGGGCTCCAGCGGCGGGCTCTACAGCTGAGACAGGCAGCGAAATCGGAGGCAAGCAATAACGGACTGGGAGGGTGCACTCGGGAGACGGCCGGCGCGGCAACCAGGTCAGCGTTTAGACCTCCGTCGGGAACGAGTCTCCAACAGTGAATAAACGGAAACCACAGTAAAACAGCCTTGTTATCGGTAGCAGCGGCGGGAAAGCGCGGGAAGCGCCATATTGTTGCTACAGAGAAAAAAAAATCGCGGGAAGCGCCATATCTTTTTTTTTTGAAATGCCTAAGTCTGGCAATATTGATGCTTTTGATAACGAAACAGAGCCTAACTTTGGCAATATTGATGTTTTTGATAACAAGATAGAGGATTGGACCACATATGTAGAAAGAGTGGAGGTGTTTTGCACCGCAAATGGAATAGAAGATGAAAAAAAAGCTTCAGTGCTTCTGGATCTAATGGGCGCAGAAACATACAAGCTGTTACGCAACTTAATCACTCCAGCCGAACCGATGGACAAGAATTTTGAGGAGATTGTTGATACCCTACACTGCCAATTCGAGGCAGGACTGGCAGATTCTCTGCAAGACAAATTCATCTGCGATCCCCTAAGTGTAGAAACACAGAAAAAGATATCTTCTGGAAAAGATTTAACACTGGACAAGGCTTTCAGTACAATAGGAGCGGCAAAGATACAGCAAAGGCAACAGGACTTCGGCACCCATGAAATGACACGGGGTTGAGAGAGATGTTATCGCTGCGGCAGATCCAACCATGACCAGAGGGATTGCTGGTTCAAAGAAAAAGCATGCAGGCAATGCGGAAAGATGGGACACATTCCACGTGTATGCCGATCTGAAAATAAAAAATCCACTAACGGGAAAAGAATCAATAAGGAAAAGCACAGAAAGGTACAAATGATGACGGACAGTAGCTCCAAAGACCAGAAGAGCGATAGCGACTCCAGGAACAAGAGACTAAGCTCTCTCAAATTACATAATGTAATTGCCAATGAAGATTACCAGACCATTTGGGTTACCCTCATAATAGCAGGGTCCCCAGTTAAAATGGAGCTAGATACAGGATCAGCTCTAACCGTAATAAATCGACGAGATTACGAGAGGCTATTTTCGCATATACCTCTAAAAGACACATCCATTATCTTAAAAACATATCCGGGGCAGAAAGTATACCCCAAAGGAAAAATAAAAGGTTCCTGTGGTATACAACGGCAAAGAAATACAAAAGTTGTATTTATACATTCTACAAGATGGTGGTCCACCGTTGTTGGGACGTGAATGGATAAGGAAGATACGTTTAGACTGGCACTCCATTCAGGCACTGACTGTGACCAGTAAGGAAAAAAACAATGATGACATCATACCTGAACGATTAAAAGACATCTTGGCCAACGCCAAAGAAGTGTTTCAAGAGAAACTAGGAACCTTGAAAGGCATCACCGCCTCAATAAAAGTGGAAGATGCAGCAATTCCAAAATTTTTTAAGGCAAGACCGGTGCCATACGCAATACGTCCGGCAGTCGAGGCAGAGCTGGAGAATTTGGAAAAGGCAGGCGTATGATCCAAAATAGATTGGAGCGAATGGGCAACACCCATCGTTCCAGTCATGAAAAAAGCATTGAAAAATAACTCTGAGGAACAGAGAAAAATTCGCATCTGTGGGGACTTTAAGGTGACTGTAAACCCGGTCCTTCACACGGTACAGTATCCTCTTCCGAGGATAGAAGATATTTTCGCCTCACTATCCGGAGGGAAACGTTTCACAAAAATTGACTTGGCACAGGCATATCTACAGATGGAGGTTGAGGAGACCTCTAAAAAGTATCTCACAATAAACACACACAAAGGCCTGTACCAGTACAATCGACTGGTTTTTGGAATAGCATCAGCTCCAGCTATCTGGCAAAGAGCTATGGAGCAAGTCCTGCAAGGGATTCCGGGGACTCAGTGCTACTTAGACGACATCCTTATAACAGGAGAAAACGACAACAAGCACCGTGCCAATTTGGAGCAGGTGCTCACTAGGCTGAAAGAACGGGGCCTACGAGCAAATCGCCCCAAGTGCGAATTTTTCCAAAATCAGATATCATATTGTGGCCACATAATTAATAAGGAAGGGTTGCATAAGTCACCTGAAAAAATTGAAGCAGTTATAAAAGCCCCAGCACCTGAATGTTTCACAATTAAGGTCATTCCTGGGATTAATAAATTACTATCATAAATTTTTACCGAACTTATCAACTATTCTACACCCTCTTAATGATCTTCTGCAGACAGGAGTGATTTGGAAATGGAACGAAGACTGTAAACGTGCCTTCCATAAATGTAAAGACTTAATCACATCCGAGAAAGTTTTGGCTCATTACAACCCATCACTACCAATCAGACTGGCGTGCGATGCATCCCCTTACGGCATAGGAGCGGTATTGTCCCATAGATTCCCTGATGGCTCGGAACGGCCGATAGCTTTTGCGTCACGCTCATTGAACTTAGCTGAGCGTAACTATTCCCAGATAGACAGGGAAGCACTCAGCTTGGTATGGGGAGTGAAGAAATTCAACCATTACCTACACGGACAAAAATTTACCTTGCTGACTGACCATCAACCCCTCATCTCCATATTCAACCCTAAGAAAGGTGTCCCCATTATGACGGCACAAAGACTACAGAGGTGGTCCCTTTTTCTAGGGGCACACCAATACAACATTGAATACAAAGGGTCAAAACAGCATGGGAATGCTGACGGTTTATCGCGCCTGCCGTTGCCAACGATAGAAGAGGCACCTACAGTAGACCCAGTAGAGATATTCCACTCTACCATAGTGGAATGTCTACCGGTGACAAATTCTGCCATTGAAAGGGAGACAAGAAATGACCCTACTCTCTCACGGGTCTACGATTTAACAATGAAGGGATGGCCAGCACATGGCGAACCACTGTTGCCAGCATTCTCGCAAAGAAGAGAACAGCTGTCAGTGTGCCGAGGAACCTTGATGTGTGGATCCAGAGTGGTGATTCCACCCAAACTCCAGGATAAAGTGCGAAAGGAGCTTCACGAGGGGCATCTGGGTGGAGTGAAAATGAAGAACCCAGCTAGGGCGTTTGTATGGTGGCCAGGTATCGATGGAGACATCGAAGACATGACCAAGAGCTGCCTAGGATGCCAGAAGGTCCAAAATGCTCCGCCACAGGCCCCTCTACATCCATGGGAGTGGCCCTCATCTCCCTGGCAAAGGGTGCACATCGACTTTGCTGGTCCATTTATGGACTCAATGTTCTTAATCGCAGTTGATGCACACTCCAAGTGGCCGGAGGTAATAAAGATGTCCTCCACCACCACGGAAAAAACCATCACAGTATTAAGGACCATATTTGCCAGGAATGGGCTGCCGGAACAAATATGTTCTGATAATGGACCGCAATTTGTGTCCGAAGAATTCAGAAAGTTCTTAAAGAACAATGGGGTAAAGCACTACACGTCCGCCCCATACCATCCCGCCACCAATGGATTGGCTGAAAGGTTTGTCCAGACCTTTAAGAAGGCCATAAAGGCCATGGGTAATGAAGACATAAAACTTCAGCACAAGGTGGATAACTTCTTATTTGCATATAGGAATGCAACACATATGGTTACAAACCAAACTCCCGCCATGATGTTCTACAATAGAAACCTAAGATGCCGGCTGGATTTGGTCAAGCCCAACATCCGAAGGGACGTGGAGAACCGGCAGTTTCAGGGCATGAATGAAAGGCCAACTAGGGCCTTCCAGATAGGCCAACCGGTTTTGGCCCGGGACTACCGTACCGAGAAATGGCAGCCTGGAACTATCTGCACACGACTAGGACCACTGATGTATACCGTGGACATCGGAGAAAGCATAATAAGGCGCCATGCTGACCAAATCATCAAGTCATCTGAAAAGGGACAACCTACACCACCACGCTATACATCTAACGATGAGGTAGAGATACCCATATCTACCTCCGATCCGGTGATACTGGAACCCGATACTGGCCTTCAAGCCGAATCAGCCTTGCCAGAAGAACCTACTACACCACCAGAAACTACTACACCCCCGAGGCGTTATCCGGACCGAGTCAGGAAGCCTCCTGAGAGACTAACTTATAATTAATTAATACAGCAATGTATATTATTTTGCATATAACATTTAATTAATAATTACTTAAAATATGATGTACTAGTTAGCTAGAAGGGGAGGAATTGTGGTGTATGTGCCTTTAAGAGCAATTGTGGTGTATGTGCCTTTAAGAGCCCCAGGTGTGCGTAATGCCGGTAATTGCCACTTGGGCTATATAAGCCTGTGTATTGTGTATATCCTTTAAAACCCCCCCAGACTTGCTTAGTAAATACCTATGAACCAACTCCTGTCTTCAGTGTCTTTATCTACACACGGACACTACAATGACCACCCCCTCAACCTTGCCATCTCTCGTGGCCTCACTATTCCCATCATGTCAATCGCAGATAAGGCCATCTCTGACCACTTCCTCGTATCGCTCGCCACCCACATCCCCCTTCCCCCCCCCCCCAACCCTACTTCCTCTGTATCCGGCCCCGGAAAAAACTCTTTCCCATCTCTCTTACAACTGCACTTACGAAATCCCAACTGTCCAGCCTTTGGCCCTCCATTCACTGCGATACTTCTGCAGCTCAACCAAATACAAATATAAACCCGGCTTCTATTCTCCACTGCTAACCGTCTTCTTAAACCCCTCTCCCCTGTCTCCTTCACCCTCACCTCTGACAATAAGTGTGAAGAACTCATGAACTTCTTTGTCAATAAGATTGAGACCATCTGTTCAGCTGCCTCTGCCACTTCCCTTCCTTCCACTAGCCCACCGGGTCAAACTTCCTCTAAGGTTCCCCCTTCCCTAGCCCTGAACTCACATCTTTCTCCAGTTTCTCTCCGATCTCCCCTCGTGACCTCTCTGTGCTCATCCTGTCCATGAGACCCACTTCCTGCTCCCTCGACCTTATTCCCACCAAACTGACCACCCAAATTCCTTTTCTGGCTCCCATGTTAGTTGACATTGTTAACGGTTCTCTCTCCTCAGGTACTGTCCCCCTCTCCCTCAAATCTGCCGTCATCACCACTCTCCTCAAAAGACCATCCCTTGTCCCTTCCATCCTTGCAAACTACTGCCCCATCTCCAACCTCCCATTCCTCTCAAGTCCTTGAACGTGTTGTCTCCTCTCAAATCCATGCCCTTCTTTCCCGTAATTCCACATTTGAATCCCTCCAATCAGGTTTCCACTCTTGCCAAGGTACCAAAACTGCTCTCATCAAAGTCACTAATGACATCCTTTATGACTGTGACAAAGGTAAACTATCCCTCCTCGTCCTTCTTGACTTTGACACGGTTGACCACTCCATCCTTCTCCAACGACTCTCCACCGTTGTCCAGCTGGGTGGGACTGCACTCACCTGGTTCCATTCTTATCTATCTTAACTGTAGCCAGAGAATCACCTGCAATGGCTTCTCTTCCCGCTCCCGCATCATTACCTCTGGTGTCCCCGAAGGTTCTATCCTTGGCCCCCTTCTTTTCTCATCTACATGCTGCACCTTGGCGGCATCATCCGAAAACACATCATCAGTTTCCACATGTACGCTGACAACACCCAGCTCTACCTCACTACCTCTTCTCTCGACCTCTCCACGGTCTCTAAATTGTTAGACTACTTGTCCGACATCCAGTTCTGGATGAGCAGAATTTTTCTCCAATTAAATATTGGGAAGACCAAGGCCATTGTTTTCGGTCCCCGCCACAAACTCCATTCTCTAGGCACTGACACCATCCTTCTCCCCAACATCTGTCTGAGGCTCAACCACACTGTTCGCAACCTTGGTGTCATAGTTGACCCTGAAATGAGCATCCGACCACATATCCGAGGCAAAACTAAGACCTGGAATTCCCTGACTAAACATCTCTGTCTCTCTACCTCTCTTTCCTCCTTTAAAACGCTCTTTAAAACCTACCTCTTTGACCAAGCTCCGTAACATCGCCCATCTCCGCCCCTGCCTCAGCTCATCTGCTGCTGAAACCCTCATCCATGCCTTTGTTACCTCTAGACTTGACTATTCCAACGCACTCCTGGCTGGCCTCCCACGTTCTGCCCTACATAAACCTGAGGTCATCCAAAACTCGGCTGCTCATGTCCTAACTCGCACCAAGTCCCGTTCACCCATCACTCCTGTGCTCGCTGACCTACATTGGCTCCTGGTTAAGCAACGCCTCGATTTCAAAATCTCATCCTTGTTTTCAAATCCCTCCATGGCCTTGCCCCTCCCTATCTCTGTAATCTCCTCCAGCCCCACAACCTCTCCCCCCCACAACTGAGATATCTGTGCTCCTCTAATTCTGCCCTCGAGCATCCCCGATTATAATCGCTCAACCATAGGTGGTCGTGCCTTTTGTTGCCTAGGCCCTAAGCTCTGGAATTCCCTGCCTAAACTTCTCCGCTTCTCTACCTCTCTTTCCTCCTTTAAAACGCTCTTTCAAACCTACCTCTTTGACCAAGCTTATAGTCCTCTGCCCGAATTTCTCCTTATGTGGCTCGGTGGCAAATATTTTGTCTTATAATACTCTTGTGAAGTGCCTTGGGACGTTTCACTATGTTAAAGGCGCCATATAAATACGAGTTGTTGTTGGAGCAGAGAAGGTTGAGAGGAGATTTGATAGAGGTGTTCAAAATCGTGAGGGGTCTAGACAGAGTAGAGAGAAACTGTTTCCATTAGCGGAAGGGTCGAGAACCAGAGGACACAGATTTAAGGTGGTTGGCAGAAAAACGAAAGGCGACATGAGGAAAAACTTTTTTTATGCAGCGAGTGGCAATTATCTGGAATGCACTGCCTGAAAGGGTGGTGGAGGTAGATTCAATCGTGGCTTTCAAAAGGGAATTGGATAAGTACCTGAAGGAAAAAAAATTGCAGGGTTACAGGAAAAGAGTGGGGGAGTGGGACTAGCTGAAGTACTCTTGCAGAGAGCCAGCACAGGCTCGATGGGCCAAATCGCCTCCTTCTGTGCTGTAATCATTCTATGATTCTATGAAATGTGAAGCGGCAGATTCCTGTTACAAGTGAAACTCAGACAATATCTGAAGATAACGAGAACTTAGGAATCATCCTTTTACTGCCACAATAAAAAGTGAGTCTATAAATGAAGGCAGCTCATTAACCCTCGGTCAAACCAAGGGGTAGCCCAGTAACCCAATTAGTCACAATCTTTTTTTTTTTTTTTTTTTTATAAAAAGGTCACACTTTCCAAGCATCTTTCACAATTCAGGACATTACAGGGTGGTGCCCAAGTACTGAACCAACCAAAAGCAGATGGTAGATAGAAACAGAAGCAATATGGCTCCTTTAAAGGGGAAGAGAGTCTGGGGCCCAGGTAAGGGGGGGGGGGGGGGGGGGGGAAAGAGGTGCACTGTTTCTTCAAACAACTTCCCCATTCAAAGTACTTCCCCATAGACTCAACATTATTTTGATATTTTTGTACACATTTAGCACTTCCTTACATCTGAAGAACTATCACCTTGTAAACAAAATGGTGATTCATGAAGTCTAGCCCACTCGTGACAAGATATCAGTTGAATCCCCTTTGCTACAAAGTTGCCCGAGGGATGTCAGGGCGAGGGAGCAATCTAGTGCATCACAGAGCGACTTTAGAACCAACAGTACAGACGCGCACTTCAAAATCAACATCAGAGGCATTCAAGCCCCTGGAGTCACTACCATCTGGGAATACAGACTTCATTTTTAATTTTTCCCACCTATTTTTCCTTCTTCCTCTTCTCAGACAATTCCTTGGCTAAAAATCCACACGGGCAACTTACACTCAGGCCACTGACTACACTGTTACTTGGATCATACAAGTGAGACAGAGGATGGCTACTTAACCCACCTCAGCTCATCCATCCAGAAAGAATCTGCCACCCACCCCCCTCCAAAATCACAAATCTAACTGTTACAATGCTTAGACTACCCTACGTGAAAGTCCATTCCATTTGTTGATCACTGTGTGAAGAATTTCCTGACATCAGTCCTAAATCTCCCTGTGCCCCCTTGTCCCATTATAAATTGGCAGTGCACAAGCAGGCCAAGGCAACTCTTCATGGCATTGTGGTTCACACTAATGCATTGTTAAATTTTCATTTTCAACAGGAGCTGTCTGGCCAAACAATTTTGTGGGGGGGGTGGGATGGGGTGAGGTCTAAAAGTTTACGAATACCATAAAAAAAAACTTTTAAATGATTGAAAACTGTACATTAGTATCTTGAAGGCTGCAGTGACTGTAACTGAAGAGAATTGATCATACTCTAAATAAAATGAAAACAAATTATGAGGAAGACAGATGTGAAGAGGAAAAATACAAGTGAGGGCACTGCAATAAATGACAAAGTGATTAGCAAATTACTAAAGTCACATATTCTGTTTTAAATTGGGGAATGAAAAATATGTAAATGTATCACAATGGCTGTAGATATATATTCAGTTCACTTTGAAAATGTGCGTTAGTGACATCTGGTGCCTATGTGCAAATGCTGCACAATTTATAGCTTTGAGTGGGTAAATTGAACAGAAATCTGCTCAAAAGTAAATGGGCAGATAAGATTTAGCAAGTCTATTGACCCATCCTAACGCATCCATGAAGAAAGTCTACAATTTGCCTCCTCCTTATTACAATATATAGCTATTTCTTAAATGATCCCAGGGCATTTTCCTCCACCACCTTATCTGGAGGTGGGGGGAAATGGAACACTAAACATAAAAGGGATCGCTCCTCCTCCTAACATGTCTAATTATGCACTGGCTTACACGAACATAGTCTCCCTTTAACTTTTCAGAGGGGTCACTTTTAAGCACAGACTCAGTAGAAAGTCAAGTTAAATTGAAAGAGATGAAGGATATGCAAGAAGAGAGACTTGCATTTATAGAATGTCTTTCACGACTACCAGACATCTCAAAGCGCTTTACAGCCAATTAAGTACTTTTGAAGTGTAGTCGCTGTTGTAATGTGGGAAACGTGGCAGCCAATTTGCACACAGCAAGCTCCCAGAAACAGCAATGTGATAATGACCAGATAATCTGTTTTTGTTATGTTGACTGAGAGATAAATATTGGCTAGGACACCGGGGATAACTCCCCTGCTCTTCAAAATAGTGTCAAGGAATCTTTTAAGTCCACCTGAGAGAGCAGACAGGGCCTCGGTTTAACATCTCATCCGAAAGACAGCACCTCCGACAGTGCAGCACTGCCTCAGCACAGCATTGGAGTGTCAGCCTAGATTTTTGTGCTCAAGTCCCTGGAGTGGGACTTGAACCCACAACCTTCTGACTCGGAGATGAGAGTGCTACCCACTGAGCCACAGCTGACACTACGGCATAGGATTATCCAAAAACATAACTTCATAACCAGAGTTGTGAGCACTCACTGCGCCAGTTCACCACAGTGAAATATTTCACAAATGCAAATTGGCAAAGCTAAGACTTTGTCCTTAGCAGACTCTAATGTAACTGCATACCAAGTGCAAAACACAGGCCAACATCATTTGTACAGCTGTTAAGAGGTATGCATGGAGAAAAATGAGCCAGCGTTTCAAGCTGACAAATAAGCAGCAAAATAATAAGAGCAGAATCTGCTTTTAAGCCAACCCCCACACTGCCAATTGTAACAACGATCTCCACCCTTCAAATACACCAATACAACCTGTTTATTGTGCTCATTATCAAACAGTATGTCATGGTTTGTATAAATACATCTCTGCATAAGGAAAGGGCACACAAGCAACGCAAACTACACTGTAAAAGCAAATACCATCTGGACATCAGCCAGCAAGGAAATGGATAATAAATAGCTAGTCAGTAGTGAAGTATTTCAAATATTGCGCACTCTTTGGTCGGGCCAATAGTTCCCAAGGAACACAGGAACGGAACCAATTTTGAGGTGCTTAGCAATATAAAAAATATCTTGCTCAGTTTCTCTACAGAAGCATGGTTTCATTAGAGATTGGTGGTTTTGGTAACTTGATGCCTAGGCCCTTACCCTAAATGCTTACGGTTGCTTAATTAATGGCCCTCATTAGACGTCACAAAATTAAGACTTTTCCCAATCCATTTAGTGTCAATTCAAACTCAGGTCTGTCTGATGAAAAGCCATGGCAACATTCAAATCCAATGTCACAACCCAGACAACCATAAACAAGACATGTATTTTGAATGTTCCAATCGGTGCAAACAACTGGTTCAGTTTCACCAGTATTATTGATCCAGATGGTTTATTCACATTAAAAAATATATATATTTGCATCACAGCAGTAAAAGGCAAAGAAAATCAAATGAACAATTAGGTGATTGAGCTATTAAACTTGCTAAGGAAACATTGCATGCATCACCTGGTCAGCTGAGAAATATTAAATCAGGTGACCAACTTGTTTGTGGCGTATAATAAACAACTAGACAGCAGAAGCTGTGTATTGCAAGATTAACTTTCCCCTGTGCTTTAAATGGAAGTATTACTTTCAAAACTGGTATTCAGGTGAGGGCAATGGTTCCTCTGGGGAGTACAGCCAGAGCCAAGTCCACGGCACCACAGGTAGCTCAGTTGTACAGGTGAGGGGGAAGGAGGAAGATCGGGAAGTAATAGTGATAGGGGATTCGATAGTTAGGGGAACAGACGGGCGTTTCTGTGGCTGCAGACAGGATTCCAGGGTGGTATGTTGCCTCCCTAGTGCCAGGGTCAAGGATGTCACTGAGCAGCTGCAGGACATTCTGAGTGGGGAGGGAGAACAGCCAGAGGTCGTGCTCCATATCGAAGCATAGTAAACAAGGTTGGTGAGCTGGCACAAATAACCACATGGGAATATGAGGTCGTGGCAATGACAGAGACCTGGCTCAAAAAAGGGCAGGATTGGGTATTAAATATTCCTGGATATAGGGTGTTCAGGAAAGATACGGAAAGAAAGATAGGAGGTGGTGTGGCAGTATTGGTTAAGGAGAATGTCACAGTGCTAGAAAGAGAGGATGTCCTGGAGGGAGTCAAGGACAGAATCTATATGGCTAGAGTTAAGAAATAATAGAGGTGCCATTACACTACTAGGTGCATTCTATAGGTCACCAACTAGTGGGAAAAATATGAAGGAGCAAATTTGCAGAGAAATTAAGAGAGATGCAAGAACTATAGAGTAGTGATAATGGGGGACTTCAATTATCCTAATATAGACTGGGATAGTAATAGCGTAAAGGGCAGGGAGGGGGAAGAATTTCTGAAGCGTGTTCAGGAGAACTTCCTTGATCAATACGTTTCCGGCCCAATGAGGAAGGAAGCGTTCCTGGATCTGGTTCTGGGGAATAAGGTAGGTCAAGTGGAGCAAGTGTCAGTAGGGGAACGTTTAGGGAACAGTGATCATAGTATCACAAGGTTTAGATTAGCTATGGAAAAGGACAGGGAGCAATCTAGAGTAAAAATACTTAATTGGAGGAAGGCAAATTTCAGTGGGATGAGAATGGATCTGGCCCGGGTAAATTGGAATCAAAGATTGGCAGGCAAAACTGTAATCAAACAATGGGCTGCCTTTAAAGAGGATACAGTCGAGGTACATTCCCACTAGGGAGAAAGGTAGGGCAACTAAAGTCAGAGCTCCCTGGATGACAGAGATAGAGAGTAAGATGAAGCAGAAAAAGAGCACGTATGACAGATTAATAATACATCCAAGAATCAGGCTAAATATAGTTCAGAGGAGAAGTGAAAAAGAAAATAAGAGGGGCAAAAAGAGGGTATGAGAATAGAATGGCAGCAACATAAAAAGGTAATCCAAAGGTCTTCTATAGGCATATAAATAGTAAACGGGAAGAGGATGGATAGGGCTGATTAGTGACCAAGAAGGAGACCTACGCATGGAGGCAGAGGGTATGGCTGAAGTACTAAATGAGTACTTTGCATCTGTGTTCACCAAGGAAGAAGATGCTGCCACAGACATAGTGAAGAAGGAGATAGAGGAGATACTGGATGGGATAAAAATTGATAAAGAGGAAGTACTAGAAAGGCTGGCTGTACTTAAAATAGATAAGTCACCAGGACCGGATGGGATGCATCCTAGGACGCGGAGGGAAGTGAAGGAAGAAATCGCGGCGGTACTGGCCATAATCTTCGAATCCTTAGAAACAGGGGTGGTGCCGGAGGACTGGAGAATTGCACCGTTGTACAAAAAAGGGTGTAAAGATAAGCCCAGCAACTATAGGCCAGTCAGTTTAACCTCGGTAGTGGGGAAGTAATCAGGGACAAAATTAACAGTCACTTGGACAAGTGTGGATTAATTAAGGAAAGCCAGCAGGGATTTGTTAAAGGCAAATCATGTTTAACCAACCTGATCGCGTTTTTTGATGAGGTAACAGAGAGGGCTGATGAGGACAATGCGGTTGACATGGTGTACATGGATTTCCAAAAGATGTTCAAAGTGCCACATAATAGGCTTACCAGCAAAGTTGAAGCCCATGGAATAAAAGGGACAGTGGCAGCATGGATATGAAATTGGCTAAGTGACAGGAAAGAGAGAGTAGTGGTGAACGGTTGTTTTTTGGACTGGAGGAAGGTATACAGTGGTGTTCCCCAGGGGTTGGTAGTAGGACCACTGCTTTTCTTGATATATAGTAATGACTTGAATGTGGGTGTAGAGGGCAAAATTTCAAAATCTGCAGATGACATAAAACTTGGAAGTATAGTGAACAGTGAGGAAAATAGAGATAGACTTCAAGAGGACAGACAGGCTGGTGGAATTGGCGGACATGTGGCAGATGAAATTTATTGCAGAAAAGTACGAAGTGATACATTTAGGTATGAAGATCGAGGAGAGGCAATATAAACTAAAGGGTACAATCCTAAAGGGGGTGCATGAACAGAGAGACCTGGGGGTATATGTGCACAAATTGTTGAAGGTGGCAGAGCAGGTTGAGAAAGCAGTTTAAAAAAAACCATACGGGGTCCTGGACTTCATAAATAGAGACAGAGTACAAAAGCAAGGAAATGATGATGAACCCTTGTAAAATACTGGTTTGGCCTCAACTGGAGTATTGTGTCCAATTCTGGGCACTGCACTTTAGGAAGAATGTGAAGGCCTTAGAGGGTGCAGAAAAGATTTACAAGAATGGTTCCAGGGATGAGGGACTTCAGTTGCGTGGATAGACTGGAGAAGCTGGGGTTGTTCTCCTTAGAGCAGAGAAGGTTGAGAGCAGATTTGATAGAGGTGTTCAAAATCATGAGGGGTCTAGACAGAGTAGATCAGAAGAAACTGTTCCCATTGGCAGAAGGGTCAAGAACCAGAGGACACAGATTTAAGGTGATTGGCAAAAGAACCAAAGGTGACATGAGGAAAAACGTTTTTACACAGCCAGTGGTTAGGATCTGGAATGCACTGCCTGAGAGGGTGGTGGAGGCAGATTCAATCGTGGCTTTCAAAAGGGAATTGGATAAGTAACTGAAGGAAAGAAATCTGCAGGGTTACAGAGAAAGGGCGGTGGAGTGGGACTAGCTGAAGTGCTCTTGCAGTGGGCCAGCATGGGCTCGATGGGCCGAATGGCCTCCTTCTGTGCTGTAACCATTCTATGATTCTATAAAATGTTGTGAAAACCAAAGAAAAGCTAAAAGATTTTCTGGAGTATGTTCGGTTGGCAACAATGGCATTTACAATTTTGTCTGAAGCAATGATCAATTTGCAAACTGTTCTAGTACCTCATTCCTCATGATAAAAGATCAGTGGAGAACGGATAGAAAATTGTCATTACCTGATTGTTAGTGAAGACTCTGAAGATATGCAACTCTGCATCTGGTGCCAACCCCTGACATTCCCGCATGCTGGCAATCACTCCTGCAACAAACGTCCCATGCCCCAAGCCTAATGTCAACACAAAAAACAAACAAAATAAAAGACATACCATTTCAGGATAGATGAAATGTCATAAATACATGCATCTTCACACATTAGACATGCCCATACTTTGGCAGATTATACCGTCTCCCTCTTCCTTCCCTCCTCAATCCACGAAAACGATTCTATCTAAAAATAAAACATAACTTTCAATATCTAATCCTCAGCAATGGGGCAGACATAGCTCTGAATACAGTATTAGACCCAACTGTGATGACATTTCTTCCACCGCCAGTCTACTGCGGGAAGGGCGGAGAACCTTGATTACTCTACAATTTGTCAGTGAAGCGGTCTCGGACCTCACTGTGGATCCTTTCCACTGAGGAACTAGCCAACACCTAGCCAGCAGACACTGCAGCAAAGTGCTGCCATTCTTTTCATGCAAATTCACATATTTACAAGGCAAGTTTTAACAAATAGAAATACGATTAAAACAGCAAGGAGACTCTTTAAAAGTAAAATATTAATAGTTGATTCCTTCAGGTATGTATGACCTATGCTACAGTCCAGATGCCCTGCAGTGCAATTCGATCATGTAACACAGCAGTCATATGGCCAAAGAAAATTACCAGTTTCTAAAGTGCTGGTGTTTTTCTGTTAATGAACTCGTATGTGATCTACATATATTAGAATCTATGAAAATGTACACCATTTAGTAGTTAAGTATCACATCATCTCAAAAGATACCCTTTGAAAGTAACCATAGATGCAACACTCAGATTGGGGATGCATACATTACATGTATGGTTTGAGAGTTGAGAGAGACAGGAATACAAAGTTAGGTTCTTGGAACAGTGAATCATGCTGTTGACTTGGCTGCTTGGAAAGTTTCAGTCAAGATTTAAACCATATCACTTAGATATTTACTTTATCAATATATTAATGCAACTGTTCATGCTAAGCAGTACATCGGCTCGACAGCAAAACTCAGTTTACAGCATTGCTCCTCAGCTGGCTCGACAGCAGAATTTTAGTTCAATGAATCATTTTTCTATACCATTTACACTGTGAATATATCAAAATGCTGTAACCAAAGAATGATTGCAAAAAAACACAAGAAAATTACTCTGTTGCATTTCGTCAGTGGAGATAGAGCTTTATAAATGGTCATCGTCTCAGAGGCATTTGGCCAATACCAAGTTGGCAGCAGAAACTCCATCCTCCTTTTGGTAAATAATTCCCAGTGAATGAATATGACATATCCAATGGTTTTGCTGGAAGAAGTGCATTAGCTAATGACAGTTACAGCCACGGACAACAAAAACCATATAGCCTCTATGACCTTTGACTCCTGCCTCAGGTTCAAGCAGGAGTTGTCTTGCCATCTAAAATATCCCTTCTCCTGTCTGTCCCTGGTCTGTTGTAACCCTAAATACCTCAACAATTCTCTGCCATTTTTTGTGAAAAAGTCTACTCCACTTATTTCAGAGGTATGGTAGTCTAGTGGTTATGGTACTGGACTAGCAACAAAACTGGAAACCCAGAATTGAGAATTCAAATTCCTCAAGTTGTGAAATTTAATTCAATAAAACTTGTAATTTGTGAGTCAGCACCGGAAAACTGTGAAAGCTGCTGGACTGTCATTCATGCCTTTCAGGGAAGGGAACCTGCCACACTTACTGAAGAGATCGCAAAGTCTCTGTTTGAAGAATGGACTCAGCTGAGAATATTTTTGTGGACCTTATGGGATTTTTCTGAGGGTGTTTTCCCTGTGGTGGGATCACCCTGTGCAGATGCATGGGAAACTGGTTTGTTAAAACTCCAGAGAACGCATGGCAGTTGGCTGTGACAAAAGAACTGTCAGTCATCCGGAACGCATGGGTTCGTCCGACAGTCCTGGGAAAAGGAAGGGGGCCATTGACGAAGGGGCTGAGGACCCTGAGGCACCCGTTGAACTTAAACCTATTAGAAACCCACTCTAATATGCAAAAGCACTTCTCATCTCCATCTCAGAAGAGAAGCAGAACAATGAACCCACTAGTCTAGCCAGCTGAAAAGGAGCCAGTTTTTCCCAACACAAAGACCGAAGATATGTCCCAGACTTAGTGCCATTAGTCCAATCATGGAATACTCATGGGTCCGATAATGACCCATCACTGATTAGAAACAAAAGGATTTTAAAGATTGGCGGGAAAGATAGGGATTGCCAGACTCCTATAAAGATAGATCCTTTTCCACCATTCTTTCTCTCTCTTGCTCTCGCTCCACCAAGATCGACCTAACAAGAAGTACCAGAGGAAGAAGCCGTTGAGCGGAGCGATCGAGACCGACTGTGTGTGGCGGTAAGCATGGTCTCGAGTGTCCCAAGCCGGTAACCCGATATCCCCTTCTTCTTAGGCAGTCCCTCAGAACCGAGGATGATCTGCTTCCACATTACGAATAGGTTCGCAGGTGGCTGATTAGTCCAATGCGGGACCTACAGTCTCCGTCACAGGTGGGGCAGACGGTGGTTGAAGGGGCGGGTGGGGTGCTTGGGTTGACGTGCGCTCCTTGCGCTGCCTGCGCTTGGCTTCCGCTTGCTCCCGGCGAAGAGACTCGAGGCGCTCGGCGTCTTCCCAGATGCTTCTCCTCCACTTTGTGCGGTCTTGGGCCAGGGATTCCCAGGTGTCGGTGGGGATGTTACACTTTTTCAAGGAGGCTTTGAGGGTGTCCTTGAAGCGTTATCGCCGATATCCCAGGCGAGTTGGGTGAGCTGTAAGGGTTCAGAGTTTTTCTCAGAAGTGAAGTTTTTGGGCTATTCCGGGGTGGAAGCTTTGTTTGGTTCAGCCAGGCCAAGGGGTTTATGCGACTTGGTAATTCGTTTGTAGGGGTGGAGTTAGAGTCCACCATAGCAACAAGGGAATTACTTTATGTTATAGTCCCCAGTTGTGTACTGTATGTATGTTGTTTGTCACCTGGATCTTAGTCTCCACAGAGACAGTGATTTTGTTTAGTAGTGCATGTTTTAGCCAGTGTATGTTAGACCAAATAAATAGAAGTCTGATTTTTCACCGAAGCATTCCTGTCTGTGACTTATTCCATTTACACTCTGAATAATAATTCCCGGGTACAGAACTTTCGTAAGGTGGGGGCGATTCGAACTGTCCGTCTAGCAATTGGGCTAGGATCAAAACCGCTTACATCTCTTGGCGACCAGCGGCAGGACCTGGATTAAAAGAGTGTAAATCAGTCATGGACAGCACTTCTAGCGAAAGATCCCAAATGGAGGAAAGGATTTCTTCATATGTGTTTAAGAAGGTTAACATCACTAAGAAGTGGGTGCTAGGCTTGTTGCGTGCTGAGCATCCGGTGGACGCAGTGGCAGAATGAACGGAGGGCAAGGAGCATAGGCGCAGCATTGAAAAGGCGATATGGCTCGTCTGGCTACAAAGACAAGTCCAACTGCTAGATTAGCAGGTTGCTAAGTTAGAGGTAGAGCTCAGGGAGTCCGAGGCACAGTCAGACGCAAGGGCTGTAGTCGGGAGCAGGTTCTGCACGGAGCTAAGGGATGAGAAGCAGGGAAGAATAAGCCAGGAGGAAACCTTCCGTAACCATAAGGAGTTCCTGCAATGCCAGGTAACTGAGGCAAAAGGGAACGAGGGGGTGGTTAGGGAGGAGAACGCTCGCTTGTCAAGTGAGGGAAAGTTGCTGGGAGAGCAGTTGAAGGATATTCAGGTGGCATACAGAGTTGCCAGCGCTGGAGGGTTTGATACGGGTAATCATGGTCCTTGCCAGGAGCAGATCCGAAATTTGACCGATGCTCTATCTAAGGCCAAAAGGATGGTCTGCTTGGTAGCTCCGGGAATGGCCCGGGTAGATGAGCAAGAACAGGTGGGAGATAAGGAGGACTGTGAGGCAGAGGAGGACGCTCAACCACCGCCCGAAGTGCCGCGACCAGGACCCATGTGCCCTGTCCGGCAGCGGAAATACGGTGCGCCCGTAGATGGTCAAGCACAAGGACCACTGCAGAGTGACTTCGTGGTCCCGTATACAACCCCCCAGCTGCAGGCAATGGTCTCTAACCTGACCAAACTGACCAGCACAGGGGACCCATCTGTCCATTTTACAGATGTGGAGCAGGTGAGGGGATCAATAATTGTAATGAAGCTGAGACAGCCAAATTACTTTTATTTTCCCTGGCTAGTAGGTTGTACCAGTCGCTCTCAGTGGGTAGCAAGAGGGGGCAGGGTACGTTAGAGGGGATAAAGGATGACATCCTAGAGGCTATGGGCCTCAATGATGAAAGTCCCTTCTCCAGAGTGGAAAGGACACTGCAGTCAGCTGGGGAGGCACCGCAGGCTTTCGCGGACAGGCTTTGGCTCGTCTACCGGAGTGCCTGTGCGGGGGTGCCCGACCGGGCGCAGCTGCAGGGGGAGCCTAGGGCTCATTGGTTGACGACCCTGGTGGCGAACAGCCTGCCCAGGATCAAGGCCAAAGCAGAGAGCTGGTTCGATTCCAGGGATCCCCAGACCACAGAGTGTGTGATTCCGGCAGTTAACTCTCTCTTAAGAATGGTAGGGGTGAGGAGGACAAACCAAAGGGCAGAGTACACGAGTTAAAGCCTAGTGGAGGCAACGTTAGAAGAGAGTGGCGCCAGGAAGGGGGTAGCTCAGGGAAGAAGCAGGGTTGTTATGAGTGCGGGAATAAAGGGCACTGGAGGAAAGACTGCCCAGTCTCTGACAAAAGGAGCGGGAAAGGGGATTCTCCAGCGCCAGTGCAGAAAGCCGCAGCTGTGGCAGGAAGCAGCACTGATCCGTTTGTGGTATTAGTGGCTGCTCTCCGCGCAGTCTTTCCGGCAGGGTAGGGTAGGGTGGACGCGGCAGTGGGCAGCGTACTCCCATCCGCCCCGAACAATCCCGACCCATGACGAGGGGCTTCTCAGCCCGTTTACCTGTGCCCACTAAGTTATGATGCTTGGAAGAGACCGTGCGTGAAGATGGGGGTGGAGAAGGTGCAAGGGATCTATCTGCCGGACACTGGAGCTTCAAGCACCATTGTCTATGCGGATAACCCGACCACATCGCCTCTATCAAGCGGGGTCCCATATAACTTAGTAGGATTCACCAGGAACGAACAGACTGGGTCTTTCTCCATCCCGCTAGCCATTGATCTGGGTACACTCCATACAGAGCGGAAATGTGTCCTGATGCGGTGGGAGCAGGAGGGAATAGGCATTTTGGGGGCAGACTTCATACTGGCCCACAAGGTATTGGTGGATTTCCGGAATCACTGTCTTTGGGGGGGCAGTATGCACGGGACAGGAGAAGGAGGTGGTAGTTATACCAGGGAAGCAAGGCAAGGGAACCGTGTGTACGATGAAGCCCAAGGGTAGTTATGGCCTTGAACTTTTGGTCATTTGAACTTTTGAACTACCCCGGCGGCGTACATAGCAGATGTGCGAGCCAACCTCGCGGGATTCGCTACAGATAAGCACAACTGTGGGAGGGTAATAGGGGTGGAGGTCAGAGTAGAAGGGGACCCCATGGCCCGACCACAGAAACAGTACAACTTCCCCAGAGAGGCAGAGGCGGATTTAGAGACGGCACTGGGATCACTGGTTGAGCAGGGTGTGTTGAGACCCATAGCAACCCATGTGAACTCTCCGATTTGGCCAGTTAGGAAACCAGACAATTCGTGGAGAGCCACTGTGGACTATTGGGCTCTTAACAAGAACATCCCAGCCTGTGCCTCCACCGTCGCAGCCGTAGCCGATCTGATCGGGAGTATCCCAGCATCCGCGAAAACATTCACGGTGCTGGACATTTCGAACGGATTCTGGTCTATCCCTCTCAAAAGGGAGGACCAGTATAAGTTCGCATTCACTTTCCAGGGTCAGCAGTACACATGGACCTGCCTTCCCCAAGGGTTTCATAACAGTCCTTCTATGTTCCACCAATGTATGGCCAACTGTTTAAAAGGGTTCAGCAGACCACAGCAGCTTGTGCAGTACGTGGACGGCCTGCTTTTGTTCTCCAACGAGGGGGAGGAGCATGGCCCCCTGCTGGCAGAGCTGCTGAGTCTGTTAAAGGAAGCTGGGTTCAAGGTTAATCCCAAGAAAGCACAGCAGGAAGTAAAATTCCTTGGGCTGACCATGCGTGCTGGGGAGAGGGCCATTGATGAGGTGAGGAGGAAGGCGGTACAGGAGCTACCTGCTCCGACCACGGTAACGGGGGTAAGATCCTTCCTGGGACTCTCAGGGTACTGCAGGGATTTCATAGAGGACTATGTCGCAACGGCAGCTCCTCTACTCCGGCTCCTCCACAAGGGAGTGGGCTGGGAGTGGGATGAGGACTGCATGGCAGCTTTTAGTCGTCTAAAGAGAGATCTGCAGACCGCACCGGCTTTAGGAGCGTTGATGGGGGAAAGGAGTTATTTTTGGAGGTAGCTGCCAGAGGACAGTTTGAGCGCAGTGCTGCTCCAGGAGCGGCATGGCAAGCTGAGGCCTGTGGTATACTCATCAAGAATCCTCGCAGGTGTAGAGAGGGGTGTAATGAAATCCGTTTGTCTTGCCTGTATTCGTTTTGCACTCATGTATATTACCCTCCCCCACACGGTGTATAGTTTCACTTCCTCTTCCCTGACTAACCTGGAAGGTTCCAGGTCTTGGCTCTTGGCTCCGCCCCGGACTTCTCTTACTTAAAGATCCCAGGATCTGTATGACTCATTCCTGTGAGCCAGTCAGTGTGTTGAGATGTTAGCTCTGATCTTAGTGATTAAAAGCCAACTTGTTAAAGTCTATAACTTCTAGTTTTGTGGTTATTGAAGGCACATCAAGGGGGTACTCCAATTGTGAGAGGCACCTACTTGCCACACATTGGGCCGTGAGATCACAAATCTTCACGGGGGCATCCCCGATAACTCTCTTAACCCATCATACGCCCACTCAGATGCTTCTTGATGTGACGATAAAGGACGGCACGGTAAACAGTGCACGCATTGCTCGCTGGACTTTATTGCTCTCAGACGAATTTGTGTGTGAAAGGCCTCTGTGAGCCCAAGCTTGCCGCAAATTTGATCTACCCAGGGGTGGCCCACAAATGTTCTGTTGAAGAGGTATGGGACGTAGACATAGGGTTTCGGGCTGGGATCCATCCCACGGGCCGCGAGATCTATGTAGACGGGTCCAGTACAGTGGTGGCTGGGGAGCGACTCACTGGATGCGGGATTTTTGACCCAAAGGTAGGCATTGCCAAGGCCATTAAACTCCCGAGCACCATGAGTGGCCAGCATGCTGAACTGTCGGCGGCGGTGTATGTGGTTACACACCCCAAAGAGTTCCCTATACGATTTGCTTGGACAGCATGTTCACTTGCAATTTGTGTACAGAATATTTAGCTATTTGGTCTCGTCGCGGGTTCACACTGCAGACGGGAAACCCCTAGCAATCAAGCCATTGTTGTGACAGATCATAACATCGATAGGAACCCAGGGGGATTTCTATATCCACAAAGTCAAGGCCCAATCGAAGACAGAACCCCGTGCGGAGGGCAATCAGCAGGCAGACATGCTGGCCAAAGAGGGTGCTTGAACGGGCACGTTTTGGGATCCATATGGGTCGAGTCTGGTAGCAGCGATCAGAGACAGAGGTGGGACCCAAGGGAGGGCAGGAGTAGCATTGGCCCCGGACCTAAAGATGGTCCAGGCACGGGATCCCGCCCTAAAGACTGTTCTGGAGACGCTGGCTAAGGGAGATAAGGTAGAGGGTCCATACGGAGTGGCAGGTATTACAGTAAAGGAAGGGATGGTTTTCAGAGGGGAACAGTGGGTAGTTCCGCAACAGCACCAAAGAGAATTCCTTCAGTTGGCCCACGAGGGTCCAGGAGCGGGGCACCCCAGGCCAGAGACCACCTGGCAACGGGTGGAACAGGCAGGGTGGTGGCCGCAACTGAGGGAGGACGTCCGCGACTTCTGCGCGGATTGCTTGGTGTGTGCTGCAAATAACCCTGACCCCCAGAAAAGGAAGGTATCCATGGGACACACTAGGAGAGTGGAGGGACCATGGCAGTCCATACAGGTCGATTATATCGGAACGCTGTCCACCGCACAGGGGGGTTACAAGTACTGCCTGGTCCTGGTGGATGTGTTCTCTAAATGGGTAGAAGCCTTCCCATGCTGAACAGCCACAGCTTTGGGGGCCACAAGGATTCTAGTGAGAGAAGTGTTCTCTAGGTGGGGGCTACCACAGTATGTTGAGTCCGATCAGGGGAGTCACTTCACAGGGGCAGTCATGCAGGCGACTCTGAAGATGCTAGGTGTAGAGGGTAAATGGCACGTCGCACACAACCCACAGTCATCGGGGATTGTGGAGCGGATGAATAGGACCATCAAGGAAAGGTTACAGAAGGAGACGGGAGGCTTGCCTAGAAAATGGGCGGAGGTCTTGCCGTTAGGTCTGATGGGGGCCCGAGCCAGCCCGTCTAGAAGCACAGGGTATTCCCCGCATGAGCTTGTGACTGGCAGGGTCATGAGAACGCCCAGCCATGTACTGGCCCCGGTTTTCACGGAGGGTCAGTTGAGAGAGGTGAACCGGGACAGGTTTGTTAAGAATTTGCTTGAGCATCTCAGACAGATCCATTGGCAGGCTGCCAGTAACATGGGGAAGCAACATCGTAGAAATCGTTTATTGCTTGAGCCTCAGAGGCACCATGAGCGGACGGTCGGAGAACAAGTAATGGTTAGAAACTTCGCCGGGGTAGGGACTTTTGAACTGCTATACATGGGACCATACAGTATCGTGGATAGGGCAAGTCCGATGGTATATGCGGTCAAAATGCCCCGACGCACTAAGTGGTTCCATATCAAATCAGTGCAAGCTTTTCAACCCTGGGGAAAGAGCTGATAAGAGGAGGAAATAGCAGGGAGTGGTGAGCTGTGCTACAGGTGTGGGTCTCCAGCCCCTAATCTGGGACTGTGAGGAGCCCACAGAGGGACCAGTCATTCCGCCTGTGGGGGCAGGAGTGAGAAGGAGTGCCAGGATCCCACGGCCGAGGGTACCGTGGACACCTCCTTACACACCAGTCAACGAAGGAAGCCGGAGTCGTAAGAGGCGCAGGGTTGAGGAGACCTAGTGTGGCCACCCAGGGACGGGTGGCGCTGTACATAACATCTTTCTCTCCTGTCTGTTGCCTTAGCTTGTCTGTATAGTTTGGATTTACATGTATGCTGTGAATACCAAATGTAATCGGGTGTAGCTGCGTCTGGAAGGGTGAGGCATCACCCAAGGACAACATTGCATTGTGTGTTTTCAGGGAACGCCTAAGAACAAGATGAAGTCAGCCATGGTAGTCCTAATCGTCATGATTCAAGCCAGCACGAGTCACAGGGGCGACACAGAGGAATCGGTTGTCTTCGGCTGCACAGGTGGAGACGGACCGACCGTGACCGCTGGAGGTGGCTCGAAGGATGGGGCGAGCGTCTATCTCCATGAGGGAAGATGGCCTGGATGGCTGGGGTCGAATTCCACCTGGTATTCCAGCCATGACAAGTTCACCTATGGTGAAGCGTCCATCCCATGCCCGAGAATAGGAGTTACCACCTCCCGGGTTAGGGTAACAGAGGGTAAAAGGGTGTGCCTTCGCTGTAGGGGACACATTCTACTGGAAAGGTGGTGGTGGCTCAGGAAACTGAGCGTGGATACAGGGGACCAGACAGCTGACTGGGAAAGACTAAGTAATGACACGTACCGGACGATCATGGGTTCTCGGAGGAGTGAATGTGTGTTGGGATAAGTGGTGGGAATCCAAGGAAGGGATTTATGTGTGTATGTGGGGGTCGAAAGAGATCTGCCCAGCTGGTGTGTCAATCGCGTTTAGCAGGCGATGGCAAGACACCGGGGGTGGGATTGGTTGGGATCAGAGTGTGGACTCCTGTGTGATCCCAAAACCCCCGAACACCATCAACGCCACAGAGCTCATCTCATACACCAGGAAGCCCCCGCCCAGAGCCCAGACGGTACAGACGACTGTAGATGGGTGTCCCACCACCACCACTACCAGGGGTCCAGGGAATAGGTTGGTGTTAATCCCTACTGACAGTGTTGTTTCAGAACGTGCACTACGCCGTGGCATCCGTGATCCTGAACCTGACTGAAGTCCATCTGACTGTGTGGTGTCTAAGGAAGACGGAGAAGCTTTATGAAGCTCTGTTAAGAGCGATGTTTCAGGAATTTTATAAACTGGACTATGGAAATGTAGAGAAAGAACAGCTTTATAATCTGAATGTTGGGGATAGTGTGGGGTCCAGGAGGCAGAGAAGAGGGATCTGGAACGATGTAGCCACAGCCTTCAGTACAGGAACGGGTATTGTTAATAGTATGGATGATGCACAACTCCAGATGCAGATCACTGGGTTAAAGAACCAACTGCGTAAGATTCTAGGGGAAGAGAATACAGTGGTGGGTTCAGAGCTTCATGAGGACCAGGCAATGACCGTTCATTTAAAGGAGGTCATTGCGGAGCTGGAGAGGCACGCAAAAACGGTTAATGATTTGATACGGGAGGACAGGAACGCCTCGGAGCAGGCTGCACGGAATGAGGTGCGTGTGTTGTATGGAGCATGGTTGCTGGGCGAGGGCCTGAGGCAAGGTCGCATCCCTTCATGGTTAAGCAACAAGCATCTCGCCGCGCTGCACCCGTCAATTCGTTGAGCCCTTGTCAGCTTCGTTTAGCCTCTGAAGCCTACCCTGTCCCTGTAGACTGCAGGTGGTCCAACCATACAGTGATGGGAATTGTAGTGAGGATGCTGGCAATGGGCGGGTCATCCCAGCCGGCACCGGTATACAGGGTTTAGAATATCGGGGTCATTCGTGGAGGAGTACATGTTCGTTTTAAAGCGGTCCCACCGTATGTCATAAGAGGGAGCATGCTATGACAGGCACTGACCTCTCTGGATGCCAGAGCCGGGGTGCACACGTAATACTGTGTCCCCAGCACTTGAATGCTTTTGTGCGACCAGAATGTGGGTTTGCTTCTGCAGGCGCGGAACGTATCAATTGCACCATGGAAGTGATGGCACCAGATCACGTACCTCCACAGGTAGCATACGTAGGGAGTGGGACATACTGTGTCACCACAACTGCGCTCCATTACCGGTACAGCCAGGACATGTGGCGTCTGGTGAGCGAAAGCAGTTTTTGCTTCAAACCCAAGGCTGAGGTTCAAGGGGCACAAGAGCGAATTACTCCCATCCCCGAACCCTCGACCATTCACCTCACTGTGAGCAACACCTTCACGTGTCTCCAGGACTATGTGGAGCATTTCGGGTACCCAATTCCTTTTCTGCCGGAACACTTCACTGAATTAATAAAGACTGTTGAGCTCTCCCAGAAACATTTTTACACTTTAGAGCAAAAGACGGTAGAAGTGGGGGAGGAGATCAAGGGGATTGTCTCGCCACCATGGTGGGACATCGGTCTGAGTATAGAGATTCCTCCCTGGATCCGCATCTGTTCCCATGCATTAGTTATCATACAATTGTTGCTTGTAAGCTACTTGTTTTACACCAGCTGCAGACGACGGAGCCAGATGCTCCAAGCACAGTGGCAAGGGGTGTTAGATCGATCCGGAAAGGTGCAATTGATTTATGTTGATGATGGTTTCTCCCTGCCAAAACTTGTAATGTACCAAAGTTCTGTAAGCAAGTGTATTGTATTCTGGTTATAGTTTTACACTCTAATGTGATGTGCGCTGTTGCATTTTTGTAATGTGTTACCACCTGTCAATGCTGTACTGTGTGATGTGAGCGGTGACTTTTGGTAACGTCCTGTGGGTCTTATTAAGGTTCTGTATTTTGACTTGAAGTTTGTCGGTGGGTATTTGGAACCCAGCCGTTTGAATGTGTTAAGAAGCCGTTTCGCTTATATTTTGACTCGGTAGAAGGGAACTATGACACGCAGTAAGGGGTACAGTTCTGGGGTTTAAAATGTAAAATCAGGGAAACAGCTTCACTTGTCGGAGACTTTGGCTTTTGCTCTCTCGTCGAGTGATGCTTTGTGGAAAGAAAAGCATCAAATGGGGGACTGAAGAGATCGCAAAGTCTCTGTTTGAAGAATGGACTCAGTCGAGAATATTTTTGTGGGCTTTATGGGATTTTTCTGAGGGTGTTTTTTCTGTGGTGGGATCACCCTGTGCAGATGCGTGGGAAACTGATTTGTTAAAACTCCAGAGAACACATGGCAGTTGGCTGTGACAAAAGAACTGTCAGTCATCCGCAATGTATGGGTTTGCCCGACAGTCCTGGGAAAAGGAAGGGGGCCATTGACGAAGGGGCTGAGGACCCCGAGGCACCCGTTGAACTTGAACCTATTATAGTCAGCGAGAGGAGGATAAAAAGAGCGCGGAGAAGAGGCCTGGGACCAGAGCTGAGCGGCGGACCTGCGAGAGGCACAGAGTCAGCGAGGAGAAAGAGAAGAAAAAGTAATCGAAGTGTGACGTCACCAGAAAGCAGGTAAGTGATTGGTTGGTGAGTATTTCTCTCTTTCTCGCTTTTTTCCAAACTTAATTTTTGTGAATTATAGTTTCTTGGGTCTCTGTTGTGTAGCGGGGGTGCTGGTAAACAAGGGCCCTTGAGTATATCATTTAATTGTAGTGTAATTAGTGGAACTGATTTGATTTAATTTAATTTGAATTTATTAAAGGATAAGTCATGGCAGCACAGCTCGGCCCCGAGGCATGCTCCTCCAGCAATATGTGGGAATTCAGGGACACTCCCTATGTCCCTGACGACCATGTGTGGGGGAAGTGTATCCTGCTGCAGCTACTGACAGACCGCATTGCGGCGCTGGAGCTGCGAATGGATACATACTGGAGCATTCGCAATGCTGAGCACATCATGGATAACACGTTTAGGGAGTTGGTCACACCGCAGGTAAAGGCTGCACAGGCAGGAAGGGAATGGGTGACCACCAGGCTGAGTAGTAGACGCAGGCAGGTACTGCAGGGGTCCCCTGTGGTCATCCCCCTTTCAAACAGATATAGCACTTTGGATATTGATGAGGGGGATGGCTTATCGGGGGGAGGCAGCAGCAGCCAACTTCCTGGCACCATGGGTGGTCCTGCTGCACAGGACGGGAGGAAAAAAAGCGGGAGAGCTATAGTAATAGGGGACTCTATTGTAAGGGGAATAGATAGGCATTTCTGCGGCCGCAAACGAGACTCCAGGATGGTTGTTTACCTCCCTGGTGCAAGGGTTAAGGATGTCTCGGAGCGGCTGCAGGGCATTCTGGAGGGGGAGCATGAACAGCCAGGTACCAACGATATAGGTAAAAAACGGGATGAGGTCCTAAAAGCTTAATATAGGGAGTTAGGAGGTAAATTAAAAAATAGGACCTCAAAAGGTAGTAATCTCAGGATTGCTACCAGTGCCACGTGCTAGTCAGAGTAGAAATAGAAGGATATTTCAGATGAATACGTGGCTAGAGGAATGGTGCAAGGGGGAGGGATTCAAATTCCTGGGACATTGGAACCGGTTCTGGGGGAGGTGGGACCAGTACAAACTGGACGGTTTGCACCTGGGCGGGACCTGAACTGATGTCCTAGGGGGGAGTGCTTGCTAGTGCTGTTGGGGAGGGTTTAAAGTAAAATGGCAGGAGGTTGGGATCCTGTGCAGGGAGACAGAGGAAAGGAAAGCAAGGATAGAAACAAAAGACAGGAAGGAGAAAAGCAAAAATGGAAGGCAGAGAAATCAAGGGTGTAAATCAAACAGGGCCACAATAAATAATAATTCTAAAAGGACTAAGGATGTTAAAAAATCAAGCCTGATGGCTTTGTGTCTTAATGCGAGGAGCATTCGTAATAAGGTGGAAGAATTAGCTGCGCAAATAGATGTAAACGATATGATATAATTGGGATTACGGAGACATGGCTCCAGAATGACCAAGTCTGGGAATTCAACATCCAGGCGTATTCAATATTCAGGAAGGACAGGAAAAGGAGGTGGGGTAGCATTGCTGGTTAAAGAGGAGATTAACACAATAGTAAGGAAGGATATTAGCTCTGATGATGTGGAATCTATATGGGCAGAGCTGAGAAATACCATGGGGCAGAAAATTTTAGTGGAATAAGGGCACAGCAGTTATCATGGGTGACTTTAATCTACATGTATATTCAGCTAACCAAATTAGTGAGAATACTGTGGAGGAGGAATTCCTAGAGTGTCTACGGGATGGTTTCCTGGACCAATATGTCAAGGAGCCAACGAGAGATCAGGCCACCTTAGACTGGGTATTATGTAATGAGAAAGGATTAATTAGCAATCTTGTTGTGCGAGGCCCCTTGGGGAGGAGCGATCATAATATGATCGAATTCTTCATTAAAATGGAGAATGAAGTAGTTGACTCAGACTAGGGTCCTGAATTTAAATAAAGGAAACTACGATGGGATGAGGCACGAGTTGGCTAGGATGGATTGGGGAACGTTACTTAAAGGGTTGACGGTAGATAGGCAATGGCAAACATTTAAAGATCGCATGGATGAACTACAAAATTTGTTCATCTCTGTTTGGCAGCAAAATTAGGGATAGCATAAGATCCAAGGAGAGGACGTATAATTTGGTCAGAAAAATCAGCAAACCTGAGGATTGGGAGCAGTTTAGGATTCAGCAAAGGAGGACAAAGGGATTAATTAAGAGGGGGGAAATAGATTGAGAGTAAGCTTGCAGGGAACATAAAAACTGACTGTAAAAGCTTCTATGAATGTGAAAAGAGAAAAAGATTGGTGAAGTCAAGCGTAGGCCCCTTCCAGTCAGAATCAGGGGAATTTATAATGGGGAACAAAGAAATGGCAGACCAATTAAATACATAATAACAACAGAAAATGCTGGAAAAACTCAGCAGGCCAGGCAACATCCGTGGAGAGAAAATAGAGTCGACGTTTCGGGTCTAACCCTTTTTCAAAACTGGAAAGGAAATGAAATAGATCGAAAGGCAGGGCTGGGAGAGAGCAAAAGAAGTGAAGAGACATTACGAGGTATTCAAAACGAGACGAGATGGTGATAGGACTAGTGGAGACAAAAGACGGCTCTAGATTAGGTGTGAAATGTTCTGGCAGAATGAGAGACAGCTGCCATGTGGGAGAGAAAAAAAGGTTGGGGGGGGGGGGGGGAAGGGCCAAAACAAAGATGTGGATAAAATATAAGCAAAAATGTAATGGGGGTCGAGGTTATGATCTGAAATTGTTGAACTCGATGTTGAGTCCGGAAGGCTGTAAACTGCCTAATCGGAAGATGAGGTGCTGTTCCTCGAGTTTACGTTGAGCTTCCGTGGAACAATGCAAGAGCCCGAGTACAGTGAGGTCTGAGTGGGAATGGGACGGTAAATTAAAGTGACAGGCGACCAGAAGCTCGGGGTCCCCCTTACGGACTGAACGGAGGTGTTCCGCAAAGCGGTCACCCAATCTGCGTTTGGTCTCCCCAATTAAATACATACTTTGGTTCTGTCTTCACAAAGGGGGACAAAAATAATCTCCGCGATGTCGGGGAACATAGGGTCTAATGAGAGGGAGGAACTGAAATGAAATCAGTATTTGTAGGGAAATAGTGTTAAGGAAACTGAGGGAAACTGACGGGATTGAAGGCCGATAAATCCCCAGGGCCTGATAATCTACATCCTAGGGTATTTAAGGAAGTGGCCCTAGAAATAGTAGATGCATTGCTGGTCATCTTCCAAAATTCTATAGACTCTGGAACAGTTCCCATGGATTGGAGGATAGCTAACGTAACCCCACTATATAAAAAGGTGGTAGAGAGTAAACGGGGAATTATAGACCGGTAAGTCTGACATCGGTAGTGGGGAAAATGCTAAGAGTCCATTATAAAAGATGTAATAGCAGAGCACTTGGAAAACAGTGACAGGATTGGACAATGTCAACCTGGATTTACAAAAGGTAAATCATGCTTGACTAATCTGGAATTTTTTGAGGATGCAACTGGTAGAATAGATAAGGGAGAACCAGTGGATGTGGTGTATTTGGACTTTCAGAAGGCTTTCGATAAGGTCCCGCGTAAGAGATTAGCGTGTAAAGTTAAAGCACATGGGATTGGGGGTAAGGTACTGTCTTGGATAGAGAACTGGTTGGCAGGTTGGCAGACAGGAAGCAAAGAGTTGGAATAAACGGGTCTTTTTCCGAGTGGAAGGCAGTGACTAGTGGGGTACCGCAGGGATCGGTGCTAGGACCCCAGCTATTCACAATACAGGAAACTTTGGTTTATCCGGAGGTTATATGTCCGGAATACTCGATCTAACGGCAAAAATCAGGAGCCGTTTTCTATATGTTTTTTTAGTTCTCGTTGCTTTTTTTCCCCCCCCAGTCAAGCACTGCGAGGTCTGTAGCTATAGCAACAGCTTCAGCTACAGACGCTTGCAGCTGCAGCCGATTGTTTTGAAGCTGTTTGTGCTGCCTCTCCCTCTAACTTAACCTTACTGTATGTATTTAACTTACTTATATATGTATAACCTACCTGTTGGGGCCGTTGCCCCTTTAACTTACCTTTTAGGGCCATTGCCCCTTTAAGACGCGCCTTAGCGTGCTGACGTCACGTCACGTACAACGTAGCGTGCTGACGTCACGGCACGTACGACGTGACGTGCGTGAGGCGGCTGCCGGCCCGACTCGGCCTTCCAGAAAGGCTGCCGGCACAGCCCGGCCTAGCGTCTTTGGCCGCATCTACCAGCCGCCGGGAGCGACGCGATCTTCCGCTCCCGCGGCAAGCATCGGCTCAGCCTGGCCTCCAGCTCCCGCTCCCGACTTCGGCCTCCACGGCCAGAAACGCGACCACGCGCATCACGTGACGCCCCAAGCGCGGACAACGCTACCGAGCGTGATGAGGTCATCACGCTCCCCACAGGACTGCTACGTAGTCCTCGTGGAGCCCTCGCTGGGACACAGACCTACACCACGGTGCTCCTACAGCAGCACAGGCTCTGGGCAGTTGTATGGTCCCCATGCTTGAGTCTTGGAAATTGTTTGTCTGTAAGTATTTTAGAATGCTATGGATGATTAATGTGCACTGTATGTTGTAGAAAATGTTTAGTTGTAACTTTTCTCTGCCTAGCTGATTAACTAGTAGCTGTATTTTCATACACTATGTACAGGGCTAATTTAAAGAGAATGCCTCCCAGTTTACTAAATGTACTGTGTTGCTCAGGCGTACCTAAATCTGTGTATACATATCAGTTATGCGCCTGTATACTAATGTGTGCTTCCATTTCTGTGTTGTATTTCAGTTTTACAATTAGAATCGTTCAGTAAAGCGTTACAAGAAAAGTCAAGCCTTGTGATTTTATTGGAAGATATCGAGTTGTTCGCTATCTGTCTAGCTCTGCATAGAAGCGCGTTGCGAGGGCAGAACAGTAAAAAGACAACAGCACAGCGGGCTCAAGCGCAGGAAGATACCACTCAGCTACCATGAGTCTACGCTCAGGAAAACAATATACCCTAGAGGACGTCGACCAGTCAAGCGAGAAGCATGAGCCTCTCCTAGCAAACGATGCCAAGTCACAGCCCTCTAAAGTATCCCCTAGGTCATCTCGGCGGTCCAGCAGACCGTCGTCATCGACAGCTTCTGCAGCCGCCAAAGCACGTGCCAAGGCAAAAGCTGCCCAGGCTCAATTGTCCTTCGCTGAAAAAGAAGCTGACCTTATGAAGCAGAGAGCCGACCTCGAAGCTAGTATGATGAAGCAGAAAGCTGACCTTATGAAGCAGAGAGCCGACCTCGACGCTAGTGTGATGAAGCAGAGAGCTGACCTCGACGCTAGTGTGATGAAGCAGACAGCACAGTCCTCTAAAGTATCCACTAGATCATCGGCAGTCCAGCAGACCGTCGTCATCGACAGCTTCTGCAGCCGCCAAAGCACGTGCCAAGGCAAAAGCTGCCCAGGCTCAATTGGCCCTTGCTGAAAAAGAAGCTAGGGTTATGAAGCAGAGAGCTGACCTCGCTGCCAGTCTCCACATTCTCCAAAGCCAGAGAGCTGCCGCTGCCGCTAAAGCTAAAGCCGCAGCTTATGAAGAAGGTGAGGAGAACGAAGGCGGGGAGCCCAGCCAGGAAACATATGTTCTGGGACAGCCCCTCAGTCCAGTGCAACGTACAAGTGAGTGTGTCCAACAACACTCCAAATTGTTCTCCAAGGAAACATCCAACTATCTCAACGCAGAACCAGCTACTCAACACAGTAGCAAACAGCCTGTTTTTGGAGACACTGAGCTTAAAGGAGAAGAAACAAGCAAGACTTACCTACAGAGACCTCCACAGCACTCGGCCAATCCAGCCAAGCAGTCCTCACCCGAGCCACAGGGTACACAGGACCTCGCTGGGTGCCTTATCCGCCGAGAGTTGTTGAGTTCGGGCCTTCTGGAGTTAGATGGCCGTCCTGAAAGTTGTTGGTCATGGAAAGAGCCCAACCTGAGACTACACAAGGTAGCATCGAACAGTGGACAGGTGATGGAAGCCTTCCCTGCAGAGGACCGTGCCAAGGATCTGAAGGATTTGCACCTTGGAGTGGATCCTCCCCCCCTTCAACGGAGCCTGGGGCTCTCCTGGAACCTGGAAACAGACAGCGTCACATTCCTGGTGTCCCGTGAAGAAAGGCCATTCACACGGAGAGACATCCTGTCCACAGTCAACAGTTTGTACGACCCTTTGGGGTTCATAGCTCCCATAACAATGCAAGGAAAAGCATTTGTACGGGAACTCTCATCGGATCAGAGTGAGTGGGATGCTCCACTCCTCCCTGAAAAAGAAGCAAAATGGAACCTACAGTTGATCAGAGACAAGATTGACATCGATGTGGGCGCCGTCAAGTTCTTCACGGACAGCAAGATTGTACTTGGTTACATCCACAACTCCACAAGAAGGTTTTACGTGTATGTTTCCAACTGGGTGACTCGTATCAGACGATCCACTCACCCTGACCAGTGGTGCTATGTCCCCACGGACCTGAACCCTGCAGACCATGCTACCAGGTCTATACCAGCAGCACACCTACAGCAAAGCAGTTGGTTCTCGGGCCCCTCTTTCCTGTCTAATGTCAACACAGAGGAGACTCCTGAGTCCAATCCCTTCACCCTTGTGGAGCCTGAAGCTGATACCGAGATTCGGCCTGAAGTTACGACCCTGGTCACCAAAGCCTCAGAATCTCAGTTGGGCTCACAAAGCTTCGAGCGATTCTCAAGCTGGAGAACACTCTGCCGAACCACAGCCCGACTCATTCATGTAGCAGCATCCTTCAAGGGGAATTCGGACAACATAGAACGCAAAGGATGGAAATGTTCTAAAGAAGTATCCAGCACAAGTGAGCCATCACAAGCCAAAGGTGTGATCATTCGCTCTGTCCAGCATGATGTCTTCAAGGAGGAATTCAAATGTCTTGAAGAGGGACAGACATTCCCCAAGCAAAGAGGAGAGTATTTGTCCACCCTACAGAGCCGTAGGAAATGGACAGAAGACAAGCCAAACGTCAAAGTGAGAGACGTTGTCTTGCTGAAAGACAGCCAAGCACGCAGAAATGAATGGCCAGTGGGCCTGGTTGTCAAAACTCTGCCGACCAGGGACAAGAGGGTCCGCAAGGTGGAGGTGAAGATTGTCAAGGAGGGGCCTATCAAAGTGTTTCTGAGGCCAGTCTCAGAGATCCTCCTTTCTGAAGTAACCTAGAGAACGAACTCTGAGTATGTTGCAGCCAATGGACGTTTTCTTCAGGTTTATTTTGTATCTGTAGTGGTACAATGGAATTGTACCAAGCGGGGAGTGTGCTGCCTCTCCCTCTAACTTAACCTTACTGTATGTATTTAACTTACTTATATATGTATAACCTACCTGTTGGGGCCGTTGCCCCTTTAACTTACCTTTTAGGGCCATTGCCCCTTTAAGACGCGCCTTAGCGTGCTGACGTCACGTCACGTACAACGTAGCGTGCTGACGTCACGGCACGTACGACGTGACGTGCGTGAGGCGGCTGCCGGCCCGACTCGGCCTTCCAGAAAGGCTGCCGGCACAGCCCGGCCTAGCGTCTTTGGCCGCATCTACCAGCCGCCGGGAGCGACGCGATCTTCCGCTCCCGCGGCAAGCATCGGCTCAGCCTGGCCTCCAGCTCCCGCTCCCGACTTCGGCCTCCACGGCCAGAAACGCGACCACGCGCATCACGTGACGCCCCAAGCGCGGACAACGCTACCGAGCGTGATGAGGTCATCACGCTCCCCACAGGACTGCTACGTAGTCCTCGTGGAGCCCTCGCTGGGACACAGACCTACACCACGGTGCTCCTACAGCAGCACAGGCTCTGGGCAGTTGTATGGTCCCCATGCTTGAGTCTTGGAAATTGTTTGTCTGTAAGTATTTTAGAATGCTATGGATGATTAATGTGCACTGTATGTTGTAGAAAATGTTTAGTTGTAACTTTTCTCTGCCTAGCTGATTAACTAGTAGCTGTATTTTCATACACTATGTACAGGGCTAATTTAAAGAGAATGCCTCCCAGTTTACTAAATGTACTGTGTTGCTCAGGCGTACCTAAATCTGTGTATACATATCAGTTATGCGCCTGTATACTAATGTGTGCTTCCATTTCTGTGTTGTATTTCAGTTTTACAATTAGAATCGTTCAGTAAAGCGTTACAAGAAAAGTCAAGCCTTGTGATTTTATTGGAAGATATCGAGTTGTTCGCTATCTGTCTAGCTCTGCATAGAAGCGCGTTGCGAGGGCAGAACACTGTTGCTAAGCAACAGGGTTTGTTGATTCACACGGAGCTTCTCAGTTCTGTATGTTTAAACATCAACTCTGGTATGTCCGGCACTTTTGATGTTACGGCACCAGCTCGGTCCCGTCAGTGCCGGATATCAGAAAGTTTCCTGTAAGTGATCTAGACGAGGGAACTAGATGTAATATCTCAAAGTTTGCAGACGACACAAAGCTGGGTGGGCGTATGTACTGTGAGGAGGATGCAGAGAAACTCCAGTATGATTTGGACAGGTTGGGTGATGTGGATAAATGCAAGGTTATCCACTTCGGTGGCAAAAACAGGAAGACAGATTATTATCTGAACGGCAATAGATTGGAAAAAGGGGAAGTGCAACGACACCTGGGTGTCCTTGTGCACCAGTCGCTGAAGGTAAGCATGCAGGTGCAGCAGGCGGTTAAGAAGGCAAATGGTATGTTGACCTTCATAGCGCGAGGATTCGAGTACAGGAGCAAAGGTGTCTTGCTGCAGTTATACAGGGCCTTGGTGAGACCACACCTTGAGTATTGTGTGCAGTTTTGGTCACCTTATCTGAGGAAGGATGTTCTTGCCATGGAGAGAGTGCAGCGAAGATTCACCAGACTGATACCTGGAATGGCAGGAATGATGTATGAGGAGAGATTGGGTCGATTAGGCTTATATTCGCTAGAGTTTAGAAGAATGAGAGGGGATCTCATTGAAACTTATAAAATTCTAACAGGAGTAGACAGACTAGATGCAGGAAGGATGTTCCCGATGGCGGGGGAGTCCAGAACCAGGGGTCACAGTCTAAGGATAAGGGGTAAGCCATTTAGGACTGAGATGAGGAGGAATTTCTTCACCCAGAGAGTGGTGAACCTGTGGAATTCTCTACCACACAAGGCAGTTGAGGCCAATTCATTAAATATATTCAAGAAGGAGTTAGATATATTTCTTAAGGCTAAAGGGATCAAGGGATGTGGGGAGAAAGCAGGGACAGGGTAGTGAATTTGGATGATCAGCCATGATCTCATTAAATGGCGGAACAGGCACGAGGGGCCGAATGGCCTACTCCTATCTTCTATGTTTCTAAAGCCACTCTAATATGCAAAAGCACTTCTCACCTCCATCTCAGAAGAGAAGCAGAACAATGAACCCACTAGTCTAGCCAGCCGCAGAAGAGCCGGTTTTTCTCAACACAAAGACCAAAGATATGTCCCAGACTTAGGGCAATTAGTCCAATCACAGAATACTCATGGGTCCGATGATGACCCATCACTAATTAAGCACCGGAGTGCTTAAAAACAAAAGGATTTTAAAGATTGGCGGGAAAGACAAGGGTAGCCAGACTCCTATAAAGATAGATCCTTTTCCACCATTCTTTCTCTCTCTTGCTCCCGCTCCACCAAGATCGACCTAACAAGAAGTACCAGAGGAAGAAGCCGCTGAGCGGTGTGATCGAGACCGACTGTGTGTGGTGCTGAGCATGGTCTCGAGTGTCCCAAGCCGGTAACCCGATATCCCAGGTGAGTCGGGTGAACTGTAAGGGCTCAGAGTTTTTCTCAGAAGTGAAGTTTTTGGACTATTCCGGGGTGGAAGCTTCGTTTGGTTCAGCCAGGCGAAGGGGCTTATGCGACTGGGTAATTCGTTGGTAGGGGTGGAGTTAGAGTCCACCATAGCAACAAGGGAATTACTGCATGTTATAGTCCCCAGTTGTGTACTGTATGTATGTTGTTTGTCACCTGGATCTTATTCTCCACAGAAACAGTGATTTTGTTTAGTAGTGCATGTTATAGCCAGTGTATGTTAGACCAAATAAATATAAGTCTGATTTTTCACCGAAGCATTCCTGTCCGTGACTTATTCCATTTACACTCTGAATTATAATTCCCGGGTATAGAACTTACGTAAGGCAGGGGCGATTCGAACCGTCCATCTAGCAATTGGGCTAGGATCAAAACCGCTTACACTTACCCAGTCCGGCCTACTGTGACTCTAATATTATGCCTTATTTGCTGCACCATTGGGCATGCTGTTCTGAGAAGTTGGCCATCACACAGCCAGTTGTTCTTAACTGTTTAATCTGACCAAATCTTTAGACCACCACAACTTGCATTTATATAGCTGTCATGTGCAAGAAATGTCTCTGAATGCTTTACAGTAATGAGCAAAGGAATATAATAAAGACCAAGCACTTGGCAACAAGAGAATGAGGGGCTGGGGCAGAAAGTTCAGTTGAAAGGATACAAAAAAAAGGACAGATCAAAAAAGGCATGGGTAAGTGGAACTATCCGCCCGCAGAGGCCCTTCTCCAGGGCAGGCGTCCGACCTGTCAAGAGCATTCTTGACAGATCAGAAATGCTGGTTTTCAGCACATGTGTTTGGCATGCCTGAAACTGGCTTTCTGATGTCCCTATGGGTGTGTGCACAGCCCGTACACACCCGTAGGGATCGGAAGATACAGCCCAATAACTCCTCTGCCCTTTGTGATCCAGAGTCAACCTACCACCTCCTCCACAATGACACACATTCCCATGCCCTTATCACTTCTATGTGTCATTGATGTTTAATATGCGGCTGGGAACAGATAGCAGGGATGCAGCAAGGTCGAATATTAAACATCAATGACACATAGAAGTGATAAGGGCATGGGAATGTGTGTGTTCTCAGCACTTCAGTAGAGCAGTGTCTAAACACTCCTGTTTCCCAGGAGATAAGGGTACAAATTAAAAACCAACATTATACGAAGTTTCAGAACACATGAATCAATGTGGCCTTGCAATTACCCGGCCTGTTTGACAGAGAAGGATAAGACATGTTTCTCAAACTATAAACAAGGCCTGTAGCGAGGAAAAGATAACAGAAATGCGGGAGTAGAATTACAGTCCACATCTGTGGCTAGCATGGTCAGGGGTTACCCGAGTTCAAGGGAGGTGGGCCCGACAGTTGAAGGATGGGCCCGACAGTTGAGTGACTAACCACATAAACCAATAAAGAGCAACTGTTATGACACTGTTTGTACGTATATGCCCCATTCTGTAGTAAGTGGGCGTTGCTTATAGAACTGTATAACTTGAATGAATCACTGTTTATCCCGTGAGTGCATCTCTTGTTTGAGGAAGCAGGATGACTCTCCCGTGTGCACACGTATTCTCTTAGTTGTTTAACAAATTCTGTATTTGTCTTCAATTCCGTCTCCGTCTCGAGTTTCTCCTCCAAATTCAAATCTAACACTGCTAATCCATGTCCTCAGGCAGAAAACTCCTCTGCAATGTTCCCTCTCAGCTGCACGTGTGCGCAGCCACGCAGTAATCTGCAAAATCCCGTGCAGGTCGCTCACTAGCTTTTACATTAAATTTCTGCGCATGCGCGGTATTTCCAAAGAGACCGTGCATCGAAAGAAACAGGCCTCGCCGAACAAAGCGCAGCTAACAGGGAACACTGTTCCTCTGTACAATTAACGAACGGAAATGATGATGCTTCAAAATTTTCCCCCTTTGTTAAATTCACTAATGCCAGGTCTCACCTGGAATAAAATACTTGCCATGATTGCAACTATAAAATGGCTAACAAGCAAAAAAAAATGAACCAACTCACTTATTGCTAATGCTTATCAATTCATTTTAAGTAAAATCCTCAGATCATGCAATGTGTTAAATGCAGGCGAATGGTTCTTATCTAATGATATTACATCTTTTGTTACATTTTGTAAAGAAAAAATTGTCAGGGGGGAAGAAATATGGCCCCAAACCTCCAAAAATCTTCTGTTGTTCAGTGAAAGCAACTCACTATGACAACATATTCTGAAAAAGGAACCCCCAACACCAAGTCATATCCAAAAACTAGCAATGCATTTTGTAGAATTCAAGTGTACATACCATCGTCTAAAGTTTTCTCATTGGTCCAATTTGTCCGCTCTTTCACATTTTTGAAGTGAGGATGTTTTTCACTGAGTCCCGTATCAAACACCGCGACTTTTACACCAGTACCTGGCAAGATAATTAAAATCAAACTGAAAATCTGCACAGTGCTGGCCAGTTCCAGTGAAGGGTCGTACTCATAAACATTAACCTTTTTGCTTCAAACACTGACTGACCCATTTTGCACATCCAATAATTTTTTCGTTTTATTTAAAATTCCCAGCAATTATGGCCTCAACACAGCAGTTACAATGCTACTATTAGTGACATCTTTATGGAGGCTTCAGTCACATCAATCAACTAGTCTGCTTCTCTGCACCAGTCATCTGTCCATAGGTTATGTTAGGATACACAGTGATACACATGACTATAATACGAATAGTTTGGAATCACCACTAAATTTTAAATCATGCTACATCTTAGATAAGTGATACCTTACTGGTGATGGAAGGGAGAAAGAGGGAAGGAGTATTTCCTGTGGCAGCTGCCTGCGATGGGTATATAACTTAGCATAGCCTTTTTATTTTGCACAAACTCCAAGTTACTGTAATAACAATCTGAAGACGGGGCCCGGTTCCAGAGCACAGTGAAGAGAGACTCCCCCTTTGTAGGGGGTGGTGTGTCGTGCCCAGCCAGCTTCGCCTCTGACTGTCCCTTTTGAGCGGTTCGAATCACTCCCACACCCCTGGGCTCTAGACACTGGACTTAGGTACAGGCGGCGATACAGAAAATCGAGTAGACAAGTGGTTTGGTGCAAGAAAACCAACATTTTATTAAAAGCAGAATAGAACAATCTTATGAAAATTACTGGTATGAAAATTACAGGCATAAACAATTACACTTGTATGGGAATGGGGAACACACGGCACATCGAGGGAAAACAACTACATTAAACAATCCCCTTATCCTTATCCCACCCCCTATACCTAACTAGATTGAGGGGCCAGGAATTCATGCTCACCGATCCAAAACCGGTTGCTTAAACGGTTATGAGTTTTGAGGTCCGCTCCCGCTGTCCTTTGGGGTACCCCGTCGCCACGTGGTCTCAGGGCGCGGCGCTGAAGTTATTGATGCGAAACACCCTCCCTTTTCCTCAGCTACCGTCATCGTCTCGTCGCGATGGGTTTTCGTCTTCTCCCTCGGGCGGTCGTCAGCGGTAATGTTACGGTCGGGGTCGATTGGCAGTCTTTATCGTGTAAAAGATTTTACTACCTATGCTTCGAACGCTAGTTTATTCATCACGGGCGCTGCCATCCACTCTTCGAACGCCTGCTTATTCGCACTGTTCATGCATGCAACGCCAGCTTATAACTAGGCGTTTGGTTTTTCCCAATGAGTCTTTCGCTGCCCTTCTCTGCTTTTATCAGTTTACCACCTTCTTCGTCTCGTCTGCCCGTTTGTGGCCTGTGTGGTTTTGAACTCGGGTCTTGTTCTCCTCCCGCATTTGGCCCCGGTGTAATGGGCGTCCTTTGTTGTTGAGCGGCGCGGGGAGCGAGAAGAGAGCCCGCCACGAGGCCAGGGTGCGAGTACGAGCGGCAGCAGGCCGAGTCCACAAGCAAGAGATCAGAGAGCTAAGCGAAGCGTGATTACCACTCCTTATCTTCAACTCCTTATCTGCGCGCCAAATCAGGTCAGTCCATTGTCTTACCTTTTGGGGGGGGGGGGGGGGGCTTGTTTAAATGATTACAACCATTTACTTTAACGACTTTTGGAGTGGTTGTCTCTGGGTCTAATGGCCCCAATGTCCTGGTTGTTTGTCATGGATAAGACTTAATTGTCCCCATCCTGACTTGATGGCTGCTGTGAGCGGTTACCGATTAAATATGCAGAAACCTAATGGCCTCGATTCTAGACCCATTCTAGCTTGATTTGTTTCAAGTCGAATGAATGCGTATTCTCTGTTTACTTTGTCTGGCTGGCTCCAGAGAGTCCTTTTTCACAGATTCCTGCATTTTAAGTTTCGTCTCCGGGCCTGCTTGTCTGCAGACCTTGCTTTAAAAATCCTGTCGGTTTGGTCACGAGGCTGCAGAAGCCATTTTGGGTACCCTGGTTTTAATAACTTGTCCAAACAGGGCCCCTTGATCCATAATTTGGGGAGTGCGGGAATTTTGAGAACCCTGCACTTACACCTTTCAGGGAATCACACTCCACTTTCCCCCCCCCAGAGGCAGCTCTGCTCCTATCTATGATTCCAGACTTGTGCTACAACTTTAGACACAGTGCAAAGTGTGACCACAGTGCTACTGTGTAGTATAAATGCAGTCCATGTCTGGCAGGTATTACTCAAGTCACCTCAAGAGAAACAAATGCAAGCCCAACAAGCAAGCAGTCAGAGGGGAAATTGTGCTAACTGTTCTGTCATTTTAGACCTAGTCAGTTAATAACTACACAAGTACTCTATATGCTCCTTGATGTTAACCTTAGGATGGTAATAATAATGTTATCATCGATAAGTAATGTTTGTTCCCAGATTTCTGTAACTGAGAGTAAACTTGCAGGGAACATAAAAACTGACTGTAAAAGCTTTTATAGATATGTGAAGAGAAAAAGATTGGTGAAGTCAAGCGTAGGTCCCTTGCAGTCAGAATCAGGGGAATTTATAATGGGGAACAAAGAAATGGCAGACCAATTAAATATATATTTTGCTTCTGTCTTCACAAAGGAGGACACAAATAACCTCCCAGAGATGTCAGGGGACATAGGGTCTGATGAAAGGGAGGAACTGAAAGAAATCAGTATTTGTAGTGAAATGGTGTTGGGGAAATTGATGGGATTGAAGGCCGATAAATCCCCAGGGCCTGATAATCTACATCCTAGGGTACTTAAAGGAAGTGGCCCTAGAAATAGTAGATGCATTGCTGGTCATCTTCCAACATTCGATGGAAACTGGAACAGTACCCATGGATTGGAGGGTAGCTAATGTTACCCCACTATTCAAAAAAGGTGGTAGAGAGAAAACGGGGAATTACAGACCGGTAAGCCTGACATCGGTAGTGGGGAAAATGCTAGAGTCCATTATAAAAAATGCAATAGCAGAGCACTTGGAAAACAGTGACAGGATCGGACAAAGTCAACATGGATTTACAAAGGGTAAATCGTGCTTGACTAATCTACTGGAATTTTTTGAGGATGTAACTGGTAAAATAGATAAGGGAGAACCAGTGGATGTGGTGTATTTGGACTTTCAGAAGGCTTTCAATAAGGTCCCGCATAAGAGATTAGCGTGTAAAGTTAAGGCACATGGGATTGGGGGCAAGGTACTGACTTGGATAGAGAACTGGTTGGCAGACAGAAAGCAAAGAGTTGGAATAAACGGGTCTTTTTCCGAGTGGCAGGCAATGACTAGTGGGGTACCGCAGGGATCGGTCATTGGAACCCAACTATTCACAATATACTGTATATTAATGATCTAGACAAGGGAACTAGATGTAATATCTCCAAATTTGCAGACGACACAAAGCTGGGTGGGCGTGTGTGCTGTGAGGAGGATGCCAAGAAACTCCAGGATGATTTGGACAGGTTGGGCGACTGGGCAGAAGCATGGCAGATGCAATATAACGTGGATAAATGCGAGGTTATCCACTTTGGTAGCAAAAACAGGAAGGCAGATTATTATCTGAATGGCAATAGATTGGGAGAAGGGGAAGTGCAACAAGACCTGGGACCTTGCGCACCAGTCGCTGAAGGTAAGCATGCAGGTGCAGCAGGCGGTTAAGAAGGCAAATGGTATGTTGGCCTTCGTAGCAAGAGGGTTTGAGTACAGGAACAAGGATGTCTTGCTGCAATTGTACAGGGCCTTGGTGAGACCACATCTTGAGTATTGTGTGCAGTTTTGGCCACCTTATCTGAGGAAGGATGTTCTTGCCATGGAAGGAGTTCAGCGAAGATTCACCAGACTGATACCTGGGATGGCAGGAATGACGTATGAGGAGAGATTGGGTCGATTGGGCTTGTACTCGCTGAAGTTTAGAAGAATGAGAGGGGATCGCATTGAAACTTATAAAATTCTGACAGGACTGGACAGACTAGATGCAGGAAGAATGTTCCCGATGGTCAGGGAGTCCAGAACCAGGGGTCACAGTCTAAGGATAAGGGGTAGGCCATTTAGGACAGAAATGGAGGAGGAATTTCTTCACCCAGGAGAGTGGTGAACCTGTGTAATTCTCTACCACAGAAGGTAGTAGAGGCCAAGTCATTAAATATATTCAAGAAGGAGTTGGATATATTTCTCAAGGCTAAAGGGATCAAGGGGTATGGGGAGAAAGCAGGGACCGGGTACTGAATTTGAATGATCAGCCATGATCGCATTGAATGGCGGAGCAGGCACGAGGGGCCAAACGGCCGACTCCTGCTCCTAGCTTCTATGTTTCTATGTTAACTTCATCTCTGATGACTCTGGCAAAGAGCAAGTTAACCAATTCAGTAATGTAACTGTTTATATACATTGGACTGGATAATGAAAGGATAGCTAAATTTTAGGCATTTTATGAACGAGAGAGATGGATGGCAAGTCTCCAGCCAATTCTCAAATGTGGACATCAAGAGGCTAAAGATTCATCTGATACGCTTTCACTAATATTCCTTACATGGTTCACGGTTTTAACATTCTCCAAGCATCCTTACAACTGCATCCATTCTAACTGTGGTGTGGAAATGCCGGTGTTGGACTGGGGTGGACAGCCGGACCTGCTGTGATTTCCAGCAAAGAAAATGTTTTTTGTCTGTTTTGTTTTTCATACAGACCCCAGCATCTGCACCATTTTACCCCCTGTGACCCCCACCTCATTGTTCTTTGATGTAATGTTTGCCTGACTGACCTGTTTGGACACCATTCACACCTTTGATTGCTGTGATTATCTCTCTGCCGAGGTGTGATAAATGGCAGTTAGAAAGATTACCTGTAATCATCTGGCATTATTCTCTGACTATATAATGTGTGTCTATAGGCATCACTCCACTTCACCTGACGAAGGAGCAGCGCTCCGAAAGCTTGTGATTTCAAATAAAACCGTTGGACTATAACCTGGTGTTGTGTGACTTCATTCTAACTGTATTCATTCTTGCTGGCAAACATCTTGGGATATTTTTCTTTATTAAAAAGACATTAGAAATGCAACTTCTTGTGGTTGCCATGGTTATTCTCATCTGGCAGCGACATGGGACAGGTCCGCACAGGTTCAGAGGCTGGGTAGCCAGGAGTACAGGATTAAAAGCTGTCAAGCAGCACAGTTTGGGGCTGTAACTGGAAAGTAGTAAGATTTCTGCTTAGAGTCAAGAGTTTACATATGTTATAGTTCATGGGACCATATTCATTGCCAGGAAAGCCCAAGTAAACATTACCAACTCTGGAAACCTAGAACTCCAGTCCTAGGCCCTAGAGAAAGGGGCAGGCCTGTGCAAAAGAAAATTGTTCACTGGATTTCCAAGGTAAAATAGGTAGGTTTGTGGCCAAATTTAATGATTTGTGAATGCATGCTTTAAGTTATAATTTAATGTTTGTATAGTTAGTTGTTTGAAAAGCAACATGACCACCGAAAGAAACTGGTGCAAAGATCTGAACAATTGGTGGGTTTCATGGTACTTGTTAGTTTATGAATGGTAGCTTTGGAAAAAGGGTGTCTCGATTCCTCTGATTTGTGCTGGTTACTTGTTAGCTGACTGGTAGTTTTTGCCACCTGCCTAGTGAATGGAATTGCTGTTAATTATGTGTGAACCTATCAGCACAATTAACCGAACAGACTGGTTATTTGATTTATTTCTCCCCCAACCCACCCAACACTGAAGAGGTGTGATACTACAAACGCTAGCCCCAAGACATCAAATTATCTGAATAAAACCACAACAGATAACCAGATGGAACTTTAATGCAAAGGTGATAAATATCTGGACTACTCTGCCAAGCAAAATTGTAGAGACATGGGCAGGGCATTCAAAAGATAGTCAAATGCTAGGTTCGGATGGTTCTTAAATTCAAGAGACAACTGAGCCGGTATATTCAGGAACTTCACATATCTTCAGCCAGTCTCCATGTAGCAGAAACTCCCAACTATGCAGAGGAAAAATGACTGTACAGTGCTACGAGCTGCCCATGAGAGGCAGGAGTGGGGATGAAAGACATCATGTCTTCAAGTGCACAGAACATGAGCATAAAGCCCCATGTCCAAACTCTTGATTTTGGATATAAAATTAGTTACAGCTACAGTGGAACATGCAAAGATGTAAGATTATTTAGCAGATAGATAGGCTAAACTGGTTTCACAGCATTTTGGGTTCCACAATCTACGCAGCAAATTAATGCTGACTAACTTACAGCTTTTAAGATCATTCCTTTGTCTGTGTTCAACATATGAAGGGAAGATAACATATTACAAAAATCCAACTAGTAAGCTATAGAATGCCCTTCGTACAATCATACAAGAAAAATGTATTTTTGTGCTAAACACTGATTAAGATGGAGAGAACAAATTATTGTGTATTCCAAAGAACAGCCATACAAACAGATTTTTTCTCTAACATGGAGATTCCAAACAAGTTTCTTGGTCCACCAACAGATAATAAAATCTAGAATGCAAAATATACTTTTTAAAAAAAAAAGTAACCAGGTTTTATGTGAATCACTTTAGCAGGTTTCTAAGAAGACACTTAATGTCACTTTTAATAGCATATTTTAGCAAAAATGTTCTTCCCAAAAAGTATGGGTCAAGCATCTTTAAGCAGAATAACAATTTCGTCCACTTATTAGTCAGATTCATAATGAGCAAAGGCAGTTTTACAAAACATTGGAATAATCAGTGGCACATCACGAATTGTGACTTTTTACTGATGGACCCATAAACAATTTCGTATTATAAAGATCACAGTAGGGACGTTTTATGCAGTTGTTTCATAACTGCATAAAATCATACCATAATCAGTGCATTTTATATTAGAGGTCATAGCACTGCACAAGCGGTCTCTCTGAATTTGATTCATGAAAAATAGTTCTAGAGTACTGATGAAAAGTAGGTGCCAGCAAAAGGGTGACCAAACCCAACAATGCAAGGTTCCTGGTTGCCCTTTCAGCTGCATTCACAATCATTAACTCAGGTTATGATAATGCTGTATGGGTTAAATCACTCTTCAAGGATCAAATCAAGTCATCAGCACCACATAAAACTTATTTTAAAAGCCAAGACCAAAAGGCCAATCAAAGCCAGTTTTAGATCAGGCTTCTCAAAGCATGTATAATGAGTTCCTGTGAACGCAACCAAGTGTTGTACATTTATTAGTTTCAAATATTGATCTATTCAAATCCTTAGTATTATGAAGATAGTGACTTGCAGAGCGAGAACAACTCATTAAAATGCATTTCCATCACGGCTGTTCTAACTTGGGAGATTTACATTGCAAAAGTTCAGTGAGAGTCATCAACATCTATAAAATGAGTTCTAATTTATTGCTGCGCTCCAGAAAGTTAAATGATGGTGCTCCAATTTTGAGCACCATAAGGAACAGCCAGTCAAAAAGAACTGATAGCAAAATACTGCAGATGCTGGAAATCCGAAATAACAGAAAATGCTTGAAAAACTAATCTAGAGCCGTCTTTTGTCTCCACTAGTCCTATCACCATCTCGTCTCGTTTTGAATACCTCTTAATGTCCCTTCTCTTTTGTTCTCTCCCAGCCTGGCCTCTTAATCTATTTCATTTCCTGTGCTTCTTTAGTCTTGACAAAGGGTTGTCACCCGAAACGTTAACTATTTTCTCTCCACGGATATTGCCTGGCCTGCTGAGTTTTTCCAGCATTTTCTGTTGTTATTTCAAAAAGAACTGATGCCTCCTTTCAGCTCTTTCCAATTACACAATGCTGTTATCAAACATCACAGACTGTTCATCCAGTTACATGACATTACCATCTGGAGTCCCATACATACCTGTATGCCCCATCTGCCACAATACATCCGCTTGCAGGGTCTGAGCTACCTGCCGAGGGATGGCCCTCAATAGGCGTCGGCTTGAATGCCTGCCTGTAGCATGCCAGAATCCAGAGCCCAGGGAGAGGCTGGTTCTCCTCAGAGGTCTTGAAGACTGCCACTTCTGTGTCCATCGACTATCATTGCATGGAGCAGCCGAGTCTGCTGCAACAGAAAAGAAAATACTTTTAAAGTCTAGTACTGCAGGGAACAAGAAACATCACTTTCACCGGATTGGCTAATGATGTGTCAGTCATGTTTTGGGGTTTTTTTTAAAAACTTATTCTCCACAGAAAAGGTTTGAAAAAGAATGACTTTTAATTGTGTTTTAAAGCAAAGTGGGGAAACTGATCAAAAAACAGAAAACGTGACAATGTTGCAGCATTCAGGCATAGATTAACAGGGTTCCTAGTCATCATCACAGCAGTGTGTACCATCAGGATGCACTGCAGCAACTCGCCAAGGCTTCTCTAACAGCACCTCCCAACTCCCTGACTACTACTACCTAGATGGATAAGGGCAGCTGACGCATGGGAACACCACCATCTGCAAGTTCCACCTACAAGTCACACACCATCCCCACTTGGAAATATAATGCCATTCATTCATTGTCGCTGGCTCAAAATCCTGGAACTCCCTAACAGCACTGAGGGAGCACCTTCACCACACGGACTCGAGCGTTTAAGGCAGCAGCTCACCACCACCTTCTCAAGGGCAATTAGGGATGGGCAATAAATGTTGGCCTTGCCAGCGATGCCCACATCCCGTAAATGAATACATTTTTAAAAAGATCAGTAATGAGACATGGTTTCCTTACCTATACAAAAAAAGTTTCCAGAGGGGGGCAAAAAGTGTTCAACTACATTATATTACAATCCATGAGCAGGAGCACCTCAACGCCAGAGAATGTGGAAGTGTCTCCAAATGCACAGATAATACCCAAACGTTTGCCCATTCTTCATACATTGTGGCCCATCTCTTCATATATTTTTACCCCAACAAACCACACTTAAAAGCTCAAATCAAGTTTGTAGGCAGACTATAGTCGCAAGCTTGGTATAACGTGCTGCACTTTGCAGTTGTAGGATGTACGATAGTCCACATGGCAAATTCCTGATCTTATGTAGACCGGTGGGGTTAGTGTCATCATTCAGCACACCCGGTGCCAGAAAAAAAAGTTAGAAATGGGTCCACCACCTTGCACTTTCAGCTGGCAGAAAAGATGGCAAGTCGAGTGAGAAAGTAGTTTGCTGAAGATGGGCAAACAGAATATATAATTTTTATTAAAAAAATTGCACTATCCACAATTTGCACTCGCATATTAAAAGCATTATTCTGACACATCATAAATCACTGGTCCTTTTCATTGTATTTTATGTGCTATTACACACCATACCTGGTCTCGCTGCTCTGGGTACACATCAAGATTCTAATCTGGAACATTTAGCCACAAAGAGCATATCACTGACAACAGTGCACACATTGATCTAAAAGTAACTTTTTTTTTTTTTTTTTTTAAATTGCAGGTTAATCGCAAATGAAGAACTGCAAGTTCCACACCCAAATGATAAAAGTCCACCTCTTCATCAAATCCTTGGACACTAATTTTCAAACAATGGAAACCATCAGTGTGGAAAACAGAAAGGTCCCCTTAAAATGAGGCCGCTAACACAAGATTTCCAACACAATATAAAACTAAACTTGGGAGCTACCAAAAAGCTTATGCTATTTACATATATCTCCCTTTTCAGGTCTCAGTGTCAAAGCAGACAATCTGCAGCTAGACTCAATCGGCCTCTTGAAACAGCCAACAGAAGATGCACAGGAGGCACCCAGTGAAAACTGGGCATATAATTCCCATGGGGAGTCACCAGAGGCCACAAAGAGGAAGCAAAAAGCAGGTACTGTATTGTACATCAGAGGCCGATTAGTTGAATTCAGAACAGATGGCATGCCTACTGCTTTCTGGTACAGGATGATGTTCAATTTGCAGTCTAGAGTGTTGAAGTTCATTGACACTTTTGTCACTAGAACTGCTCCACTCTGCAGGTAGTTGCAGATGGTATCTGCACACAAAAGTTCAAATAAAGAGAATCTTTAGATTATGTTTTTCTCTTGCCAAACATGTGCAGTGTGCGCTACATTTTGACGCATGTCCTGCAAAGGGAACACGTTTCTCAATCTCACAGCAGTTTCAAGTAAACGGTTAACCATGTACTGTTGATGGCTGAAGTTGCAGTTAGTCATATAGCACAAGGCAATGGGCAGCTTTCTGATAGTGTATAGCAGCTATGGGGAGATTGATCTGAAGATTACAGCTCTACCACGAGTCAGTGACTCTCAGGTCCCTGCTAAAATATCAAAACTGGCCGGGGTAATTCCTGAGAAAAGAAAACACATGCGCGAAATACACAAAAATGCACAATACACTTCTGTAGTAACAGATTCCAATTCCAATTGTTTGATTCCAAGATCACTATAAGCACTATTTTTTTTGATATAAATAAAAGTTACCTGGAAAATTAAAACACTAAACCATAATTTTAAGTCAGCTGTGTTTTCTAGAATTGAAACAGAAAAAAATTCCTACAACTTTTCCTTCAGTCCAGGATTTTATGATGTATCCTGAAAGCTGCTAGTAAAAACTTGCGCATCATTTGCAAGTCTGCTTGTTTACACAATTTTTGTCATTTATCAAAACAAAACTTTGGAAGCTACGGTTTAGTTTCAATTTAATTTTTAAATGGATCATTGGGATGCTCAGTTTTGAATACGGGAAATAAATCAGCTGATACTTGAACACACAAGGGCTGAAAATTCCAAATCAGTGTGGGAGCCAGAGTCCATCGCATGGAGCATGGCACACAGAATTCATGGAATCACTAATTCAGTAAAGCAGGTAGTATATGTACTCCATTTCCATCAAAGGTCATTGGACCACAACACAGAATAATCAAAAAGACAAGCACATGACCACCCATGCCAAAACTATCCACAAAGACTGAATCACGGCTCAAGTATGCGGTGAGTCAGGCTCACAATGAAGATATTGGTAGGAGATGAAGTGCTTCCCCATGGCAACGGTAAATAGATAAAGACTATCAGGCATACTTGGGAGGTGGTCATCCTTTCAGCTAGGAAATAGTGCATGATTTGCAAGAAGATAAAAGATGGACCAAATGAAAATGCACAGTTCCAACCTTTTAAAATGCAGCATAAAGTATAAAGTTCAATGGGCACAGATGCTTTTTGGAGCTGCTCACTTTCACCATCATAGGGAATCAAGGGATATGGGGATAGTGCGAGAAGGTAGAGTTGAGGTAGAAGATCAGCCATGATCTTATTGAATGGCGGAGCAAGCTCGAGGGGCCATATGGCCTACTCCTGCTCCTAATTCTTATGATCTTATGATCATCTTCGCAAATAGCGGTGACATTTGCCATTCTACATTACTGCTTTCATATTTCCACAAGACTAAGGCCTCACATAATCCACAATTCCAGATGTGAGTACGAGAGACATTCTGCTCATGGGTTTGTCCTACAAAAGAAAAGCATCACATTCAAAATATTTCAAGATTTTATCTGTGGTAATGTTACACAAACTAAGGCAATAAAGGATGCAGACAACGGCAAACCGACTTCATCAGACCAGGTGCAGTACAATATAAAAGGAAAAGCCTCTTCAGGCACAAGCATCAGTTACAGCCCTCAGCCCACATTACAGCAGCTCCTCAATGCTAATAGTTTTTTTTTAAAGATACATTTTCATTAAAGACTAACTCAAAGTCAAAACTAATTTTGGACAAGATTTTATAGCTTGGCGTGTAATAAATCGTTGTCCTGTCCTTTTAGCCATTCCCACCAGATAAATCTGCTCAAATTAGAAAATGCATTGTTTGACCAGACTACTTAAAAACACAGAATCTAGCCCATTTCAAATAAAATTCCCCACTATATTGCTGAATCCAAGATGGATTAATGTAAAGTATAAACAGCAATGGTCCCCACTGAGACCTACAGCACCTTATTCAGAACCTCCCCTCCCCCACCCTGCTATAATTCGCCTAACAAGCACACCTTTAAAACAAAAATCCAAACTTTTTTTTTTTTTTTTTAATAAACAAAAAGGGTGCTGCTGTGCAATATACAGGCCTTAAACTCTTGCCAGCCTCAGCACTGTTTAGTACTTGCACCATCCAGCTGGCACAAAGCAACAGACACAGAATGAGGTTTGGTTTATTTCAGTATCACTAGAGATACAAGATCAGATGTTTTGGGTCTTTTGGTGTATCAAATCCGATTGTCCTCCTGCACTTGGTACAATTATGGTAGATTATAACAGAAATAGGGAAGCTTAGACGAACCTGCAATACCAGGATTGGACAATTGCATGATAAGGAAAAACGGATCAATCAATAAATTAACTTGCAAATTGATCACAAAAGGATTTGTAGAAAGCAGAAGAAAAAAATGATAAACACAACAGACATCAGACTGATTCTTCAATGGTGGTGTTAACAATAGAAAGTAAATCTATTGGCAAAGTTAATTAAATTTTTTCCATGACCACAAATTAAACGCTCACCACAGTTTGCAGTTATTTGACCAACGTCGGTCGTGTTTCTCGTGAAGCTCCACAGACTCCAGCTGTGAATTCCACTCACCTGGTTCTGTATATTCAAACTGCTTGTAAACAGTAAGGAGGAGGGCACTTCTTGTAACAACATTTTGATGACACCAAGGCGACTGTCCAGGTGATAAATACAAGAGAGACAGAGCACCGAAAACAATGCTCAGCCCATTAAATACATGAGCTTCAGAATGGAAGTTTAATGCGGTTTATATTATAAATAATAAAGTCGGTAATCGGCACGGCCATTCCTGCAGAATAGCAAAGAGACTGGTAGAAGTAGGAGAAAGGGGAGGACAAATCGGAGGAGGAGCTTGGGTTTTGAAACCTGTAGATGAAAGGAAAGAATGAGATAGGTAAGGAGCTAAACAATTATTGTTTTGGTAATGAATTGGATAAAGTGAAACACATAACATGAACAAAGAATGTGTAGTCCATGAAGGAGAAACATAGAAGATAGGAGGAGTAGGCCATTCGGCCCCTCGAGCCTGCTCCGCCATTCAATGCGATCATGGCTGATCATCCAAATTCAGTACCCGGTCCCTGCTTTCTCCCCATACCCCTTGATCCCTTTAGCCTTGAGAAATATATCCAACTCCTTCTTGAATATATTTAATATGTATTGGCCTCTACTGCCTTCTGTGGTAGAGAATTCCACAGGTTCACCACTCTCTGGGTGAAGAAATTTCTCCTCATTTCTGTCTTAAATGGCCTACCCCTTATCCTTAGATTGTGGCCCCTGGTTCTGGACTCCCCGACCATCAGGAACATCCTTCCTGCATCTAGTCTGTCCAGTCCTGTCAGAATTTTATAAGTTTCAATGAGATCCCCTCTCATTCTTCTAAACTCCAGCGAGTACAAGCCCAATCATCCCAATCTCTCCTCATACGTCATTCCTGCCATCCCAGGTATCAGCCTGGTGAATCTTAGCTGAACGCCTTCCATGGCAAGAACATCCTTCCTCAGATAAGGCGACCAAAACTGCACACAATACTCAAGATGTGGTCTCACCAAGGCCCTGTATAACTGCAGCAAGACATCCTTGTTCCTGTACTCAAACCCTCTCGCTACGAAGGCCAACATACCATTTGCCTTTTTAACCGCCTGCTGCACCTGCATGCTTACCTTCAGCGACTGGTGCACAAGGGCACCCAGGTCTCGTTGCACTTCCCCTTCTCCCAATCTATTGCCATTCAGATAATAATCTGCCTTCCTGTTTTTGCCACCAGTGGATAACCTCGCATTTATCCACATTATATTGCATCTGCCATGCTTTTGCCCAATCACCCAACCTGTCCAAATCATACTGGAGTTTCTCGGCATCCTCCTCGCAGCACACACACCCACCCAGCTTTGTGTCGTCTGCAAATTTGGAGATATTACATCTAGTTCCCTTGTCTAGATCATTAATATATATTGTGAATAGCTGGGGCCCAAGGACCGATCCCTGCGGTACCCCACGAGGCACTGCCTGCCACTCGGAAAAAGACCCGTTTATTCCAACTCTTTGCTTTCTGTCTGCCAACCAGTTCTCTATTCAAGTCAATACCTTGCCCCCAATCCCATGTGCCTTAACTTTACACGCTGATCTCTTATGCGGTACCTTATTGAAAGCCTTCTGAAAGTCCAAATACACCACATCCACTGGTTCTCCCTTATCTATTTTACCAGTTACATCCTCAAAAAATTCCAGTAGATTAGTCAAGCACGATTTACCTTTTGTAAATCCATGTTGACTTTGTCCGATCCCGTCACTGTTTTCCAAGTGCTCTGCTATTACATCTTTTATAATGGACTCTAGCATTTTCCCCACTACCGATGTCAGGCTTACCGGTCTGTAATCCCCCGTTTTCTCTCTACCACCTTTTTTGAATAGTGGGGTAACATTAGCTACCCTCCAATCCATGGGTACTGTTCCAGATTCCATCGAATGCTGGAAGATGATCAGCAAAGCATCAACTATTTCTAGGGCCACTTCCTTAAGTACCCTAGGATGTAGATGATCAGGCCCTGGGGATTTATCAGCCTTCAATCCCATCAATTTCCCGAACACCATTTCCCTACAAATACTGATTTCTTTCAGTTCCTCCCTTTCATCAGACCCTATGTTCCCAGACATCTCTGGGAGGTTATTTGTGTCCTCCTTTGTGAAGACAGAACCAAAATATGTATTTAATTGGTCCGCCATTTCTTTGTTCCCCATTATAAATTCCCCTGATTCTGATCGCAAGGGACCTACGCTTGACTTCACCAATCTTTTTCTCTTCACATAACTATAAAAGCTTTTACAGTCAGTTTTTATGTTCCCTGCAAGTTTACTCTCATTCTATTTTCCCTTTCTTAATTAATCCCTTTGTCCTCCTTTGTTGAATCCTAAACTGCTCCCAATCCTCAGGTTTACTGCTTCTTCTGGCCAATTTATATGTCTTCTCCTTGGATCTTATGCTATCCCTAATTTCCCTCGTTAGCCACGGTTGAGTCACCTTTTTTGTTTTATTTTTATGCCAAACTGGGATGAACAAATTCTGTAGTTCATCCATGCGGTCTTTGAATGTTTGCCATTGCCTATCCACCGTCAACCCTTTGAGTGACATTCCCCAATCAATCCTACCCAACTCGCGCCTCAGACCATCGTAGTTTCCTTTATTTAAATTTAGGACCCTAGTCTCCGAGTCGACTACTTCATTCTCCATCTTAATGAAGAATTCGATCATATTATGATCGCTCCGACCCAAGGGGCCTCGTACAACAAGATTGCTAATTAATCCTTTCTCGTTACATAATACCCAGTCTAAGATGGCCTGATCTCTGGTTGGTTCCTTGACATATTGGTCCAGGAAACCATCCCTTAAACACTCCAGGAATTCCTCCTCCACAGTATTGTTACTGATTTGGTTAGCCCAATCTATATGTAAAGTCACCCATGATGACTGCTGTGCCCTTATTGCACGCTTCTCTAATTTCCCTTTTAATGCCATCCCCAACCTCCACATTACTGTTTGGAGGTCTATATACCATTCCCACTAACTCCATTGACAAATGAATTTCAATATAGATAAATATGAGGTGGTCCATTTGGTAGGAGGAATAAAGAGGCCACATACTCCTTGGAAAAAAGTCTAAATGGGGCAGAGGCGCAAAGGGTACAGATTCACAAATCATTAAAAGTAGCAACACAGGATAACAAAGCCATAAAAATGCAAACAAAGCATTGGGGTTTATTTCTAGAGCAATATAATCCAAAAGCAGAGAAGTTATGTTAAACTTGTAGAGCACCTTGGTTAGACCACGCTGCGAGTACTGAGCACAGATCTCGTTTCCAGATTACAAAAAGGGTATAAAAGCACTAGAGAAAGTGCATAAAAGATTTACAAGGATGATACCATCATTGAGAGGGTACAACTATCAGGAAAAACTGAAGAGGCTGGGGTTCATTTCTCGAGAAAAGAGAAGACTGAGATATGATCTAATAGAGGTCTTCAAAGTCATGAATGGGTTTGATAGGGTAGAAGTAGAGAAGATGTTTCCGTTTGTTGCTGGGGGGTGGTTGTCCAAAACAAGGGCCATAAATACAAGATAGTCACTAATAAATTCAATAATTCAGAACAAATTCTTTACTCAGTGGTAATAATGTGGAACTCGCTACCACAGGGAGTGGCTGAGGCGAATATCTTAGATGCATTTAAGGGGAAGCTCGATTAATATATACGAGGAATAGAAGGATATGATTATAGGATTAGAGGACGTAGGGGTAGGAGGCTCACGTGCAGCATAAATACTGGCATAGACCAGTTGGGCCGAATGTCCTGTGCTATAAATTCTATACCATTCTATGTCAAAAGCACCATCAGGCTTGGCAATATAGGTTTCTGTGTTGAGGACCAGAAAAGACTACCAGGCCCGGACATGCTTATTTCATCCCAGTTCAGTACTTGATGTTTTAACCTTACTGCAAAAGTGTTTTATTTTATTAGAACACCTCAGCTCCACCGCCTACTGTGCAAGGCCAGTACCTTTCCCTTTAGTTCACATTACTCCTGCACATTGCAATGCAGAAATTAGATTCAAGATCAAGACCGATGTCCCTACTGTACTATCACCCATGTACACCATTGGACATCTTGGAGAGATGTATGCTGGGCATCTTGGGGAGTTAAGGGTCAATAGTCAAACTTCTCTGTATCCTGCAGCATCAGGTTTTCCAATATAAATAGAATGGCTTTGAAAGCATAGCTCATCAGAAATCACAGAAACCCCACAGTGCAGATAGAGGCCATTTCGGCCCATCGAGCCTGCACCGACACATATCCCACCCGATCCCCGTAACCCCTACACCAACACATATCCCACCCTATCCCTGTAACCCCACGTATTTAATCCCCCTAACACTAAGGGTCTATTTATCATAGCCAATCAACCTAACCCGCACATCTTTGGACTGTGGGAGGAAACCGGAGCACCCAGAGAAAACCCACGCAAAACAGGGGGAGAATGTGCAAACTCCACACAGACAGTCGCCCGAGGCCGGATTCGAACCCGGGTCTCTGGCGCTGTGAGGCAACAGTGCTAACCACTATGCCACCGTGCTGCCAATATGTAAAAAGCTTGTGTAAAGAAACACATGACAGTAATGAAGTTAGCCATGAGTGATTAAAGTGTAACTTTAGAGTAATCAGTCTTTCAGATAAGACGTTAAACTGAGACACTGTCTGCTCTCTCAAGCGGACGTAAAAGATCCTATGGCATTATTTCGAAGAAGAGCAAGGGCGTTATCCCCGGTATCCTAGCCAATATTTATCTGTCAATCAACATCACAAACAAATGATCACATTGCAGTTTGTGGGAGCTAGCTGAGCACAATTTGGCTGCCGCGTTTCCTACATTACAACAGTGACTACACTTAAAAAAAAAAATAAAAAAAAAGTACTTAATTGGCTGTAAAGTGATTTGGGACGTCCGGTGGTCGTGAAAGGCACTATATAAATGCAAGTCTTTCTTAATAAACATGGGTCGGAGGTATCCATTAGCTATAGTATGGAAAGATAACAGTTGATAAAGCTTATTCTTCAGAGGTTAGTAACTGTTAATTCATGAAGTCTTGTTATGGGGAGCTTTAGAGTAAACAACTACAATTGTTTACATGAATAGTTTGTCTTCAAATGATTTAGGAATAGATGTCATGAAGTCTTAGCTATGACATTTACCTTTGATGTAGGCAAGACTGTGTATAAAGGAGCATGGGTTTCAGCATTTCTTTGGAGGGGCTCAAAAGAAACAGAAACCGAAAAGCCACTCTGTATACAGTTAGGCTGATCACCTGTATTGTGTATCAATAAATTTAGTGGAGCTAATTTACAGATCAAACGGGAAACTGTTCAACCTCCGTCGCCTCCAGTCCAGATCCAAGGTCGTCCCATCCTCTGTCGACGAATTACAGTATGCAGACGATGCTTGCGTCTGCGCTCACTCCGAGGTCGAACTCCAAACCATCGTCAACACCTTCACCGAAGTGTATGAGAGCATGGGCCTTACACTAAACATCCGTAAGACAAAGGTCCTCTACCAACCTGCCCCCGCCACACAGTGCTGCCCCCCCCCCCCCCAATTATCAAAATCCACGACAAGGCCTTGGACAACGTGGACCACTTCCCATACCTCGGGAGCCTACTGTCAACAAGGGCAGACATCGATGACGAAGTCCAACACCGCTTTCAGTGTTCCAGTGCAGCCTTCGGTCGCCTGAGGAAGAGTCTGTTTGAAGACCAGGACCTCAAACCCGGCACCAAGCTCATGGTGTACAGAGCAGCAGTGATACTCGCCCTACTGTATGCCTCAGAGACACAGACCATGTACAGCAGGCACCTCAAAGCACTGGAGAGGTACCACCAACACTGCCTCCGCAAGATCCTGCAAATCCATTGGCAGGATAGGCACACCAACGTCAGTGTTCTTGCTCAGGCCAACATCCCCAGCATCGAAGCTCTGACCACGCTCAAGCAGCTCCGATGGACGGGCCACATTGTCCGCATGCCCGCTATGAGACTCCCAAAACAAGCGCTCTACTTGGAACTCCGACACGGCAAAAGAGCCCCAGGTGGGCAGAGGAAACGTTTCAAGGACGCTGTCAAAGCCTCCTTGAAAAAGTGCAACATCCCCACCGACACCTGGGAATCCCTGGCCCAAGACCACACAAAGTGGAGGAGAAGCATCCGGGAAGGTGACGAACACCGAGTCTCTTCGCCGGGAGCAAGCGGAAGCCAAGTGCAGGCAGCGCACGTCAACCCAAGCACCCCACCCACCCACCCCTTCAACCACCGTCTGCCCCACCTGTGACAGAGACTGTAGGTCCCACATTGGACTAATCAGTCACCTGAGAATTCATTTTTAATGTGGAAGCAAGTCATCCTCGGTTCCAAGGGACTGCCTAAGAAGATTAGTATCAATAAAGTCTGTTCCGTATACTACACTACGAAGGCTCTCGTGCTTACTCGAAACATGTTGTTGTGAACCAAAGGAGGAAGGAGGTTGACTGCTAACATACACCAATGCAGTGCTGTAATTACTATCTTTTCAGTACCAGAAAAGGCACATTAACTTACGGTTGAAAGAAATATCAAACTGCTTAGCTTCCTCCGTGAATTTTGTTCTCCCTCCTCCTATGCTGCTAAAATGCTCATCTTTCACTTCTGACACATGGTTATACACCAGAAACATTAACCTGCCTTTTTTCTCTTTGTAGATGCGGATAGACCCGTGGAGTATTTCCAGAATTTTGTTTCATTTCAGATGTTCCAGCATTTACATTTCCCTTTTATTTTAAAAATAGTTGGAAACATTTTTCTCAGACAGCATGTGCTGCTACAAACATTTATACCTCCTCTGGAGCCATCATTTGTTTCTTTATTGTCCCATTACCTCCCTCTTTTTGCCTTGCACCATCATCCCTTTTGTCATTTAATCATTCCTGCCTTCCACCCCATCATAGACCTTCCTTTTTGTTCTTACCCCTAGCTTGGTACTTGCTTTTAACTGTTAAATCACTAACTTCTTCCAGTTCTGACGAAAGGCCATCGACCTGAAACGTCAACTGTTTTTCGCTCTCCACAGATGCTGTCCGACCTGCTGAGTATTTCCAGCACTTTGTTTTTATTTCAGATTTCCAACACCTGCAGTACTTTGCTTTAGTTCTAGTTAGAAGCATATTACTGATCGTGCTACAGGAAACTTTGGTTTATCCAGAGGTTAACTGTCCGGAATGCTTGATCCACCGGCAAAATTCAGGAGTCGGTTCAGTAAGTTTTTTTTCTTTTCGTTGCTTTTTTTTTCCACCAGTCAGGCTCTGCAAGGTCTAGCTAAAGCTGTTGCTTAGCTACAGAGACGCTTGCAAGCTACGGCCGACTGTTTAGAAGCTAAGCAACAGGGTTTGTTGATTCACAGAGCTGAAAAGCTCCGTATGTTTTAACATTAGCGCTGGTTTGTCCGGCAGTTTTGATAGGACGGCAACAGCTCGGTCCCGTATATCACAAAGTTTCCTGTACTTGGCCAAATAGAACTAGAGATAGTCTGTGTTTTTTTAGCTATTGCAGCTGGAATTTTCAAACTTGTGGGTTACAGCTAGGGATGCAATTGCAAAATGGCCCATGAGTTGGTTATGAGCCACCTGAAATTGAAAAGCCAAGCTACAGCCTGGGAAATTTGCATTCCCACCCTATGGCATAGTTTTCCTTGCAACTACAGAACTGATCCTCAGGCCTATCTGCAGTCACATATGTAGCTTTTAAAGCTAATAGACAGATTCCAAAAAGACTAATGGAACGCTGGCCTTTAACTCAAGGGGGCTGGAATACAAAAGGGGAAGACTTTTCAGTTTCAATTCTAGAAACTCCAATTATTTATTGCTCCAAAGTACATCTGATGGCACCTTTCAGTTGAAGAGAGACTTAAAATGATGGGTTTAGTGTTTCAATAATTCAGATAACTTCATTTCCATATTTAGAAAACTTGCCGATGTAGTGATCCTGGATTGTGCATTTTTGTGTATTTTGTGGACGTCTGTTCAGTTCTCAGGAACTTCCCCAGCCAATTTTGAAATTTTAGCAGGGGCCCAAGAGCCACTGACTCGGAAGAAAGCTTTGACCTTCTGATCGATCTCCCCTTAGCTGTTGTACAATATATCTGGAAACTGCAGATTGCTCCTTATACTATTTGACTAACTACAAGCTCTAAACAATTAACTGTTCACTTGAAATTGCTGTGATAGAGAAACACATGTCCCCTTTGTAGGACATAAATCTAAAGATTCCCTATTGAACTTTATGTGCAGATACCATTTGCAACTACCTGCAGAGTGGAGCAGTTCTGGTGACACAAGTGTTAATTGTCTAGTTTCCCACTCTTAACTGGATACAGGCGTGCTTTAGAGCTGTCCCCCAATCAGTTTCTTGGATGGACTACTTAGTGCCGTCTGGAGCCTGCTGCTTTTGGTGTTTAGTATGCAGTTAGGCCGGTGTAGCAGCTTCACTAGAGCAACGTCTCATTCAAAGGTATGACTGATGTTGCTCCTACTCTTGGCAGGCCATCTAACAATCCCCCCCTGAACCAGGGTTGGTCTCCCAGCTTGATACCCATTGCGGAATAGGCTTGGCCATGAAATTACAGATTGTGGAGGTATACAATTCTGCTGCTGATGGCCCAGAACTCATGGCTGTCAAGTTTTAGATCTGGGCTTAGTTTATCTAACTTGGTCCTGCTGTAGTACTACACTACACAGTAGACGATGACTCCACTGCAAAGACAAAAGCTGTCTTAACAAAGACTGTGCGATGGTTACTCCTGTCATGGACAGACGTGTCTGCAACAGGTCGGTTGATGCGAACGACGTGAATCAGAATTGTACAGCACAGAAGGAGGCCATTCGGCCCATCGGCTCTTTCGAAGAGCAATCCCGTTAGTCCCATTCCTCTGCTCTTTCCCCATATCCCTACAATTTTTTCTCCAAGTATTTATTCAATTCCCTTTTGAAGGCTACTATTGAATCTGTATCCACCACCCGATTAGGCAGTGCATTCCAAATCCTACCCAAAAAAGCTTTTCCTCATGTCACCTCTGGTTCTTTTGCCAATCACTTTAAATCTATGCCCTCTCATTAGCAACCCTTCTGCATTGGAAACAGTTTCTCTTTATTTACTCCATCTAAACCCTTCATGATTTTAAACGCTTCTATAAAAACTCCTCTTAGCCTTCTCTACTCAAAAGGAGAACAACCCCAACCTCTCTAGTTCTAGCCATGTAACTGTAATCCCTCATCCCTAGAATCATTCTAGTAAATCTCTTCTGTACCCTCTCCAAAGCCTTCACAACTTTCCTAAAGAAGGGCACCCAGAATTGGTGTTTCCTATAGATTTAGCTAACGTCCTGGCTCTTGTACTCTGTGCCTCCATTAATCAGGCCCAGGATCCCATATGCTTTGTTAACCTGTCCTGCCACTTTGAAAGATTTGTGCACAAGCACCCCCAGGTCTTTGTTCCTGCACCCACTTTAAAATTGTACCATTTAGTATGAATGGTCTCCCTTCTATCTTCCTACCAAAATGTATCACCTCACACTTCCCTGTGTTGAATTTCATGTGCCATGTGGCCACCCGTTCCACCAGCCTGAAGTCGATTACTATCTTTCTCACTGTTTACTACACTTCAAGTTGAGGCCAAGATCAGATCAGAGCAGGCTCAAAGGGCCTACTTCTGCTCCTATTTCTTAAGTTTTGTGTCATCTGCAAATTTCAAAGTTGTGCCCTGTACCCCCAAGTCCAAGTCAATAATGTTAAGTAGGTTATTTCCTTGAGTTGGTTCCTTGATCATCTGTCACAAGCTCAATGTTGCTAGGCGATTCCTCTCACTACAGTATGAAAGTTTGTTACGTCTCATTACCAAAACCTTTAATGGGCAGCAGCCAAACCAATACTTCCAAAGCCTGGTTTCAAGCCTGACTTAGTAAACACATCTTAAAATAGAGAGAGGGCTGCTATTCACTTCCCTGTCCACTCAGCTGATACTACAAAGTGTGAAAAGCTACCTATTATACAATGCAGTTACAGTTGTACCTAAAGTAACACTGGTCTCTATATAAACATCATCTGCAAATCTTGCTGTTTATTGGACTATGTAATAAACATGCTAGAAAATATTTTTTTGAAATACTGGATGACAACCAAGTCGTTCTCATAAGTTAACACCTACAGTTTCTTACTAAAACAACAGAAAATGCTGGAAACACTCAGCAGTCAGGCAGCATTTGTGGAGAGAGAGAGAAACAGAGTTAACGTTTCAGGTCTGTGACCCTTCATCAGAACTGGAAACAGGTGCAACAGGTTTTAAGCAGGTGCAGAGAAAGGGGGAAGGAGTAAAGAACAAAAGGGTCGGTCTGTGAGAGGGTGGAAGGCAGGAGTGGTTGAATGTTGCAAATGGGGATGGCAGAATCATCAACAACTGCCACCTGAAAAAAATAGGGGCAGGGGTTATAGTCTGAAATTGTTGAACTCAATGTTGAGTCCAGAAGGCTGTAAAGTGCCTAATCGAAAGATGAGGTGATGTTCCTCAAACTTATGTTGAGCTTCATTGGAGCAGTGCAAGAGGCCGAGGACAGAGAGGTCAGAGTCGGAGTGGAGCGGAGAATTAAAGTGGCAAGCGACCGGAAGCGCGGGGTCACCCTTACGGACTGAACGGAGGTGTTCCACAAAGCAGTCACCCAGAGTTTGGTCTCCCCAATGTAAAGGGGAGTGCATCGTGATCAGCAAATACATTATACTAAATGGCAAGAAATACAAGTAAATCGCTGTTTCACCTGGAAGGGGTGTTTGGGGCCCTAGACAATGGGAAGGGAGGAGGTAAAAGGGCAGGTGTTACATCTCCTGCACTTGCATTGGAAGGTACCGTGGGGAGGGGAAGGGCTGTTGGAGGTGATTAAGGAGTAGAGCAGGGTGTTGTGGAGGGAGCAGTCCCTTCAGAATACTGAAAGGGGAGGGGGAAGAAACGGCAGTGGATGATCAGTTGAATGTGGAGGTTGGTGGGATGAAAGGGGAACCTTATCGTGGTTCTGGGAAGGGGCGAGAGCAGAAGTGCAGGAAATGGAACGGATACGGTTGAGGGCCATGTCAACCACAGTAGAAAGGAATCCTTGGTTGAGGAAAAAAAGACATATTGGAAGCACTAGTACGGAAGGTGGCAGCGTCAGCATAGATGCAGCAGAGATGGAGAAACTAGGAGAATGGAATGGAGTCCTTACAGAAAGCAGGGTGGGACAAAGTGTAGTTCAGGTAGCTGTGGGAATCAGTGGGCTTATAGTGAATGTTTATCAACAGCCTATCCCCAGAAATGGAGACAGAGAAGTTGAGGAAGGGAAGGGAAGAGTCAGAGATGGACCATGTGAAGGTGAGGGAAGGGTGGAAATTGGAAGCAAAAATGTTCTAGTTCAGGGCTAGAACAGGAAACGGCACTGGTACAATCAATGTACCAGGAAAAAAAAAGGGTGAGGGAGGGGACACAAGTAGGACTGGAACAAAGAATGTTCCACATATCCCACAAAAAGGCAGGCATAGCTGGGGCCCATGCGGGTTCCCATAACACCTTTAATTTGGAGGAAGTGACTGGAATCAAAGGAGAAGTTGTTCAATGTAAAAACAAGTTGAGCCATGTGGAGAAGGGCGATTGTGGATGGGGACCAGTTGGGCCTCTGTTCAAGGAAGAAGCGGAGCGCACTCCGGACGTCCTCGTGGGGGTTGGAGGTGTAGAGGGAGTGAAAAAGGAGATGGTTGAGGCCAGGAAACTGTTAAAGGGACGGAGGGAGTCAGAAGAGTTGCAGATGTAGGTGGGAAGAGACTGGACAAGGAGAGAAAAAAGGTGTCAAGATAGGAAGAAATCAGTCCCGCAGGGCAAGAACAGGCTGAAACGATGGATCTACTAGGACAGCCCAGTTTGTGGATTTTGGGAAGGAGGTAGAAGCAGGCTATGTGGGGTTGGGGGACTGAGGTTGAAAGCCATGGAGGGAAGAGCTCCAGAGGAGACGAGGTCAGTGACAGTCTTGGAAACAATGGCTTGATGTTTGGTAGTGGGGTCCTGGTCCAAGGGAAGGTAGGAGGAGATGGCAGATAGTTGGTGTTCAGCCTCCGCACGGTAGAGGTTGGCTCGCCAAACAACAACAGCACCACTCTTGGCAGCAGGTTTAACAACAATGTTAGGGTTGGATCAGAGAACGGAGTGCTGAAAGTTCAGAGGGAGGTAGGTTGGAGTGACTGAAGCAGAGAAATTGAGACAGCCAATGTCACGCTGGCAGTTAGCACTAAAAAGGGTCACAGAGCTGAAACATTAACTGTTTCTCTCCATGGACGCTGCCTGACCTGCTAAGTATTTCCAGCATGTTCTGTTATTTGAAAGTTCCAGCAGCCACAGTATTTCACTATTGTTACACTTTCTTGCAGTTTTCTTTTGCTTTGGTGTAACCCTAATTTTTGCAGATAAATTTGGTGTGTGGCATTTCCTGTCTGTTGTGTGCAAGTACCAAAGCTAAATCTATTATCTTGTATATGTACTGTCAGTTGTCATATTTTCTGCAATTGACTTTTTCCATTATAACTTCCTCTGCCCACATTTAATGGAAAAGCCCTATGTGAACGTGTCTGCTGTTGTGCAATTATGGGCTTTGGTGACAAGATGCCACTATTCACAGAATTTTACTATGATAAATTTTACCCATGGTGTCTTTTAATACCTCCATCAAAGTTTTTACTTTGTCTCAGCAGCCTGGGCTTCCACTGGAATATAAACCCAATGACGATTGGCAAAGCTTTGAATCACATCTGTCCATTCTTTGCACGTGCAGTTTGCAGAATCTCACGGTGCAACAAGAGTTGGAAGGTAGAAGAGTATGTCCCCTTGTGCTGTGATGATTTAAAAGTCTTTGCTTTCCACCCCCCCCCCCCCAAAAAGAGTAAATTCACAAAGCTTTTATTTCATGTAATAGTTGAATTTATGTAAATATTTTGCAACTGCATTTTTCTGTTGTGAAGTCTCAGGAATATAAAGGAGGCAGCACAGGAAGAGCACAAGCTGTTATTGGGAATTCTTCATACACTGACACACAGGTCCAGCAATCAACTCAGTTGCTAAACCTCCTGGTTTCAGTTTACCAGAGCAGCATCTTGTTCCCACAATCTAAATGCCTAGAATTCTGTATCTGTAGACTTGTTTTGAAGACTAAAATTACTCTGTGGCTGAAGACACACCATACTATTATTGCTGAAAGTTATATAGATTAGTGTGGTTTTCACAAAATTTCAATTCTCCATTATACTTACTCTCTGTGAATTTGAGGGAGCGAATGACTTTCCTCTGAGGTGTAACTCGTTTAATGTGCGGATGGTCTTCCAGAGTTAATACAGTGTCCCGCTGTTTCTCTTTAATTTGAACCACCTCAAAGTCACTCGGGTAGTCACTGGCAGGATTGTCACGAGGAACAATTCGCCATTCCACTATGTCGGTATTTTTCAGTGCACTAGAAATGAACTTGCTCCTGGCTGTGGCAGTGAAGTATCCCTTAAAGACCACAATGTACTCTAGAATTAAAACACAAGAAAATACTGTACAATTAGTTTTTCTTCATGGTTAAACATTAGAACTGTCATTGTGTGAATGGGGTCACTGTGACAATCAGGAATCTGCCCCATTCGAACAGGTACTGTGAAGCTCACATCTGCTGTTCCACCCCAGGGCACATCTATGCAATATGGGGAAAAAACACACACTAAAAGGTAATGAGCTCCAGATGATGGAAATACCACTGGCACAGGCAAGAGCCTCCAAAATGATTGTGATCGCCAAGGAACAGCAGACTCCAACAGAATGAGTGAGTCATTCGTTTGTTGGGGTATTAGCCAAACGAATGACTAAGTCTAAGCCTGCAATTTATCCCACTCAATTTCTGTCACACAATTTTCCTTTTCCCCCCCCCCCCCAAAAAAATCACATTTTGTAGTCTAAACAAATTGTTGGTTGGTAGTCAGTGAGTGGCATGTTGTGTGCGTCTACTTGACCAGCACAACAAAGGCAATTTAATGATTTACACCATGCAATCCCTCTGAGATTATGCCCTTTTCTCCAATAATACTGTATGCAAAGATTTTACTTCTTTTCAAAGAATGAGATCATCTTCCTCCAATTTTAAAATCTTGATTGAAGACCTACTTTAATCTGGTCCTTCAAGAGACTACTTTCCCCTTGGTCGATTTTCTCAAAAGGGAAATACATTTACATGGATTTAGAAAATATTTTATACCATTTGATGATCCAATTGGTTCCTTACCACTTGAGAATTGGCAGCCTATCCCCAGTTATCAACTGACTAGGTAAACTGTGCATGGAACCATTTTAGGTTCCTGCATTTTTTTATTTTTTTTTAAAGTTATTTTTCTCCTTTAGCTGTACCAGTCCCTGGTTAAGATAGTAAGTAGACAACTACCGCAGCTCGGTCAGTAGAGCGCTCCAACCAGCTCTACGTAGATGACCCTCAAATTTCTAGTGTAACGTCTCCCTTTGTACAATCCTACCCCACCCCCCCAAAACAAGGAAAGTGCCTGTTCCCTCAGACACATGATTAAGACAAGGACAAGACCATAAAAGCACAAGCTTCCCAGTGACAAGCCTCAGCTTCCCAAGACAAATGCTAAGCAATTACCACAAACATCCCCAGTACCATCTGTGCAAGTACCAGCCTCAGCTAAGACCACCACCATTGGACAGTACTGTGTGCTGATCCCCAGCAAACCTTACTCACTAGCTTGATTTCTATTTTCAGAAAAATGCCCCACTTTGAAACAACTTATCCTCTTGAATATAAAATACAATTTAAATGGCAGCATCCAGACTAAGCTTTTAGTCAGCCCTTCAATCAACCAAAGCAAGCAGGAGTTTAGCGTTCTCCTCATATACACACCCTGCCTTTCACTGTACAACCACAAGGAATAGTTTTAAATCGCATACAGACACCAATCTAAAAATAAATGGACCCGCTCCCTTTCAAACAGAAAATTTTAAAAAAGGACCACGCAAGTGTAATTTATGCACTGCAAATACATCCAAATTCAATCAATTATCTGCAATCGGTAGTACAGAACTGTAACACAAAAAGGAGATTTAATTTAATACAAGTGTAGCAAGAACTAGTTTACTCCCTTACACCGACATGAAGAATCTTCCTTTACATATTAGGCCCCTGTACACCTGGATGTTCAAGACAGCAAAGATTATGCACCTCTCATTTTAAATAATTTAAATATAGCAACAAGGGAAAGGGTTCTTCAGGAAGGAAGGCTTCATGCCATTTATAATTTCTTTACCTCCAGAGCCCCACCCCAACCCCCCAAAACCCCATTTACCTGGTTGAGCTGTAGAGAATCCTAGAAAGGGCACAATAGTCCAGTGAACACCGTCAGCATCAAGCAAACAATGGGACAGGTGAAGGTATAACTACCTGTATTGTTCAAAGAATTTGCCTCAACGCCAACCTATGCAAACTCATGGCAGACTGGCGAGTCATTAGTCTGGATTGGATTCAAACCCAGACCCTGCGAAAAAAATGGTGCTTAATCCAGCTAATCAATAACAGTTATTCACTTCACTTGCTCCTGGTTAAGCAACATGGATTTTTAAATTCTCATTCTAGTTTTGAAGTCCCTCCATCTCTGACCTCCTCCAGCCCTACAACCTTCCGAGATATCTGTGCTCCTCCAATTCTGGCCTCTTGTATTTTAATCGCTCGTGCCATCAGTTGCTGAGCCCCAGGCTGTGGAGTTCCCTCCCTAAACCTCTCCCACCTCAAAAGATGCTCCTTAAAAACTACCTTTGACCAAGCTTTTGGTCATCTGTCTCGGTGACAACACTCCAGTGAACGCCTTGGGACGTTTTACTACGTTAAAGGCGCTATATAAAATGAAAGTTGTTGATGTTCAAACATATTAAAATATTACAATTCAGTTGAAAAAAATGTTTAAAAGACAGCCATCTTAAGAAAAAAAGTGAAAGTAGATTATTTGCTTACCATGTTCGACAGCATTAGAAGTGTATTCCAACTTCAGAGCCAGATGGGTACAATTTGGACAAATCTTGTTCCGCAACTGTGTGCCAAGCCGTCCCCCACTGCACAATACAACAACCACTACCAACAGCAACCAGACACTCTCCAATCGCATGGTCACAAAATCCAAAAAAGTTTCCAAGACCCAGAAATCCAATCCGTTTTGCACTGTCTACAAGGGTCAGTCCATTTTCTTCACAGAAAAGATTCTCTTATTGGTGTTCAATTTGCAAGAGAAGTTTGTAAAAGAGACTATTTTTGTTCTCATGATATTTAGGCAATGGTTGACAGTACAGCCCAGTTCAGAAGGCTCTCATTTCTTTCGCCGTTTCTTCTCCATGGCACCCAGCTGTTGCAATCACTAATGTTGTAATACATGGACTGGAGACGCCATTTGTAAATCAGGAAAAAAAAGGGGGAATTCAAGAGGGAAATCCACCAGGTTCAGCTCGACTGCTAAACCAATCTGTTGGAATAGGAGAGGTTAGGATTTCAAATGCAATCTTTTTAGGAAAAAATACAATAGCAGAATAACCTTTTATAGCCCCTTTCTCCTCCCTGCATCACATTCCTACTGAGACAATGATCTCCATGGAAGAGCATCCCACACTGATGAGCCCAATGATTTTTACTCCTTCCCTTCAAAAGGGTTGCACAGCCTACCTACCTACCTACCATAACCAGACCAAGTTTCTTTATGAAGGGAATCAGAAGCTATGCTGCAAGGCAACAGAATGCCACTGCACCACCCAGGCCTCTATTATAGTGAAGACAGTCTTATTCAGGAGACCAGTACAGAAATTCAACATTGCATTTTTTGGAAGGTCCTTTTGCACAAACAGTCCATAATGGTCCAGGCTTGAATCTTATATGAAATGCATGACCACTAATTGCATTGGGCACAGTTCAGCACTACACTGAAGTTTATCTAGTTCACAGTGCATGATCACCAGGGACCATGGCAGACATTTCATTCAGCTCAATACATTATTAACTAGAGATAGCCATGCCAGTGCTCACCAGGGGACACCTCATCCAGCACCTATGCATTATTAATTTGAACCAGACTATTAGTGCTCCCCATTGTTCAGACTGCAGACAGAAGGTGCTTTTATATTGCACGAGACCCACATTAATACCACTGGGTTCCCAAAGTGCAGGCCTCACTGCCAGAATGGAAATCAAATACAAAACTTGTGGGCCTTACGAAGACCAGCTTCCAGGAAGATCTGTTATTAAGTGACTTTTCTGGGCCAGTCTTAACAAGTGGCAGTAGTTTTACATTTAGCTTCAAGTCAGCTGCACAAGACCACACCCAGGGAACCTACCAACACTATCTCAGCATAAAAACACCAACAGGAGTTTTTATTTATTTTATTTTTTTTTAATTTGTTAGGACATGGGAAATGCCACATTTATTGCCCGGAGATGGTGGCCGCTCTTAATTACTGCAGTCCTTGCAGTGATGTTGCTCCCACTGCAGTATGGTTCTGTTGCAGGTTTCTCCCCCCCCACCATTTAAACAACTACAGGAAACTTTCTGATATCCGGCACTGACGGGACCGAGCTGTTGCCGGTGGAACAAAACTGCCAGAGAAACGAGCAGTAATGTTAAAACATACGGAGCTTGTGAGCTCCGTATCTAGCAACAAACCCAACAGCCTCAAAACAGTGGGCGCAGCTTGCAAGTGTCTCTGTAGCTAAGCAACAGCTTCAGCTAGACGCTTGCAGAGCCTTGACTGGAGGAAAAAAAAAAAAAAAAAAAAAAAACTTCTGAACCGACTCCTGAATTTTGCCGGTGGATAGAGCGTTCCGGACATTTAACCTCTGGTTAAATGAAAGTTTCCTGTAGTTGGCTTACCAGCCCACTTCAGAGGGCATTAAGAATCAAGCCGATGTTATGGGACTGGAGTCATGTGTAGTAGGCCAGTGCAGAGTAACCGGTTACCTTCCCTGAAGGAAGGTAAGTGAACCAGCAGCTTCCACATATAAATATGCATAGGAATAGAAATCTGTCAACCACTAACCTGAACCAAAAATTTGAAAAATGGAACACACAAGTCAGTCAGCAGCAACAGCAGGGAGAAGAAAGGTTAACATTGCGGATATACAGCGAAGAAGACTGGAAGAATGAACAAGCCTTTTAATAGAAGATAGGGAAGAAAAATCATAAGGAGAAATCTATTCCCAACACAGTTTAATCTATCACTTTCACATTTGTTGTGGGCTGGGTGGGGAAGAGAGAGGATAAAGAGAAGGGAAGACAGAAAAAGGGGAATTGTGCTAAAGATCAGAGAGGCCAGTACAGAGAAATTGAAATTTCTACTTTTGACATCTAAATACCTTATGACCCATAACCCATCATGTCCCAAACCTCAGAACAACCATATTACTCAAGTGCGATATTCTTTCCACCACCCCATGCTCCAAATAACACTGGCACACACTGTTAATTGTGGTTCAGTGTCACAAATACGAGGAATTGCATTGAGTCTGCCTAAACACAAGCCCTTTTGCCCCAAGCACTTTCATAAATTATCTGGATTGAGTTCAGGGCCAAGGTCCGAGAGAGAGAAGGCAGCACCCTACAGGTCCCCAGACATGAAATTCACTTCCAGAAAACCAAATATTCTCCATGTCCAACCTTCAGAAAAATCTCCTCTTACAATTAACCATGCTGGTATTTCTCAGTCACAACACGTCAGTGAAAGTTCTTAACATGACACCACTACAGGTTTTGGGGGGTGGAAAGGGGCAGGAAGGGGCCAGCAAATCTGTTAGAATGTCAGAATCTCCCATTAGTAAGACAGTGTCAGCAGTCACTGGAAAAAAGAAAACACTACAGGGCATCTCATCTTGTGCTGGTGTAATCACCCAGCAGTATGTAAACACATTGAATGAATTAGCAGCGCTTCTAAAATCAAGCTCATCCTCTGAACAGTGACAAAGCCAATCTGCACACCAGATGGAAGCAGGAAAGCAGAAGATAGCAATGACAAGATGAACCATTTCCAACTGCAACTAAAATCAAGAGAAACAGACAAAACTATTCAAGAGATTCATTTTCAGCCAGCAACAAATATTTACATAGCACCTTTAACGTAATAAACATCTAAAAGGCGCTTCACAGGAGTGTAATCAAAAAAAACAAAATTTGACAGCCATACAAGCAGAAATTAGGGCAGATGACCAAAAGCTTGGTCAAAGAGGTAGGTTTTAAGAGAGTCTTAAAGGAGGAAAGAAAAGTAGAGGGGCAGAGAGATTTAGGGAGGGAATTCCAGACAATGGCTTCAGTCTTCGATATTTAATTGGAAGAAATTTCTACTCATCCAGTGCGGATGTCGGACAAGCAGTCTGACAGTATAGAGATGGTGGAGGAGGGAGAGAGCTGGGCATCAGCATACATGTAAAAACTCACATGTTGCTGGATGATGTCACCAAGGGCAGCACGTAGATGAGAAATCGGAGGGGACCAAGGATAGATCCTTGGGGGACACGAGGTGACAGTACAGGATTGGGAAGAGAAGCCATTGCAGGCGATTCTATGGTTACGGTTGGAAAGATAGGAATTAAACCAGGCGAGTGCAGTCCCATCCAGCTTGACGAAGGTGGCGAGGCATTGGAGCAGAATTTGTGATCAACCGTGTCAAAGGCTGCAGTCAGGTCCTGAAGGACAAAGGATAGATTACCTCTGTCGCAGTCAATTAGGAGATCATTTGTGATCTTGGGAAGAGCAGTTTCAGTACTGTGGCAGGGGTGGAAGCCTGATTGAAGGGATTCAAACAAGAGTTCTGGGAGAGATGGGCTTAGATTTGGGAGGCAACAACACATTAAAGAACTTGAGGAAAGGATGGTTGGAGATGGGGCAATAGTTTGCAAGGACGAAGGGGTTGAGGGTTGGTTTGAGGAGGCGGGGGATGAGGACGACAGATTTGAAGGAAAGGGGGACAATGCCAGAGGAGAGAGAACCGTTATCAATATCCGCTACCATGGAAGCCACAAAGAAAAGTTGGGTTGTCAGCAATTTAGTAGGAATAGGGTCAAGAGAGCAGGAGGTCAGTCTCATTGACACGGTGCGCTTTGAAAGAGCAAGGTTGGCATGGGGGGGGGGGGGGGGGGGGGGGGGAGAAAGGATGAGAGAACTTAGAAATATGCAAATTTAGAGTTAGGGCAGGGGGAAAACAGAGAGGAAGCTAGGTCCGGTGGGCTAGGGCGAGAGAGAATTGAAAGCAGAAGAAGCAGTTGAACAGATGTCGTTGATCTTTTTAAAGAAGTCCATGAGCTCCTCATTTATTGTTGGAGGGGGAGGAGGAGGCAGGGGAGAGTGGTTTGAGAAGACGGTTAGTGGTGAAGAGAAGCCTGGTGTTATTTTTGCCATCCTGGGTGCTCTTCGAATAGTGGGCAGTTTTAGTGACAGAGAGCAGGGCCCAGTAGTGCTCTATGTGATCTAGCCAAATCTGGTGATGGATGATTAGGCCAGTTGGCCGCCAAAGATGTTAAGTCTGTGTCCCTTGGACTTAAAGGAGCGGAGATGGAGATGAGGGGTATACCAGGAGGAACAACTAGGGTGAGGGAGTGTAATGATTTTAGTGGGGACAAGGGCATCAAAGTGGTGGAGAGGGTGTGATTTACAGTAAGTCAGGGGTCAGCCTAACTCAATATGGTATTTTAAAATAACTTGCCCTTGCCTCTACACAAAAATTGTTGCTGCAAGAATCACGGTTCTTGATATCTTTCTAACCAGAGGAAGAAGTGAGGATCCACCCCAATTCCCCTCATAAAAACCATGTTACACAGATGATGCTGAGGTTTCTGAACATTAATGCCTTCTTCATATCCCAGAACCACTGACAGTCCTGCAACATGGCCTGAGCCTACCCATGCTTTGGAATCCACCCTTTTATATTGCAGATTGATTCCACAGCACTGGAGTTAAAATTAAAAAACTGCACTTGGCCAGTTGCTTGAAAGACAGTTTATATTTTGGTCACCAGGCCTTCCCCAATGGTGAACCAGCAAGTGACATACCTAGTACACAGCTCACCTTGGAGTCAGAAGGTTATACTGAAGGAGTGCAGTCTTTCAGCTGAGATGTTAAACCGAGGCTCAGTCGGTCCTCAGGCAGAAAGACAGCATGGCACTATTTGGAAGAGATGGGGACTTCAGCGCCCTGGCCAATATTTATCCCTCAACCAACATCATTGTTGGAGGGACCTTGCTGTGTGCAAATTGGCAGTCACGTTTCCCTATGTTACAGCAGTGACTACACTTCAAGAGTACTTTATTGGCTGTAAATTAGATGGTGTGAAAAGCACTATATAAATGCAAGTTCTCTGTTTCTTTACTGGCTAGGAGCAAACTGGAAACATGAGAAGTTACTGGTAGGAGGCAGATGTTGCTGACAACAGATCAACAACAGTACGCTTTTGTTGTGACCAGTCAAGCACATCCCTGGGCTAGGCTAGTTTTATCTAGTATAGAGCTCTAAATTTTTGAATTGTAGCATATCTACATGCCCACAGGGACAATCACCACAGTAATTTCTTGGTTTAAAATGATTTACAACATTCCTTGTGCCCCAAGCATTTACAGATGCATGGGGAAAAAAACAAATACAAAGCTATCAAGATTAGGAGGGTGACCAAAGGCTTGGTCAAAACAAACATAGGCTTTAAGAAGTTTTAAACAAATCCAGAGAACAGGGCCAAAGCAGTTGAAGGCTTTGGCACCAATGATCGGGTTAAGCGGTGGAAAATGCACAGAAGGCTCGATTTAAAGGACTGGAGAATGAAAGTGGAGAATGGGAGGAGATTGCAGAAATAGGTTTGGGCGAGGGAACAGGAAGCTGGTATAGATCAGCAAGGATGGGAATAATGGTCGATTGGCATTTAATGGCACCAGAGTTCTGGACAAGTAGTTTTCATGGAGACTGGGAGGCCGGGATTGGGGTTAGAGACTGGAGGGGACCATGGCATAATTTCAGCAGCCATTTGAGGTTGAGGCAGGAATTATGGAAAATAGAAGGACTTGGTGATGGAGAAGATAATCAGCTCAGGGTGGAAAAGCATGGCAAGGCCACACATTTATTCATTCTCAGGATCTGGGTGTTGTTAGCAAGGCCGGCATTTATTACCCATCCCTAGTTGCCATCGAAAAATTAAGTGGTGAGCCACCTTCTTGAACCGCTGCAGTCTGTATTCTTTGTAGCAGTTTGATGCAATGGAGTGGCTTGCTAGGCCACTAGAGGGCAGTTAAGAGTCAACCACATTGGTGTGGCACTGGAGTCACATATAGGCCAGGTCAGGCAAGAACAGCAGGGTTCCTTCCAATGTTCCCTTTAATTTTTTTTTGCTCAATCTCTGCTCCTTTAACAGGCTGCACAGCCCATTCAAATTCCCAAGCATGTGCTGTTTTTCCTATTGTAAAGCCAGCAAGCAGTCTGCACGGGAGCTCTAGACAGCTGTGCAGCCATGCTCCTTCCCTAAAAAAGGACATTTGTGAACCAGTTAAGTTTAAGACAATCCAGCATCTTCATGGCCACTTAGCAGCATCAGCTTTTTATCTCCAGATTTTAAGTTTAGTCCAGCCAGAGCAAGCAGGCAGAAGGGGCATGAAGGTAGTAAGAGAGCACAGTTTGTGGCATGGCAAAGAACGATATTCAGATAAAATATCAGGCTTCTCCATTGCAATTATACCACACTGGCATTTGGACAACAGCCAGCTAATTTAGATTAATGTTTTAAAAATAAAATTCACAATATAATCTCTCTACTCCTATAACAGAATACTAACAAATCATTTACTCAAGACAGGATAAAAGCTGGTTCAGTGGTTAGTACCTTATTACCAGGAACCTCCGATTCATTTCTATCTGTCAATCTTCACGAAAGGACAAAAGCCCTCTGTTGGCCATAATAAAAGGAACACTGAAGCTTGTTTTGTCAACCATTCCACTGGCATTGGGCCAGTGCCTCACGGAACCCTGAAACGATCACAGCACCAACTCGTGTCTACACAAGTCAATGCTGTATTTAGAAAGTAGGAAGATGGCCATGGGGGAGAGGGCAGTCTTGATTGTAGGGATACAACTGGGCAACAGATCAAATGGGGATAAAAAGCTCACAAGCGGCTTGCCAAGATATAGTACATGAACAGAAAGTGGATGGAATGGTGGAATTTTAGGTTTAGGTCATAAGGTATGCTTTTTCTGGGCTAGACTGCTAAATGTACCTGGCCCAACTTCAGTTTTAACTGCCTATCGGGGCTAAGAAAAATACATACTCGCCAGCTCAACTTCAAAACATAGCCACAGCTGATGAAGGAAGGTCTGAACAGGAACATTTTGGGTGGGATGGGATGGGGAAGAGGGAGAAGACAGAATAACATAATGTTGCAAATTCTAACAGCTTGGTGAGGCTTTCAACAACTTTCATACAGCCAGTTTCCACATGGTGCAGCAGGTGCACCACTACCTGAAAGACAAGTTCACAATCTCTGCTCTGCCAGCAAGAAGCAAGTAAAGAGGTGAAAAAAAGCCATCAACAGCAGTTAAACATACATCAAGAGAGATGTTAGGAGCAAGTGACTAGCTGGAGCACTCCATCCAGTTATCTACACCACTTTCCTTTTCAGTCTATACTCTTGCTCAATCAAGGCAAGTGTCATTAATTAAAAGCTTCTGCACTCAAAATTAATCTGATTGAATGAATGAGCTGCCGTCTGGTGCTATGACACCTGGGTCTGTTGTGTCTGTCAAAAACAGGACTTGAACTGTAGCACCATGCACCAGAAAATGCAAATGTAAGAATTAGTCATTAGAAACCAATGAAAATAAACTGCTAGCAATACACAGCTGGTAAGTAAGCACCTGTGCGCTAGAAAGACAAATTATGACATTTCAGACATATACCCTTTCCATCAGATAGATAAAAGGCTTTTCTCTTTACAGATACGGACTGACCATTTGTGCAGTTTCAGCACAGAAGACAGCCACTCAGCCCATTGTACTTGAGCCAGCCCTGTGAAAGAGCTATCTACTTAGTCCCACTCCCCTTCTCTTTCCCCATAGCCCTGTCATTTTTTCCTCCCCCTTCAAGTATTTGTCCAATTCACTTTTGAAAGTGATTATCAAATCTGCTTCCACCACCCTTTCAGACAGTGCATTCCAGGTCACAATAACTTGCTGCATAAAAAGGGTCTCTCCTCAACTCACCGGATTCTTTTGCCAATTACCGTAAATCTGGGTCCTCTGGTTACCAACCTTTAAGAACATAAGAAATAGGAGCAGGAATAGGCCACTTGGCTCCTCGAGTCTGCTCCGCCATTCAATAAGATCATGGCTGATCTTGACTCAAAGCCACTTCTGCGCCCGCTCCCCATAACCCTTCGCTCCCTTATCTTGCAAAAATTGGTCTATCTCCACCTTAAATGTATTTAATGACCCAGCCTCCACAGCTCTCTGGGGCAGGGAATTCCACAGATTTACGACCCTCAGAAGAAATTCCTCCTCATCTCAGTTCTAAAAGGGTGACCCTTTATTCTGAAACTATGCCCCAAAATTCTAGATTTCCCCACAAGGGGAAACATCCTCTCTGCATCTACGTTGTCGAGCCCCTTCAGTATCTTATATGTTTCAATAAGATCACCTCTCATTCTTCTAAATTCCATTGAGTATAATTCTGCCATTGGAAACAGTTTCTCTTTATTTACTCTATCAAAACCAGTTATGATTTTGAACACCTCTATCAAATCTCCTTTTAACCTTCTCTGCTCCAGAAGAACAACCGCACTCTATTCTCACCACATAACCGAAGCCTTTCATCCCCGGTACCATTCTAGTAATTCTCCTCAGAACCCTCTCCAAGCCTCGACATCCTTTCTAAAAAACATAGAAAAGATAGGAGCAGGCCATTCGGCCCCCTCGAGCCTGTTCTGCCATTTAATGAGATCATGGCTAATAATCCAAATTCAGTACCCTGTCCCTGCTTTCACCCCATATCCCTTTAGCCTTAAGAAATATATCTAACTCCTTCTTGAATATATTTAATGAATTGACCTCAACTGCCTTCTGCAGTAGAGAATTCCACAGGTTCACCACTCTCTGGGTGAAGAAATTCCTCCTCATCTCTGTCCTAAATGGCTTACCCCTTATCCTTAGACTGTGACCCCTGGTGGGAGTCCAGAACCATCGGGAACACCCTGCCTGCACTTATTCTGTCTAGTCCTGTCAGAATTTTATAAGTTTCAATGAGATCCCCTCTCATTCTTCTAAACTCCAGTGGGTATAAGCCCAATCGACCCAATCTCTCCTCATACGTCATTCCTGCCATCCCAGGTATCAGTCTGGTGAATCTTCGCTGCACTCCCTCCATGGCAAGAACATCCTTCCTCAGATAAGGCGACCAAAACTGCACACAATACTCGAGGTGTGGTCTCACCAAGGCCCTGTACAACTGCAGCAAGACATCTTTGCTCCTGTACTTGAATCCTCTTGCTATGAAGGACAACATACCATTTGCCTTCTTAACCGCCTGCTGCACCTGCATGCTTACCTTCAGCGACTGGTGCACAAGGACACCCAGGTCTCGTTGCACTTCCCCTTTTCCCCAATCTATTGCCATTCAGATAATAATCTGCCTTCCTGTTTTTTGCTACTGAAGTGGATAATTTTGCATTTATCCACATTATACTGCATCTGCCATATCACCCAACCTGTCAAAACTATCCTGGAGTTTCTCTGCATCCTCCTCACAGCACACACACCCACCCAGCTTTGTGTCATCTGCAAACTTGGAGATATTACATATAGTTCCCTCATCTAGATCACCAATATATGTTGTGAATAGCTGGGGTCCCAGCACCGATCCCTGCAGTACCCCACTAATCACTGCCTGCCACTCGGAAAAAGACCCATTTATTCCAACTCTTCGCTTCCTGTCTGCCAACCAGTTCTCGATCCAAGTCAGCACCTTTCCCCAAGCCCATGTGCTTTAACTTTACACGCCAATCTCTTATGCGGGACCTTATTGAAAGCCTTCTGAAAGTCCAAATACACCACATCCACTGGTTCTCCCTTATCTATTTTACCAGTTACATCCTCAAAATTCCAGATTAGTCAAGCAGGATTTACCTTCTGTAAATCCATGTTGACTTTGTCCAATCCGGTCACTGTTTTCCAAGTGCTCTGTTATTACATCTTTTATAATGGACTCTAGCATTTTCCCCACTACCAATGTCAGGCTTACCAGTCTATAATGCCCCATTTTCTCTCTACCACCTTTTTTGAATAGTGGGGTAACATTAGCTACCCTCCAATCCATGGGAACTGTTCCAGAGTCTATAGAATTTTGGAAGATGACCATTTACTATTTCTAGCGCCACTTCCTTAAGTAACCTAGGATGTAGATTATCAGGCCCTGGAGATTATCGGCCTTCAATCCCATCAATTTCCCCAATACCATTTCCCTACAAATACTGATTTCTTTCAGTTCCACCCTTTCATCAGACCCTATGTTCCCTGACATCTCTGGGAGGTTATGTGTGTCCTCCTTTGTGAAGACAGAACCAAAGTATGTATTTAATTGGTCTGCCATTTCTTTGTTCCCCATTATAAATTCCCCTGATTCTGACTGCAAGGGACCTACGCTTGACTTCACCAATCTTTTTCTCTTCACATATCTATAAAAGCTTTTACAGTCAGTTTTTATGTTCCCTGCAAGCTTACTCTCATTCTATTTCCCCCCCCCCCTCTTAATTAATCCCTTTGTCCTCCTTTGCTGAATCCTAAACTGCTCCCAATCCTCAAGTTTGCTGCTTTTTCTGGCCAATTTATAAGTCCTCTCCTTGGATCTTATGCTATCCCTAATTTCCCTCATTAGCCACGGTTGAGTCACTTTTTTGTTTTATTTTTATGCCAAACTGGGATGAACAAATTCTGTAGTTTATCCATGCAATCTTTAAATGTTTGCCATTGCCTATCCACAGTCAACCCTTTGAGTAACGCTCCCCAATCCATCCATACCATCGTAGTTTCCTTTATTTAAATTCAGGACCCTAGTCTGAGTCAAATACTTCACTCTCCATCTTAATGAAGAATTCTATCATATTATGATTGCTCCTCCCCAAGGGGCCTTGCACAACAACATTGCTAAATAATCCCCTCTCATTACATAATACCCAATCTAAGATGGCCTGATCTCTAGTTGGTTCCTCGACATATTGGTCCAGGAAACCATCCTGTATACACTAGGAATTCCTCCTCCACAGTATTGTTACTAATTTGGTTAGCCCAATCTATATGTAGATTAAAGTCACCCATGATAACTGCTGTGCCCTTATTGCATGTGTCTAATTTCCTGTTTAATGCCATCCCCAACCTCAGCATTACTGTTGGGGGTCTGTATACAACTCCCATTACGTTTTCTGCCCCATGGTATTTCTCAGCTCTACCCACACAGATTCCACATCATTAGAGCGAATATCCTTCCTTGCTATTGTGTTAATCCCCTCTTTAACCAGCAATGCTACCCCACCTCCTTTTCCTGTCCTTCCTGAATATTGAATACCCCTGGATGTTGAATTCCCAGCCTTGGTCACCCTGGAGCCATATCTCCCTAATCCCAATTATATCATATCCGGTTACATCCATTTGCGCAGCTAATTCATCCACTTTATTACAAATGCTCCTCGCATTAAGACAAAGCCTGCAGGCTTGTTTTTTTTTTTATATAAACACTTAGAATTATTATTTACTGTGGCCATGTTTGATTTACACCCTTGATTTCTCTGGCTGCCCAGTTGGGGCCCAAGTGAGTCAGCCAATGGCTCAGTTGGTAGCACACTCGCCTATGCGTCAGGCGGTTGTGGGTTCAAGTCCCACTCTCTAGACTTCAGAACAAAAATCTAGGCTAACACTCCAGTCCCGTACTGAGGGAGTGCTGCATTGTCAGAGGCGCCGTCTTTCGGATGAGACATTACACCATGGCCCTGTCTGCTGTCTCAGGTGGATGTAAAACATCCCATGGCACTATTTTGAAGAGCAGGGGAGTTCTCCCCAGTGTCCTGTCCAATACTTATCCCTTAAATCAACATCACTAAAACTGGTCATTGCTGTTTGAGAACTTGGTGCGTGCAAACTGGACACTGGCCCAAAAATTCTGGTCCCCGTGCGCGAGTACGCACTGGGTACTCATGCGTAGGCCCAACGAAAGTGCAGGTTTCGTGCATGCACTGCGCAGGCGCAGGAAACCGGAACTTCCATTCCCTTGAAAGAAGGGGTTGACAGGTGGAACGTGTGCCAGAGAGGCAGCGCGTGCGCATCGAATTTCCGTTTTTATTTATTTATTTTTTTTGCAGGGTTCTCCGAGAGGGTAAGTCTCCAGCAGTTACACTTTTAAAAAGCAGGCGCAAGGCCTGCTTTTAACAAAGTAAGTGGTGCATTAATTAAAACATTATTTTTAAATACTTTAAAGAAAGGTAAGTTTATTTTCAGCCCTGTTAGAAAATGTAATTAATTTTTCCAAAAATTGTTTATGTAATTTATAGTTATTTTAAGTGATTTTTAAAAATTTATTTGAAGTTTCAGTTATGTTTTGGGCCTTATAGTATTTATAGGTTTGACAGCTCATCCTGTCAAATTTATGAATGAAGCATTCCCTGCTACTATTGGCTCTCCATGGCCCACGTGATCCCAGGGGACACTTCAAACTAACTGCGCCCCTGGGATACGCAAGCACTGCGCGCCAGCAGTTGGGAGGCCCAGGATCGGAATACCACGCAGGCCCACAACTCAACAGCCGGCTTGCAAGGTAAGTGCAGGTCGGAGGCTTGCACCCGCGGGAAGCCTCCGACCCGAATTTCTGGGCCAATATCCTTGGTTTTATAGAACAGCCTTCTCAACTTGTTCTGCCACCTTCAAAGATGTGTGTACATACACCCTAGGTCTCTCTGTTCCTGCAACCCTTTTAAAATTGTACCATTTAGTTCATATTGCCTCTCTTCATTCTTCCTACCAAAATGAATGACTTCACACTTCAGGTGTTAAATTATATCTTGCCATGTGTCTGCCCAATTCACTAGTCTATCACTATCCTCCTCACTGTTCACCATTATGCCCTGTCGGACAGGTGCCCTCATCAACCCTTAGCAACCCAGTTGTCAAACACTATTTGCCTTTAACAAATCTGTGCTGGTTGTCATTTATTAATCCATATTTTTGTCTCAGATTATTGTCTCTTAAAAGTTTCCCCACCACTGAAGTTAGTTGCCAGGTTTATACCACTCTCCTTTTTTGAACAGAGGTGCAACATTTGCAATCCTCCAGTCCTCTGGCACCACTTCTATATCTGAGGAGCATTGGAAGATTGTGGCCAGAGCCTCCACAATTTCCACTCTTACTTCCTTCAGCAACCTAGGATGCATCTAACCCGAACCAAGACTGGGTGGCTTGTCTACTGAGTGCTGCCAACCTTTTTAACCTATCTAATTTCTCTACTAGCTCTTCACTTACTGCGACATTGGCAGCCCTCTTCTTTAGTGAAGGCAGATGCAAAGTACTCATTTTAGTACCTCAGTTATGCCCCGTGCCGCCACAAGATGATCTCCTGTCGGTCCTTAAATCAGCCCCACCCTTCCTTTTGCCATGTATAAGTTTATTTTAAAAACTTTTGGGGGTCCCTTTTATGATGCTGTTAATCTAGTCTCACACTCTTGCTCCATTTATTTCCTTTTCCAGTTCTCCCCTGTACTTTCTGTATTCAGCTTGATTCTGTACTGTATTAGGAGCTTGACATTTATCATAAGCCTCCTTTTTCCTGTTTCATTTTGCTCTCTAGTCACCCAGGGAGATATATATATCTCTCTCTCTCTTCCTCTTCCCCCTCCTCTTCCCCCGCCCCCTGGGCAAGACTGTCTAGTCTGTACCTGAACTATCTCCTCGTTGAAGGCCTCCCATTGCTCATTTACTGTTTTACTTGGCAACCTTGGATTCCAATCCACCCGGGCCAGATTCCCTTTTCAACTGAATGAAATTAGGCCTCCTCCAGTCAAGCATTTTCACATTTGATTTGTTCTTCTCTATAATTACTCTAAACCTAATGATATTGGAGATTGCCAGCATTTGCATTTCCCCCTCTTTATAAAACAAATACCATCAAGTGCTTAATTATGTAGTCACGTTGTATGAATCGCAAAGCTGCAGCACAAGTGAAAGGTTCCACCAAGACCAAAAAGCAACACTTGAGCAATTTGCATTACAGCTCATCATTCACCCCATCTCAAGTACCAAGTGATTATATTAATCCTGCAGTAGTTACAGCGCCGTAAAAAAGTCACTACTGATTCACATATTACACAATAAAACGAGCGGATAAGAAACACTTTCATTTATATATCGCCCTCCTCGACGTCCCAAAGTGACAGCCAATGAAATACTTTTGAAGTGCAGTCACTGTTGTAATGTAGGAAATGTGGCTGCCAATTTGTGCACAGCAAGGTCCCACAAACAGCAATGTGATAATGACCAGATAATCTGTTTTTATTATGTTGCTTGAGGGATAAATATTGGCCAGAACACCAGGGAGACCTCCCCTGCTCTTCTTTGAATAGTGCTATGGGATCATTTACGTCCACTAGAGCGCGCAGATGGGCCTCGGTTGAACGTCTCATCTGAAAGACGGCACGTCTGACAGTGCAGCACTCCCTCAGCACTGCACTGGAGTGTCAACCTAGATTTTTGTGCTCAACTCTGGAGTGAGACTTGAATCCTTCTGACTCAAAGGAGAATGCCACCCACTGAGCCACAGCTATACTGGGATCCACAAGGGATTCCAATCATCATCAGATTTGTGTTACCTGTTTACAGGCTTGCCATTTCTGTTGCAGTATATGGAGGATGTTTTCTGCAAAGACAATACAGTTTTCCTTTGGGTAGCTGACAATGTCCTTCAGAAGTTAGGATAGAGAGAGTTTCCCCTGGGACTGTCACTATTTGCCACAGATCCCCACACAGAAAAGTTTGAAAACAGCAATACAGTGGCATTACAGAAAATACAAAAAACTTACAGTACACCATGTGTTTGTACTTTCAACATGATAACAAGAGTATTTATACTTCAGCTAAATCTTGTATGCCAGTCAGCTGACTGCATAGCCCTAGTGTGGCATGGTATTGTAAACCATTCCTTTCAGCCACATGGCAGTGTTTCATTCAGTTCTCTGACGATAATGGCTTTTTGCAGCAGCAAGAGAAAAGTACCATCCCCATACAGGAAGCTCAGAAGAACTATACTGATGACTTAAAAAAAAGATGGTCACACAAGCTGTGGGCTCATGAAATGATAAGCCAATTGGAGTTTTATTCTCATGGGAAATGAACACCAGATGCTATGGGTGAGCAGCTTGGGTAGAATTTGCAGATCGTTCTCTTTTGGAAAAAAAACCAACACAAGTTAAACTGTTGATCAGGATATGCTGCATCCTTTGTGCTCAGATCTCAGCATTAAGATTTGCACCACTTTCAAGAACCAAGCTGCTTTTTTTTTAAAAAAGGGATACTCCTTTGGATAATCCAGTAAATGCTTCAGACTCAAGGATTGTAATGTCTGAGGCAGCGAGACCAAGCCTGCCACCATACACAAGTCTATCATTCCACAAAACGCCACTCATCAGAAGTGTGCCAATTTGCACGCATCGTGGTAAATGATGCATTAAGGGAAGAGATTTCCTCCACCCTGCAGAGGGAAGTCCGGGTGTGCACGCATCGCAAAGTTAAAAGCGGAGACTAGCTGGTTTTAAAGTTGGCGCCAACCTGGCCAGGGAAACAGCCAAGTATGAAGTTTACCATGCGTGGTCCTCTGTTTAAATCTTCAGGTTTAGAAAGAAAGCAACTGGTGGTTTTGTTGCTGTATATAGAAGTGTGTAGGGAAAGTCTAATTGTACGTTTATCTATGAAAGTAAAACCACTTATTGGTTTGTAGTCTCGGTCCTGATTTGGAGTGTGAGTTTATCCAGTTCACATGGGAGCACGATGTAGTCCAGTAACCAATGTAGAGTTAATGGGCTGGATTTTCAATGGGCAGTGATTGGAGGCGTGTGGGGGGTTAAAAATCATGAAAACTGGCGGGCGGGCAGGACCCCCCCCCCCCCCCCCGGGCCTGGTTCCCGACTCCGAGCAACTTTAACTCAGTCGTGTCTGATGGTCCCGACTCCATCCCGCCTCCAACAGGCAGGATAGGTCGTTAAGGCCCTTAACAAGCACTAAATAGCCTCTATAATCCTATTTTGAAAGGCGCTTGCTAATTTAACCCTTTTCCCCACGTGAAACACGATGGTGAAACCTGGCGGGAGCACTATTGGATTGCTGACTATCAGCTGCAGGTCGACCATTAAAAGAGCAGATTTGATCAGCCATCATTTGCAGGTGACAGGACTTTGTTGTCTCAGGTCTGGGGGGGAAACTTATAGAAGGCATAACCGCAGCTGTGGAAGTTTGGAGCCTGACATCAATCACCAGGGTGACCTCCTGGGAAACCCCTCTTGCCACCCTCACCGAGTGCTTCCTCAATTGACGCATATACCAGAAGCGTGGGAGCCATTTATTTTCTTCCCTTCTGGGCATTAGATGAGCTCGAGCACCAGCTGCAGAACCAGGAACAACAGCAGCAGCAGCGTCAGGCTGCTGCTCACCCACTTGAAGCTGCACAGGCCAGAAGGGGCCAGTGCTTGGAAGCCCGTCGGCACAGGAGATACCCCCCCCAAAACAGGGTCTACACAGGGTCAGCTACCTCAACATGTCTGAGCAGCAGTGCCAAAGGCGGCTTTGACTTTTGAGGGGTCGTGAGTGACATCGGCGCAATGCTGCAATACCTGCAGCCCAGAGGACCAGGTGGACAAGCCTTACCAGTGGCATTCAAAGTCACCACCGCACTCAACTTTTTTGCCTCAGCCTCATTCCAGGGATCAGCAGCAGACATCAGCGGCATCTCCCAGGCGGCCGCACACACTTGCATCACAGGTAACCGATGCCCTCTTTGCCATCGTGCACAAAAGATCGAGCGGTTGGATTAGCTAATCTGGCAGGCTTTCCAAGGGTGCAGGGTGTCGTTGACAGAGCACATGGCCCTTAAGGCACCCCATCGCAATCCAGGTATTTGTCAGCCGCAAGGGCTTCCACTCCTTAACGTTCAGCTGATGTGTGACCACAAGGATATTTTACGTTTGTGTTAAGTACCCTGGCAGTTGCCATGACTCCTTCATACTGCATCAGTCTAGTGTGCCTCCGCTATTCAGGCCGCCAGACCAACTTAACAGATGGCTACTTGGAGACAAGGGCTATCCCCGGAGGACGTGGCTAATGACGCAGTTGAGGAACCCATCCAACAAAGCTGAGGAGAGCTACAACTCCAGCCACATGTCCACCAGAGCCATAATTGAGCAAACCATCGGTTTGCTGAAGATGCGCTTCAGATGCCTGGATAGATCAGGTGGAGCCGTGCAGTACTCAGCAGCCAGGGTCTCCAGAATCGTCGTGGTTTGCTGTGCACTTCACAACATGGCACAGCGTCGTTGCTTGCAGATTCCTGAGGACCAAGTGGCTCCTCAAATATCCTCCCGAGGAGGAGGAGAGCGTAAACGCACATCCTGCAGAGGCCCATCAACCAGCAGCAGCATTACGCGAGAACATTGCTACCCGGGATGCAAGGAACGCATTCATCGTGGCCAGATTTGCCTAGCCTATCAAGCACGTTTGCCTCGCAGCTTCTTGCCTGAGCATCGTCAATGGCCAAGACCCTGCTGATTCCTAGTTATTTCACCAGCATACTGACAGTTGCAAGTAATCCCAAGCCCTCAATGTGAAAGTCCCACTCAAGAAATGACACATGCCACAACTGCAACAGTTGCCATCAGAATTTTTAATGTACAAGAACCAACTGATGGCATTTTTACAATAAAAACATTTCACCCAAGTGACTACCCTTGTGACTATTTGTGCAGAATTTTTCCTCTTACACGTGCTCCTACGTGGTGCTTCCGCAAATGTGGAGGCCCCTTGCTCACTTTGCTGCTGCTCCTGTCTCACACCTTTGGCAGGCATCCTCTGGGGTTGCGAGTCTGTGAGGGCTCGTCAACAGTTTGCTGCTCCTGCGGCTGTGCCAGTGGGGCTCTGACCGAGGGCTCCTGCAGTGGTATGGAAGTGTGAGCACTTGGAGAGGAGCCCCCACTGCCTGGAGGTCTGCCACCAACTTCCCTCTCATGGGTCAGGTCCCCCTCAGCACCTGCAAGTGGCTTGAGAGCACCTTGCTGCACATCAGGGGGGCCATGGGGACCCGTATCTGCAATGGCAGTCTTACTCAGAAGGACATCCATGAAGGTCTGGTTTCTCAGTTCAATAGATGAGCATCACTCCTCCAGAGATGTTATTCTATTATTAACACTCACCATGTTTTCAGCACTCTGGCGACTTATCTCCTCCATGGCTGAAGCCATCCTCTCGTCTACTGTTGCCATCCGTTCGAGGGAGTATCCACCCTTGGTTGTGATGCGTTCATGCGCCAATGGCTCCACAAAGGTTCTGCTCATGGTCGCTATGGACTCCTCCATTTGCTCCACACTCACAGCGACCCTGGAAGCAAAACCTGCCAGAGACTCCTGCATCTGTTCCTGGAGTTCCAGCACCGCTGATCTTATGGGTGACCCAGAGGCAGAGGGTCGACATGCAGCTGAGCCGAGCTGGCAGAGTCCTGCGCCCTCCGACTAGGACTCTCCACAATCTGATGTTCACTTGTGAGCGGTGATACACCAGGTGACAACACTACTCTATGTCCCGAAGGTCCCACCGAGGTGCGAGTGTCTGCGCTGGTGCTGGGTGCGGTGAATTCTGCTGACGCTGCGCCTTCAGAGGTTGCAGCTTCCTGAGGAGTCTGGCTGCTCAGCCTGTTCTTCCTGGCTAGTGGGGACGGATGCTTGCGATGGTCCTGTAGGGGAGTAAAGGAGTCAGAGATGTGATGCCAAGGTTACATGCACATTGCAGATGCTCATAAGTCCATCTGTTAGAGCTTCAAAATCATGATCAGCAACTCATGCAATGCCAATATGAGAGATGGGAAACTTTCCTGTCACCAGCTTGCTGCGTTGCACCCGTCTGTATGTCCCGCATCCTCCTCTACTACCACGATTTCCAGGACCACCTCCTCCAGGGGGTCAGGTGGGCTACTGAGGGTGGCCCTCCTCCTGTCTCGCTCTTTCCCTCTTGTGAGCTCTCTTTTCCTGCAATGAGGGAGACAAGTGGAGTTTGAGTGAGAATGAAGGAGTGAGTGTAGAGAATCCATAGCATAGATGCTTAGAAGGCGACAAAGATGAAGTGAGGTGGCAAGACCAAGGGCCCTCCGTGTGTTCTCAGTTGTTTTCATAGCATCACAGTGATAGGGAGTGTGAGGGCTGCATAGTCGAATAGTTAGGTGAATGTGACCATAGAGAGAGGGAATGGATAAGGGTGCATGGATGTCTGTCAAGTGGGATGTGGAGGAAGAGATTGCTAAAGCGGAGTGCTGGTGAGGAAAGGCAATGGGGATCAGATTGAGGGTGATGGGCAATTCACTCACTTTTCCAGTGCGGAGGTGGTCATGAAATCGCTTGCGGCATTGTATCCAGGTTCTGCGGGTGACTCCCAAGGAGTTGACCTCCTCAGCCACCTGCATCCACACGGACTTGGTCTGCTTGGGAGGCCTCTGCCTCCCTGTCAGAAGGGAAGAGCACCTCCCCGTTGGCTGTAGCCCCACCCACTAATGCCTGCAGGGCCACCTCGTCAAACGAGGAGCTGATCTGGGTCTCCCGCTAGTCATCTTTCCTGCAGGTCTCACACTCCACAGGCAAAAAGCTTGGCAGTCTGCAGAAGAAGCAAGGCTTGCTGTAGACCTTAAATGCAGCAGCAATGAGGACGTCATCGGAGGCGACTTTCAGTCAGGAAACTCATTTGCCAACGGTTCCCACACTTTGGAAATCAATTGGACAATTAAGTTAAAATTGCATCAATCTCCCACATCCATTTAGAGTCGGGTGGATAACACGACACCATCCCGCACCCTATATAAATCCAGCCCAAAGACTGTTACAATCCCAGGTCATGCTATTGTTTACCTAGATATCAGGCAGGGAAAGGTGCACTCATCATAGGGAATGCAAGATCCACTTATGCTGAACTCTAGACAATAACTAGCAAATAACCTAATAAACATGACACTGATGGAAAGCCAAGACTTTTACTTGGCCTGGGATTACTTGAGGCAGAGTGCCAAAAGCAGAAAATACAGATACATCGCTCACCTCAATAAAGTCAAAATACAAACCAAGGTCTTTTGGTTTCCTACATTTACAACAGTGACTACACTTCAAAAGGACTTCATTGTCTGTAAAGCATTTTGGGACATCCGGAGGTAATGAACGGTGCTATATAAACACAAGTCTTTCTTTTGGCTTGCTCCAAGGACAGCAAAAGCCATCTCCACTTTGGGGTGGATGGACTAAAGTCAAATAAAAGTAATTAGAGGCCCCTGAAAATTGCCATTACTTTAAACACCCACTGGTGACAGAATGGCTCAAAACTCCAAATCCTGTTGAACAGGACAGGCCTGCCTCACCCACCTGTCAAAGGTGATAATCAGCAGCAAAGTAAAAAAGGTTAACAGGGATACTTATTGAATTGTTACCATTCAAAGCATATCTCAATCATTTTGCCAAGGACTCTTTCATCCCCGCTGTACTCATGTCAAAAAAAAGGAAATGCTGAAAGTCAGATAGGAAATCTTTTAAGGTGTTCAAAAAGTACACCTTCATTCTACCCTTCCCAAAAGGCAAAATAACTCAACCCATTGTCCAAAAATCCAACAGATTTGTTCTAGTTACCCAACCCTTGTGAAAGGTTGACTAACATGAGCAGTGTGTCTTCAGTATGTTACTAACCAAAATAACAACAGAAAATGCTGGAAAAACTCAGGTCAGGCAACATCCGTGGAGAGAAATTTGAGTTGACGACTCAAATTTCTCTCCACGGATGTTGCCTGACCTGCTGAGTTTTTCCAGCATTTTCTGTTATTTCGGATTTCCAACATCTGCAGTATTTTGCTATCGTGTTACTGACCAACTCCAGTGCAAAACAGCGAGTTACAGTGCCGCGTGCACTGAACAGATACCAGAGTTCAAACTGTAGCTTCGGGAAACGTGTGCTTGCAGCTCTCCTAGAAACAAAGTTGTCACTGTTGCCCAAGTCAGGCTCCAGGAAGTGAGAACTGGTAATGCTACCACAGCAGCGCCTGACTGACTACACTGGCAGACAGAGACAGGCTGAGATCATCACCAGGGGACAAGGGGTGCTAAAACACAAGAATAAAAAAATGAAATCACAAGAGTGGATGTACTTGGTAGAATTCTCAGGCATATCTGCATGGAAGTTGTTAATCTCCAGAGGCTTTTGGGTACAGTAGTTCTGGTACTGGACTAGCAATCCAGAGGTTGAGCATTCCAATGCTAGCAAGTTATGAAAATGAATTAAATAGATGTGAACTAGCACCAGAGGGGGAAAAAAATGAAATTGCCAGATGGTCATAAAAAACTCAACTAGTTCACCAATGCCACCCCACCCCTACCTGGTTTTGCTTAAAACATTACTCTGAAGTGGCCTACCAAGCCACACATTTGCAAAGAAAATACTGGCCACCTTCTCAGGGAAACCAGATATGGCCTTGCCAGCACAGCTCACACCTTGGAGAATAATTTTTGTTTATTAAAAACTGATCCTCTTTATAAGAGCTCCAAAAAATATTTTTGTTCTCAGTTCCAAGTAGAAACTTACAACAGATGTGCTCATTCTATACGTGCGGGGGGGGGATTGCTATCAACGAGATAACAGGAAGTATTTACTGCTTTAATTACCATTGCCTAGTTTACAGTCCAAATTACTCTACATAGCAGATCAAGTTGATCAAGACTGACTGTCAAAAACAGTGTAAAACACTGGCCATCACTACCTAATCCACACGACCTACCAAGAGTGGCACCTCGGTACTTGAAGCTCTCTGAGAAAACAGTGTTCTCAGAAACTGAAAAAAATATACAAATCATTAAAATGAGACACTACAGGTAGAAAAGGCCATAAAACAGGATTCTGGGTTTGATAGAGACTTTAAAACTGTTAACATCATTTCCTTGCTTTTGTTTGAAACACTGGTTAGGCAGCAGATGGATTTATGCAGGTCAGGGATCCCACCATAGGAATATTACAGCCAAATAATGCACAACACAAAATAAAACTAGAATGACACCATAAATGAATGTTTTAGCTATGAAGAAAGGCTCAAAAATAAAAAAAGGTGCTTTTTATCTGGAACAGAGGTTAAGGTGGGAATCCACTACAGGTCTAGATAATTCTAAAATATTTTAAAGATAAATAAATAAGTGAAAGATTGATTCCGCTAGTTGCCAAAATTGGTAACACTGGGATAATAAACTATCACTAGAAGAAAAACAAGGTAGGTTAAAATAACTTCCCCACACCCAGGACTATTAGAACATAATTTGCCACGAGTGGCTACTGAGGTAGAGAATAAATCATTGCAGAGGAAAAAGAGAAATTGAATTAGAGTAGATAGCACCAGTTGAAAAGCTAGCAGCAACACAATGGACCAAATGGACACATTCAGTGCCATAATTTTATGAGAAAGCACACGTCTGCAGCCACTAAAGGTGAACCATTTATAAATTGGTGCAACAACAGAAAATGCTGGACATACTCAGCAGGCCAGGCAGCATCCGTGGAGAGAGAAACAGAGTTAACGTTTCAGGTCTGGGACCCTTCATCAGAACTGGAAAAAGCTGGATATGTAACAGATATTAAGCAGGTGCAGAGACAAGGGGGGGGGGGGAAGAAAAGGAGGAATTGAAAGAACATGCTGTGAAAATGTTGCAAATGGGAATGGCTTCTGCTCTCACCCCTTCCCCTCCCTCCCTGAACCACAATAGGGTTCCCCTTGTCCTCACCTTTCACCCCACCAGCCTCCACATTCAACAGGTCATCCTCAGCCATTTCCGCCACCTCCAAACACATCTTCCCTTCACCTCCCCTTTCAGCATTCCGAAAAGGACCGCTCCCTCCGCGACACCCTGGTCCACTCTTCAATCACCCCCAACAGCCCTTCTCCTTCACCTGGCGCCTTCCCGTGCAAGCGCAGGAGATGCAACACATGCCCTTTTACCTCCTCCCTTCCCACTGTCCAGGGCCCCAAACACCCCTTCCAGGTGAAACAGCAATTTACTTGTACTTCTTGCAATTTAATATACTGTATTCGCTGCTCACGATACGGTCTCCTCTACATTGGGGAGACCAAACGCAGATTGGGTGACCGCTTTGCAGAACACCTCTGTTCAGTCCGTAAGGGTGACCCTGAGCTTCCGGTCGCCTGTCACTTTAATTCTCCTTCACTCCCACTCTGATCTCTCTGTCCTTGGCCTATTACACTGTTCCAATGAAGCTCAACACAAGCTCGAGGAACAGCACCTCATCTTTCGATTAGGCACTTTACAGCCTGCCAGACTCAGTTCAACAATTTCAGATAATAATCCCTGCCATTTTTCATGCTGTATGATTTTGCCATTCCCATTTGCAACATTTTCACAGCAGGTTCTTTCAATTCCTTCCTCCCCTCCTAAACCCCACCCTGCTTAATATGTTACATTTCCAGCTTTTTCCAGTTCTGAAGGGTCCCAGACCTGAAACATTAACTCTGTTTCTCTCTCCACAGATGCTGCCTGGCCTGCTGAGTATTTCCAGCATCTTCTGTTGTTATTTCAGATTTCCAGTATCTGCAGTATTTTGCTATTATATAAAATTGGTGCATTTCAGTATCAACAGAAAATGCTGGTAAAACTCAGCAGGCCAGGCAACATCTGTGGAGAGAGAAATAGTCAACGTTTCAAGCCAAACTCTCAAGAAATTTCAGTATCACTGGGGAAGCTAAAATAGTTGTTTTCCAGTAGCATTCTCCATTTCTTGTTGCAATCAAGCAGCAATATTTAAAATAAATCCAAACTTTCCAAATGGGGATTGACACATTTAGTAAGAGACATTCAATAAGGAAACAACAGATAATCAGCATTAGTACACAAATAGCAGATAAACATGGATAAAAACAATGAAGGGGGCCCAGGGAGATTCAGTGCACTTCAGCCATGCAAGTTCAATTGCCCCCAAGAAAACAGTACTTGACATACATGATCAGATTCTACCATTCTCATGACAACAGAATTACACACCCTCCTGACAGTACACTGAACCCACAATATCACACATTTCAAATTGAGTTACAGCTTTCTGAAATCACAATTATTTCTCCATATTCCACAGCTGTAACCATTCCATGCAATTTATCAAACTAAAAAGTCAATTCAAAAACGATTATATTAAATTTCAATTGAAGCATTAACATTAGACATTTTCGTCCCTGCTAAAGTAATAAGCATTCTCGTGACATCAGGGAGATGTCTCCATCGCAATTCCAGGTACAGCCAGGAACCGACTCTTCAAACTTTATGGCCAGACAAACCATCCCAAGCGTGCATTATCTGCTGCAGCATGAAGTAAAACCACCCACAACAACAAAAGAAAAAAAATAAACTATTAAAACTCTATTACCACCACCCTACAGCACCTTGCGAGACATCACAAATTATTGCCCCTTTAAAAAAAAAACACTTCCTGCAGTGTTTGGGCAACAAATTCATTTGTTTATAAAACACACGAGGCAACAACACAAAGTACAGCAGCACAGCACAAAAGCACGTCAGAATTACCATTAATAGAATCAGTTCTACCCTCCCCGCAAACAAAAAGTTCGCCAGACTTTCTTATGAAAGCAACTGTCCCCTTGAAGCAACTATCAGGGATAAAGGAGGCGCATTTTGGGGCCAAGAGGCTTCTTGCAGCAGCTGCCGGGAGCACAGAGCTCACCTCGCAGCGAGGCCTCGCTCAGTCACTGTGCAGGGAGACAGTCACAGTGCAGGGAGCTTTCAGGCGCAAACCCCTGGCTCCCGCATCCTCCCTCCGAGGGCCTGCAGTCCCCTGATCCCCGAGCAGCCCCTTAACTCGAAGCCACGAATAAGGCCTGGTCCCGGGCCCACCACTTTCCCCAACCGCCGGGCGGAAAGCGGGGAGGGGTCATCGAGCGGGCATTAACTGGCACTACCCGGCCGCTTCCGAACCTCCTCACCTACCGCCGCTCCAACGTCCCTCTCTCAGCACTGACAATCGCTCGCTTTAAACCGCCCACAACCCCCGGAATAGGCCAGGCCTCCAACCTGACTGACGCCGCTCTAGCTAATCACAGCCACGGGTAGCTTCGACTGACATGCCGAGGAACCAATCGGCACCGTCGGACGGTGCGAGCGACAGATCACGAGAGGGTGTGGGCGGGACACAGAGGGAGGAAGCAGTTCCCCATCCTGCCGCACGGGGCGCTGCAAAAACGCGGGCTGCATTGAGAGACCACCACTAGCTGATCTCCCTCAGCGTTGCTCGCAGATAAAACATGGGCGCATTTAGTGACAACAGTGGTTGTCATTAGTAGTTTATTGCAGGCAATGCAGAGGGAACTGCACAGATGTCAGCTCAGATCGCGCACAATCCAATGCACAATCCCCATATCTGCAAAACCTAAACCCATAATTCTAAGACCTAGTAGCCCTAACCCCTAACACTCTAACTGTAACTCCCTAACCCCAATCCGAAGAGCCCTAACACTAAGATCCCCAACCCTAACTTGAGTTGTGCTGTCAATAACACAGTGCAGGATAGCCGTGGTGGCGATAGTCATTGTGAGTTCATTATAAATGCAGGACAGCTGCAGGGTCAATAAAATATTAGCTTGCACTTTCTGATCTGTTTCACCAAAAATTGAGCAACATCCACATATATTAAAAATCTATGGAAAACACGTATTCCAAATATCTGCCCATTTAACTACCCATGGAAATTTCCAGGGTATTTTCTTATAGTGCTGATGTTACCTGCCGGTGTTATGGTTTGAACTTGTAATTGTCAGCTTAATGAGGTATTAACATCACTCCCAAAATTTGCTATCAAAAAAGATTGTACCGGCTGGAGCTCTTTTCTCTAGAAAAGAGAAGACTGAGGGGTGGCCTGAGAGAGGTCTTCTCAAGAAAGGGTTTGATAGGGTAGACATAGAGAAGATGTTTAAACTTGTGCGTGAGACCAGAACTAGGGGCCATAAATATAAGATAGTCACTAATAAATCTAATAGGGAATTTAGGAGAAACCTCTTTACCCAGAGAGTGGTTAGAATGTGGATCTCGCTACCACAGGGAGTAGTTGAGGTGAATAGCACAGATGCATTCAAGGGAAAGCTAGATTAGCACATGAGGAAGAAAGGAATAGAAGGATATGTTGATAGGGTTAGATGAAGAGGGTTGGGAGGAGGTTTGTGTGGAGCATAAATACTGGCATGGACCTGTTGGGCTGAATGGCCTGTTTCTGTGCTGTAAATACTTTGTAATACTGGTATTCTCTCCTCAGCATTGATGTTTCCCAACCAATTTCCAGGTTTTCTAGGACCTGAGTTGTTGACCAAAGTGATTTTAAGTTGCCCTGCCTGGAAACTGCAAGGACAATTTTTATATTATTTGTTAAAAAAAAACTCTAGTTTAGAAAAAAAAATGTCTTCTGTCACTTGGGCAGTTGGCGGGCAATACCATTTTTGCCCCAAACTTATTAATAGTACCAAAATAGACTTCCACGTGGGAATCTCCCTGTGTTTGTCTTTTTATGGAGGAAGGGGGGATCCAATAAAGAGGCAGGTCTGGCTACACCAGAAATGCTCTACATCCATCCATCAATAGCCTTGCACCTGCATTTATAGGCTGAGATGCACATACTTCCAACCAGCAATGGAACAGTGCTTGTGCAGACTCTGATTAACAAGGGATCCTTTCACTGATGTGTTACATGCTGCAACCTCAAACAAATACACTGCACTGCCAGTGGCTGTAAAGATCACAACATCCTTTAACTTCTATGCCTCTGGTTTATTCTAAGGTGCCACTGAGAAAAACATCCACATTGGCATACACATGTATAATTAAGTGATACTTTATTTTTCCCAAGCAAGGACTTTCATCTCCTACCCTATGGACAACCAACAACAGCATGACAGTGCTGTGCAATTTTGCCAAATGGTAAAATTACCATGGCTCCAGGGAGTTATAGATTATATGCCCTGCCTCTCCGTTGCACAATGTCCCTACTTACATGAATTGGAAATAATTCCATTCTCTGTATGTTCAGCTCATGTGCAACAATTACCTCATTATGCAAGTTAATGCTCACATTCCAAGCAGCTGTTATGATGGTTCCATTTGAAGGCAGTCCACAGTCCCGCAAAGGCAAGACTCAGGGTAGGTTCTTGCTGATCAAGTTACCCTTTGGAACCATGGCTCATTGCACCTCTGTGGTAGCTCAGCACAGACTGAGAGTTAACCCTCACACCTTATGGTCTGTATGGTTCAGTATTACACAGGCCCTGCCTTTATCAGCAAAGCCATTGGGGATTATCCTCCTAATTTTTCCCATGCCCCAGATAACACTTGAGGTGACCCTGATGACATTCCTGTTGCACTACCCATTGTTTTAGACTTACCCACTTTTCCTTTATCCTCCTTTACTTCTTCCAGACCTTCTATCCATATCATTTGTCCCCATATATAATGATACTACAGGCTCAATTGCTTCCCCTTCATTAGTGCATCATCACTTGTTTCTATAATGACATGTAAATGTAATATTTTTATTGGCTTTGCCTGTCTCAGTCCATATACATCACTAAGTCTTCTACTAATACATTCTGCCCTTCTATTACCTGCCCCAATTTACTCCCAGACACCACAATTTATTCACATTTTCTTTCAGATTTTTGGGTGTCAATATAGTGGAAATATTGGCTGGTTTATTTCTTTCAAAGAGTCTAAAATATGCCCATCAACTGGAAGAAACCCCCCTCTGGCTGTATGACACAGCAACACCCAGCAATCTGGGATGATGTTACCAATCGCCTTCACATTTTTGATGTAATGCTACTCAGTCATGGTGTCAGAGTCTTTGTCCTATGACATCACTAGTATTACTATACTATTAATGGATTGGACACTGCTCAGTGCTGTTACAGGAAGAAAATAGGGGCACAGTTCAATCTAAGTGGAATCAGTGGTGACAGGTTAAATATCAATTTACAGCTCAATCTATTGCATATGTATCCACAACCATGGATGCACTGTTCCAGTGCTGCCTTTTCTTTGTTAAATGAGTGATTGATGTAACATTAAATGAGATGTGACTATATTAAATGCAAAGTATTTGATTTCAGTAGCTGATACCATGGCCTAGTGTTTCTGTGGCAGGGCATCTAACAGCATCTGCCATTAGTTAGACTTGCGCTTGCATGTTTAGGTTTTTACATTTTTTGCATGGCAAGTTGCTGAAAGTGAAAGCTGATAATGTCGCAGCAAGGAAAACAGGGTATCTGAGACCTGAGTGAACAGGGCAAATAATTTTGTATCTCCTCAATCAATTAATACCCAAAGGAATGAAACTCCACACTTGTAATAGTTAATTTTCAGTGCCAGAGAGATTGATTAGCAGTAATTAACACTTGCCACATCATTAAAAGGGTAATTACACTTGAAATGACAACACTTAACTTTCTGTGGCGAGTTTAGTTCGTATCTACCTTGCAGATGCAGCAACCTCACGCCAGTCAATGCAATTCAATGGTGAGGCAGACAGCGAAATTCCATTTTCGCGAAGGTAACAGTAGGGAGTCACAACTGGACAGCAATTTTTGGATATTGGCATTTAACCATACATCTGCTCCTTGCCTAAAGTTGCTGTACCATTTGCGCATAAATAACAGCGAACACAATTAGCCTCACCGTTATCTTGACAGCAAAATCTGGCCCAGAGTGACATCCTGTAAATTAAGGACAAAGAGCAGGATATGACAAAGCAGTCATGCAGATAACTTTGAGGTTCATGTTAGTTTGTGTTTAAATGATCTGATGTATAATACTCGACTGGAAATTAAATCTGCAATAATTTTTCTATTTTGGTGCTGACCTCATGACTACTGTAATATCAGCAGAAGGTTTACTTTCATTCCCCGACCTTAAAATAAAATGAATGAAATAAGGATTGTTAAAAAGGAAAACTGGGCAGAACACTCAATGACACTGTTGAAGCTGACAGAAGCTGACAATGAAACTGAACTCGTTATCTAGCCAGTTTTACTCACCCCATAGTACACAAATGCACCAGTACAGAAGATATGATGAAGAGAGCAGTATTCAGCCAATCTCGCTCACCCCATTGTTTAGATCAATCCCCCTCTCGTCACTTCCATCTCCATCCTACCTTGGCATGGATTTTGGATTACTGTACTTGCTGTGAAATCAGGAGTCTGTGTACTTCAGATTCACAAAGGGTTTGAAGGGGGCTTATGGTGCTGTTGCAAAAAAGACACTGATTTTTGGGTGCTGCATGTCAGGCTATGAGCTGATCTCTCACACAAGGTGAGCTACTTGGCATAATGGCCCAGAAATTGGTGTCGGGGGCTTCCCGCGGGTGCAAGCCCCCGACCTACACTTACCTAGCGCGCCGGCAGTTGAGGCCTGGGCCTGCGAGCATTTCCTCTCTGTGGCCCGGTCCAGCTCCCGGCGCGCTGTGCTTACGTGATCCAGCGGCGTACTTAGTGCGATGCGTCAGCTGGGATCACGTGAGCACTGGGCAACCAATCAGAGGAGGGAAAAGTCCATTCATGAGTTTGACCGAAAGAACTGTCAAACTCATGAAAACTCCAAGCGCCCAAAACAATACTTAACCTTAAAATAAATTTGGAAAAAAATCACACTATTTAAATCAACTATAAATAACATTAAATAACTATTTTAAACAATAATTTAAATTTTTGAAAAAAATTATTTTATAAAAAATCGGGGATAAAAATACACTTACCTTACTGTAAAGTACTTTTAAAAAATAAACCTGTGGAAAAAATGTTCTAATTTTAATTAATTGACCACTTACCTTTTAAAATGAAGTCCTTACGTCTGGTTTTTTAATGTGTAAAATGTAGAGGCCTTCACGCATGGGCAAACCTGTAAAAAAAGAGGAAGTTCAACGCGCACGCGCAGATTCCTGCGCGCGCGCATTCGACCTCTGAACCCCTTGGTTCAGAGGATCGGAAATGCCGGTTTCCTGCGCATGCGTAGTGCATGCAAGAAACCGGCACTTCCATCGGGTCCACGTGTGAGTACTCCGTCCGTACTCACGCGTTGGGACCCGAATTTCTGGGCCATTATCACAGCATTACTGGTGCACAGCACACAAAGACAAAGAGGCATGTTGTCTGTTACCAGCAGCTCTTAAAGCGTTGCTGATTGGCTTAAAGCTCATTTTACTGAGGGGTAGAAATGCAAGATACTGATCAACACCCTTCCAGGATTCAGCTTCGGAGGTCCTGCTGTAGGAAGTGCTGGACAGAAGGGTTAGCGTGTGTTATGTCTCCGATGAGATTTTGGTATTGTGTTTTGTCTCCCCCTAGTGTTTACTACTTACCTCCTTATTGTTGATTTATGTCATGTGACATGATTAGACAGTGAAAGTAAAACAGAACCATGAGGGAGCCATCTTGAACTCATGGCTGGGGATGTGTACAGAATCTAACGCCATCCTTCTTAGTTTCCCCCTTGGTTGGCATTGTCTGTAAGTAGCCTTTTATCAGGTGTTCTTTACGTTTGATCTATGTCACCATTTTTTGATATTTGTGGCCAGATGAGTTAATATATTGCACTTTGTGGAGTTCCGTGGTAGCTAGCTATTAGTCTTTCCCCTGGCATTCATGTGTTAGACTTTTATTGTTGTATCATACTTACCTCAAATTGTAATAGAACCGTTGAGTTATAGTAGTAACGTTTCATTCTACTATCCTAGGTTTATTTTGTGTATTCAGATCGTGATTGTAATACCAATCAGCCTTATTTGATGTTGTAATTTCTTGTTCTCTTTGTAGTTTCACCCTGCATCATTAAACTGGATAAAAAAGTATCAACGCCTCCTGTTTGGTGATGAGGGTTTAGCTGTCTGTCGAATCATAGACATGAGGAGGACAGAACAGCGTGGCTCCCTCCTTTTTGGAGTAAAGTGCCATTCTGGTTTGAAGAGTATCACGAGAGCAACCTGGAGGAGGTGACAGAAAGAGTGAACCACTCCTCTCTTGTGGCCAGATCCTTGGAACAGGTATAGGAAGACATTCGCTGGTCTCCAACGTGTAGCCAAGTTAAGTGTGCTCATACTTAGCTTAATTTTACAAAGTTGCCTTACAATGCATCTTAACAGTACTTTAATGTAAGCATTGCAGTGGGAGAATGCACACATCCTGGCATCTGTTCACCTATTTCCTAAACACGCAGGAATGCCCATGTTGTAGCACTGCACTCTGTATTGTTGTCATGTCGATGCATTTGCCCTTTTGCCTTATAAAGTTAATGGAAAGAAAAATCATGTGGGCCATACAACCGGTGGCCAAACCGTTACCGCCATTTTGCACCCCCACCAGAGTTGAATTTAACCCCAGTATGTTTTATTAGAGACAATTGTAGCATGGGGTGTTTTATAACCACACATTTTTCAGTATTTATCAAATACTGCTATCAGCTCAATCCCAAGGGAGCCCTCGCTAGCCCCTGACCCATAACCACACCACCCAACCCCCACCCCCGCCCTCCTCCACTGAGCCCAGGCCTTTAACTGTTTGTTAACATCCATTAGTGGTTGCCAGAAGAATTTGATTAAATATTTGTAGGTTATTGAATTAACAATTTAATATTAATAAACATCAACAAAGAGTTAAAATAGTTTGGGAAAAAGAAATAAACAAGGAAAAGAAAATGGGAAGACACCGAGATAGGACAGAAAATAAAAGTTAGAATGGAAAAGGACAAATTGGGTATAGCCCCCTCCCAAGACAAACCTTGCAGGCATCACCAAAATCCTAAGGCTAGCTCTGCATACACTGACCTTATTGCTCAGTTCACTGAGATATTTTATATGAAACAGAATAAATAAAAAATATACGACAGCGGAAGGTTCTGGAGGCATTCCAGCCTAGAAAATTACCAAAGGTGACAACTCCAAAACAGCCCTCAGTTTAGTGACTCGGTGACTTGTTATACTGAAAGTGCAGGAGATACCAGCTTGTTGTAACTTATGTTGCAGAAATACCCAACTTTCCATCACTTGTATAGCAGAAGATTGTTGCTAAAATTACTGGCACTTTCTGGATATGTACTGGGACTCTCTGATTGCTAGATTGTTTAAATGTCAAAAATGGTTCAGAAGGATAGTTTTTTTTACCTGAATCTTCAACCACAATGGGGTAGATTTTGCCGAACCTGTCGGGAAGAAGGCGGGAATTCCCCTTTCGGGTTTTAGTCCCGCCTACTTCGACGTCCGGCCAATCCGCGTGATTTTCCCTTGATTGACCTTGTTGAGCCCACCCAGCGGGCTCAGCAGGCCAATTAAGGGCCACCCAGCAACAGGTGACGTCACAGACTGCAATTTCATCTGTCAAGAGTTCTTGACAGGTGAAATATCAGTGTCTCACAGCTGTTTGAAGCTGTGAAACACTGACAGTCTGATTTCTAACATGAGTCATTCTGCACAGACTCAGTTAGAACTGTCACTGGCACTCAAAGCTGAAGGCTGTCACTTTTGACAGATCGCAGCCATTCAGCTTTCAGTGCCGGCTGAGTGATGGGCTCCCGACGGCTCCAGGAAGAAAGGCTGTTAAGGTAAGTACAGGTAAGTAAAAGTTCTTTACACACTTTAGACACACCAAACACACTTACCTTTACACTCATGCACCCATCACTCACCTGAACACCGACATCGCGACCCCTCCAACTCCTTCAACCCGATGGCCCGCCGCTCCAACCTGGCATGGTTTGGAGCCGTCGAGAAACCCACACAAAACTCCTCAAAATAGGGATTAGGCTAAAAACTGTGCAGTTAATTGGCACTAATCCCTTCCCGCCTGGTTTCAGCGGGTCCCAGTGCGGGGCGGGTACCCGCCGCCCCTGAAACTTACGTGGGGCGGGGTTTTGGGCGGGATGGTGTTGGGACCCCCAAATTCGGGTTTGTCCCCCCCACACACGCCTGAAACCCCGCCTGACAGCTCCCCGAAAATCTAGCCCAATGCGTAAGTAGGGGCTTGCCTTGATTGATATGGACAGGAGCCAATCAGGAGGAACCCCGTAATTCAAACTCATCTTTCAACTAGGTTTAAATCACCTGGCAGAACAAACTGAAATCCTCTTCGACCTTTCAACCAAGAAAAAGCAAACACGTTCTTGATAAACAATCTTTTATAGTTGTCTAACTGTCAAAAGGAACCACAGCTGCTGTTAACCACAAGTATTGTCCGTCTGTGAGCAGTGCATAATAGAAAAGGAGCAGGTGTTAGTTAATATTTTAAACGAGACTTGCCCAAAATAAAATTTTGACAGTTCAATCTCCAGTTTGTTTCAAAGTTTTTGCAAAAAAACAAGCTCACAAATCCTGATAGGATGAGCTTGAGACATATTTCTGCTTCAACTCAGAGACCTATTGATGCACGCTGGGAATTGTTGTCACATGCACATGCTCAGAACCCACAAATGTGGTTGGTAATCCTCCAAATATTCTGGGGAAAAATATACAGTCAAAGCTCAGGCTTTTGAGACAGGCTGTGTCTTAAAGTGAAAGCTTAAGTAAGGCATTGGCCTAGAAATTGCGGTCGGAGGCGTTCCTCCAGAGTACGCCTCCGATCCACGAAACAATTCCCTAAGTACCTCCTGGTGCCCTAGGCTGCAAAGAGTTGAGGTCTTGGGCCTCCAGGTGTACGGCAGCGTAAAGGCTCATGGATCCCAGGGACGCAGGCGGTTCAGAAGCGTCCCTGAGATTGCGTGGGCCCGGTCCTCTAATGACAAAGGAGGATTCCATGGCAATCATTTATGAAGGGAATCCCCTAATGATATGCAATGGATTCCCAAATAATTATACAATGTACAGAATTCTAATAAATATAAGTGTACTGAATTTCAATTTTATTCATAAGTTCCTTCATTGCACCAACATCAATAAAAATTGAATTTTTTGATAAATAATTGTAAATACCTTAATCCAGGCCAATATTTGCATAAATTCATTTTAAGTGTATGTGCATAATCTTTGGATTTTTAAATGTTTTATTTAAGCCTTATATATACCCTTACACTGATGAAAGCAAGCCCTACGCCTACTTTTACCAACCGTAAGAGTTGCATGGGCAATTGCTGGGTAGTTGTTGGGCAAATAGCCCAAATCTGTGCCAGCAATACTCATTTTTCAGGTGGTTCTGATGATCTGTCAAGGCGCACCTTGACAGATTGCAAGTTCCAGATTTCACGCATGTGGAAATCCGGTTTGCGGGGCCTTTCAAATGAATTGCAACAGCGTACTCTGAGAGTATGCCGTCACGGAGACCGCAATTTCAGGGCCATTAAAAGACAATCGAAAGAGCTAATTTTAATAATGTTATTGTGAAATGTGTAATTTAAAAAAAAATTTAAGACCATACTTTAAAACTTTCAGTTACTGAGGAAAGATAGCAAATGCTTCTTTTCAAAAAATGTTTTGAGTAATTTGATTGCTTCACTTCTTTAATTCTTTTTTTTAATTCTTTAAATTCTTGGTCAGTTTTCTTGACTGGTCTTTCAGGATTATTTGGTTTCATAATTTCTCAATAGTTTCTCATTAACCGTTTTCTAGCTGTTTTCCTTGTTTTTCCTTATATTGATGGATTGAGCATGCTCCAAACTGGAAGCATCCGATTAGGGAAATCAGCCTTCTCTGGCATGCAAAGCATTACTCAAAAATCATGACACAAGAAGTAAGGTTAATGTGTATATGTGTGTGCAATATGCAAGAGCCCTAACGTACTAGAGATAGATAGCTGGGTATTATCCATATTTGTGGACCTGTATGTCCATCAGGTAAAATTCTGGTATGAAAGCACAAGGGGCAAATTAAATAAAGATAACATTTTGGATGAAAGGTCACATATCTGAAGCCTTGGGGGCGATTTCCCAGCCCCGAGGAGGCGGGTTTGGAGGCGGGACAGTTGGCAAAATAACAAAAACTGAGTGTGGGTTTGAAACCCGCCTCCGCGCAATTTTGCCAGAGGCAGTTTTGATGGGTGCGCTTCAGTCCCGCCTCCAGCAGTCCAGAGAGCTACCTCTAGTAGTTAAGGGCCTCTATAATCCTATTTTGACAGGCCCTCGTTATTTTTCCACATTTTCAGCGTGTTCCACGACCCTCCTAAACCACGCCAACTAAACCTGGCAGGTTGACAAGTGGATGGCCTCCTCACAGCTGCAGCTCCATCATTAAAACGGAGCTTTCATCAGGGAGCAGTTGCAGGTGGTAGAACTTTGGTTCAAAAGGTCTTTCAGCACTTTTAGCAGGCCTACCAAAGTCGGAGGTGCTGCATCTTCTATCTTTCAACTGTGGGACCTCCTTGGAAGACCCTCTCCCCGTTTGGACTGAGCGCTTCCCCAACGGAGGTATCTGCCAGCAGCATGGGAACCAATCATTTCCTTTCACCATACAGCTCAAATTTGGATGAGAAGCAGCAGAACCAGGCAGCTCAGCAGCAACAGCAGCAGGAGCCCCAACTTCCTGCTCAGCCACCTGATGCTGCACAGGGCAGAAGGCACCAGCGCATCAAAGCACCTCTCCGCAGGAGATACCCCCCTCCCAGACTTACAGACGGAGGATGAGCTTCCTCAACATGAGTGAGCAGCAGTGCCAAAGGAGGCTGAGACTTTCCCGAGAGGTTGTCCGAGACATCTGCACAATGCTGCACCAACACCTGGAGCCTAGAGGAACGGATGGACACTGTAATGATCAGTAACATGTCATTCTAGAATGATACACTAGGTGGAGCTGTATGTTTAGTAAGGGGCTACCCACAAGGCAGTAGTCAAGATGGATGCTGTACACTAGTCCACATGGCTGAATAAATGACTAGCTCAAGCTAGCTGTTCATAATGGGGCAGTAATTCCTCCCCAAACGCGTGAGTACGGAAGGGGTACTTACGCGTCTGGCGGAGGAAATGCCGGTTTTCAGCATGCACAGCGCATGCGCTGAAAACCGGCATTTCCTCTCCTCTAACCCAAGAGTTGAAGAGGCTAGCACGTGCGCTGTAGGGGGCAGTGCGTGCGTCTTGGATTTCCTCTGTTTTGGGGGATTTGCGCATGTGTAAAGGCCTCCGGTCTTTACGCTTGTAAAAAGCACACGTAAGTATTTATTTTTACAGGTAAGTGGTGTTTTAGTGCAATTTATAATTTTTTTTCCCACAGGTTTATTATTTTAAAGAATCTACAAGAAGGTAAGTTTAGTTTTAGACCCTTTTTATTAAAAATTTATTTTTTTCAAAAAAAAAATTATTGTTTAAATTATTTTTTTAAACTTATTTATACTTAATTTAATGATTGGGATGTTTTTAAAATTTTTATTTAAAGTTTAAATAGTGTTTTGGGCCCCCGTAGTTTTCATGAGTTTGACAGTTCTTACTCTCAAACGCATGAATGAACCTTCCCCTCCTCTGATTGGTTGTACAGTGCTCACCTGATCCCAGCCGGCACATCGCACTAACTACGCCGCTGGATCAGGTAAGCACTGCGCGCTGACATCTGAACCGGGCCTGTGAAAGGAAATGCAAGCAGACCCGGGCTTCAGATGTCAGCGCGCAGGGTGAGTGCAGATCGGGGGCTTGCACGCACGGCAAGCCCCCGATCCTAATTTCAGGGCCATTGAAAACATCTATTTATTTATGAACATAACAGACACCCCTTACCAGTGGCTGTCAAAGTCACCACCACACTCAACATTTTTGCCTTAGGCTCCTTCCAGGGATCATCAGCAGACATCAGAGGCATTTCCCAGTCGACGGCCCACAGTTGCATCACCCAGGTTACCGATGCCCTTTTCGCAAAGGCCCACAATTACATCCACTTCTCAAGGGATCAAGCAAGTGTCACCGCACGTTCAGTTGGCTTTGCAAATATGGCAGGCTTGCCAATGGTGCAGGGCATCATAGACTGCACACATGTGGCCCTTAGGGCACCCCATCAGAACCCAGCTATCTTTGTCAACTGCAAGGGTTTCGACTCCCTCAATGTTCAGCTGGTGTGTAACCACAAGAAGGAGATTTTGCATGTTTGTGCCAAGTTCTGTGGTAGTTGCCATGACTCTTTCATCCTGCGGAACTCTAGTGTTCCTCCATTCTTCAATCCGCCAAACCAACTTAACGGATGGCTCCTTGGTGACAAGGGCTACCTCTGAAGAAGTGGCTAATGACGCTGATCAGGAGGCCAGCTAACGAGGTTGAAGAGTGCTACAACGCCAGCCACACTTCGACTAGGTCCATCATCGAGCAAACCATTGGCTTGTTGAAGATGCGATTCCAATGCCTTGACAGATCAAGTGGAGCCCTGCAGTATTCAGCAGCCAGGGTCTCCAGAATGGTCATGGTCTGCTGTGCATTGCACAACATGGCACAGCGTTGTGGTTTGCAGTTTCCTGATGAGCAAGTGGCTCAGTTCATAGCCTCCTCAGATGAGGATGAGGTTCAGGAGGAGGATGAGGAGGAGGAGGAGGATGAGGAGCAGGAGCAGGAGGAGGACCGAGCACCGGCATATCAACCAGCAGCAGCGGCAGCATGTGAGCACATGGCTGCCCATGATGCAAGGCATCCACTTATCCTGGCCAGGTTTGCATAAGTTGCCCATGTTGGCACATGTCCTTGGCTCCATCTTAAGGCATAATAGACAATGGACATGACTCTCTGGCCTCCTTTCACTCTGGCCACCAACCTGACCATGCAAGTGTCGCGGAGCCTGCAATGTGGAGCTGCCTAAGGTGAAATAACAGATGCCATCACACCAACAGTTTGCCATCAAATCATATTTTTACTTTCCAACAGGGATGGCATTTCATCAATACACATAAACATTCACCCAAGTGGCTACCCCTGTGACTAATGGTGCTTTATTTTTCTCTTATGCATGCTCCTACGTGGTGCTCCCCCTGTGGCTTCAGCAGAAGTGGTGGCCCCTTGCTCACATTGATGCTGCTCCTGCTTCGACACCTTTGGCGGGCGTCCTCTGAGTTTACGAGCCTGTGAGGGCTCGCCAAACGTCTGCTCCTCCTGCGGCAGTGCAGGAGCTGAGACGCCCATCTCAGTTGGGTGTGGACTCTGGTGGGGCTCTGACCGAGGGCTACGCAGCGGCATGGAAGTGTGAGCGTTTGGAGAGGAGCTCCCACTTCCTTGTTGTCTGCCACCAACTACCCTCTCATTGGCCAGGTCCACCTCAGCACTTGCAAGTGGCTTGACAGCACCTTGCTGCACATCAGGGGGGCCATGGGGACCTGTGTCTGCACTGGCAGTCCGACTCAAAAGGACTTCCATGAAGCTCTAGTTTCACTGTTCAATAGCTGTCCATCGCTCATCCAGAGATGTCATTCTGAACATTCACCATGTTTTCTTCACTCCGGCAAATTATTGCCTCCATGGCCATAGCCAGCCTTTCCACGGAGGTTGCCATCCTTTCCGTGGTGGTGCGTTCATGCGCCATTGCCTCCACAAAGGCACTGCTCATGTTAGAGTTGGACTCCTCCATCCTCTCCACACTTGCAGTGACCCTGGGGACAAGACCTGTCAGAGACTCCTGCACCTGCTCCTGGAGTTCCAGCACCGCTCTATTTCTGGATGGACCCAGAGGCACAGGGTCCACATGCAGCGGAGCAGAGCTAGGAGAGTCCTGCGTCCTCCGCCAAGGACTCTCCACCGTTGTCCCTGTCTCCACCACCTGCTGATGCTCACCTGTGAGATGTGATTCACACAGTGACAACACTAATCTATGTCCCGAAGGTCCCACCGAGGTGTGCGTATCTGCGCTGGTACTGGGTGCGCTTAATTCTGCTGACGCTGTGTCCTCAGAAGTTGCAGTTTCCCCCAAGGAGTCTTGCTGCTCAGCCTCTTCCTCCTGGACAGTGGGCGGTGGGGGGGGGGGAGCTCTGTGGATGGTCCTGTGGGGAGTAAAGGCATGGGTTAGACATTTGACGGAAGTGTGGCATGTAGATGCAATAGTGCAGATGCTCAAGAGGCATTCTAATAATGTACACCAGCAGCCATTTCAGTCACTCAAGCAGTGTAAATGAGAGAGAGGTAAAACTATTCTGTCACCAGCTTGCTCTACCATCCCCCACTTCCATCTCCACCTCTGCGCCGGCGATGTCCAGGGCCGCCTCGTCAGCCTGGGTGAGAATGGCTAGAGAAGGTGGCCCTCCTCCTGTCTTTGCCCTTTCTCTTCTATTGTGGGCTCTCTTTTCCTGCAGTGAGGGAGACAAGTGGAGTTGGAGTGAGAATGATGGAGTGAGTGTAGAGAGTCCAGAGCATAGATGCTTAGAAGAAGACAAAGATGGAGTGAGGTTCCATGTCCAAGGGCCCTCCCTGTGTGTTGTTAGTCGTTGTCATTGCATAACATTGAAAGGGAGTGTGAGGGCAGCATAGTCGAATAGTCAAGTGATTGGGATCATAGAGTGAGAGGGATGGTGAAGGATGCAAGGGTTGTAAGGGTAAAGTGGGATGTGGAGGAGGAGGTTGACAATGCAGAGTGCTGGTGATGAGAGGAGAAGGGGAGCAGAAGGAGGTCAAGCTGAAGGTATACTCACTTTGCCTGATCTTACAAGGTCATTGAACCTTTTATGGCACTGCATCCATGTTCTGCTGCACACCGGTCTGGAGGTGATCTCCCTTGTCAGCTGCACCCAGACAGCCTTGGTTTCTTTGGGAGGCCTCTTCCTCCCAGGTGAGGGGAAGAGCACCTCCCTGCTAGCTCTCACCCCCTCAACCAACATTCCCAGCGCCTCATCTGTGAACCTCGGGGAGGCCCTTGCCTTGGAGTTGGCCACTCTAGATTCTGAAAAAATGTTGGAGGTGGTGCAAGATCGACAAAAATCCAGTGGAATGAGTCAAGGCAGCAAGCAGCCTTTAAATGAAGTTGGATAAGTGACTTCAGCAGAGGCGAGTTTCAATCCCACAACTCTGAAATCAACTGGCCAATTAGGGGAAAATCTCAAATTTTTTCCCACCTTTCAGTGGAAGCGAGTTTGGAACCCACCCAAACCGAAACCTGCCTCCAATGGGAAAATCGCCCCCCTTTATCTCCGTTAATGTTTCAGTGAGTATGGAAATAGGAGGATGGAGCAGATGAATGCATGGCTGGAAAGATGGTGCAGGAGGGATGACTTCAGATTCCTGAGGCATTGGGATCAGTTCTGGGGGAGATGGGACCTGTACAAGCCGGACGGGTTGCACCTCAACAGAGCCGGGAGCAATATCCTCGCGGGTCGGGGGTGGGGGGATGGGTTTGCTGGTGCTGTGGGGAGGGTTTAAACTAGTTTGGCAGGGGGATGGGAATCTGAGCGTAAATTTAGTAGGGAGAGAAGCAAAGCTGGAAATGGAAGGGAGTAAATTAGTAAGTGAGTTTGGAAGGCAGAGGAAACAAAGGCTAGAAAATAGACAACAAAGGGGTCTGGCAGTGCTTAATGTATATACTTTAATGCAAGGAGTCTAGTGAACAAGACAGATGAGCTGAAGGCACAGGTAAACACGTGAAAGTATGATATCATAGCTATTACTGAAACATGGCTTAAAGAAGGGCAGGAGTGGCAGCTCAACATTCCTGGTTACAAGGTTTTCAGACAAGATAGAGAGGGGGATAAAAAGGGAGGGAGGGGTTGCAATATTGCTTAAGGAAACAATGACAGTGGAGAGGAGAGATGATGGCTGCGATTTTACTAATGGAGGCGGGTTGAGTGCGGGTCAAGTGGTCGGCGGGTCCCGCTCCCGCCTCCACTGTCAGGTGGGATATATTTGCGATTTTGTCCTGATTGGGCAATTGATTCCCTGCATGTGCGCTCCCCTGGCCCAATTAGTCTTTTGGGTCTGAAACTCGTCTCTGCTGATGTCATTTATCCAGCTGCTTTTAAGGGCTCCAAGCAGCCTTGGTTCATTTTCTATCTCTGTACTTCCAGAGTGAATATTTTGATACTCCTGAAATGCCTAGCTCAAGGCCCAAGGCCTCACCTCGCTTCGATGATGGCTCCCTCCATGCTCTGGTGGAGGGAGCCAGAGCTCAAAAGGAGCTGCGCTTTCCTTCCTCTGGGAGGATAAAATCTCCCCAGCAGACCAAAGCTGTGTGGCTGCAACTGGCTCAGGAGGTAAGCTCCAGATCATTGTGCAGCAGAACCTGGCTGCAGTGGCGAAAGAGATGACCTTGTCCACACAGGAAAAGTGAGTAGACCATCACCTTTACCATCATTCTGCTCCCCATCTCCTCTCAGCATTAGCACTCTGCATTGTCAACCTACTCCTACACATCCCACTTTACCCTTACATCCTTTGCACCCTTAACCATCCCTCTCTCTCTATGTACACAATCACTTCACCATTCAACTATGTTCCCCTACTCTCCATATCAGTGTTATGCAATAACAACAACTAACAACACACAGGGAGGGCCTGCGGCGGTACCACTGGTTGTCCCTTACATTGAGACACATAATTCCCTTTAACTTACCTTACTGTATGTTTAACTTACCTTTTGGGGCCGTTGCCCTTTTAACTTACCTGTTGGGGCCATTGCCCCTTTAAGACGCGCCCTAGCGTGCTGACGTCACATCGCGTACAACGTGATGTGCGTGCGCCGGCACAGCCCGGCCTAGCATCTTCGGCCTCAATGGCCAGCCGACGGGAGCGACGCGATCTTCCGCTCCCGCGGCAAGCACCGGCACAGCCCGGCCTAGCGTCTTCGGCCTCAATGGCCAGCCGACGGGAGCGACGCGATCTTCCGCTCCCGCGGCAAGCACCGGCACAGCCCGGCCTCCCGACTTCGGCCTCAACGGCCAGCGACGCAGCGACGCGCATCACGTGACGCCCTAAGCGCGGGAAATGCAAACAACGTGATGACGTCACAACACAAACGCGATGACGTCATCACGCTCCCTACAGGACTGCAAACTCAGTCCTCGTGGAGTCCCCGCTGGGACAAGACCTACACCACGGTGCTCCTACAGTCAGCCATCTTACCTGCTATCTTACCTGCTGTAATTAGCCTGTTCCTGTAAATAAACAACTTATTTATCGTTCGTCGAAGTCAAACTCTCTTATTTAGTGGCGAACTACACGAACCGCTACAGGCCCTTGGTATTGGGACCTCATTCCATCTTTGTCTCCTTCTAAGCATCTATGCTATAGATTCTCGACACTCACTCCATCATTCTCACTCAAACTCCATTTGTGTCCCTCATTGCACGAAAAGAGAACCCACAATAAGAGGGAAAGGGCGAAGACAGGAGGAGGGCCAGCCTCAATAGCCCATCTCGCCAGCGCTGAGGAGGTGGCCCTAGAGATCGTTGGAGCCGAGGCGGATGTGGAAGTGGGGGACGGATAGATGGGCGCATCAGAGCAAGCTGGTGACAGAATAGTTTTGCATCTCTCTCATTTACATTGCATGAGTGACTGATATGGCTTCTGATGCTCATACAGATTGACTTATGATCATCTGCACAAGTCCATGTGCATGCTACGTTAATGTTACATGTCTAACCCATGCCTTTACTCCCCCACAGGACGATCAACAGCCCCCCTCCCCACTGTCCAGGAGGAAGAGCCGGAGCCTGAAGGCTCCTCCGAGGAAGCTGCAACCTCTGAGGGCGCAGCATCAGCAGAATTAAGCGCACCCAGCACCAGCGCAGAGACGCACACCTCGATGGGTCATTCGCGAGATAGATTAGTGTTGTCACCTGGTGTATCACAGCTCACAAGTGAGCATCAGCAGATGGTGGAGACAGGGACAGCAGTGGAGAGTCCACGTCGGAGGCCGCAGGGCGCTCCCAGCTCTGCTGAGTTGCATGTTGACCCTGTGCCTCTGGGTCCATCCAGAAAGAGAGCGGTGCTGGAACTTCAGGAACAAGTGCAGGAGTCTCTGGTAGGTTTTATCTCCAGGGTTACTGCGAGTGTGGAGAGGATGGAGGAGTCCTTGTCGAACATGAGCAGTGCCTTTGTGGAGGCAATGGTGCATGAAAGCACCACCATGGAAAGGATGGCAACCTCCATGGAAAGACTGGCTACGGCCATGGAGAAAATAAGTCGCCAGAGTCAGGAAAACATGGTGAATGTTCAGAATAGACTGACATCTCTGGAGGAGCGATGGGCAGATATTGACAAAGAAACCAGAGCTTCATGGAAGTTCTTTTGACTAGGACTGCTGGTGCATATACGGGTCCTCATGCCCCCCCTGATATGCAGCAAGGTGCTGTCAAGCACTTGCTAGCTCTGCAGTGGGGCTGACCCATGAGAGGGATGTTGGTGGCAGACAACAAGAAAGTGGGAGCTCTTCTCCAAGCACTCACACTCCCATGCCACTGAATAGCCATCGGTCAGAGCCCCACCAGAGTCCTCGCCCAACTGAGATGGGCGTCTCAGCCCCTGCACAGACGCAGGAGGAGCAGACTGTTGCCAAGCCCTCACAGGCTCGCAAACCCAGAGGATGCCGGCCAAAGGTGTCGATGCAGGAGCAGCATGAAAGTGAGCAAGGTGCATCCACATCTGCTGAAGCCACAGGGGAGGCACCACATAGAAGCACGCGTAAGAGGAAGATAAAGCACAATTAGTCACAAGGGTAGTCACTTGGGTGTTCTGTTCTGTTGTCTTTTGTTTTCTTTAATATTTGACATTGTCATCCTTTTGTGAATAGATTAAATAGAAGTGATGGCAAACAGTTGAAGTTCTGGCCTATGTGATCTCGGAAATGAAAGTTCCACATTGAGGGCTCAGGGCGACTTGCATTTGTAATGATAGTGGTCAGAGTGATAGGAACCCACAGGTTCTTGTACATTGTGTATGGTGTGTTAAGAAGGTGCCAGCCACATTTGTTTGATTCATCTGCTTAAGCGAAACTGGCAAAGATTAATGCATCCCTTGCATCACGGGCAGCAATGTGCTCGCGTGCTGCTGGAACTGGCACATTCACCTCCACAAGGCCCACCTCCTCCTCCTCCTGCTCCTCCTCATTATCTGAGGAGGCTATGCACTGAGCTATTTGTTCCTCAGGCAGCTGCAAGCCATGATGCTGTGTGATGTTGTGCAGTGCACAGCAGACCAAGACAATTCTGAAGACCCTGGCTGTTGAATACTGTAGGGCTCCACCTGATCTATCAAGGCATCTGAATCGCATATTCAGCAAGCCAATGGTTTGCTCAATAATGGATCTGGTGGAAATGTGGCTGGCACTGTAGCACTTCTCAGCTTCGTTGGTTGGCCTCCTCAACGGCATCATCAGCCATGTCTTCAGGGGATTGTAAGGTGTTTGATTTCCTCATCCATACAAGGGTTCTTTGACTCTGGGTTTTACAGGAACAAATGGTAGACGACACAAAGATTTAGGTTCAACCCAATACTGTTAGTTTATTAAAACCAACAAAACACAGACAAAACCCTGTTGAGATTTGGCTGAAACTTACAATCACCCATACGGCCGGTTGTTACCGTTGTGGATTGTAGGTCTGGATTGGAGATGACTTGTCCCCGTCCTCCTTTATCTGACTGCAGCTGCCTACACAGCGCAAACCCCTTGTAGAGTCAACTGGTACTTACAATCACCCGTCCGGCTGGTCATGGCCGACATCGATTGCAGGCTGGGAGCTGGAGATGGCCGTCTTCCCTTCCTTCTTACACCTGGCAGTTGCTGTAGTCAGAGCTAGCTTCCGAGAGAGAGAGAGAGCTTCCCAGCGAAAGAGCTTCTGAGCAAAAGAGAGAGAGAGCTGTGGTGTGGTTCCTTCTTATGGTTCTTTTAGTCACCTGGCCCCATGCTGGGCCTCCCCCAACCAGTTTCGGCTGTCGGTTTGCTGAACTGTCCGACGTTCACACCTCGTCAACCTGTAATTCAATCACCGGAGGCGTACAGAGTTGTGAGATCGAAGATAACTCCTTATCTCCTCTCCCGCTTTCTGTAACGCATATTCAATGTGATTTCTATTACTGTTGATGGGCGGTTGGCTGACTGTCTGCTCGGGACATGTGTATCTTCCATTCATGTCAGGAAGTTGATCGTGGCCCCCATTGTTTCAGTTAAACTCAGAGCATTGTCCAGATGTTAATTTTTCCCATCAAAACCAATCATGATTCAAGACCTCACAGTTCAATGTCAATGTCCTTTTCAGAGTTAATCATGAGTCAAAGCTTTCATTGTCCAGTATCAATGTGTTCTCCAAGAACTGCAGACTTTGATGACTGGCACCTTTTCTGTGCCTCGAAGTCTAGCCGTTTCATGCCCTTACCACTGGGCCAAACAGGCTTTCAGCATTTTGACAGGGTTTTTAAAAAATCTACAGATAGCCCTTGTCTCCAAGTAGCCACCCAGAAGTTGGTTTGGCGGATTGAAGAGCGGAGGCACACTAGACTGGCGCAGGATGAACAAGTCATGACAACTGCCAGGGTACTTCGTGCAAACATGCAAAATGTCCTTCCTGTGGTTACACACCAGCCGCACGTTGAGGGAGTGGAAGCCCTTGCGGTTGACAGAAACAGCTGGGTTGTGATGGGGTGCCCTAAGGGCCACATGTGTGCAGTCTACGATACGCTGCACCCTTGGCAAGTCTGCCATATTTGCAAAGCCAGCTACACGCGCGGTTACATTTGCTTGATCCGTGGAGAAGTGGATGTAATTGTGCGCCTTGGCAAAGAGGGCATCGGTAACCTGCGTGATGCAAGTGTGTGCGGCTGATTGGGAGATGCCGCTGATGTCTGCTGATGATCCCTGGAAGGACCCTGAAGCAAAAATTTGAGGGCGGTGGTGACTTTGACAGCCACTGGTAAGGAGTGTCCACCCGCTCCTCTGGGCTCCAGGTGTCGGTGCAGCATTTTGCAGATGTCACCGACTAGCTCTCGTGAAAGTCTCAGCCTCCTTTGGCACTGCTGCTCACTCATATTGAGGTAGCTAATCCTCGGCCTGTAAACCCTGTGTTCGGGGTATCTCCTGCGGTGAGGTGCAGCCCTGCGCTGACGGCCTCTGCCCTGTGCAGCATCAGGTGGGTGAGGAGGAGGTTGGTGCTCCTGTTGTTGCTGCTGCTGTTGTGTCTGGTTCTGCTGCTGCCGCAGCTGCTCAACCTCCGAATCTGAGGACCAGGATGAAAGGAAATAAATGGTTCCCATGCTGCTGGTAGATATCTCCGCCGAAGAAGCGCTCAGTCAATGTGGGGAGAGGGTTTTCCCAGGAGGTGACAATCGAGATGGATCTCAGCCAAGATCAGTAGACCTGCAAAAGGTTTTCCAAGACCTGAAAAAACAAACTTCTGCCCCCTATACCTAAGCCTTGTTGAACGCTCTGTTTTTATGCTGGAGCTGCAGCTGTCAGGAAGCCAGACACTTGTCAACCTGCCACACTTTGCTGGCGTGGTTTGGGAACGATGTGGATCACGCTGAAAATGTGGTAAAATTTAAAAGGGCAGGCAAATTTAGTGCCTTAAGGGGCTATCCCACCGTTTGGTGGCGGGACCGAACGGGAGTCTGCAAGCCCGCCTTTGGAAAAGTTGCATGGAGGCGGGTTGATGGTGGGATCAGAACCCACTGCCATTTTTAGCCATTTTACCACCTGACCCGCCTCCAAACCCGTCTCCTCAGAGCTGGTAAAATCGAGCCCGATATGTTGGAAGGATCTTCAAATGAGGCCATATGGGTTGAATTGAAGAACAAAAATGGGGCAATCACACTGCTGGGAGTGTACTATAGACCCCCAAACAGTCAGAGGGAGATAGAAGAGCAAATATGTAAGCACATTTCTGAGAAGTGCAAAAACAAAGTAATAGTAGGGGATTTCAACTACCCTAATATTAACTGGGATAGAATCATTGCAAACGATATACAGGAAACTTTGGTTTATCCGGAGGTTGTATGTCCGGAATACTCGATCTAACGGCAAAAATCAGGAGCCGTTTTCTATAAGTTTTTTTAGTTTTCGTTCTTTTTTTTTCCCCAGTCAGTCACTGCAAGGTCTGGAGCTATAGCAACAGCTTCAGCTAGAGACGCTTGCAGCTGCAGCCGACTCTTTAGAAGCTGTTGCTAAACAACAGTGTTTATTGTCAGATACGGAGATGAAAACCTCCGTATGCTTCAACATTAACTTTGTATGTCTGGCAGTTTTGATAGATCGGCAACACGCCGGTCCCGTCGGTGCCGGATATCACAAAGTTTCCTGTAGAGAGCACAGAATTCTTAAAATGCATTCAGGAGAACATTTTTAACCAGTACGTAACAAACCCAACAAGAAAGGGGGCAGTTCTGGATTTAGTTTTAGGGAATGAAGCTGGGCAGGTGGAAGGGGTATCAGTGGGAGAGCATTTTAGTGGTAGCGATCATAATTCAGTTAGATTCAGCGTAATTATGGAAAAGGACACAGATAGATCAGGAGTAAAAGTGCTCAACTGGGGAAAGGACAATTTTACGAAGCTGAGATGTGATTTAGCAAAAGTGGACTGGAAATAGCTACTTGAAGGTAAATCAGTGTCAGAGCAGTGGGAGGCATTCAAGGAGGAGATAGTGAGGGTCCAAAGAAAATATGTTCCCACAAAGAAAAAGAGTGGGACTCCCAAATCTAGAGCCCCCTGGAGGTCACGGAGCATACAGGGTAGGATAAGGAAAAAAGGGAAGCTTTTGTCAGATACCGAGTGTTCAGTACTACAGAAAGCCAAGAGGAGTATAGTAAGTGCAGGGGTGAAATTAAAAAGGAAATTGGGAAAGCGAAGAGAGGGCATGAAAAATATTGGCATGTAAAATCAAGGAAAACCGAAAGATGTTTTATAAATACACAAAGAGCAAGAGAATAACTAAGGAAAGAGTACGGCCTATTAGAGACCAGAAAGGTAATCTATGTGTAGGATGCATTGTGGTCCTCCCGACCTCGCTGTTGGCCCATGCCGCACCTTCCCTAGGCCCCGACCCCACTGTTGGTCCATGCTGCGCCACTCCTGCGCCTTGACCTCGCTGCTGGGCTCGTCCTCGTTCCTGGGTCCCGGCCTCGGACATGAATGATGTTGTCTCTCACAGGATCAAATTAGCATTGATATTCTCGCTATGGGAGCTAAGTTTAAGTGAAGAGCCAGTGCTCACTGAGAACAAAGAACAGGCATGGTCAGGGGATGGGCAGTTGGCTCAGGTAACTTTAACCTTGCAGCTTGAACTTGCAGTTAGGGATAAAAATGCACCCACTATTAGAGCCAGGGCAGCTTAAACAGCAGAAGAGAGGAGACTGGGGGGAAAGAGAGCAAAGGATGCGGGAAGGAGGGAGGAGGACAGTAGCATTATGTTTGTGTGTGTGTGCTAGGCTGTTGTAGCAGAGCCTGGTCTCCAATCGTCTTGGATCCCCTTGCCATTGGACCAAGACCTTGCTCTGTCAAGCCCGTGTGGTAGCTGGTGTGCAACGGCCACCCCACGTTAAAAGAATTCACGCACAGGCATCTTCCACCCTTTAAAATGAAGTTCGGGACCTGGAATGTCAGGACCCTCATGGACAACCCCAACAGTGACAGACCGGAACGCCGTACTGCTATCGTTGCCCGAGAGCTCAGATGCTTCGACATTGACATCGCCGCCCTAAGTGAGACCCGGCGGGCAGGGGAAGGCCAGCTCAAGGAGCAAGGCGGTGGTTACACCTTCTTCTGGAAAGGCAAACCCGAAGAAGAACGCCGCCTCCATGGGGTAGGCTTCGCCATAAAAAATGAACTGGTCGGGTGTCTCAGAGACTCCCCTAGTGGTATAAATGAGCGGCCCATGACTCTTCGACTCACCCTAGCCCGAAACCAGTGCGCTATGGTCATCAGTGCATACGCCCCAACACTGGAAGCCACAGACGAGACCAAAGAGGAATTCTAATCCAGCCTCGAACAATCCCTGTCCCGAGTCCCAACGGGTGATAAGCTGATCCTCCTTGGCGACTTCAACGCCAGAGTTGGAAAGGACACAGACTTCTGGAGAGGTGTGACCGGCAGAGAGGGGGTAGGGAAAGCCAACTCCAACGGTACCCTCCTCCTGTCGAAATGCTTAGAACATGGCCTCGTCATAACCAACACCTTGTTCCGTCAGAGAGACAAGTACAAGGCTCCATGGCAGCACCCTTGTTCCAAGCACTGGCATTTGTTGGACTATGTCATCGTCCGAGTGAGGGACCGCAAGGACGTCCGCATCACCCGCGTCATGACAGGAGCTGATGACTACTGGACAGACCACCGCCTAATCCGCTCTGTCATCTCCATCATTGTAGCTCCAAAACAGCGGCGGCAACAGAAACAATGCCGCAGGAAAATTAACGCTGGAGCACTCAAAGACCCCGCTAAGAAAGCCCTATTCAGCTTGCGCCTCACAAACAACCTGACGACTCCCAGTGATGCAGAGACACAGAGTGCCCACAGCGTCTGGTCTGCAGTCAAGGCCTCCATAATCAGCACCTGTGAAGAGACGCTCGGTCACTCAACCAGGAAACACCAAGACTGGTTCGATGAGAATGACCAGGAGATCCAGGAGCTAATAAGCCGCAAGCGCAAGGCATTTCTGATCTGGAAACAGCAACAGAACTCGAGAGCAAGAAAGCAGCTCTACAGAAGCCTGAAGGCCGAGGTCCAACAAAAAACTTGCGACCTAAAGAACAGATGGTGGGTGGAGAAAGCGCAGGAGATCCAGCAGCTAGCCAATAACCATGACATGCGTGGATTCTTTAGCGCAGTCAATACCATCTATGGCCCAAGCACCCAAGGCCCTTCCCCACTGCGGGCCAAGAATGGAGAGGTACTCATCAAGGACAGGGAAGCAGTCAGTGCCCGCTGGAAGGAGCACTTCGAAGATCTCCTTAACCACGACTCTGTCTTCGACACGAGTGTCCTCAACTCCATCCCACAGCATGCTACCCAGCACCATCTCAGCACAACCCCAGCCCGGTATGAGGTTGAAAAGGCCATCCAACAACTGAAGGACAACAAGGCCTCAGGAGCAGATGGAATCCCCGCCGAGGCACTAAAGCATGGCGGAGAAGCACTACTGGCGCGAATTCATGAACTCATTTCTCTTATCTGGAAGGAGGAGAGCATGCCAGGGGATCTCAGAGATGCCGTAATTGTGACCATCTTCAAGAAAGGTTTCAAGTCCGATTGCAGTAATTATAGAGGAGTTTCCCTGCTATCTGCCACAGAGAAAGTCATCGCAAGAATCCTCCTCAATCGCCTTCTCCTAGTGGCCGAAGAGCTCCTCCCAGAGTCGCAATGCAGATTCTGCCCACTAAGGGGCACAATGGACATGAACTTCACCGCACGTCAATTACAAGAGAAGTGCAGGGAACAGCACCAACCACTGTACATGGCCTTCTTTGATCTCACAAAGGCCTTCGACACTGTCAATCGTGAGGGATTATGGAGTGTCCTCCTCAAATTCAGCTGCCCTCAAAAGTTTGTCGCTATCCTCCGCCTGCTTCACGACGACATGCAAGCCGTGATCCTGACCAACGGTTCCACCACAGACCCAATTCACGTACAAACCGGGGTCAAGCAAGGCTGTGTCGTCGCACCAACGCTCTTCTCAATCTTCCTTGCTGCAATGCTCCATCTCACCCTCAGTAAGCTCCCCACTGGAGTGGAGCTAATTTACAGAACAAACGGGAAACTGTTCAACATCCGTCGCCTCCAGATCCAAGGTCGTCCCATCCTCTGTCGTCGAATTACAGTATGCAGATGATGCTTGCGTCTGCGCTCACTCGGAGGTCGAACTCCAAACCATCATAAACACCTTCACCGAAGCATACGAGAGCATGGGCCTTACACTAAACATCCGTAAGACAAAGGTCCTCTACCAACCTGCCCCCGCCACACAGTGCTGCCCCCCGATTATCAAAATCCACGACAAGGCCTTGGACAACGTGGACCACTTTCCATACCTCGGGAGCCTACTGTCAACAAGGGCAGACGTCGACGACGAAGTCCAACACCACCTTCAGTGTGCCAGTGCAGCCTTCGGTCGCCTGAGGAAGAGAGTGTTTGAAGACCAGGACCTCAAACCCGCACTAAGCTCATGGTCTACAGGGCAGCAGTGATACCTGCCCTGCTGTATGCCTCAGAGACATGGACCATGTACAGCAGGCACCTCAAAGCACTGGAGAGGTACCACCAACGCTGCCTCCGCAAGATCCTGCAAATCCATTGGCAGGATAGGCGCACCAACGTCAGTGTTCACTCAGGCCAACATCCCCAGCAGCGAAGCTCTGACCATGCTCGATCAGCTCCGATGGACGGGTCACATTGTCCCCATGCCCGATACGAGACTCCCAAAACAAGCGCTCTACTCAGAGCTCCAGCACGGCAAGAGAGCCCCAGGTGGGCAGAGGAAACGCTTCAAGGACACCCTCAAAGCCTCCTTGAAAAAGTGCAACATCCCCACCAACACCTGGGAATCCCTGGCCCAAGACCGCACAAAGTGGAGGAGAAGCATCCTGGAAGGCGCCGAACTCCTCGAGTCTCTTCGCCGGGAGCAAGCGGAAGCCAAGCGCAGGCAGCGCAAGGAGCGCACGTCAACCCAAGCACCCCACCCACCCGCCCCTTCAACCACCTGTGACAGAGACTGTAGGTCCCGCATTGGACTAATCAGTCACATGCGAGCTCATTTTTAATGTGGAAGCAAATCATCCTCGGTTCCGAGGGACTGCCTAAGAAGAAGAATCTATGTGTGGAGGTGGAAGACGTGAGTCTGGATCTTAATGAATACTTTGTGCCTGTCTTCACAGAAGAGAGGGACGATGCAGACATTATAGTTAAGGAGGAGCAGTATGAAATATTAGATGAGATAAACATAGTGAGAGAGGAAGTATTAAAGGATTCAGCATCTTTGAAAGTAGATAAGTTGCCAGGCCTGGATGAAATGTATCCCAGGCTGTTAAGAGAAGCAAGGGAGAAAATAGCAGAGGCTCTGACCATTATTTTCCTATCCTCTCTGGCTACAGGTGTGGTGCCGGAGGACTGGAGGACTGCTAACGTTGTACCACTGTTTACAAAGGGAGAAAGGGATAGACTGAGTAATTACAGGCCAGTCAGCCTAACCTTGGTGGTGGGCAAATTATTGGAAAATATTCTGAGGGACAGTATAAATCACCATTTAGAAAGTCACGGACAGTCAGCATGGATTTGTTAAGGGATGGTCATGTCTGACTAACTTGATCGAATTTATTGAGGAGGTAACAAGGAGGATCATTGAAGGTAGTGCATTTTATTACGTCCGTGAATGATTGAGACACGGACAGCAGGAGTTGAACAAAACAGGTCTTTACTGATGGAAGTCAATAGTGAAACTGAAAACAACAGAGGCTCACTAGCGCCTTTTATACAGGGGTGGTCACTACCGGTACTGCAGTCTGAGACCAGTTATTCTCTTAAAGGCACATACACAACAATTCCTCCCCTTTTAGATAAATAGTACATAACATTCATTTAACAACTAAATGATAACTAATTACAATCACAATTACGGTTGCTAGATACATTGGTTAAGTTTAAGCAATTATAAGTTCAGTCTTTGAGGAGGCTTCCTGATTCTGTCTGGATAACGCCTCTTTGGGGTATCAGGTTCTTCTGGCAATGTTGAGTCGGGATCAATGTCATTGTTTGGTTCATCTGCTTCCAATATTACCGGTTCTGCGGTAGCTGCAATTGGAACGTCGATTTCATTACCAGGTGTATCAGATCGTGGTGTGGAGTTGACGTTTTCCAGTGGCTCTAGAATCTGGTCAGCATGGCGTCTTACAATGCTCTCCCCAACGTCCACGGTATACATGAGAGGTCCTTGCCATGTACAAATCGTTCCTGGCTGCCATTTCTCAGTGCGGTAGTCCCAGGCCAAAACTGGTTGACCTATCTTAAAACTCCTGGTCGGCCTTTCATTCATATTCTGAAACTGCCTGTTCTCCACATCTCTTCGGACGTTTGGCTTAACCAAATCCAAGCGGCATCGTAGTCTTCGATTGAAGAACATCATGGCTGGAGTTTGGTTGGTAACCGCATGTGTCGCATGTAGGCAAACAAGAAGTTGTCTACCTTGTGTTGTAGGGGTATATCTTCATTACACATTGCCTTGATAGCCTTCTTGAATGTTTGGACAAACCTCTCGGCCAATCCATTAGTGGCTGGATGATATGGGGCAGATGTGTAATGCTTAACACCATTGTTCTTTAAGAACCTCCGGAACTCTTCAGACACAAACTGTGGTCCATTGTCAGAGCAAATCTGTTCAGGCAGCCCATTCCTGGCGAATATGGTTCGTAAAACTGTGATAGTTTTTTCCGTGGTGGTTGAGGACATTTTTATTACCTCTGGCCACTTTGAATGTGCATCCACCGCAATTAAAAACATCGAGTCCATGAAGGGACCAGCAAAATCAATGTGCACCCTTTGCCATGGAGATGAGGGCCACTCCCATGGATGCAGAGGAGCTTGTGGTGGGGCGTTTTGGACCTTCTGGCATCCTGCACAGCTCTTGGTCATCTTTTCGATTTCTCTATCGATTCCCGGCCACCACACAAATGCTCTGGCTAAGTTCTTCATTTTTACCCCACCCAGATGACCTTCATGAAGCTCATTGAGCACTCTATCCGTCAACTTAGGTGGAATTACTACTCTGGATCCACACATCAAGGTTCCTCTGCACACTGACAGCTGTTCTCTTCTCGGCGAGAATGCTGGCAGCAGTGGTTCGCCATGTGCTGGCCATCCCTTCACCGTTAAATCATAGACCCGTGATAGTGTCGGGTCATTCCGTGTTTCCTTTTCTATGTTTGCATTCGTCACAGGGAGACATTCGACTATGGTCGAGTGGAATAACTCCATTGGATCCACTGCAAGGTCTTCTTCTTCCACCGTCAGCAATGGTAGGCGTGACAATCCATCAGCATTTCCATGCTGTTTAGTTCCTTTGTACTCGATGTCATATTGGTGTGCCCCTAGGAAAAGGGACCACCTCTGCAGCCGTTGTGCTGTCATTATCGGTACGCCCTTCTGAGGGTTGAAAATGGAGACAAGAGGTTGATGATCGGTTAGTAGAGTAAATTTTTGACCGTGCAGGTAGTGATTGAACTTCTTCACCCCCCACACTAGGCTGAGGGCCTCTCTGTCAATCTGGGTGTAGTTACGCTCGGCAGAAGTTAACGAGCATGATGCAAAAGCTATCGGCTTCTCTAAACCATCAAGGAATTTATGTGACAGTACCGCCCCAATGCCGTAGGGAGACGCATCACACGCCAGTCTGATCGGCAGTGCTGGGTTGTAGTGAGCCAATACTTCCCTTGAAGTGATTAAGTCCTTACTCTTCTGAAAGGCCCGCTTACAATCATCGCTCCATTTCCATGCTACCCCCGTTCGTAGCAGGGCGTTCAGTGGGTGCAGAATTGTCGACAAATTCGGCAAAAACTTATGGTAGTAATTCGCCAATCCGAGGAATGACCTCAGTTGCGACACATTTTCAGGCGCTGGGGCCTTAACAACCGCTTCAATTTTGTCAGGGGATTTATGTAACCCCTCTTCATCAATCACGTGGCCACAATACGATATCTGTTTCTTAAAAAATTCGCACTTGGGGCGGTTGGCTCGCAGCCCATGTTCCCGTAGTCTAGTGAGCACCTGTTCTAGGTTGTTAAGGTGTTCACTGTCATCTTCACCTGTCACAAGGATGTCGTCCAAGTAACACTGAGTCCCCGGAATCCCTTGCAGGACTTGTTCCATCGCTCTTTGCCATATCGCCGGAGCCGATGCTACTCCGAATACCAATCGATGATACTGGTAAAGACCTTTGTGAGTGTTTATCGTGAGATACTTCCTAGAGGACTCTTCAACCTCCATCTGCAAATATGCTTGTGCTAGGTCAATTTTTGTAAAATGCTTCCCTCCAGACAGTGAGGCGAAGATGTCTTCTATCCTTGGAAGAGGATATTGTGCTGTGTGAAGGACTGGGTTCACCGTCACCTTGAAATCCCCACAGATGCGAATCTTCCTTGGCTCCCCGGACTTATTGCTTAACGTTTTCTTCATGACAGGAACGATGGGTGTCACCCACTCGCTCCAGTCGACCTTAGACAACACGCCTGCCTTCTCCAGATTCTCCAGCTCTGCCTCGACGGCTGGGCGAATTGCATATGGTACCGGTCTTGCTTTGAAAAACTTGGGAACTGCATTCTCTTCTATTTTTATCGAGGCGGTTACACCTTTAAGCGTGCCCAGTTCTTGTTGAAATACCTCTTTGGCGTTAGCTAAGATTGTTGACAATCGTCTAGGAGTGACGTCTTCATCTTTTTTACCGTCCACCGTCATTGTATGAATGGAGTGCCAATCTAAGTTTATCTTCCTGATCCATTCCCGTCCCAATAACGGTGGTCCACCATTTGGCAGTATGTAGAGATACAATTTCCGTATTTTCTTGCCGTTGTATTCGACAGGCACCCTTATTTTTCCTCTGGGGTATACTTTTTGCCCCGTATACGTCGCCAAGATGATGGATGTCTCTCTCAAGGGTATGTGTGAAAATAGCCGCTCGTAGTCTCGTCGATTCATGACGGTTAGCGCTGATCCTGTATCCAATTCCATTTTAACTTGGGACCCTGCTATCGTGAGGGTGACCCAAATGGTTCGGTGATCCTCTTTTGCGATTACATTGTGAAGTTTGAGACAGCTTAGTCTCCTGTTCCCGGATTCACTATCGCTCATCTGGTCTTCGGAACTACTGTCCGTCATCTTTTGTACTTTCTTGTACGGTTCCTTAGTAGCCTTTTTGTTGTCGCTGGTCTTCTTCCCAGACCTGCAAACTCGTGCAATGTGTCCCAGCTTCCCGCATTGCCTGCATATTTTGTCTTTGGACCAGCAGTCCTTCTGGTCATGGTTAGTTCTGCCGCAGCGATAACATTTTGCAAATCCCCGTGTCATTTCGTGGGTGCCGTATTCCTGTGGTTTTTGTTGAATTTCTGCAGCTCCCCTGGCTGCTGCTTCATACGATACTGCCACGCTGAAAGCCTTATCTAGCGTCAGCTCTTTCTCTGAGAGTAACTTCTTCTGTGTTCCTTCACTCAGGAGTCCACAGACAAATTTGTCCCGTAGGGTATCTGCCAGTCTTGCTCCGAACTGGCAGTGCTTTGATAGCTTGTGTAGTTCCGTAAGGTACTCAGCATTGCTCTCATCTTTATGCTGAGTTCTCCTGTGGAATTTAAATCTTTCTGCTATCAACAGCGGTGCAGGGTTTAGGTGTTCCTGTAGGACAGCAACAATTTCGTTAAAACTCTTCGCCTTCGGTTTGGCTGGAGTAATCAGGTCCCGCAATAGGCCGTACGTTCTAGCGCCCATTAAGTTTAGCAATATCGATGCCTTTTTCTCCTCCGCTATTTCGTTTGCCTCGAAATATACCTCGACTCTTTCCACATACGTGGTCCAGTCTCTATTGTATTATCAAAAGCAGTGATACAGCCAGTCTTCGGCATCTTGCAAATCTAAAATGGCGCCTCCCGCGCTTTGCCTTCTTCCCCGATTTAACAAAATGGCGCCTCCCGTGCTTTGCCTTCTTCCCCGCTGTTGTTAGCGCTGCTTTCCGTGGTTCCCGTTGCAACCTGCAGCTCCTCGCGGTTTCTTGCGCGTTTAATATTTCTTTTTTTTATTATTTTCCCGTTGTGGAACAACCCTGTGGGACTCTTGCCTCCCTCTTCGCGGGTCTATACGCAGCCCGGCTTCGTAGCACCGGCCGCGCCCTGTGTGCTCCACCCTCTCTCTCTCTTCTTCCCGACAACGCTGCTCGGCCCCGTTGCAAACCACCCGCTCGAGTTCGCGACCGCCGCAGCCCAGGAAGGATCAGTGCACTACCTGCCACCAGCCCGATTAGCTGAAGCACCGTCGACAGGAACCAGGCCCCGCTTCCGACAGCTTCTCCAGCAATCTTCAACTCCACAACACAGGGCGGATGCCCACGGTCGACGCCCGTTTCTACTGCCTCTTACTTTGTTTTCTTTCTGGCCTCGACCTCTGCTCACTTCGCTGTAGGAATGGATCCCAGGAGGTGGTGCAGACTGTGGGTAGGTTCGTATCTGCTCGTCGCCAGTATTACGTCCGTGAATGATTGAGACACGGACAGCAGGAGTTGAACAAAACAGGTCTTTACTGATGGAAGTCAATAGTGAAACTGAAAACAACAGTGGCTCACTAGCGCCTTTTATACAGGGGTGGTCACTGCCGGTACTGCAGTCTGAGACCAGTTATTCTCTTAAAGGCACATACACAACACATTTGACGTAGTCTACATGGATTTTAGCAAGGCTTTTGACAAGGTCCCACATGGTAGGCTGGTCAGAAAAGTAAAAGCCCATGGGATCCAATGGAAAGTGGCAAATTGGATCCAAAATTGGCTCAGTGGCAGCAAGCAAAAGAGTAATGGTCGACGGGTGTTTTTGTGACTGAAAGGCTGTTTCCAGAGGGCTCAGTACTGGGTCCCTTGCTTTTTCATATATCAATGATTTAGACTTCAATGTAGGGGACATGATTAAGAAGTTTGCAGATGATACAAAAATTGGCCGTGTGGTTGATAGTGTGGTAGATAGCTGTAGACTGCAGGAAGATATCAATGAACTGGTCAGGTGAGCAGAAAAGAGGCAAATGGAATTCAATCCGGAGAAGTGTGAGGTAATACATTTGGGGAGGGCTAACAAGGCAAGGGAATACACAATAAATGGTAGGATACTGAGAAATGTAGAGGAACAGAGGAACCTTGTCCACAGATCCCTGAATGTAGCAGGACAGGTAGATAAGATGGTTAAGAAGGCATACGGGATACTTCCCTTTATTAGCCGAGGCATAGAATATAAGAGCAGGGAGGTTATGCTAGAACTGTATAAAACATTAGTAAGGCCACTGCTAGAGTACTGCGTGCAGTTCTGGTCATCGCATGACAGGGAAGATGTGATTGCACTAGAGAGGGTACAGAGGAGATTTACGAGGATGTTGCCAGGACTGGAGAATTTTAGCTATGGGGAATGATTGGATAGGCTGGGGTTGTTTTCTTTGGAACAGAGGAGGCTGAGGGGAGACTTAATTGAGGTGTATAAAATTATGAGGGGCCTAGATAGAGTGGATAGGAAGGACCTATTTCCCTTAGCAGAAGGGTCAATAACCAGGGGCCATAGATTTAAAGTAACAACAGAAAATGCTGGAAATACTCAGCAGGCCAGGCAGCATCCGTGGAGAGAGAAACAGAGTTAACGTTTCAGGTCTGGGACCCTTCATCAGAACTGGAAAAAGCTGGAGATGTAATAGATATTAAGCAGGTGCAGAGATGGGGGTGGGGGGGGGGTGGTGGAGGTTAGGAGGGGAGGAAGGAATTGAAAGAACACCCTGTACTTTTGTAAGAGGCAGGAAAGATAAAATGTTGCAAATGGGAATGGCAAAAATCATACTACATGAAAAATGGGGGCAGGGATAATTATCTGAAATTGTTGAACTCAATGTTGAGTCCGTCAGGCTGTAAAGTGCCCAATCGAAAGATGAGGTGCTGTTCCTTGAGCTTACGTTGAGCTTCATTGGAACAATGCAATAGGCCGAGGACAGAGAGATCAGAGTGGGAGTGAAGCGGTGAATTAAAGTGACAGGCGACCGGAAGCTCAGGGTCACCCTTACGGACTGAACGGAGGTGTTCCGCAAAGCGGTCGCCCAATCTGCGTTTGGTCTCCCCAATGTAGAGGAGACCACATCGTGAGCAGCGAATACAGTATATTAAATTGCAAGAAGTACAAGTAAATCGCTGTTTCACCTGGAAGGGGTGTTTGGGGCCCTGGACAGTGGGAAGGGAGGAGGTAAAAGGGCATGTGTTGCATCTCCTGCGCTTGCACGGGAAGGTGCCAGGTGAAGGAGAAGGGCTGTTGGGGGCGATTGAGGAGTGGACCAGGGTGTTGCGGAGGGAGCAGTCCCTTCGGAATGCTGAAAGGGGAGGTGAGGGGAAGATGTGTTTGGTGGTGGGCTCACGTTGGAGGTGGCGGAAATGGCGGAGGATGATCCGTTGAATGTGGAGGCTGGTGGGGTGACAGGTGAGGACAAGGGGAACCTGTAGTGTATGTACCCGTCTACCTTTAAGAGAACTATTGTATGTAACCGTTCACCCTTAAGAGAACTATTTTAGGTGTGGCACTACTTTGTTTGGCTTCTGTATACGGTAATACTGACGGTGACCACACGAGTATATAAGTGTTGTGCCAGGAGTTATTGGGCAGATTCGCCCTGACCTTCGAATAGTAAAGTCCTGTTTTAAGTTACTCTTGGAGTCTGTGTATTAATTAACTAAACAACCCACAGACTTTACAGTGGCGACGAGTCCGATCGTACCCTGCGGCAACAATAATTCCGAAGCAGTTAACGAGCGTCAAGAAGAGGCAACCGCCCTCGTCATTCTGCTAGGAGAAAACTCAAGTCTGCAGAGCTGGGAAAGGAGGAAGAATTCAGAGACAAAGACTTCCATCAGCAACAGGCACTGACTGTCCCTTCTGCCACGGTGAGGAGTGAGCCGATCAGCACGAGAAGCAAGGCGGCCACGGTGACTGTGAGTAAGGGAAACGTAAAAAGAATAACCGGAGGATAAGGGCGGTGCACTCGACCACGGTCGAGGGGGAAAGGAGCCGGACAGAAGTCGGGCCCAGAGGCGCTGAGACTGGGGCAGCGTGGAGCAAGGAAGCCGCGGTACAGACAGGCTGGGGACGCAACAGCGTCGTGAGACAGCTAGATCGCGACCGGCGAAAAAGGCTGGGCAGCGACCGAAGCCACGAAGCGCTGCGACCGGGAGCGTAGGCGCGGGAAGATATAAAAACTCAGCCGCAGCCGGGAGGGAAGCACCGGACTGCGAGACGGCTGGGAGAGGCGTTTGGGAGCCGAGCGAGCGGGAGAGGCAGAGCCGACCAAGAGAGACTGCGCGAGAGCCAGTCCAGCGGCTGAAACTGTTCTCCGTCAACGGGGTGTACCCAGCGCCGGTAGAGCCGAGCGAGCGGGAGAGGCAGAGCCGAACAAGGGAGACTGCGCGAGAGCCAGTCCAGCGGCTGAAACTGTTCTCCGTCAATGGGGTGTACCCAGCGCCGGTAGAGCCGAGAGAGCGGGAGAGAGACCGAGCCCGAGCAAGGGGAACTGAGCGAGAGCCAGCCCAGCGGCTGAACCTGTTCGCCGTCAACGGGGTGTACCCAGCGCCGGTTGCCTTGCCGAGAAAAGGGAAAGCACTGAAGCCGATGCGCAGGCTGTGAATCTGAAAGCCAGCGGCCGTCGCCTGTGGGGGAAAGTGTACCCCTCCCGCTAAGGAAGAAACGCGGGAAGCCGCCATTAGGCGGGGAAGAAGACAGAAGCGGGAAACCGCCATTGAAGTGGGCGGGGAGAGAAGATAAGCGCGGGAAACCGCCATTTTCGCGGGAAAACCGCCATCTTAGAGAAAAAAAAAAGTTAAAGAAATAATTCGGGGTGTTATCAGAAAGAGAGGAAGATGCCTAAGCGTGGTAACATCAACGATTTTAATGCCGAGGTAGAAGACTGGGCCACGTACGTGGAACGCATCGCGATCTATTGTGAGGCCAATAAAATAGAAGAAGATGACAAAGCTATAACCTTGCTAAACTCGATGGGCGCGAAGACATACGGGCTCTTGAAGCATCTACTATCACCAGCTAAACCGGCGGATCAGACTTTCGATGATATTGTGGCTGTTCTGAAGGATCACTTGAACCCCACACCGTTGATGTTGGCGGAACGATTCAAATTCTATGCGAGAACGCAACGGAAAGACGAAAGCAACGCAGAATACTTGGTCGAACTGCGTAGACTAGCGAAATACTGCCAGTTTGGAGGGAATCTGACAGAGGCATTGCGAGACAAGTTCGTGTGCGGGTTGGCAAAGGAAGGAACGCAAAAGCGACTACTCGAAGAGAACGACCTTACACTTGACAGGGCTGTCCTTATTGCAGCATCGCACGAAGCCGCAGCGAAGGGAACTGCGGAAATGCAGCTAAAGACAGCAGCACTAAGTGTGGATCAAATTACCTCGACAACAACAAAATGCTATCGTTGTGGGAAGACAACACACGACCAGAACCAATGCTGGTTTAAGAACCAGGAATGTAGGAAATGTGGCAAACTGGGTCACATAGCTAAGGTATGCCGGTCAGGGAAGAAGACCAACAACCAAAGGACCAACAACCAAAGGAAGCCATCACAGGAAAAGTACAACAAGGTACACAAGGTGGCTGAGAAGAGTTCAGACGAACAGAATTCAGACTCAGGCCCAAACGGCCAGGAGCTGGGTAGTCTGAGAATTCACAATGTGAGTGAGGAAGCTGACCTACAAACTATCTGGGTCATGCTAAAAATAGCTGGAATCCAAGTGAAAATGGAGTTGGACACTGGATCAGCTCTATCAGTCATAAATCGAAGGGATTACCACCGGCTATTCTCACATATACCCTTAAGAGATACCAAGTTCGTATTGCAGACATACACGGGGCATAAAGTATACCCCATGGGAAAGATAAGAGTCAAAGTGAGAGATAGGGGTAAAGAACACCCAAGAATGAACTTATACGTACTACATGAGGGAGGACCACCACTTCTAGGACGGGAGTGGATCAAGAAAATAGACATGGAATGGCACTATCTAAAAGCCATAACGAGTGAGGACTCGGGGCAGACAATCAGCTCAGATTCTGAAACGGATGACGATAAGACCAACCCAAATATGAAAGACAAGGCTGAAATGGACTTGCCGATGAAGGTTGGAAAAACGAAGGCATGCATAAAGGCTTATGCTCCAGAGAAGAACAAAGTTTCAGAACAGAACTCCACCGAACAACGACAACCTAGTTTGACAGAAAATTCTGAGCCTGTTCAAGTTACGGACATATCCATGACAGAAGAACACCGAGCTCAGACTCAAACTTATTTCAAATTACGACAACAATTAGAACAATTGAGTTATCGTCTCGTACAAGAGATGAAAACAATGAAAAAGTTCTATGACACCGAATGGGAGAATCTGGAAAGACAACAGAAGCAGCTAGCTCAAGCAGAGAGCGACCATAGAGCCATCGTGACCAATTACCGATCACATCTCCCTTATGCTGTTCAGGAGTTAGAATATTTGCAGGAAGAAGCAAATGAAGAGGAATCTTCAGGAAGCCAGGATTTTATTCCAGTTCTTCTCTACGACTCCTTACAAGCAGAGTGTGAGAAGTTGAAAGAACAGTATGAACAGGCCCAGGCTACAATTCTGGAAGGGGTTAACTCGGCAGCCTCCGAAAAGCTAGTTTCAGTGGAAGCATATGAGCAACTGAAGGTTGAACATGAGCAAGAAGTCCAAAGGCTGCAGGAAATTCTTGATGAGCTCAAGGCCAAGACAGACTCATCGGTAGAAGTTCCATCCATAGATGAGAAATTAGAGGTGAAAGACATGGCAGAACATGAAAGACAAGATGTACAAGAACTCATAAAAATATTAAAGGAAACCCAAGACAAATATGGGGCGGCAATGACCGAGATTCAACAACTTGAAGAACAGATTCAACTGGGAATCCGTTCAGTGGAAGAAAAGGGAACTGTAAGAAACACAGAGACTGTAAGAATGGCCTCTGAACATGAGCTAGAGAGCATCAAGGCGCAACTTCTCCGAGCGCTGGAAGCCAAAGTACAAGAGGAAAAGAAGGTGAAAGCATTGGAGGAAAAGGTGGATGAAATGGTGAAGACTCTGACCCACAGTGTTCCCGTGGAAGAGTTAACGGTCAGCCAACTCCTTCATATGCTGAAGGACAAGACTCTACAATGGGAACAATCTGAACACGAGCTTCAATCTTCAAAGGGAAGGAGTTCGGAGCTCTCAAAAGTTATGGAAATAGCTGAGGTTGCAACACAGATTTTACAGGGATGCCAAAAGTACGCTGAATCACGTCAATGTGAACAGCAGAATGTTGAAACAGCTGCTCCAGTAGAAGGATTGAATAGCCTGATCAATCAATCCCCGAGGGAAGGGGAAGTGTTGAAATCACAAACGAGGTCATTAGTGAAGGATTTGCAGGAAACCCAGGAAGAGCAGGATGAATATGAACGCATGAAGAAGTCTCTTCAGGAAAGATGTCTAGGGAGGGAACAACAGTCGGCTAACGTCCAGTTGGGTACGGAAGAAGTAGCCGGCCCTCTCGCTAGACTAGCTCAGGACGACACCGAATATTACCATGACCTGTTGAGTGACACGGAATATTACGATGACTTGGTCTGCCCAGCTTGTGATGAAAACTCCCAAAGTGCAGAAATCAGGATGAAGCACTTAAAGTCTAAGGAACATAGGGAGATGGTGGCGCTACAGCTGGCAGCGGATAAGGGAGCCCCGAGAGTCTCCAAGAAGCAGAAAAGAAAAAGACGAAGCAGAAGACGATAACCATCTAAATCATTATCACTTCTATCAGATCATGCACGTGGGCCCCACGAAGGGGGGCCAAATCAGTTGGAAAGTAGGAAAAATTACCAAGGCAGTCCAGCTGTTTGTAAAAGTCAGCACTGCTGGTTCAGCAGGACGGAAGTTCAAGCTGTTAAGCCAAGGGAAAGACTATTGGATGAGTCACGCTAGAAATGTGAACCGGCTACACCACAGAGATGTTGTTCGGACCGAGTCAAGACCAGAGACTGAATCTGTGAACTGTTCCCACAGAGACTGAATCTGTGAACTGTTTCCCGCAGAGACTATATCTGTGAATTGTTTTACATGAAGTTGATTATATGTTATGTTTAATGGGGAATAAGTATGTTGTAAGCTAAAAAGGGAGGATTGTAGTGTATTTACCCGTCTACCTTTAAGAGAACTATTGTATGTAACCGTTCACCTTTAAGAGGACTATTTTAGGTGTGGCACTACTTTGTTTGGCTTCTGTATATGGTAATACCGACGGTGACCACACCAGTATATAAGTGTTGTGCCAGGAGTTATTGGGCAGATTCGCCCTGACCTTCGAATAGTAAAGTCCTGTTTTAAGTTACTCTTGGAATCTGTGTATTAATTAACTAAACAACCCACAGACTTTACAGAACCCTATCGTGGTTCTGGGAGGGAGGGGAAGGGGTGAGAGCAGAAGTGCGGGAAATAGAACGGACACGGTCAAGGGCCGTGTCAACCACGGTAGAGGGGAATCCTCGGTTGAGGAAAAAGGAAGACATGTCGGAAGCACTAGTATGGAAGGTGGCATCGTCAGAACAGACGCGGCGGAGACGGAGAAACTGGGAGCGGGGTGGGAGGAAGTGTAGTCCAGGTAGCTGTGGGAGTCGGTGGGCTTGTAGTGGATGTTTGTTGAAAGCCGATCGCCAGAAATGGAGACAGAGAAGTCAAGGAAGGGAAGGGAAGAGTCGGAGATGGACCATGTGAAGGTGAGGGAAGGGTGGAAATTGGAAGTAAAGTGAATGAACTTATCTAGTTCAGGGCGAGAGCAGGAAACGGCACCAATACAGTCATCGATGTACCGGAAAAAGAGGTGAGGGAGGGGACCTGAGTAGGACTGGAACAAAGAATGTTCCACATATCCCATGAACAGGCAGGCATAGCTAGGGCCCATGCGGGTTCCCATAGCAACACCTTTAATTTGGAGGAAGTGAGTGGAGTCAAAGGAGAAGTTGTTCAATGTGAGAACAAGTTCAGCCAGGCGGAGGAGGATGGTGGTGGATGGGGACTGGTTGGGCCTCTGTTCAAGGAAGAAACGGAGCGCCCGAAGGCCGTCCTGGTGAGGGATGGAGGTGTAGAGGGATTGGACGTCCATAGTGAAAAGGAGACGGTTGGGGCCAGGAAACATTGAGTTCAACAATTTCAGATAATTATCCCTGCCCCCATTTTTCATGCAGTATGATTTTTGCCATTCCCATTTGCAACATTTTATCTTTCCTGCCTCTTACAAAAGTACAGGGTGTTCTTTCAATTCTTTCCTCCCCTCCTACACCCTCCCCACCCTGCTTAATATCTATTACATCTCCAGCTTTTTCCAGTTCTGATGAAGGGTCCCAGACCTGAAATGTTAACTCTGTTTCTCTCTCCACGGATGCTGCCTGGCCTGTTGTTATTTCAGATTTCCAGCATCCGCAGTATTTTGCTATTATAATAGATTTAAAGTAATTGGTCGAAGGATTAGAGGGGAGCTGCGGAGAACGTTTTTCACCCAGCGGGTAGTGGGGGTCTGGAACTCACAGCCTGAAAGGGTGGTAGAGGCAGAAACACTTAAGACATTTAAAAAGTACTCGGATATGCACTTGAAGTGCCATAACCTACAAGACTACAAGAGCTGGAAAGTGGGATTAGGCTGGATAGCTGTTTTTCGAGCGGTGCAGACACAATGGGCTGAATGACCTCCTCCTGTGCCATAAATTTCAAGGATTCTGTGATTCCATTTTTCTCTCCACAGCTGCTGCCTGACCTGATGAGTATTTCCAGAATTTTCTGTTTATATTGCATTTCAGCTCTGTTCCACTTTTAGTGTATTCCCGATATAACAGGCACTGTGCTCCAAAAAGTAATTCATTGTTATGGAGCACTTTAAGCTGCTCATTTCACCTTATTTTTTTTATTATGTTACTGTAGTGTGTCAGCCAGTGGCTCAGTTGGTAGCATTCTCACCTCTGAATCAGAAGTTTGTGGGTTCAAGTCCCACTCCAGAGCCTAGAGCTCAAAAATCTAGGCTGACACTCCAGTGCAGTGCTGAGGGAGTGCTGCACTGTCGGAGGTGCCGACTTTCGGGCGAGATGTTAACCGAGGCCCTGTCTGCCCTCTCAGGTGGACGTAAAAGATCCCATGGCCACTATTTCAAAGAAGAGCAGGGGAAGTGTCCTGGATATTTATCCCTCAATCAACATAACAAAAACAGATTATCTGGTCATTATCACATTGCTGTTTGTGGGAGTGTGCAAATTGGCTGCTGTGTTTCCTACATTCCAACAGTGACTACACTTCAAAAAGTACTTCATTGGCTGTAAAGCGCTTTGGAATGTCTGGTGGTTGTGAAAGGCGCTATATAAATGCAAGTCTTGCTTTCTGTAGTACCACAGTGGGAACAGTTGGAGTAAAAATACTTATGCGCTGTGCAGTTGCACCAGCTGGTGGTGGAGAAGTACTATTGCAGGAATACATCGTGTTGCATATAATGGAAGAAAGTGTAACACAAGCATACAATAAGGAATAATGTTAGCACAGATAGACTTTAAAAGGAACCTGGGACTTGTAGTAGGTTTGTCATTTTTAATGTTGAGACAATATGGAGAAACAATTAAAAAAAGTGTGGAATGTTGGTATACAAGGCCAGAACGGTGGAATAAATGTGTATGGAGGTTATATACTGAGACTTTACACTGCACTGATCAGACCTGACTATGGGCACGAAATTCACCTCTGTAGCACCGGTATTTTTGGCCTTTAAAAAAAAAAATGGCTTCCAACCGAGGGGGTTCCTCGTGCATTCAGCTGCATGAGCTGCATGAGGGACCCCCCTCCGGCACTACTTAAAGGGATACATCCAACTTGCAGCTAAGTTGCTTATTGCTTTTGTACTGGCTCTTGCAGAGTTTGTAGGAGTACTGGGTTGCTGTACAAGATTTCAAAAGCTGTTAAAGTGTGCAGGGAGTGCTGCTGGATGTTGGAAAGACGTTGGCTCCTACTGGAAGGCCTCTGGCTACACCACTCACTCCCATTTATGGGGGCTCTACATAGATACATAGAAGATAGGAGCAGGAGTAGGCCATTCGGCCCTTCGTGCCTGCTCCGCCATTCGATGAGATCATGGCTGATCTTTTAATTCAGTATCCCGTCCCCGCCTTCTCTCCGTAACCCTTAACCCCTTTTGCCCGTAGAAATATATCTAATTCCCTCTTAAATATATTTAATGAGCTGGCGTACACTGCCCTCTGTGGCAATGAGTTCCACAGGTTCACCACTCTCTGAGTGAAGAAATTCCCCCTCATCTCTGTCCTAAATGGTTTAGCCCTTATCCTCAAATTATGTCCTCTAGTTCTGTTCTCACCCGCCAAGGGAAACATTCCTTCTGCATCCAGTCTGTCTAGACCTGTCAGAATTTTATACACTTCTATGAGGTCCCCTCTCAATCTTCTAAACTCCAGTGTGTACATCCCTAAACTACATAGTCTCTCCTCATAGGTCATTCCCGCCATTCCTGGTATCAGCCTGGTGAATCGCCGCTGCACCCCCTCCATGGCAAGAACATCCTTCCTCAGATGAGGCGACCAAAACTGTACACAGTACTCGAGGTGTGGTCTCACCAGTGCCCTGTACAGCTGCAGCAAGGTATCCCTGTTCCTGTATTCTAACCCTTTTGCTATGAAGGCCAGCATACCGTTTGCCTTCTTGACCGCCTGTTGCACCTGCATGCTCGCCTTCAGTGACTGGTGTACAAGAACACCCAGGTCTCTCTGTACTTCCCCCTCTCCCAATCTATTGCCATTTAAATAATAATTTGCCCTCCCGTTCCTGCACCCAAGGTGGATAACTTCGCACTTGTCCACATTATAGTGCATCTGCCATTTATCCGCCCAATCGCCCAGTCTGTCCAAATCGCTCTGGAGCTTCCTGGTCTCTTCCTCTGAGCCCACCCCCCCTCCTAGTTTAGTGTCGTCTGCAAATTTGGAAATGCTGCATCCGACTCCCTGATCCAGGTCATTAATGTAAATTGTGAACAGCTGGGGGCCCAGGACAGATCCCTGTGGTACCCCACTTGTTACTGCCTGCCATTCAGAAAATGAGCCGTTTATTCCAACTCTCTGTTTTCTATCTGACAGCCAGTTCCCTATCCACGCCAAAACTTTCCCCTTTATCCCATGAGCCTCAATTTTCCATGCTAATCTTTTATGTGGGACCTTATCGAAGGCCTTTTGGAAGTCCAGGTACACCACATCTACTGGCTCTCCCCCATCTATTCTACCAGTTACTCCCTCAAAAAATTCCAATAGATTAGTCAAGCACGATTTACCCTTTGTAAATCCATGTTGACTCTGTCCTATCCTGTCCCCATTTGCTAAGTGCTCCGCTATTTCATCCTTAATGATGGACTCCAGCATTTTGCCCACAACTGATGTAAGGCTTACAGGTCTGTAATTACCTGCTTTTTCCCTACCCCCCTTTTTGAATAGTGGGGTAACGTTAGCTACCCTCCAATCCATCGGCACTGTTCCCGAGTCTAATGAATTCTGAAAAATCATCCTTAGTGCATCCGCTATCTCTAGGGCCACCTCCTTCAGTACCCTAGGATGCATGTTATCAGGCCCTGGGGATTTGTCCACCTTCAATCCCTTTAGCTTCCTTAACACCATATCCTTAGAGATATTGATTTGCGTCAGTTCCTCCTTTGCCAATGTCCCTATTTTTCCCGATATCCCAGGGAGGTTTTTTGTGTCTTCCTTCGTAAAGACTGACCCAAAGTATGCATTTAGTTGATCTGCCATTTCCTTATTTCCCATTATATATTCCCCCGTATCTGACTGCAATGGACCAACTTTGGTTTTCACCAGTCTTTTCCTTTTGATATACTTATAAAAGCTTTTGGAGTTAGTTTTTATATTTTCCGCCAGCTTGTTTTCGTAAGCTATTTTGCCCCTCTTGATTATGCCCTTTGCCCTCCTTTGCTCTATCTTAAACTGTTCCCAATCTTCCGCTCTGGCGCTTTTTTTGGCTATTTTATACGCCCTATCTTTGGATTTTATGCTGTCTCTAATTTCCCCTGTTATCCACGGTTGAGTCACCTTTTTAGATTTCCTTTTATGCCAGATTGGTATAAACAATTTTTGCAATTTTGTCATTCTATCTTTAAATGTTTGCCATTGTTTATCTACCTCCAGTCCTCCCAGGAACGTTGTCCAATCAGACCTACTCAGTTCCCGTCTCATGGCATCATAATTCCCCTTGTTTAAATTCAGGACCTTAGTCTCTGAGTCAATTTCTTCGCTCTCCATTTCGAGTGAGAAATCGATCATGTTATGATCGCTCTGACCCAAGGGTCCCCGTACAACAAGATTACTGATTAGTCCCTTCTCATTGCACAGTACCCAGTCCAATATAGCCTGTTCCCGAGTTGGTTCCTCGACATATTGATCCAGATAACCATCCCTCAAACACTCAAGGAATTCCTCCTCCTCATTATTTTTACTGATTAGGCTAGTCCAATCTATATGTAAGTTAAAGTCACCTATGATGACAGCTGTGCTCTTATTGCACGCTTCTCTAATTTCCCTCGTGATGCCCTCCCTAACCTCTATTTTACTATTTGGAGGCCTATATACCACTCCTATTAATGTTTTTCGCCCCTCGCTATTTCTTAGCTCCACCCATATAGATTCTGTATTAACTGAGTTAATATCCTTCCTTTCAATTGCATTTATCCCCTCTTTTACTAGCAATGCTACCCCTCCTCCCTTTCTTTTTTGTCGATCCTTCCTAAATACTGAATACCCCTGTATGTTAAGCTCCCAGCCCTGCTCACCCTGCAACCATGTTTCCGTAATCCCAATTAGGTCATAATTATTAACCTCTATTTCCACAGCTAATTCATCTACCTTGTTCCTGATGCTTCTCGCATTAAGGTATAAAACCCTCAGGCTTTTTTTATGCTCACATTTTTTATGAATTAGTTTGGCCCTTTGTTTTTTGTTCCTCACCCTTTTATCATTTATTTCTGTCTGCCTTTCACTTTCCTCTATTTCACTACATAGGTTTCTAGCCCCCTGCCATACTATGGAGCAGAGGCAGCAAAGACAAGCTGCTCACAGAGGGAGGAGGAGGGGAGGAGGGCTCTCAGCATGAGGCCTTACCCACCTACGGTCCTCCTGGAGCACTTCTCCGACCTGCATCTAAACCAGGAGCAGTGTATACAGAGGCTCCTCTTCGCCAAGGAGGTGATCACAGAACTCTGCCAACTCTGCCAACTCTTGGCACCAGACCTGCAGCCTCAGAGCAGGGTGACAGCGGCGCTACCAATGGCCCTCAAGGTGATCGTGGTACTGAATTTTTTCGCCGGCGGATCCTTCCAGGCTGGAACAGGCGACATAGCAAACATCTTGCAGTTCACTGTCCATCGCTGTATCTGGGAGGTCAGAGAGACTCTGTACGCTAGGAGAGGGGACTTCATTGTCTTCTCTGTCAACAGAGAGAAGCAGGTGGAGCATGTCTGTGGCTTTGCCAGGATAGCGAGCTTCCCCATGGTGCAGGGCGCCATTGACTGCACACTCGTGACTTTGTGGGCTCCGCATATCAATGCTCAGATGTACCATAACCGCAAAAGGTACCACACACTTAATGTACAGTTAATGTGAGACCATGCCCAGCACATCGTGCCTGTGAACCATGGGTGAATGCCCGCTATCCTGGCAGCTGTCATGATGTGTTCATCCTGTGCCAGTCCACTGTGCCAGCAATCTTCCAGCCACCATAACGAACCTGAGGGTGGCTGCTCGGCGACAAGGGCTATCCGCTCTATACCAGGCTGATAAGAACATAAGAAATAGGAGCAGGAGTAGGCCATTTAGCCCCTCGAGTCTGCTCCACCATTTAATATTATGACTGATCTTCTACCTCAACTCCACTTTCCTGAACTATCTCCATATCCCTTGATTCCCTTAATATTCAAAAATCTATCGCTCTCTATCTTGAATATACTCAACGACTGAGACTCCACAGCCCTCTGGGGTAGAGAATTCCAAAGATTTACCACCCTCTGAGTGAAGAAAGTTCTCCTCATCTCAGTCCTAAATGGCCGACCCCTTATTCTGAGACTGTGACTCCTGGTTCTAGACTCCCCAGCCAGGGGAAACATCCTCCCTGCATCTGCCTTGTCATGTCCTGTAAGAATTTTGTATGTTTCAATGAGATCACCTCTCATTCTTCTAAACTCTAGAGTTAATTCCTTCCTCTCAGGATGATTTAGAGATCTCTCCGGAACAGAAAGCTGAATGCTGCAGATTTTGACAGATCGCGGCCATTCTGCTTTCTGTGCCGGTGAGATGAGGGACTCCCGAGACCTGAAGGAAGGAAGGCTGTAAAGGTAAGTACATGTAAGTAAAACTTCTTTAAACACTTTACACACACCAAACACACTTACCTCTGCACTCATGCACCCATCACTCACCTGAACACCGGACATCTCGACCCCTCCAAGCCCTTCATCCCGACGGCCCGCCTCGCTAACTTGGCGTGGTTTGGAGCCGTCGGAAATCCCACATTTCACCAATGAAAATAGAGATTAGGCTAAAAACTGCCTGTTAACTACCTGTTAACAGGCAGTTATTTGGCACTAATCCCCTTCCCGCCTCCTTTAAAACTGGCATGGAGGCAGGTTGGAAGCGGAATGGGTTCGTGCCCCCCAATTTCAAGATTTTAAACCCCCACACGCCTCCAATCCCGCCTCCACGGCTCAATGAAAATCCTGCCCGTGATACTGGCTCAGAAGATCAAGATGCAGAATCGGTTTGGGTGGAGATAAAAAATAATAAGGGGAAAAAGTCTCTGGTGGGCATAGTCTACAGGCCACCGAACAGTAGCAATACTGTTGGACAGAGTATAAATCAACAAATAATGGAGGCTTGTAAAAAAGGTATGGTAATAATCATGGGTGACTAAAGACAATCACTATCACAAAGGAAAAAGTACTTGGTAAAATAATGGGACTAAAAGATGATATGCTCGATTTTGCCAGGCCCGAGGAGGCAGGATTGGAGGCGTGTGAGGTGTTAAAATCGCAAAAAATGGCGGGCGGATCCGATCCCGCCTCCAGCTCGCCTCCAAGCAATTTTCCCAGAATCGGGGTTTCAGACCCCGTTTCCATCCTGCCTCCAGGAGGCGGGATAGGCCCTTAAGGCCCTTAACAACCAGTTAAGTGCCTCTATAATCCCATTTTGAGAGGCCTTTCTAAATTTAACACATTTCCCCCATGCTAACGTCTCCTCTGGAACACGCCAGTTAATCCTGGCGGCCTCACAAGTGGATTGCTTACTAACAGCTGCAGCTCCACCATTAAAAAGGAGTTTTCAGCAATCATCATTTGCAGGTGGCAGAACTTTGTTGTCTCAGGTCTGGGGGAACGTTTAGCAGGCCTACTCATTGTTGTGGAAGTTTGGAGCCTGTCACCCATCTCCGGTGTGACCTCCTGGGAAACCCCTCTCCCCACCTTGACTGAGTGCTTCCTCAACTGAGGCACCTACCAGAAGCATGGGAACCATTTATTTCCTTTTCTCCTGGACATCAGATTCGGACGAAGACCAGCCGCGGCAGCAGCAGAACCCTGAACAACAGCAGCACCAACAGCAGGAGCAACAACAGGAGCGCCAAGCTGCTGCTCACCCACCTGAAGCTGCACAGGCCAGAAGGCGCCAGCGCATGGAAGCACGTCGCCGCAGGAGATACCCCCAAAACAGGGTTTACAGACAGAGGATGAGCGACCTCAACATGATTGAGCAGCAGTGCCAAAGGAGGCTCAGACTTTCGCGAGAGGTAGTGGGTGACATCTGTGCAATGCTGCAGCAAGACCTGGAGCCCAGAGGAGAGGGTGGACACCCCTAACCAGTGGCCATCAAAGTCACCACCGCACTCAACTTTTTTGCTTCAGGCTCATTCCAGGGATCAGCAGCAGACATCAGCGGCGTCTCCCAGGCGGCCGCACACACTTTCATCATGCTGGTAACCGATGCCCTCTTTGCCATCGTGCACAATTACATCAACTTCTCCAAGAATCAAGCAAGTGTAACCGCGCGTGCGGTTGGATTTGCTAATCTGGCAGGCTTTCCAAGGGTGCAGGGCGTCATTGATGCACACATGTGGCCCTTACGGCACCCCATCACAATCCAGGTAATTTTGTCAACCGCAAGGGCTTCCACTCCCTCAACGTGCAGCTGGTGTATGACCACAAGAAGGAAATTTTGCATGTTTGCACCAAGTACCCTGGCAGTTGCCATGGCTCCTTCATCCTGCACCAGTCTAGTGTGCCTCTGCTCTTCAGTCTGCCAGACCAACTTTCGGATGGCTACTTGGCGGCAAGGGCTATCCCCTGAAGACGTGGCTAATGACGCCGTTGAGGAGCCCATCCAACGAAGCTGAGGAAAGCTACAACTCCAGCCACATGTCCACCAGAGCCATAATCGAGCAAACCATCGGCTTGCTGAAGATGCAATTCAGATGCCTGAATAGATCAGGTGGAGCTCTGCAGTACTCAGCCGCCAGGGTCTCTAGAATCGTCGTGGTCTGCTGTGCACTTCACAACATGGCACAGCATCGTGGCTTGCAGATTCCTGAGGTACAAGTGACTCGTTGCATAGCCTCCTCAGGTGAGGAGGAGGAGGAAGAGAGCGACAACGAACAGCTTGCAGAGGCACATCAACCAGCGGCAGCATTACGTGAGAACATTGCTACCCAGGATGCAAGGAACGCATGCATCCTGGCCAGATTTGTTTAGCCTAGTCAAACAAACACTTTTGCCTCGCAGCTTCTTACCAGAGCATTGACAATGGCCAAGAACCAGAAGATTCCTAGCACTCTGACAACCATACTGACAGTTGCAAGTATGCCTAAGCCCTCAATGTGGAAGTCCCACTAGCGAAATGACAGATGATACAACTGCAACATTTGCCATCAGAAATTTTATGTGCATTAACGAAGTGATGGCACTTTTGCAGTAAACACAGAATTGCACCCAAGTGACTACCCTTGTGAGTATTTGTGCAGAATTTTCCTCTTGCGCGTGCTCCTACGTGGTGCCTCCCCTGTAGCTTCAGCAGATGTGGAGGCCCCTTGCTCACTTTGCTGCTGCTCCTGTCTCGACACCTTTGGTGGGTGTCCTCTGGGGTGGTGAGCCTGTGAGGGCTCGTCAACAGTCTGCTGCTCCTGCGGCTGTGCAGGGGTTGAGACGCCTATCTCACTTGGGTGTGGACTCCGGTGGGGCTCTGACCGAGGGCTCTGCAGTGGCATGGAAGTGTGAGCGCTTGGAGAGGAGCCCCCACTTCCTTGAGGTCTGCCACCAACCTTCCTCTCATGGGTCAGGTCCCTCTCAGCGCCTGCAAGTGGCTGGAGAGCACCTTGTTGCGCATCAGGGGGGCCATGGGGACCCGTATCTACAATGGCAGTCCTACTCAGAAGGACTTCCATGAAGGTCTGGTGTCTCTGTTCAATAGATGCCCATCACTCCTCAAGAGATGTCATTCTATTCTGAACAATGACCATGTTTTCCGTACCCTGGCGACTAAGCTCCTCTATGGCCGTAGCCATCCTCTCCTCTACTATAGCCATCCTCTCCTCTACGGTAGCCATCCTTTCCACGGAGGTTGCCATCCTTTCCGTGGTGATGCGTTCATGCGCCAATGACTCCACAAAGGCTCTGGTCATGGTCGCTATGGGCTCCTCCATTCGCTCCACACTCGCAGTGACCCTAGAGACAAAACCTGCCAGAGACCCCTGCATCTGTTCCTGGAGTTCTATCACCGCTGATCTCATGGATGGACCCAGAGGCAGAGGGTCGACATGCAGCTGAGTCGAGCTGGCAGTGTCCTGCGCCCTCCGACTAGGACTCTCCACTGCTGTCCCTGTTTCCACAATCTGCTGATGCTCACTTGTGAGCTGTGATACACCAGGTGACAACACTACTCTATGTCCCGAAGGTCCCACCGAAGTGTGAGTGTCTGCGCTGGTGCTGGGTGCGCAGATTTCTGGTGACGCTGCACCCTCAGAGGTTGCAGCTTCCTCTGAGGAGTCTGGCTGCTCAGCCTCTTCTTCCTGTCTAGGGGGGACGGATGCTTGTGATGGTCCTGTGGGGGAGTAAAGGAACGAGTCAGAGATGTGATGCCAAGGCTACATGCACATTGCTTTTTGCAGATGCTCATAAGTCCATCTGTTAGAGCTTCACAATCATTATCAGCGACTCATGCAATGTCAGATTGAGAGATGGGAAACTTCTGTCACCAGCTTGCTGTGTTGCACCAGTCTGTCCGTTCCCCACATGCGCATCATCCTCCAGTCCCACTATTTCGAGTGCCGCCTCCTCCCAGGGGGTCAGGTGGACTATAGAGGCTGTCCCTCCTCCTGTCCTCTCTCGCTCTCTTTTGTTGTGAGCTCTCTTTTCCTGCAATGAGGAAGACAAGTAGAGGTTGAGCGAGAATGAAGGAGTGAGTGTAGAGATTGTATAGCATAGATACTTAGAAGGAGACAAAGATGGAGTGAGGTGGCAAGACCAAGGGCCCTCCCTGTGTGTTGTCAGTTGTTTTCATAGCATCAGAGTGATAGGGAGTGTGATGGGCTGCATAGTCGAATAGTTATGTGAATGTGAGCATAGAGAGAGAGGGAATGGGTAAGGGTGCATGGATGTCAGTGTCAAGTGGGATGTGGAGGAAGAGATTGCTAAAGCTGAGTGCTGGTGAGGAAAGGCAATGGGGGTCAGATTGAGGATGATGGAAAATTCATACTCACTTTTCCAGTGCGCTGAAGTTCATGAAATCTTTTCCGGCACTGAATCCAGGTTTGCCGTATGACTCCCAAGGAGTTGACCTCCTCAGCCACCTGCATCCACGCTGCCTTAGTCTGCTTGGGAGGCCTCTAACAGCACCTTCCTGTTGGCCCTAGACCCATCCAGCAATGCCTGCAGGGCCACCTCGTCGAAACGAGGAGCTGATCTGAGCCTCCCGCTTGTCATCTTTCCTGCAGGTCCCTCTGACACCAAATGGAGAAAGCTTGGAAGCCTGCAGAAGAAGCAAGGCCTTAAATGCAGCAGTAATAATGATGTCATTGGAGGGGACTTTCAGTCATGAAAAGCCCATTTGCAAAGGCTTCCCACATGTTGGAAATCAGTTGGCCACTTACGTTAAAATTGCATCAATCTCCCGCATCCATTTAGATTCGTGTGGGAAACACGAAATTCGGATAGCATAACACCATCCCGCACCTGAGTTAAAATCCTGCCCAAAAAGTTAGCATGCAGGTGCAGCAAGTAATCAAAAAGGCAAATGGAATGTTGGCCTTTATTGCAATGGGGTTGGAGTATAAAAGCAGGGAAGTCCTGCTACAACTGTACAGGGTATTGGTGAGACCACGCCTTGAGTACTGCATACAGTTTTGAGCTCCTTATTTAAGGAAGGATATACTTGCATTGGAGGCAGTTCAGAGACGATTCACACGGTTGATTCCTGAGCTGAGGGGATTGACTTATGAGGAAAGGTTGAGCAGGTTAGGCCTATACTCATTGGAATTTAGAAGAATGAGAGGTGATCTTATTGAAACATATAAGATACTAAGGGGGCTCAACAAGGTAGATGCAGAGAGGATGTTTCCCCTCGTGGGGAAGTCTAGAACTTGGGGGCATAGTTTCAGAATAAAAGGTCGCCCTTTTAGAACTGAGATGAGGAGGAATTTCTTCTCTCAGAGGGTCGTAAATCTGTGGAATTCTCTGCCCCTGACAGCTGTGGAGGCTGGGTCATTAAATACATTTAAGGTGGAGATAGACAGATTTTTACAAGATAAGGGAATGAAGGGTTATGGGGAGCGGGCAGGGATGTGGCTTTGAGCCCAAGATCAGCCATGATCTTATTGAATGGCGGAGCAGGCTCGAGGGGCCAAGTGGCCTATTTCTGCTCCTATTTCTTATGTTCTTATGTTCTTACAATACTCCAGGGCTGTAGTGTATGTACCTTTAAGAGAGAACTACTTTTACAGCTCCTGTATACTGTAGTACCGGCAGTGACCACACCTGTATATAAGCCTTGAGCATGCCTCTGTACCCCAGTCTTGAAACTACCCTACTCCAGCAAATACCTGTTGATTGTTAAGTTACAGCATCCGTGTGGTTATTGAAAAACATCATACTCTCAGAATCACGGATCTAACAGTGGCGACGAGTGTCGATTCGAATCTACCTGCAACTCTGCATTCCCTTCGAGGATTCGCTCCGGGAGGGCGGTGGAAGAAAGTCGAGGCCAGAAACACGGGCGTCGACCACGAGCAACCGCCCAGTCGTCCGGCAGAGAGTGAACATCACAGGGGAGGCTGTGGAGAACCAGGCTTGGTTCCCCAGCCACGACGATCAGCAATAGACTGACGACAGGTACAGCGCAGACCCTTCCCGGACAGCGGCGGCTGGAGCCGACCGACGGCGGAGAGAAAGCCGAGCAGCGTCGACGGGGTAAGACAGAGGGTGACGCGCACAGGGCGCAGCCGGGGGTTGAAAACCGAGCGGCGTCGAGGAAAAACAAAACGGAGAGAGAGAGGGTAAAGCAACAGCCGGGTTCAGGACAGAGCAGCGGAAACGGGAAAGGCGCACAAAAAAAAAAAAATCGCGCAGAGCACAGCCAGGGCTCAAGGGCTGAACAGTGTCCACGGGGAGAAGAAGGGAGAGCGCGGGAGATGCCATTGAGCTGCGGAGAAGAAGGAAGAGTGCAGGAGACGCCATTTTTAGAAGCCGCTGCGGAGAAGAAGGGTGAGCGCGGGAAGGAAGGAAAGCGCGGGAGACGCCATTTTGTGCCCGTGGAGAAGAAGGGGAAGCGCGGGAGACGCCATTTTTGACAGTTAAATCACACCCAGGGATGCCGAAGAGTGGCAGTATCTCTACGTTCGACAGTGAAGTCGAAGATTGGGCGACATATGTGGAACGTATTGAGGTGTGCTGCAGGGCGAATGAAGTGCCAGATGCGAGGAAAGCACTGGTTTTGTTAAATTCCATGGGTGCAAAAACTTATGGGTTACTGCGAAATATAATAACCCCAGAGAAGCCGGTGAACAAGAATTTCGAAAGCATAGTAGAAATCCTACAGGACCACTTAAACCCCACACCGCTGCTGATAGCAGAATGATTTAAGTTCCATAAAAGGAACCAACACAAAGATGAAAGCAATGCTGAGTACCTAACGGAACTGCACAAGCTATCAAAACACTGCCAGTTTGGAGCGGGACTAGCAGATACGTTAAGGGACAAGTTTGTGTGTGGGCTGCAAAGTGAAGGAACCCAGAAACGGCTTCTATCAGAAAAGGATCTTACGCTGGACAAGGCTTTCAGTATGGCAGTATCACACAAAGCAGCCGCAAGGGGCGCTGCAGAGATACAACAGAGACCGCAAGAATATGGCACCAATGAAATGTCCTATGGAATAGGGAAGTGCTATCGCTGCGGCAGAACAACACATGACCAGAAGGATTGTTGGTTCAAGGACCAAGTGTGCAGACAGTGTGGAAAAGCAGGACACATAGCAAGAGTCTGCAGGTCTGGGAAGAAAACCAACAGTAAGAAATCTCCACAGGAGAAGTACAAAAAGGTACACAAGGTGATGGACAGTAGTTCAGACGAACAGAAAAGTGACACAGACTACGGAAGCAAGGAGCTGGGTTGTCTGAAACTACATAAGGTAACCAAAATGGAGGATCACCAGACTATCTGGGTTACACTCAAGATAGACGGAGTCCAAGTGAAAATGGAATTGGACACAGGATCAGCCCTAACAGTCATAAACCAAAGGGACTACAAGCGGCTATTTTCACATATACGCTTAAAAGCTACAGAGATTGTCTTGAAGACGTACACGGGGCAAAAAGTCTACCCCAAAGGAAAAATAAGGGTGAAAGTGATATATAAAGGCCAGGAAATACCTAAAATGGATATATATGTATTGCCAGATGGAGGACCACCACTGCTAGGACGTGAATGGATCCGGAAGATACAATTAGATTGGCATTCCATACAGGCACTGAAGGTTGAGGCCAAAAAGGATGACGACGTCACACCTGGACGACTGTCAAAAATGCTAACTGACGCAAAAGAAGTGTTCCAGGAGGGACTCGGAACACTAAAAGGCATAACGGCAACGATTAAAATAGAGGAAAATGCACGCCCAAAGTTTCTTAAGGCCAGACCAGTGCCTTATGCAATCAGACCAGCTGTCGAAGCAGAGCTGGAAGGGTTGGAACGTTCAGGAGTGCTGACCAAAGTAGACTGGAGCGAGTAGGCTACACCCATCGTTCCTGTAATGAAGACGTCGTTGAGTAATACGCCTGGGGAACCAAAGAAGGTCCGCATCTGTGGGGATTTTAAGGTGACAGTGAACCCAGTCCTTCACACGGTACAATATCCGCTTCCACGAATTGAGGATATTTTCGCCTCGCTATCTGGAGGTAAACGCTTCACCAAAATTGATCTAGCCCAGGCGTACTTGCAAATGGAGGCAGAAGAAGCCTCGAAACAATACCTTACGATTAACACTCATAAAGGTCTTTATCAATACAACCGGCTGGTGTTCGGGGTAGCATCGGCTCCGGCTATTTGGCAAAGGGCGATGGATCAAGTCCTGCAAGGGATTCCAGGGACCCAGTGTTATTTGGACGACATCCTGGTCACGGGCGAAAATGACAGTGATCACCTCGCCAACTTGGAGAAGGTGCTCACCAGATTAAAGGAATATGGGCTACGAACTAATCGCCACAAGTGCGAGTTTTTCCAGAAGCAGATCTCGTATTGTGGCACGTCATCGATGAAGAGGGGTTTCACAAGTCCCCTGAAAAGATTGAGGCAGTAGTCAAGGCTCCAGCACTGGAAAATGTGTCACAACTGAGGTCGTTCCTCGGGCTGGTAAACTACTACCATAAGTTCTTACCAAATTTGTCCACGGTATTACACCCACTGAACACCCTACTGCAAACAGGGGTACCATGGAAGTGGAATGATGAACGTAGACGAGCTTTCCAGAAGTGTAAAGAATTGATCACATCAAAAGAGGTGTTGGCCCATTTCAACCCAGCACTACCAATTCGATTGGCATGTGATGCATCACCCTATGGTATTGGAGCGGTGCTGTCGCACAAATTCCCATACAGGTTGGAGAGGCCAGTAGCCTTTGCGTCTCGGTCACTAACCTCAGCCGAGCGCAACTACGCCCAGATTGACAGGGAGGCCCTCAGCCTAGTATGGGGAGTAAAACAATTCAACCACTATCTGCATGGGCAGAAGTTCACCTTGCTGACTGACCACCAACCACTTGTCTCCATCTTTAGTCCTAAGAAGGGTGTTCCAGTGATGACGGCACAATGGTTACAAAGATGATCCCTGTTTCTAGGGGCGAATCAATATGAAATAGAATATAAAGGCACGAAACAGCATGGAAACGCTGATGGGCTATCGCGCCTGCCACTGCCTACTGTGGAGGAAGCACCAGCAGTGGACCCTATCGAGGTATTTTATTCGTCAATAATTGAACGATTGCCAGTAACGAACGCGGATATAGAGAAGGAGACCCGCAATGATCCGACGCTGTCTCGGGTATATGATTTGACGGTGAGGGGATGGTCAACACATGGCGACTCACTGTTGCCAGCATCCTCATCCAGAAGAGAACAGCTGTCAGTATGCCAGGGGACAGTGATGTGTGGATCCAGAGTGGTGATTCCACCCAACTTAAGGGAGAGAGTGCGAAATGAGCTACATGAAGGTCATCTGGGGGGAGTGAAAATGAAAAGCCTTGCTAGGGCTTATGTGTGGTGGCCGGGAATCGATCAACAAATCGAAGACCTAACCAAGAGCTGCTCAGGATGCCAGAAGGTCCAAAATGCACCACCACATGCCCCTCTACACCTATGGGAGTGGCCCTCCTCTCCATGGCAACGGGTGCATATTGATTTTGCTGGTCCATTCATGGACTCAATGTTCTTAATAGCAGTGGATGCTCATTCGAAGTGGCCTGAGGTGATAAAAATGTCCTCAACCACTACAGAGAAAACGATTGCAGTCCTACGGGCCATATTTGCCAGAAATGGCTTGCCAGAGCAGATTTGCTCTGATAATGGACCACAGTTTGTGTCCGAAGAGTTTCGAAAATTTATGAGAAGGAATGGGGTAAGGCATTACACATCCGCCCCGTATCATCCAGCCACAAATGGATTGGCTGAGAGGTTCGTACAAACCTTTAAGAAGGCGATAAAGGCCATGTGCGACGATGAAATTCCACTACAGCATAAGGTGGACAATTTCCTATTAGCCTACAGAAATGCGACACATGCAGTTACCAACCAGACCCCGGCCATGATGTTCTTTAACCGAAGGTTGCGATCTCGTCTGGACTTGCTCAGACCAAATGTGTGAAGAAATGTTGAGGATAAACAATTCCAGCACATCAATGAGAAGCCGACAAGGAGCTTCAATGTAGGACAACCAGTCTTGGCCCGTGACTACCGAACAGAGAAATGGCAACCCGGAACGATATGCACACGGCAGGGGCCATTAATGTACACAGTGGATGTCGGGGAGAACATTGTGAGACGCCATGTTGATCAGATCTTAGCGTCACAGGAACGAGTCAACCCCATGTCTTGCGTACCTGGGGATGAACCCGACACACCGGTGGCATCTACCTCCGAACCAGTAGCAGTGGAACCCGATGAACTAACCGATAAAAAGGGGCCAGAATCGCCTCCGAACCAAGAACAAGAACCTCAGGAAAGGCGCTATCCTGAAAGGATCAGGAAGCCGCCCCAAAGACTGAATCTATAAATGGACTATTGTTGTTTAATGTACATGTTAAAGTGTTAATTGTTATTTGAATATTATGGGTACTACTAATCTAAAAGGGGAGGAATTGTAGTGTATGTACCTTTAAGAGAGAACTACTTTTACAGCTCCTGTATACTGTAGCACCGGCAGTGACCACACCTGTATATAAGCCTTGAGCATGCCTCTGTACCCCAGTCTTGAAACTACCCTACTCCAGTAAATAACTGTTGATTGTTAAGTTACAGCATCCGTGTGGTTATTGAAAAACATCATACTCTCAGAATCACGGATCTAACAAGGGCCTTTATATAATTGCAGTAAGACGTCTTTACTCTTATACTCAAATCCTCTTGTAATAAGGGCCAACATACCATTTGTTTTCCTAATTGCTTGCTGTACCTGCATGTTATCTTTCAGTGATTCATGTACAAGGACACCTAGGTCCCTCTGAACACCAACATTTCCCAATCTCTCACCATTTAAAAAATAATCTGCTTTCTATTTTTCCTACCAAAGTGGATAATTTTGCATTTCACCACATTATATTCCATTTGCCATGTTCTTGTCCACTCACTTATAGCCTGTATATATCCCCTTGAAGCCTCCTTGCATCCTCCTCACAACTTACATTCCCACCTCGCCTTGCATCATCAGCAAACTTGGATATATTACATTTGGTCCCCTCATCCAAATCATTGATTTAGATTGTGAATAGCTGAGGCCCAAGCACTGATCCTTGCGGTACCCCACTAGTTGCAGCCTGTCAACCTGAAAATGACGAGTTTATTCCTACTCTCTGTTTTCTGTCTGTTAATCAATTCAATTTGAATTTCAATTTTATTTGTCACATAACCAAATACAACAAGTGAAATCCAGTCAGCGAAATGCTTTTTCCTTAATGAGCCGAGCGCACCAAGCAGCAAAGGACACTTAGCTGCTGGTACGCATGGAGCCCGCAAGGAATCAATCCTCAATCCATGCTAGTATATTACCCCCAATCCCATGATCCCTAATTTTGTTCAATAACCTCTTGTGTGGCACCTTATCAAATGCCTTCTGAAAATCCAAATACACCACATCCACTGGTTCCCCCTTATCTATTCTGCTAGTTACATCCCTCCGTAACCACATCACTTGTGGCTGGCACTGATGTAAGGAGAGCTATGCTGCCATGAAGAACATCATCAAGCAGATCATCAGAGAGCTGAAACAACGGTTCTGCTGCCTTGACTGCTTGCGAGGACTCCTCCAGTACTCGCGGGTATCCCAATTTGTGGTGGTCTGCAGCACCCTCCACAACTTGGCCATCATGAGGGTGCAGCCCTTGCCACCACGGGTTCCGTGTGCACCTCAGGAGGAGGATGAGGAAGAGGAGTAAGGGAGGAGGTAACCTCCACATCCACGTTCCGGATGGGCTGTCGATGAGTGCATCATCAGACTCCAGTTCCCCTGAATGTGTCTAGAGGGCCTCCTGGCCCCATGTTGGTAGAGGCCCTCTAGACACATTCAGGGGAACTGGAGTCTGATGATGCACTCATCGACAGCCCATCCAGAACGTGGATGTGGAGGTTACCTCTTCCTTTCTACCCCCTGAACTAAGGCCTCTAGTGTTGCGACCGAGAATCTTGGTGCCCTTTCTCTGCCCTATTGAGCCATTATTCACTCACCGTTGCCTTCACAAGCAGTTCCAGCAGCTGCTGAATGCAGAATGCACCTCACCTTTAAGAGGTGCAGACTGCCTTGAAGAAGTGGAGGCTAGCTTTAAATAGAGCCAGCCTCGCACAAACTTTGGACTCTTGTTGAGTGCTCAGCCACTCAGCAGCGCACAATTCTGGACTGAATGCTGCAATCATGGTAATTAGCAGGCAGCACGAAGGTCGCGTGCTGCCTGCATTACTTTGAATGGGTGCCTGGCCGATTGCGCATTGCAATCATTGTGCCTGTTTTTGTGCCTAATCAAATTTTTAGCCTTATGTGTATTCTGGACACATATTTAAGAAAGGTTGGAAAGGTTGCAGAGAAGAATGATCCCAAGTATAAAGGGGACGGACTTTGAGGGAAGTTTAGAAATGCTTAAACTCTACAGAGATCATTTCTGGGGGGGTGGGGTTGCGGGAGGGAACTCATTGAATTATATAAATGTCATATAAGATGAATCTAGAATACCACCTGAATATTAATGTGAATCATGCAAGAGGATACAAATTTAAATTCGTAAAAAGTCAATTTGAAAGAAATCTTAGAAAAACTTTCTTTACTGAAAGGATATCAAGTGGGAAACAATTATAGAATCATAGAAATTTACGGCACAGGAGGAGGCCTTTCGGCAAAGTGTGTCTGTGCCGGCCGAAAATGAGCTATCCAGCCTAATCCCACTCTCCATCTCTTGATCCATATTGTTGCAGATTACAGCACTTCAAGTGCATATCCAAGTACTTTTTAAATGTTATGAGGGTCTCTGCCTCTACCACCCTTTCAGGCAATGGGCTCCAGACCCCCACCACCCTCTGGGTGAAAATGGTTCTCCTCAAATCCCCTCTAATCCATCTACCAATTACTTTAAATCTATGCCCCCTGGCTATTGACCCTTCTGCTAAAGGAAGGAGGTCCTTCCCATCCACTCTATCTAGGCCCCTCATAATTTTATACACCTCAATTAAGTCTCCCCTCAGCCTCCTCTGTTCCAAAGAAAACAACCCCAGCCTATCCAATCTTTCCTCATAGCTAGAATTCTCCAGTCCTGGCAACATCCTCGGAAATCTCCTCTGCACCCTCTCTAGTGCAATCACATCTTTTCTGTAATGTGGTGACCAGAACTGTACGTAGTACTCTCTTCTTCTTGGGCAGTCCCTTGCAACCGAAGATGACTTGCTTCCACATTAAAAATGAGTTTGCAGGTGACTGATGAGTCCAATGCGGGACCTACAGTCTCTGTCACAGGTGGGGCAGACGGTGGTTGAAGGGGTGGGTGGGTGGGGTGCTTGGGTTGACATGCACACCTTGCGCTTGGCTTCCACTTGCTCCCGGCGAAGAGACTTGAGATGTCTGGCTCCTTCCCCGATGCTTCTCCTCCACTTTGTGCAGTCTTGAGCCAGGGATTCCCAGGTGTCAGTGGGGATGTTCCACTTTTTCAAGGAAGCTTTGAGGGTGTCCTTGAAGCGTTTCCTCTGCCCACCTGGGGCTCGCTTGCCGTGCCGGAGCTCTGAGTAGAGCGCTTGTTTCGGGAGTCTCGTATCGGGCATGCGGACGATGTGACCTGTCCATCGGAGCTGATCGAGCATGGTCAAAGCTTCGATGCTGGGGATGTTGGCCTGAGCGAGAACACTGACGTTGGTGCGCCTATCCTGCCAATGGCTTTGCAGGATCTTGCGGAGGCAGCGTTGGTGGTATCTCTCCAGTGCTTTGAGGTGCCTGCTGTACATGGTCCATATCTCTGAGGCATACAGCAGGGCGGATATCACTGCTGCTCTGTAGACCATGAGCTTAGTGCTGGGTTTGAGGTCCTGGTCTTCAAACACTCTCTTCCGCAGGCGACCGAGGGTTGCACTGGTACACTGAAGGCAGTGTTGGACTTCATCGTCGACGTCTGCCCTTGTTGACAGTAGGCTCCCGAGGTATGAAAAGTGGTCCATGTTGTCCAAGGTCTTATTGTGGATTTTGATAATCGGGGGGCAGTACTGTGTGGCGGGGGCAGGTTGGTGTAGGACCTTCGTCTTACAGATGTTTAATGTAAGGCCCATGCTCTCATACGCTTCGGTGAAGGTGTTGGCGATGGTTTGGAGTTCGACCTCCGAGTGAGCGCAGACGTAAGCGTCGTCTGCATACTGTAATTCGACGACAGAGGATGGGATGAACTTGGATCTGCACTGGAGGCGACAGAGGTTGAACAGTTTCCCGTTTGTACTGTAAATTAGCTCCACTCCAGTGGGGAGCTTACTGAGGGTGAGATGGAGCATTGCAGCAAGGAAGATCGAGAAGAGCGTTGGTGCGATGACACAGCTTTGCTTCACCCCGGTTCGAATGTGAATTGGGTCTGTGGTGGAACCATTCGTCAGGATCATGGCTTGCATGTTGTTGTGAAGCAAGTGGAGGATGGTGACAAACTTTTGAGGGCAGCCGAATTTGAGGAGGACACTCCATAATCCCTCACGGTTGACAGTGTCGAAGGCCTTTGTGAGATCAAAGAAGGCCATGTACAGTGGTTGGTGCTGTTCCCTGCATGTCTCTTGTAATTGACGTGCGGTGAAGATCATGTCCATTGTGCCCCTTAGTGGGCGGAATCCGCATTGCAACTCTGGGAGGGGCTCTTCGGCCACTGGGAGAAGGTGATTGAGGAGGATTTTTGCGATAACTTTCCCTGTGGCAGACAGCAGGGAAACTCCTCTGTAATTACCGCAATCGGACTTGTCACCTTTCTTGAAGATGGTCACAATTACGGCGTCTCTGAGATCCCCTGGCATGCTCTCCTCCTTCCAGATAAGAGAAATGAGTTCATGAATTCGCGCCGGTAGTGCTTCTCCGCCATGCTTTAGTGCTTCGGCGGGGATTCCATCTGCTCCTGAGGCCTTGTTGTTCTTCAGTTGTTGGATGGCCTTTTCTACCTCATGCCAGGCTGGGGTTGTGCTGAGTTGGTGGCGGGTAGCATGGTGCGGGATGGAGTTGAGGACACTCGTGTTGAAGACAGAGTCTCGGTTAAGGAGATCTTTGAAGTGCTCCTTCCAGCGGGCACTGACTGCCTCTCTGTCCTTGATGAGTACCTCACTGTTCTTGGCCTGCAGTGGGGTAGGGCCTTGGGTGCTTGGGCCATAGATGGTCTTGACTGCGCTAAAGAATCCACACATGTCATGGTTGTCGGCTAGCTGCTGGATCTCCTGCGCTTTCTCCACCCACCATCTGTTCTTTAGGTCGCGTGTTTTTTGTTGGACCTCGGCCTTCAGGCATCTGTGTATTGATTTGTATGTGGGTTCAATGACGATACATTCATGAAAGAGAATGTCTTTTAATCTAAAGTTTGTTCAACTCAGTTAACAGCATTACAGGAGACACCATCTTAGAGATCCATCTAAAACCGAAACCAAAACTAAACTAAACTGCCTCTCTCACATGCCCTCTGCTGGTCAGGCATAAATAATCAATACATGCAATTATGCTGGTAAGGCATCATAATCAAACAGGCAAATACAATCACTATTTGCTGATATCATTACATCTCCCTTTCTTAAAACAAAAGTATTTTACTTTTATCTAACAACATGTTTTCTTTGTATTACTCTGCATTTTAACTGTAACACTTAATGAACTTACATTATCATTATCATGATCAAGGTTTTTTAACCTTGTTTTGTGTGTTCACATGAAATATGTAAATACACTAGAACTTGAAGAAAGAATAAGATAACATTACTTCCTTCTATAACAAGAGTCCTTAAACTTGCTCAATGAGTCTCTCAGGAGGCTTCACGTGTCTTGAGGATTTTCTGATTGATTGTCCTTGAATCTGAGTTGTTGCCTCAGATGATGAGTTCTCAGCTGTGTGATCAGGTTGTTCAACAGTATCAGTCTTTTGACCTGCTGTGTGATCAGGTTGTTCAACAGTATCAGTCTTTTGACTTGCTGTGGCTGGTCCCATGAGAAGATCCCGACGATTTCTTCTCAGAACAGCACCCTCATCTGTCTGAATGGTGTATGATCTTGGTTGGACTTCACTCAGGACAGTTCCCTTCTGAGTCCATATGTTTGTTTTGTCTTTGAACCTTACTTGGTCACCAGTGTGGAGTTCAGGTAGGTTTTGTGTTCCTCTGTCATAGTAGTACTTTTGCTTTTCTTTCTGTTGTTCTTTGAACTTCCTCACTTTCTCCCCCTCTTTTGTTTTCAGGAGGTTCTCCGGGATGGGTAGGTTTGACCTTAGCAGACGTCCCATAAGGAGTTGGGCTGGTGACATACCACACTCGAGCGGCGTTGTGTGGTATACAAGCATGCTCTGGTAGAAGTCAGTTCCACTGTCTTTAGCCTTGTACATCAGTCTTTTCACTGTCTGGACCAATTTTTCTACTAGTCCATTGGACTGTGGAAAGTGAGGACTTGACATTGTGTGGACAAAGTCCCACTCTTTGGCAAAGTGTCGGAAACTTGCATTGTAAAACTGGGGTCCGTTGTCTGTGACGACCTCGCTTGCCACGCCATGTCTGGAGAATATGGCTTTCATACATGTTATCACAGCATCTGCAGTGGTGGTGTACAGTCTACAAACCTCTGGATACAGGGAGTAATAGTCTGTGACTACAAGATAGTCCTTCCCTTGACATACGAATAGGTCAGCGCCTACCTTCTGGTAAGGTCTGTCTGGCGCTGGGTGTGGCTTTAGTGGTTCTACCGGATTGCTTGCTCGATATTTCAGGCATATTGTGCAGTTTGACACCTCATTTGTCACATCTTGGTTGATTCGTGGCCAGTACATCACCTCTCGTGCTCTTTTCTTACACTTTTCGATTCCCAGATGTCCTCCATGGATCCTTTTTAGCATCTCTTTTCTCAGACTCTTTGGGATAACTATTTTACTTCCTTTGTAGATGATGTCTTCGACCACTGATAGTTCCGCCCTGCAGTTCCAGTACTCTGCCATGTCAGGTGCGCAGTCTTGCTTCATGTTGGGCCATCCATCCAAGATGCTTTTCCTCAGTCGTCTCATTGTTTCATCTTTGTTTGTCTCAGTCTTTATGAGCTCCATTTTTGCATCTGCTATGGGCAGTGCACTTGTGATCATGTCCACGTAGGCGTTCACTTTTTCATCCATTTTGGTGTTTGCGGGCTCACTTGGGTCAACAGCTCTGGACAACGTGTCTGCTGTATACATCAGTTTACCCGGTGTGTACGCAACATTCAGTGTATAGCGTTGCAGCCTGATCATCATTCTTTGTATTCTAAGCGGACAGCTATTTAGTGGCTTTTGGAACAATGCAATCAAGGGCTTATGGTCAGTCTCTACACTGATTGCTTGTCCTGCCACAAATTGGTGAAATCTTTCACAGGCGTATGTGATGCTGAGCAGCTCCTTTTCTATTTGAGCATATCGCGTCTCCGCGTCTGTCATCGAGCGCGATGCATATGCAATAGGTTGCCAGTAGTCATATTTTTGCAGAAGAACGGCACCGAGCCCACTCTGTGATGCATCTGATGATATCTTGATGGGTCTCGCTGGGTCATAAAACCTCAGAACTGGTTCCTCTGTGAGCAGTTTCTTTAGATCGCTCCATGACTTCTCATGCTCATGATTCCATTCCCATTCTATGTTCTTTTCAGTTAGTCGTCTCAGTGGCGCCATCTTTTCTGAGAGGTTGGATATGAATTTACCCATGTAGTTGATCATTCCATTAAACCTCTGCACGTCCTTTTTGCATTGTGGCTTTGGCATATTCTCAATGGCGGACACCTTTCTGGGATCTGGTCTGATGCCCTCACTGCTAAGGATATCTCCCACGAATGTCAGTTCTGTCACCCCGAGCTGGCATTTCTCTCTATTCAGCTTCAGGTTTGTTTTCCTTGTTGCTTCCAGCACTTTTTTCAGTCTCTCGTCATGCTCAGTTCTCGTGGTTCCCCATACTATGATGTCATCCATCGATGTATCAACTCCCTCCAGGTGCTCATAGATCATATGGATAGTTTTGTGATACACTTCAGGAGCTGAGGCAATGCCAAATGGTAACCTTAGGAATCTGTATCTGCCAAATGGACTGTTGAACGTGCACAGTCTTGAACTTGCCTCGTCCAATTTAATCTGCCAAAATCCTGATGATGCATCTAACTTGCTGAAATACTTTGCATTTGCAAACTGTGACATGATTTCCTCACGTGTAGGAAGCTTGAAGTGCTCTCTCTTTATTGCTCTGTTTAGATCTCTTGGATCCAGGCAAATTCTGAGCTTTCCATTCTTTTTGTCCACAACGACAAGGGAACTCACCCACTCAGTTGGCTCATCTATCTTCTGAATCACGTTCAGGCTTTCCATCCTGTCCAACTCTGCCTTCAGTTGCTTTTGAAGAGCAAACGAAACTTTTCTGCATGGATGTATGACCGTTGGCATACTTTTATCTACTCTGATCGTGTGTTCTCCTGGAAGGCAGCCTAGACCCTGAAATAGGTTGTTGTACTCTTTCATGAGTTCATCATAGACTGTCTCTCCTTCGCTTTCCATAACGAGGACTCTCTTTACCAGGTTCAGTCTCTCACAGGCTATTAAACCTAGTATGGCTTGCACATCCTTTGGCACCACGATTAATGCTAATGTGTGCTCTCTGTCCTTGTGTGTCACTTTGACAATGCATCTTCCTTTCACTGGTATATTAGTACCTGAGTATCCTGTCACTTTCACTTTTATTCCATGTATCTTTGGTCTGGGTCTAATTTTCTTAAAATCAGTCTCTGATATCACATTAACTTGTGCTCCAGTATCCGATTTAAATGGAATGTGTATGTCATTCACTTTTACTGTCAACATCCAGTCTCTTTTTTCTTTTTTGTTTTCAGACACAACATCCACATAGAACTCCTCTATCTCGCTTTCATCTACTGCATGGACCTTGCTTTGTTGCGCTTGGTTCTTACAGCAACTGGCATAATGGTTGTTTTTGTTGCAACTATTGCATGTTTTACCATATGCTGGACACTTTTTTGGTGGATGCTGTGTACCGCATCGACTATATGACTTTCGATTGCCCCTTTCATTTTTGTTCGCTGGCCACGCCTCTCCCTTCACATTGGCGCTCTTTTTGTTAAACGGTCTGTGTCCGTTCTTTCTCACTGCATCCACGTTGCAGCTACTGTCACCGAACAGCTCCTTTGCCTGCGACTTCACAGTCTCTGTAGCCCTACACAGTGCTATGGCTTTTCCCAGGTCTAGATTTTGCTCTCTTAGCAGTCTTTCCCTTAGACCATTATTTTATCCAACTTCATTTTGTCTCCATCAGCAGCGAATGTGAAGTTATTATACACCTCCAGCGCTTCATCACCCACGACATGTAAGATCACTGACGCTTTCATTTTATCACATTTCTCGTCAGCTCCGATTGCCGCTAAATACAACTCCAAACGTTGTTTGAATCTCCTCCAATTTTCAGCCACATTACCTGTCAACTGAAGCTTCGCCGGTGGGTGTAAACCTTCCATTTTTTCACTTCGTTAGCTATTCTCCAATGGTAAGTAACGATGTTCTCTTTTGGCTTGCTAATATGTGGAGAGCTGATTTAACTTCAGATTTTTCCTCTTCATCTCTTTCAATCACTTCTGACACCATGTATTGATTTGTATGTGGGTTCAATGACGACACATTCATGAAAGAGAATGGCCTAGAAATTGGGTTTTGGCTTAGCCAGGGCTTTAGCGCCGGAAGTTAGTGCCGGCGCTAAGTCCCCTGCGCGCACCAAAAATTCAGTGGCGCCGCGCCCAAACGGCTGCCGGCGCTACTGAAGGGTCTTTGCGGCGGTACATCGGCGCTAACTGCCGTATCGCGCCGCAATTCCGGCGCTGCGGCACCCGATGTGGTGCGGCAGGCTGGGGACGTGCAGGCCTCCTCCTCCCGTTAAGGAGGAGCTGCCTGCACCCGGCCGCGGCCCGCGCAAATCAGCTTAAAAATGAGCCCGGCACCTCGGACAAGTGCCGGGCTTGCATCTGTTCCGGGGGGGTGGGGGAGAAGTCCGGGGAGGGAGCTGCGGGCAGGCGGCCGGCGGGAAAGTGGCCGGCCGCCGCGGGTCCTTTAATGCGCCGGCGCAAACTGGAGTAAGGCACCTCTGCCAGAACGTTGCTTGCGGCTGCCACGGGCGAGGCGGCCGCAACTCAATTTCGGAGTTCGGGCGGGTTACCACGGCAACCGGGACGCTGCGCACACCGATGACGTCATCGGTGCCGGCGCAGCGCTACCGGTGCAACGCCGATTTAGGGCCCCAGGGAATTTTTAAACTGGCCATAACTCTGGCGCTAGTCCCTCTAGCGCCTCAAAAGCGGCGCTAAGGCTAGTGAATTTCTAGGCCAATGTCTTTTAATCTAAAGCTTGTTCAACTCAGTTAACAGCATTACAGGAGACACCATCTTAGAGATCCCTCTAAAACCGAAACCAAAACTAAACTAAACTGCCTCTCTCACATGCCCTCTGCTGGTCAGGCATAAATAATCAATACATGCAATTATGCTGGTAAGGCATCATAATCAAACAGGCAAATACCATCACTATTTGCTGATATCATTACAATCTGTAGAGCTGCTTTCTTGCTCTCGAGTTCTGTTGCTGTTTCCAGATCAGGAATGCCTTGCCCTTGTGGCTTATTAGCTCCTGGATCTCCTGGTCCTTCTCGTCGAACCAGTCTTAGTGATTCCTGGTCGAGTGACCAAGTACTCAAGCTGCGGCCTAACTGGAGTTTTATACAGTTCTAGCATAACCTCTCTGCTGTAATATTCTATGCCTCGGCTAATAAAGAAAAGTATCCCGTATGGCTTCTTAACCAGCTTATCTAACATTTGCCATATTTCAGCCCACCTGACCAGTCCATTGATATCATCCTGCAGTCTACAACTTTCTTCCTCACTATCAACCACACAGCCAATGTTTGCATCATCTGCAAACTTCTTAATCATGCCCCTTACAGTGAAGTTCAAATCATTGATATATACCACAAAAAGCAAGAGACATAGTACTGAGCCCTGTAGAACCCCACTGGAAACAGCCTTCCAGTGACAAAAACACCCATCAAACATTACCCTTTGCTTCCTGCCACTGAGCCAATTTTGGATCCAACTTTCCCTTGGATCTCATGGGCTTTTACATTTCTGATCAGTCTGCCATGTGGGACCTTGTCAAAAAGCCTTGCTAAAATCCATGTAGACTACATCAAACATGCTACACTCATCGACCCTCCTTGTCACCTCTTCAAAAAATTTAACCAAGCTCGTCAGACATGACATTCCTTTAACAAATATCCGTGCCTTTCTAAATAATGATTTATACTGTCCCTCAGAATATTTCCAATAATTTGCCCACCACCGAGGTTAGGCTGGCTGGCCTCTAATTACTCAGTCAATCCCTTTCTCCCTTTTTAAACAATGGTACAACATTAGCAGTCCTCCAGTCCACCATACCTGTAGCCAGAGAGGATTGGAAAATGATGGTCAGAGCCTCCGCTATTTCCTTCCTTGCTTCTCTTAACAGTCCGAGATACATTTTATCCGGGCCTGGTGATTTATCTACTTTCAAAGATGCTAAACTCCTCAATATTTCCTCTCTCTCTATGTATATCTCATCTAATATTTCACACTCCTCCTCCTTAACCACAATGTCGGCATCAACCCTCTCTTTTGTGAAGATAGACGCAAAGTATTCATTAAGAACCAGGCTCATGTCTTCCGCCTCCACACACAAGCTTCCTTTTTGGTCTTCCTTTAGTTATCCTCTTGCCCTTTATCTATATATATAAAGCGGCTCTTCTGTCTGTCTGTCTGTCTGTCTGTCTGTCTGTCCGCCTGGTCTCTATGCGTTTGGAAGTTACAGAGCGTACCGACGCGCGCGTCGCCTCAAAAGAAAGCTTGCGATTCCGGACCGGTCATCGGAGTATTTACGTTTTGGCCGGACAAAAATCCCGCCCGCGGTATCCCAAAAACGTTCAGCGTTCCGCTCATTAGCATCTCATTAGCGACCGTGTGACGTCGAGGTCTTCCTACAGTTGAGTGTCGAGTGACTCGACGATTGACCAATCCTACGCTTGGGTGACCTGACCGTTCGACCAATCGGTGCGTGTGTGGGCGGGCCTTATCCTTCTGAACCGAGGTGAGTGGCCGCCATCTTGATTTTCCACAATTTTTTCCCCCACACTTTCTGTGTGTTAGGGAACTAAGGTAAATATTTGAATTATGTGTTAGGGAATTAATTAACAATTTATTTCAGTTTTATATTGTGTTTAGCAACCCCCCCCCCTCCTCCTCACCCTCGCGCAGGGGGGACTCGGGGCCTGAAGCTGAAAAAATTTCTCTCTCTCTCTCTCTTTCTTCCCTCTCTCTCTCTCCTTCTCCTCTTCCCTCTCTCTCCTTCTCCTCTTCCCTCTCTCCTCTTCCCTCTCTCTCCTTCTCCTCTTCCCTCTCTGTCTCTCTCTACTTCCCCCTCTCAGGTGTCGCGGACGGAGCGCGGGCGCGCCGCCCGAAGTTTCCCGCTCGCTAACGGCCTTGCCGGCTCCCGCGGGCCGCTCGCACTGACCGCGCATGCGCCGCCCGCACTCACCGCGCATGCGCCGCCCGCACTCACCGCGCATGCGCTGCCCGCCCGCCCGCAGCGGCCGTCCATCAGCCGCGCGATACGCGAGGGACCTCAGCAACGGCACCGGACCTCAGGCGCTAGGCAGGGGGAGGGGCCGGAGAGAGGGACAGAGGGGAGTGGGGGGGGAAGAGGGAGACAGGGGAGGGGAGTGGGGGAGCGGGGGAGGGGAGGGGTGGGAGAGGGAGGGAGGGGAGGGAGGGATAGGACAGGGAGAGGACATGACAGGGAGAGGGGGGACACACAGGGGCAGGGAGACCAAACACCCCAAAATTGCCCTCGCGCCCCAAAATTGCCCTTGCAACGCGGGGCTCTGCCCGCCCGCCCGCCCGCAGCGGCCGTCCATCAGCCGCGCGATACGCGGGGGACCTCAGCAACGGCACCGGACCTCAGGCGCTAGGCAGGGGGAGGGGCCGGAGAGAGGGACAGAGGGGAGTGGGGGAGCGGGGGGGGGGAGTGGGGGAGCTGGGGGGGGAGAGGGAGAGGGAGACAGGGGAGGGGAGGGGGGAGAGGGAGACAGGGGAGGGGAGGGGGGAGAGGGAGACAGGGGAGGGGAGGGGGGAGAGGGAGACAGGGGAGGGGGGAGAGGGAGACAGGGGAGGGGAGGGGGGAGAGGGAGACAGGGGAGGGGAGGGGGGAGAGGGAGACAGGGGAGGGGAGGGGGCAGAGGGAGACAGGGGAGGGGAGGGAGAGAGGGGAGGAGAGGGAGACAGGGGAGGGGAGGGGGAGAGGGAGACAGGGGAGGGGAGAGGGAGACAGGGGAGGGGAGGGAGGGAGAGAGGGGAGGGGAGGGGGGAGGGAGAGAGGGGAGGGGAGGGAGAGAGGGGAGGGGAGGGGAGGGAGGGAGAGAGGGGAGGGGAGGGAGGGAGAGAGGGGAGGGGAGGGAGAGAGGGGAGGGAGGGATAGGACAGGGAGAGGACATGACAGGGAGAGGCGGGACACACAGGGGCAGGGAGACCAAATGCCCCAAAATTGCCCGCGCATGCGCCGCCCGCACTCACCGCGCATGCGCCGCCCGCACTCACCGCGCATGCGCTGCCCGCCCGCAGCGGCCGTCCATCAGCCGCGCGATACGCGGGGGACAACAGCAACGGCACCGGACCTCAGGCGCTAGGCAGGGGGAGGGGCCGGAGAGAGGGACAGAGGGGAGTGGGGGAGAGGGAGACAGGGTGGGGGGGGGAGAGGGAGACAGGGTGGGGGGGGGAGAGGGAGACAGTGTGGGGGGGGAGAGGGAGACAGGGTGGGGGGGGAGAGGGAGACAGGGTGGGGGGGGAGAGGGAGACAGGGTGGGGGGGAGAGGGAGACAGGGTGGGGGGAGAGGGAGACAGGGTGGGGGGGGAGAGGGAGACAGGGTGGGGGGGGAGAGGGAGACAGGGGAGGGGGGGAGAGGGAGTCAGGGGAGGGGGGGAGAGGGAGACAGGGGAGGGGGGGAGAGGGAGACGGGGGGGAGAGGGAGACGGGGGGGAGAGGGAGACAGGGGAGGGGGGGAGGGAGGGAGAGAGGGGAGGGAGGGAGGGAGAGAGGGGAGGGGGGAGGGAGAGAGGGGAGGGGAGGGAGGGAGAGAGGGGAGGGGAGGGAGGGAGAGAGGGGAGGGGAGGGGAGGGAGAGAGGGGAGGGAGGGATAGGACAGGGAGAGGACATGACAGGGAGAGGGGGGACACACAGGGGCAGGGAGACCAAACGCCCCAAAATTGCCCTCGCGCCCCAAAATTGCCCTCGCAACGCGGGGCTCCCCAGCTAGTGTATTTATAAAACATCTTTGGGTTTTCCTTGATTTTACTTGCCAATATTTTTTCATGCCCATTCTTTGCTTTCTTAAGTTCCTTTTTAATTTCACCCCTGCGCTTTCTATACTCCTCTAGTCTTTCTGCAGTATTTACCTCTCGGTATCTGACATAAACTTCTCTTTTTTGCCTTATCCGACCCTGTACATCCCTTGACATCCAGGGGGCTCTAGATTTGGGAGTCCCAACTTATTTATTTGTGGGAACATATTTACTCTGAACCCTCACTATCTCCTCCTTGAATGCCTCCCACTGTTCTGATACTGATTTACCTTCAAGTAACTGTTTCAAGTCCACTTTTGCTAAATAACAGCTCAGCTTAGTAAAATTGGTGTTTTCCCAATTGAGAACGTTTACTCCTGGTCTTCTATCTTCCCCTGACTATTTGGGGGTCTATAGTACACTTCCAGCAGTGTAAAGGTAAACATGCAGGTGCAGCAGGCGGTTAAGAAGGCAAATGGTATTTTGGCTTTCATAGCGAGAGGATTCGAGTACAGGAACAAGTATGTCTTGCTGCAGTTGTACAGGGCCTTGGTGAGACCACACCTTGAGTATTGTGTGCAGTTTTGGTCGCCTTATCTGAGGAAGGATGTTCTTGCATTGGAGGGAGTGCAGCAAAGATTCACCAGACTGATACCTGGGATGGCAGGGATGATGTATGAAGAGAGATTGGGTCGATTGGGCTTATATTCGCTGGAGTTTAGAAGAATGAGAGGGGAGCTCATTGAAACTTATAAAATTCTAACAGGACTAGACAGGCTAGATGCAGGAAGGAAGTTCCCAATGGCCGGGGAGTCCGGAACCAGGGGTCACAGTCTAAGGATAAGGGGTAAGTCATTTAGGACTGAGATGAGGAGGAATTTCTTCACCCAGAGAGTGGTGAACCTGTGGAATTCTCTACCACAAAAGACAGTTGAGGCCAATTCATTAAATATATTCAAGAAGGAGTTAGATATATTTCTTAAGGCTAAAGGGATCAAGGGATATGGGGAGAAAGCAGGGACAGGATACTGAATTTGGATGATCAGCCATGATCTCATTAAATGGCGGAGCAGGCTCAAGGGGCCAAATACATAGATACATAGATACATAGAAGATAGGAGCAGGAGTAGGCCATTCGGCCCTTCGTGCCTGCTCCGCCATTCGATGAGATCATGGCTGATCCTTTAATTCAGTATCCCGTCCCCGCCTTCTCTCCGTAACCCTTAACCCCTTTTGCCCGTAGAAATATATCTAATTCCCTCTTAAATATATTTAATGAGCTGGCGTACACTGCCCTCTGTGGCAATGAGTTCCACAGGTTCACCACTCTCTGAGTGAAGAAATTCCCCCTCATCTCTGTCCTAAATGGTTTAGCCCTTATCCTTAAATTATGTCCTCTAGTTCTGTTCTCACCCGCCAAGGGAAACATTCCTTCTGCATCCAGTCTGTCTAGACCTGTCAGAATTTTATACACTTCTATGAGGTCCCCTCTCAATCTTCTAAACTCCAGTGTGTACATCCCTAAACTACATAGTCTCTCCTCATAGGTCATTCCCGCCATTCCTGGTATCAGCCTGGTGAATCGCCGCTGCACCCCCTCCATGGCAAGAACATCCTTCCTCAGATGAGGCGACCAAAACTGTACACAGTACTCGAGGTGTGGTCTCACCAGTGCCCTGTACAGCTGCAGCAAGGTATCCCTGTTCCTGTATTCTAACCCTTTTGCTATGAAGGCCAGCATACCGTTTGCCTTCTTGACCGCCTGTTGCACCTGCATGCTCGCCTTCAGTGACTGGTGTACAAGAACACCCAGGTCTCTCTGTACTTCCCCCTCTCCCAATCTATTGCCATTTAAATAATAATTTGCCCTCCCGTTCCTGCACCCAAGGTGGATAACTTCGCACTTGTCCACATTATAGTGCATCTGCCATTTATCCGCCCAATCGCCCAGTCTGTCCAAATCGCTCTGGAGCTTCCTGGTCTCTTCCTCTGAGCCCACCCCCCCTCCTAGTTTAGTGTCGTCTGCAAATTTGGAAATGCTGCATCCGACTCCCTGATCCAGGTCATTAATGTAAATTGTGAACAGCTGGGGGCCCAGGACAGATCCCTGTGGTACCCCACTTGTTACTGCCTGCCATTCAGAAAATGAGCCGTTTATTCCAACTCTCTGTTTTCTATCTGACAGCCAGTTCCCTATCCACGCCAAAACTTTCCCCTTTATCCCATGAGCCTCAATTTTCCATGCTAATCTTTTATGTGGGACCTTATCGAAGGCCTTTTGGAAGTCCAGGTACACCACATCTACTGGCTCTCCCCCATCTATTCTACCAGTTACTCCCTCAAAAAATTCCAATAGATTAGTCAAGCACGATTTACCCTTTGTAAATCCATGTTGACTCTGTCCTATCCTGTCCCCATTTGCTAAGTGCTCCGCTATTTCATCCTTAATGATGGACTCCAGCATTTTGCCCACAACTGATGTAAGGCTTACAGGTCTGTAATTACCTGCTTTTTCCCTACCCCCCTTTTTGAATAGTGGGGTAGGGACTACTCCTGCTCCTATCTTCTATGTTTCTATTGCTCCCTTTTTGTTCTTCAGTTCAACCCATATGGCTTTAATTGATGATCCTTCCAACATATCATCCCTCCTCACAGCTGTAATTGTTTCTTTAACCAATATTACGACCACTCCTCCTTTTTTATCCCCCTCTCTATCTTGTCTGAAAACCCTGTAACCAGGAATGTTGAGCTGCCATTCCTGCCCTTCTTTCAGCCATGTTTCAGTAATAGCTATGATATCATACTTCCGCATGTCTATCTATGCCTTCAGCTCATCTGCCTTACTCACTGGACTCCTTGCATTGAAGTGTATACCATTAAGCACTGCTTTGTTGTCTATTTTCTAGCTTTTGTTTCCTCTGCCTTCCAAACTCACTTACTCATTTTCTGCCTTCCATTTCCAGCTTAGCTTCTCTCCCTACTAAATCTATGCTCAGGTTCCCATCCCCTTGACAAGCTAGTTTTAACCCTCCCCAACAGCACTATCAAACCCGCGCTCCCCCCCTCACCCCCGTGAGGATATTGATCCCGGCCCTGTTGAGGGGTGCGACCCATCTGGCCTGTACAGGTCCCACCTCCCCCAGAACCAGTCCCAGTGCCTCGGGAATCTAAAGCCCTCCCTCCTGCACCATCTCTCCCGCTACACATTCATCTGCTCCATCCTCCTATTTCTGTTCTCACTAGCACGTGGTACAATGGGGTTGATTTTAAACTTACCGCCCGGGCGTAAAACTAGGGTTGCAGATTGGCCACCCGTTACAAAAACTGCCTGATTTTTATTTCTGATCCGCAATGCGATAAATTGAAAATCTACCGCAGTACATATGTAATGGGTAATACCGTCATCACTTTCCTTGTGGAAAGCAGACATCAACTGGACTGGAGCACAGCTTTTGACAGGATGGGAGAGCTCCCTCGAGTTTGAGGTGTTACAGAGGACATCTGGGCTCCTTGTATTAACACCATGGCCTGCCTGAAGAGCAAGAGTTAGCACTCAAATGATGTTCAGGAGGCATCTGGTGGCCATTAGATAGGAAGCAGCCACAATGCCTTCAATGTGCAGCATTCCACAATGTCCTCCATTTCTGGAAGGAGAAGAAACACTGGGTGGATGGGTTTTAGGATACCAGAGCTAACCTCTGTCTCTATGGCTGCTACACCCAAGGAGAAACCCACTAGCAACTGAGGAGCACCTCGAACAGGAAGCCTGAGCATCTGTTTGCTGTTCTACATCCACCACCTCCGCCTGCAAGAGAAATGTGCCATTCAGCTTTGGCACAATGAAAGAGTGCGCGCAAAAGGGTAATGGCCCACATTACTGCCACCAATATTAATTGACTTTTAATGGCCTTAATTTTGACTTTAACAACTTCAGACCTTAACCATTGATCCAATTTTCTCTCGAACATCAGGCTCTGGTAAATGTAGAACAGGTGTACCAGTACTTTCGGGCATGGGGGAGGGTGTGGGTTGGTGTTAGGGATGTGGGCCTAGAAATTCAGTTGCGTGCGCCAGCCGTTAGCGCCTTAAGAGGAGTAGAGTTTGAGCGCTAGGCACTTAGCGGCCGGGCGCAGCGCGATCTGCGCCTACGCCCAACTTCAGTAGACATTTAGCGCCGGCGCAAAGTGTTTGCGCGCGCTCAGCTGCGCGTGCAGCTTATGGCGTAATTTCGTCGTGCAACGCCCTTTGTGCGCCCCAAACCGGAACTTCAGTCGCGCCCGCCCAATGTGGGCGTGGCGGTGCTAAGAACTGTGAAGTGGAACGCAGCAGAGGCCCTGCGGGCCTCGGGGAGCGCTAATTAAAGGGCACTTACACTGAACTATAAAGGCCAGCCATTTTGCTGCAATGACTTTTGTGCAACGGATTTCTGGACAGAGACCAAGGAAGACACCTTACTGATTTGGCCCAACATAGGAGAGGTATTTTTGGCTTCTGGCCAGAGCTTGGAAATTTGCCTCATTGTGATTTCATTGTTTGCAAGTATATTATGGGGGCTGCATGGGGTGCCAACCCTCAGTTCCAGCATTATGTGCGAAGGGCTCGCAGACGCTGTGTGAGAGGGGCAGCCATGCCTAGACGCAGAGGGGGCATCAGGCGTCGGCAACGTAGGCCTTACCCACTCAGGGAATACCGCCAGCAGGTGTCCTATCTCACCATGACTGCCGCGCAGTGTGTTAAGAGTCTGCGCTTCAGAAGGGAGGTGGTTGCAGAGATCTGCCAGCTGCTTCACAGAGATCTGCGTCCACAGCTGATGTGCAGGACGTCTCTGTCGGTGGAAGTGAAGGTCACGGTGGCTCTGAACTTTTATGCAAGCGGCTCCTTCCAAGCCGCTGCTGGGGACATAGCTAACATATCCCAGTTCGCCGTGCATCGCTGCATCCGGCAGGTCACCGGTGCCCTTTTCACAAGGAGACACCAATTCATCTCCTTCCCCATGACCCTGGAGAGGCAGGAGCAGCGTGCAGTCGGATTTGCGAGGATCGCGGACTTCCCCATGGTGCAGGGCGCCATTGACTGCACGCATGTGGCTTTGCGGGCACCTATCAACAATGCCGAGGATTACCGCAACCGGAAGGGCTACCATTCTCTCAATGTACAGCTGGCGTGTGACAACAGGCAGCGCATCCTAGCTGTCAATGCCCGCTTTCCAGGCAGCAGCCACGATGCATTTATCCTGCGCCAGACTACTGTGGCTGACATGTTCCAGGCACAGCCTCCCCCAAGAGGATGGCTTATCGGGGACAAAGGCTATCCTTTGTGTACATGGCTCATGACCCCGCACCGCGCGCCCAGGACCCCTGCTGAGGAGGCATACAACGAAAGCCATCAAGCCACAAGGAACATCATAGAGCAAACGATTGGCGTCCTGAAGCAACGGTTCCGCTGCCTGGATCGCTCCGGCGGATCGCTGCAGAATTCGCCGGATAGAGTCTCCCAGTTCGTCGTCGTTTGCTGCATGCTGCACAACCTGGCTATCCGCAGGACTCAGGCACTGCCACCTCACGTTGGACCACCACCTCAGGAGGAGGAGCAGGAGGACCATGAGGAGGAGGAGGAGGAGGAGGAGGAGTACCAGCCCAGGAGGGAGCCACAAGGTCCAAGGGCCGTCCGTCGGCGGCTTATTGAACGACACTTCTAGGCCCCCTGTCAGGGAATGGCTTGTGGCAATGAAGGGACATGAATGCAGCCGCTCCGCAAGCCCTCAGCCGGTTAACGCAACAACCACTTCAAACATCAAACATGGACAAGCTGATCCCACATGAAACCCAAAAACAGACAACACCCCCAAAAAACAGTCAAACACATGACTCACTCCCACAACCTGGGGAGGAATAACAAAACTTTTCCATCCAAATGGCCTTCATCCTCGGCCTTACCAAAACAACCCCCCCCATAGACAACACAACCACCCCCATATAAAAAAACATTTGGCAACACACTCTACTTTGTGTGCCGAGAGGGCGAGTCCTTGTCCAGCCTTTTCCGGCCCCTGGCCGACCTGCTGCTCCGCCTCAACCTGGGCCCTGTGGGTGCTGCAAGGCTGGGGGAAGGCTCCTGAGGGGCACATTGCGTGACGGCAGATGCCCTTGGGGGTCAGCCTAGATGAGCTCTGGCCCTCGAGGGGCCGGCTGCTGACTGCTGCAGCTGTGGCTGGGCAGCATCAGTCTCTCCAGCAGCTCGTGGCAGCTTCGCTGGGGGAGTGGCAGTGGCGGCTGCAGCAATGGGGGCAAGCTGGCTGATGCCAGGCGCTCGCTGCTCGCCTGAGACACTGGCACTCGGCCGGGCTGGCATTGCAGCAAGCGCAGCAATCTGCTGAAGGCCAGACCGCTGTGCTGCTGCAGCGCGGCGGGTGCCCTGGCGATGCCTGCCTGACACAGCGAGTGTGGCAGCAGTGAGTGCCCGTACTGCCCTGGTCTGTGCCCGCATCAGACCAGCCAGTGACTGCACGGCACCACTGATCAACTGGCCACTCGCTGCCTGTGCTGCCCTGAAGTCGTCCCGACTCGCGTCCTGTGCTGCCCTGAATTCGGCCCGACTCGCGTCCTGTGCTGCCCTCAATTCGGCCCGACTCGCGTCCTGTGCTGCCCCGAATTGTTTGAGACCCCTGGCCTGTGCTGCCCCGAGTTGTTCGAAACCCCTGGCCTGTGAAGCCCCGAAATCGGACACACTATGAGCCAGGGACTCGATGGCCTCAGGCAACCGTGCCACAACCCCCATGAACTCGGTGTGCCGGCGATCCGAGTCCGCGGACATTTGATCGAGGAGGCGCACCTTCTGGGCGAGGACCGTCTCTGGGCTGGAGGCCGGACTCTCCCTCTGGGGAGAAGGCCGCCGAGCTGGCCGACCCTTCCCGCGTGTCTGGACGCCACTGGGCCCAGCAACTACACTCCCCTGCAACACTTCCCCCCTCTGGGGAGAAGGCCGCCGAGCTGCCCGACCCTTCCCGCATGGCTGGACGCCACTGGGCACAGGAGCTACACTCCCCTGCAACACTTCCCCCCTCTGGCGAGAAGGCCGCCGAGCTGCCCGACCCTTCCCGCGTGGCTGGACGCCACTGGGCACAGGAGCTACACTCCCCTGCAACACTTCCCCCCTCTGGGGAGAAGGCCGCCGAGCTGCCCGACCCTTCCCGCGTGGCTGGACGCCACTGGGCACAGGAGCTACACCCCCCTGCAACACTTCCCCCTGGCTCTCCTCCAGGGAAGACGTGTCCCCTCCATTGCCATCCCCTGGCGCGGATGAGGGTTCCCCCGATGGGCCGCCTTCCTCTTGCTCCTCCTCTTCCGAGGGACTGTCACTGGCAGCTTCAGGGACCTCCTCCTCACCAGCTGAAAGCAGGAAGGCACAAGAGTAGCTTTAGAGTGAGGACAGGGCGTCAGCGAGGGAGGCATGACTGGTGGCATTCAGCGCATTGGTCGGACAGTGGCAAAGGATGTAGATCTGAAGCGCAAGGGGAACGAGAGAGGTCCAAAAGGTCATGTCCTTACCATTGGGGCCCAGCACAGGGTCGGCATCTCCACATGCAACGGGGCCAATCAGCCGGCCACCCATGAGTCGACCCACGCGCTCCTCCAGGTCACTGAGCTGCTGGAACTGGGGACGGCCTCCCCCGGTGTCAGTCCGGCTCCTCAGATTCTGGGCCAGCTTGGCCTGCAAGAGAAAGGACGGCCTCTAAGTACAGTGTGGTGCCCTGTTGTTGTGTGCACTGCCTCCCATGGTCGAATAGCTTGGCCAGTGTGGTGCCCTGTTGTTTTATGCACTGCCTCCCATGGTCGAATAGCTTGGCCAGTGTGGTGCCCTGTTGTTGTATGCACTGCCTCCCATGGTCGAATAGCTTGGCCAGTGTGGTGCCCTGTTGCTGTATGCACTGCCTCCCATGGTCGAATAGCTTGGCCAGTGTGGTGCCCTGTTGTTGTATGCACTGCCTCCCATGGTCGAATAGCTTGGCCAGTGTGGTGCCCTGTTGCTGTATGCACTGCCTCCCATGGTCAAATAGCTTGGCCAGTGTGTAAAGTGCAGAAAGTGCAATTGATGTTCATGCCAGTGCCATAGCTGCTGGATGAGGGCTGGCCATTAGGGCTTTGAGGTCCCTTTGCCCATAATGTGAGGTGCACATGCAAGGATGAGGAGGACACTGGAAAGGGTACTCACCCTGACAAACCGAGCGAGGTCGTTAAACTTTTTCCAGCATTGGACACCAGTCCTGGGGACATCGCAGGTGGCTGTGACCCTCTGGGCGATATCCCTCCAGGCTCTCCTGTACACCCTGGTGGCAGGCTTCTTGCCACTGTCCGGGAACAAGATATGGCGTCTCCTCTCCAAAGCCCTAACCAGCACCTTTAAATCATGGGCAGAGAAGCGCTGCGCTCGCTCACGGGCCCTCTGCATCCTTCCTGGCGCTATTTCTCTCCAGCAGCAGTGTTTAGGCCTAGCTGGAGGGCTGCAGTATCCAGGGCGTGGCAGCAGACCAAGTCGACCCTTCCCCCTTTAAGAGCTGGCCGGCGCCAGGGTGTCTGCTGTCAATCAAGAAATGACCGCACCTGCGTTGCGCCCGGCCTCGGCGGTATCAGTCTGCACCGCCGGCTTAGCGCCTAAAGATAGCCGTGCATCGCCTGTTTTAGCGCTCGAGCAAACTCCTTGGCCAAAGCTACTGAATATCGGTGAAGTGGCCTCCACTTTGCGCCGGGCGCAAACTTTAGCGGCCGCCCGACTTTACCGCCCCAAAAGTGGCTATACTGAATTTCTAGGCCGTGGTTCCTTATGGATACTCGGCCGACAGGGGGTTCTGCACCCCTGGTGTCTACCTGCCTTTTACTTCCATTAAATAACAGATGTGCTGATAGTGTAAGACAAAAGGAGGCAGAAAACCAGAGAGGGTTCGAAGCATGGAAAAACTGGCAGGTTTCAATGTCCTGGGAACAATGGGCCAAATCTTGCTGGAGCAGGGCATCTTGCGGTGTGTGCTATTAATTAGACTTTTTCCTGCACCCCTCAACTTGCTGGACGTGCGAGCTGACAATGGGTAATGGGGCATTTGGGATTGTAGTGAATGGCTAAGTGTATCTTCTTAAACAATGAGATTTAAGGATTGAGAAAAAAAACAGAGCAACGACAGAGATGGCAGGTGAATTAGAGCCAAATTAGGTACAGATAGAAAAATAAAGAGAGGAAAACAAAGATTCGACTAAGAGAGGGAGAGAAGAAAAAAGAGACATAAAGGAAAAGTAATAAAAAAATAAAAAATAAAAAAATGAAATTAAAAAAATCTCTATAAGCAATTTACTACATGTAGGGATGAGACTCAACAATTTAAATTGTTCCCTTTCTGGGCCAGATAGATTGATTGACATTGCATTAACAATTACCACATCGTTAAAAGGGTGCTGTTAATTATGAGCCCTACCGTTATGCTGCAAGTTTAATGGTCAATTAATGTGCAAAAGCAGCCCGCTTGATTAGCATCCTATCCACCACCTTAAACATTCACTCCCTCCACCACCGGCGTACCGTGGTTGCAGTGTGCACTAGCTACAAGATGCACTGCAGCAACTCGCCAAGGCTTCTTCGGCAGCACCTCCCAAACCCGCGACCTCTTCCAACTAGAAGGACAAGGGCAGCAGGTGCATGAGAACACCACCACCTCCAAGTCAGACACCATCCTGACTTGGAAATATATCACCGATTCTTCGTCGTCGCTGGGTCAAAATCCTGGAACTCCCTCCCTAACAGCACTGTGGGAGTACCTTCACCACACGGACTGCAGCGGTTCAAGAAAATGGCTCACAATTGTAATGTATGTACCTTTAAGGGGGGAACTACTTTGTACAGCTCATGTATACTGTAGTACCGGCAGTGACCACACCTGTATATAATGCTGAGTAGTAATCTGTACAGATCAGTTGCAGTCTGAGCCATGTTGAGTAAACATCTATTTTACCGTTCTCCGCAGTCTGTGTCTTCTTATACATGGACGTAACATTGGCGACGAGCCAGATTCGAACCTACCTGCAACTCTGCATCACCTCCCGGGGATTTGTTCCTGGAGATCAGTGGATTGGAGGTCAAGGCCAGAGACTCGGGCGTTGACCACGGGCAACTGCCCAGTCATCCAGCAGAGACTCGAGAATTGCGGGGGAGGCTGTCGAGAGCCAGGCTTGGCTTTCCAGTCGAGGTGGTCCAGCGAAACGGGCTGGCAACAGGTAGTGTGCAGACCCTTCCCGGACAGCGGCGGGCTAGAGCCCGACCGAGCGGCACAGCAAAGGGCTGAGCAGCGTCGACGGGGGAGAGGGAGCGAGGGCAGAGCGCACAGGGTGCAGCCGGTGTTCAGGAGCCGAGCAGCGTCGGAGAGAGGGAGAGAGAGACAAGCAGAAACCCGTGAGGCGCCACCATTGCCACGAGAACCGCCGGGAGCGGCGTCGGCAGCAGCGGGGGAGGAAGGAAAGCGTGGGAGACGCCATTTTAAGCCATTGGGAGATGCCATTTTAAACCACAACCAAAATGCCGAAAAGTGGCAGTATCACCGCATTTGACAATGAAGTCGAAGATTGGACTACATATGTCGAACGAATGGAGGTGTACTGCAAGGCAAATGAGGTGTTAGATGACAAGAAAGTGTCGGTATTGTTAAATTTAATGGGTGCAAAGACGTATGGTTTATTACGAAATCTAGTAACCCCAGCGAAGCCAATGGAAAAGAGCTTTGAAGACATAGTAACGATACTAAAGGAACATTTAAACCCCACACCGCTGCTGATAGCAGAAAGATTCAAGTTTCACAAACGGAACCAGCATAAGGATGAAAGCAATGCTGATTATTTAACAGAACTGCGCAAACTATCGAAACACTGCCAGTTTGGAGCGGGACTGGCAGATACCTTAAGGGACAAGTTTGTGTGTGGGCTTCAAAGTGAAGGAACCCAGAAATGGCTTTTATCTGAAAAGGACCTTACGCTGGAAAAGGCTTTCAGCATTGCGGTATCATATGAAGCAGCAGCACGGGGTGCTGCAGAGATACAACAGAGACCGCAAGAATATGGCACAAACGAAATGTCATATGGAACAGAGAAGTGCTATCGCTGCGGCAGAACAACACACGACCAGAATGATTGCTGGTTCAAAGACAAAGTGTGCAGACAGTGTGGAAAAGTAGGACACATAGCACGAGTCTGCAGGTCGGGAAAGAAAACCAGCAATAAGAAACCGACCAAAGGAAAGTACAAGAAGGTACATCAGATAAAGGAGAATAGTTCAGACGAACAAAAGAGTGATAACGACTCCGAAAGCAGGGAACTGAGTTGTCTGAAACTACATAATGTGATCACAGCGGAGGATCACCGAACCATTTGGGCCACTCTCAAGATAGCAGGAGTCCAGGTAAAGATGGAATTGGACACAGGATCAGCTCTAACAGTCATAAACCAACGGGACTATGAGCGGCTATTCTCACACATACCCTTGAGAGACACAAAAATTATTTTGAAGACGTACACGGGGCAAAAAGTCTACCCCAAAGGAAAAATAAGGGTGACTGTTATATATAACGGTAAGGAAACACCAAAACTAGACCTGTATGTATTGCAAGATGGAGGACCACTATTACTGGGACGTGAATGGATCCGGAAAATACAACTGGATTGGCATTCCATACAGGCACTGACTGTGGCTGACAAAAAGGATGACGATGTCACACCTGGGCGACTGTCAAAGATCCTAACTGACGCGAAAGAAGTGTTCCAGCAAGGACTCGGAACACTAAAATGAGTGACAGCGACGATTAAAATTGAAGAAAACGCAAGGCCAAATTTTTTTAAGGCCAGACCGGTACCTTATGCGATCCGCCCAGCCGTCGAAGCAGAGCTGGAGAGTCTGGAACGTTCAGGTGTACTGTCCAAGGTAGACTGGAGCGAGTGGGCTACACCCATCGTCCCTGCGATGAAAAAGTCGTTGAGCAGCACACCTGGGGAACCAAGGAAGGTTCGCATCTGTGGGGACTTTAAGGTAACAGTGAACCCGATCCTTCACACTGTACAATATCCACTTCCGCAGATTGAAGATATTTTCACCTCACTATCTGGAGGGAAATGCTTCACTAAGATTGATCTGGCCCAGGCGTATCTGCAAATGGAGTTAGAAGAAGCAGCAAAAAAATACCTCACAATCAACACCCATAAAGGTCTCTACCAATACAACCGGCTGGTATTCGGGGTAGCATCAGCTCCGGCTATTTGGCAGAGGGCAATGGAACAAGTCCTGCAAGGGATCCCAGGGACCCAGTGTTATTTGGACGACATCCTGGTCACGGGCGAAAATGACAGTGATCACCTTGCCAACCTGGAGCAGGTGCTCACTAGATTGCAGGAATATGGGCTCCGAGCAAATGCGAGTTTTTTAGAAAACAGATCTCGTATTGTGGCCACGTTATCGATAAAGAGGGGTTACATAAGTCCCCAGAGAAGATTGAGGCAGTAGTCAAGGCTCCAGCACCGGAAAATGTGTCACAACTGAGATCGTTCCTCGGGCTGGTAAACTACTACCATAAGTTCTTGCCAAATTTGTCTACAATACTACACCCACTGAACACCCTACTGCAAACTGGGGTGCCATGGAAGTGGAGTGATGAATGTAGATGAGCTTTCCAGAAGAGCAAAACACTAATCACATCGAAAGAGGTATTGGCCCATTACAACCCAGCATTACCAATTCGGTTGGCATGTGATGCGTCACCCTACGGCATTGGAGCGGTGCTGTCGCACAAATTCTCGGACGGCTCAAAGAGGCCAATAGCCTTTGCGTCATGATCACTAACCTCAGCCGAGCGTAACTACGCCCAGATTGACAGGGAGGCCCTCAGCCTAGTGTGGGGAGTGAAAAAGTTCAATCACTATCTGCACAGGCAGAAATTCACCTTGCTGACTGATCACCAGCCTCTTGTCTCCATTTTTAATCCGAAGAAGGGCGTTCCGGTGATGGCTGCGCAACAACTACAAAGATGGTCACTTTTTCTAGGGGCGCACCACTATGAGATTGAATATAAGGGCACTAAACAGCATGGAAATGCTGATGGGCTATCACGCCTGCCACTGCCTACTGCGGAGGAAGCACCAGCAGTGGATCCTGTCGAAATATTCCATTCGACTATAGTTGAATACCTACTGGTAACTAACGCTTGTATCGAAAAGGAAACCCGAAATGACCCGACACTGTCTCGGGTATATGATTTGACGGTGAAGGGATGGCCAGCACATGGCGACTCACTGTTGCCAGCATTTTCGACAAGGAGAGAACAGCTGTCAGTGTGCCTGGGGACCTTGATGTGTGGATCCCGAGTGGTAATTCCACCCAAGTTAAGGGATAGAGTGCTCAATGAGCTTCATGAGGGTCATCTGGGAGGGGTAAAAATGAAAAACCTAGCCAGGGCTTATGTGTGGTGGCCGGGAATCGATAAACAAATCGAGGACCTGACCAAGAGCTGCTCAGGACGCCAGAAAGTCAAAAATGCACCACCACAGGCCCCTCTACACCCATGGGAGTGGCCCTCATCTCCATGGCAACGGGTGCATATTGATTTTGCTGGTCCATTCTGTTGAATCCGTAAATCTTTAGGTAGTGTGTCCTTCAAATAATCGACAGAGACTGCAGAGGAACAATCAACAGGTGTTTACTGGATGAGGGTTGCTCTAAAACTAAACAGTACAGATCCCTACTCAGGGTTATATACAGGTGTGTCACTGCCGGTACTACAGTATACAGGAGCTGTAAAAAGTAGTTCTCCCCTTAAAGGCACATACACTACAATTCCTCCCCTTTTAGATTAACAGTACCATAACATTCATTTAACAATTAACACTTTTAACATGCAACATTAACTGAAAATAGTCCATTTATAAATTCAGTCTTTGGAGCGGCTTCCTGATCCTTTCTGGATAGCGCCTTTCCTGAGTGTCTTGCTCTTGGTGCGGAGGCGATTCGGGCCCCCTGTCGTCGGTTGGTTCATCAACTTCCGATACTACTGTTTCTGGGGTAGATGCTACCTGTATGTCGGGTTCATTACCAGGTACGCGAGACATGGGGTGTTACCTGGCATATGTGTTGCCATATATTCATCATTTGCCCTCTCTAGCGAATCATCATTATCGATCTGAAAGAGCTATTACTGAAACAGAACAATTCTTCGCTATCCTATTCCCCGGGTATGGAACAGCCAGGACAATAAAAGAAATTCGGCTGGTAGCCTCGATTCTTGAGGAAGTAGCCAATGATACAGCTGAGTCACTGAGTAAAATGAACAGTGAGATGGTGGCAATACGCACAGTTGCCTTACAAAATAGAATGGCTCTAGATTATCTGCTAGCGGAGAAGGGTGGAACATGTGCCCTAATCGGAGCTGAGTGTTGCACATATATCCCGGACAACTCCGAAGATATTACTAATTTGGCTAAACATATCCGTAAGGAAGTAGAAAAAGTTAAACAACCCCCGCCCTTCACTTTATGGAATTGGGCAACTGGATGGCTTGGCTCGCTGGGGACTTCAGTGGTGCAGGGGTTAATTTTGTTCTTTGTAATCATTGTAATTCTGTATTGTGTGTTTCTGTTGATTAAATGTACCTGCCGCCAGGCAGCTGCTGCCCCACGGGTAAGACAAGATGTGGCAACTTATATTTAGCTGCAAGATCAGTTTGTATCTTTTCTACTTTTTAATTTTTGTATCTTTTCTACTTTTTAATTTTTCTACCTTTTTACTTTTTAATTTTTACCTGAATGTATTTTTCAAAGCCATAAGCTGAGTGGAGCTCCTCCCACTTTTTAAGATGCACTAATTAATTTAAGATCATGAAATCAATTAACTTATTAAAACCAGGCTTTTACTGTGGCCACGTAAAATCCTGGTTGATGTAAATTTGTGCAGTGCCACTGATCCGGACAGTGGCAAAACACAGCAATGATTGATTATATTTTTAATCTTTATGTTAATGATTCAATTTTTTGAAACAATCAAAGGGGGGAGTGTTAGGGAATATATATATTTTAATAACACAGATTTGAATATGATTAAACTAATAATTTAAAGAAATCTGATTATGTTTAAGCTGATCACGTGCCAAAGGATGATGTGATGTATGAGATCCAATCACAGCTGGTAACATCACATCGGCTGACTTAAAAACTGAGAACAATGGAAATGCTGAATTAGCTTAAACTATGAAAATGCTGATCTTAGCTTAAAACTGAAAGTGATGATTCTGCTTAACTAGAGAACAAAGGAATGATTGATGTATCAGAGATCCAATCAGTGTGATGTAGTTGAACCAACCATGGCTCTGCATGCATGCTGCTGAGCCAATGGTTATAAAGGGGGCGGGTACATCTGCTGATTCATAAAAACCTGCCATTTTGATCACAAGTCAGGCAGAGGAAGAAAGTCAAACAGTGTAAATCAAGTGATGCAATAAATCGACTATTTAAAACTTACCACCGGACTCGCAAACTTTTATTTTAATGTGTTGACCTCAGATCAGTGTGGTCCACTGAAATTAATTACCCGATCCTACAACTCGTTCCTGTGACGCTAGGATCTGTTCGACATGGCGTCTCACAATGTTCTCCCCAACATTCACTGTGTCCATTAGTGGCCCCTGCCGTGTGCATATCGTTCCTGGTTGCCATTTCTCTGTTCAGTAGTCGCGGGCAAGACTGGTTGCCCTACATTGAAGCTCCTTGTTGGCTTCTCATTGATGTGCTGGAATTGCTTATTCTCAACATTTCTTCGTACATTTGGTCTGAGCAAATTCAGACGAGATCCCAACCTTCGGTTAAAGAACATCATGGCCGGGGTCTGGTTGGTGACTGCATGTGTCGCATTTCTGTAGGCTAACAGGAAATTGTCCACCTTATGCTGCAGTGGAATGTCGTCATCGCACATGGCCCTTACGGCCTTTTTAAAGGTTTGTACGAACCTCTCAGCCAATCCATTTGTGGCTGGATGATACGGGGCGGATGTGTAATGCCTTACCCCATTCCTTTTCATAAATTTCCGAAACTCTTCGGACACAAACTGTGGTCCGTTATCAGAGCAAATCTGCTCTGGCAAGCCGTTCCTGGCAAATATGGTCCGTAGGACTGCAATAGTTTTCTCCGTGGTGGTGGAGGACATTTTGATCACCTCAGGCCATTTTGAGTGCGCATCCATGGCTATTAAGAACATTGAGTCCATGAATGGACCAGCAAAATCAATATGCACCCGTTGCCATGGAGAGGAGGGCCACTCCCATGGGTGTAGAGGGGCATGTGGTGGTGCATTTTGGACCTTCTGGCATCCTGAGCAGCTCTTTGTCAGGTTCTCGATTTGCTGATCGATCCCCGGCCACCACACATAAGCCCTAGCAAGGCTTTTCATTTTCACCCCTCCCAGATGTCCTTCGTGAAGCTCATTGAGCACTCTCTCCCTTAACTTGGGTGGAATTACCACTCGGGATCCACACATCAAGGTCCCCTGGCATACTGACAGCTGTTCTCTTCTGGATGAGAATGCTGGCAACAGTGAGTTGCCATGTGTTGGCCATCCCTTCACCGTCAAATCATATACCCGAGACAGTGTCGGGTCATTTCGGGTCTCCTTCTCTATATCCGCGTTAGTTACTGGCAAGCGTTCAATTATAGTCGAATAAAATATTTCGACAGTGTCCACTGCTGGTGCTTCCTCCGCAGTAGGCAGTGGCAGGCGTGATAGCCCATCAGCGTTTCCATGCTGTTTCATGCCCTTATACTCTATTTCATATTGGTTCGCCCCTAGAAAAAGGGGCCATCTTTGTAGCCGTTGTGCAGTCATCACCGGAACGCCCTTCTTTGGATAAAAGATGGAGACAAGTGGTTGGTGGTCAGTCAGCAAGGTGAACTTCTGCCCGTGCAGATAGTGGTTGAACTTTTTCACTCCCCACACTAGGCTGAGGGCCTCCCTGTCAATCTGGGCGTAGTTACGCTCGGCTGAGGTTAGTGACCGAGACGCAAAGGCTACTGGCCTCTCCAAGCCGTCCGGGAATTTGTGCGACAACACCGCTCCAATACCATAGGGTGATGCATCACACGCCAACCGAATTGGTAGTGCTGGGTTGAAATGAGCCAACACCTCTTTTGATGTGATCAATTCTTTGCACTTCTGGAAAGCTCATTTACATTCGTCATTCCACTTCCAAGGTACCCCCGTTTGCAGTAGGGTGTTCAGTGGGTGTAGTAACGTAGACAAATTCGGCAAGAACTTATGGTAGTAGTTCACCAGCCCGAGGAACGACCTCAGTTGTGACACATTTTCCGGTGCTGGAGCCTTGACTACTGCCTCAATCTTTTCAGGGGACTTATGTAACCCCTCTTCATTAATAACGTGGCCACAATACGAGATCTGCTTCTGGAAAAACTCGCATTTGTGGCGATTAGCTCGGAGTCCATATTCCTTCAATCTAGTGAGCACCTGCTCCAGGTTGACGAGGTGATCACTGTCATTTTCGCCCGTGACTAGGATGTCGTCCAAATAACACTGGGTCCCTGGAATCCCTTGCAGGACTTGGTCCATTGCCCTGTGCACCAGCCGGTTCTATTGGTAGAGACCTTTGTGAGTGTTGTTCGTGAGGTACTGTTTCGAGGCTTCTTCTACCTCCATTTTGGTTACATTATGTAGTTTCAGACAACCCAGCTCCTTGCTTCCGGAGTCTGTATCACTTTTCTGTTCATCTGAACTACTCTCCGTCACCTTATGTACCTTTTTGTACTTCTCCTGTGGAGGTTTCTTGCTGCTGGTTTTCTTTCCCGACCTGCAGACTCTTATTATGTGTCCTACTTTTCCACACTGTCTGCACACTTGGTCCTTGAACCAACAATCCTTATGGTCGTGTGTTGTTCTGCCGCAGCGATAACACTTCACTGCTCCATATGACATTTCATTTGTGCCATATTCTTGCGGTCTCCGTTGTATCTCTGCAGCGCCCCGTGCGGCTGCTTCGTGTGATACTGCCATGTTGAAAGCCTTGTCCAGCGTAAGATCCTTTTCTGATAGAAGCTGTTTCTGGGTTCCTTCACTTTGAAGCCCACACACAAACTTATCCTTTAAAGTATCTGCTAGTCCCGTTCCAAACTGGCAGTGTTTCGATAGCTTGCGCAGTTCCGTTAAATACTCAGCATTACTTTCGTCTTTATGCTGGTTCCTTTTGTGAAACTTAAATCTTTCTGCTATCAGCAGCGGTGTGGGGTTTAAGTAGTCCTGTAGGATTGCCACTATGCTTTCAAAATCCTTTTCCACTGGCTTCTCTGGGGTGACTAGGTTTCGCAGTAAGCCGTACGTTTTTGCATCCATGGAATTCAACAATACCAGTGCTTTCCTGGCATCTCGCACTTCATTCGCTTTGCAGTACACCTCTATGCGTTCTACATATGTCGCCCAATCTTCAAATTCATTGTCGAACACTGTGACCCTGCCACTCTTCGGCATCCCTGGGTGTGGTTAGACTGGCTAAAAATGGCGTCTCCCGCGCTCTCCCTTCTTCTCCGCTGGCTCAAAATGGCGTCTCCCGCGCTTCCCTTTCTTCTCCGCTGTGGCCCAAATGGCGTCTCCCGCGCTTTCTTTTCTTCCCCCGCGGACACTGCTCAGCCCTTGAACACAGCCGCGCTCTGCACGTTTTCCTGCGCGCTTCTCTCGTTGATGCCGCTCGGTCTTCAACCCCGGCTGCGCCCTGCACGCTTCACCCTCTCTCGTTGACGCCACTCGGTCTTCAACCCCGGCTGCGCCCTGTGCGCTTTACCCTCTCTCTTACCCGTCGACGCTGCTCGGCCTTTTTCTGTGCCGTCGGTCGGCTCCCGCCGCCGCTGTCCGGGAAGGGTCTGCGCTCTACCTGCTGCCAGCCTGCTGCGCTGGATCGTCGCGGCTGGAGAACCAAGCCCAGCTCTCCACAGCCTCCTCTGCCTGCTCAAGTCCTCTCAGGTTGGTCGACGCCCGCACTGATGGAATCGGCCTTCTTCTGCAGAGTTGCAGGTAGGTCCGAATCACCTCGTCACCAATGTTGAATCTGTGAATCTTTAGGTAGTGTGTCCTTCAAATAATCGACAGAGACTGCAGAGGAACAATCAACAGATGTTTACTGGATGAGGGTTGCTCTAAAACTAAACAGTACAGATCCCTACTCAAGGTTATATACAGGTGTGGTCACTGCTGGTACTACAGTATACAGGAGCTGTAAAAAGTAGTTCTCCCCTTAAAGGCACATACACTACACATTCATGGACTCAATGTTTTTAATAGCCGTGGATGCGCACTCGAAATGGCCTGAGGTCATCAAAATGTCCTCCACCACCACGGAGAAAACTATTGCAGTCCATCGGACCATTTTTGCCAGAACAGATTTGCTCCAACAACGGACCACAGTTTGTGTCCGAAGAGTTACGGAGGTTCTTGAAAAAGAATGGGGTAAGGCATTACACATCCGCCCCGTATCATCCAGCCACAAATGGATTGGCTGAGAGGTTTGTACAAACCTTTAAGAAGGCAATAAAGGCTATGTACAATGACAACATTCCGCTGCAGCACAAGGTGGACAATTTCCTGTTCGCCTACCGGAATGCGACACATGCAGTCACCAACCAGGCCCCAGCCATGATGTTCTTTAACCGAAGGTTAAGATCTCGCCTGGATTTGCTCAGACCAAATGTACGAAGAGATGTTGAGAGTAAGCAATTCCAGCACATCCATGAGAAGCCAACAAGGAGCTTCAATGTAGGGCAACCAGTCTTGGCCCGCGACTACCGAACAGAAAAATGGCAGCCAGGAACGATATGCACACGGCAGGGCCCACTAATGTACACAGTGGACGTTGGGGAGAGCATCGTGAGACGCCATGCTGACCAGATCCTAGAGTCACAGGAACAAGTCAACCCCATGCCTCGCCCATACGTACCTGGTGATGAACCCGACGTACAGGTAGCATCTACCCCAGAAACAGCAGCATCGGAAGCTGATGAACCAACCGACGACAGGGGGCCAGAATCGCCTCCGCACCAAGAGCAAGACACTCGGGAAAGGCGCTATCCAGAAAGGATCAGGAAGCCTCCCCAAAGACTGAATTTATAAATAGACTATTTTCAGCTAATGTTGCATGTTAAAAGTGTTAATTGTAATTAGTTTGATATTTAATTGTTAAATGAGTGTTATGGTACTGTTAATCTAAAAGGGGAGGAATTGTAATGTATGTACCTTTAAGGGGGGAACTACTTTGTACAGCTCATGTATACTGTAGTACCGGCAGTGACCACACCTGTATATAATGCTGAGTAGTAATCTGTACAGATCAGTTGCAGTCTGAGCCACGTTGAGTAAACACCTATTTTACCGTTCTCCGCAGTCTGTGTCTTCTTATACACGGACGTAACAACCACCACCTTCTCAAGGGCAACTAGGGATGGGTAATAAATGCTGGCCTTGCCAGCGACGCCCACATCCCATACACGAATTTTTTAAAAATCCAGCAAGTTCTGTAAAATAATGGGGAGGGTAAGGAAGAGATGCTGCTTGTGTCAGGCGGAGTGGCGTAAATCGACCAGCAAGTTCTGGAGATTCGCAAGTCACAATTTGTGCATTAATAACGGTGTGTGTCGTTAATACGCCGTTATTTTTCCAGGAAGATTTGGCCCAATGTTTAATGATGTAATTGATTTATCTCATGATGTCAGGATTTACATGAGATGCCACATTTTTGCACAAAGTTTACAATTAAAGGGTTTCATTTTCCATTTAAAGGCTCCGAACCATGTCAGAGTAACACACTAAATATTGGTTTACTTTTAATTTATTTATTTTCCATTGATTTTTAAAAATTAAATTGTCTGAATGCAGACCAAGTATATATTTCATTCAGCTGGATAATATAATATTTTGTGCAACACTGGTGAAATAATAAACGGTGAAAGATGAAAAGAAAGAACTTGAATTTCTATAGCGCCTTTCACGACCTCAGGATGTCCCAAAGCGTTTTATAGCCAATTAAGTACTTTTGAAGTGTAGGCACTGTTGTAATGTAGGAAACATTAAATAAAAAGTATATTAATAAGCCTGAAAAATGAGGTCAAGGGTGGAGAACAAACCAAACCAAACTGCATCAGCTAAACAATGTGAGTGATCCCTGTAATGTATGTAATGTATATATACCTTAAGGGAGAGAACTACTTTTTACAGCTCCGGTATACTGTTGTACTGGCAGTGACCACACCTGTATATAAACCCTGAGTAGTGATCTGTACAGTTAGTTCTAGAGTAACCCTCATTCAGTAAACACCTGTTGAATTGTTCCCTGCAGTCTTGTTGTCTAATTATTGAAGGGCACAACATCAAGATACACGGACATAACATTGGCGACGAGCAGATTCGAACCTACCTGCAACTCTGCATCACCTCCCAGGGATTCGCTCCTGGAGAACAGTGGAAGGAGGTCGGGTCCAGAAGCACGGGCGTCGACCACGGGCAACTGCCCAGTCATCCAGCGGAGATTTGAGCATTGCAGGGGAGGCTGTGGAGAGCCAGGCTTGGCTTTCCAGTCACGGTGGTCCAGCGAAACGGGATGGCAACAGGTACTGCGCAGACCCTTCCCGGACAGCAGCGGCTAGAGCCGACCGAGCGGCACAGAAAAAGGCCGAGCAGCGTCGACGGGGGAGAGAGAGAGGGCAGAGCGCACAGGGCGCAGCCGGTGTTCAGGACCAAGCGGCGTCAACGGGGGAGAGAGACGAGAGAGAGCAGAGCGCAGCCGGTGTTCAAGGGCTGAGCAGCGTCAACGGGGGAGAGAGACGAGAGAGAGCAGAGCGCAACTGGTGTTCAAGGGCCGAGCAGCGTCAACGGGGGAGAGAGGCACGCAGGCAAACGCGCAGAGCGCAGCCGGTGTTCAAGGGCCGATCAGCGTCAACGGGGGAGAGAGGCGCGCAGGAAAATGCGAGGCGCTGCCATTGCCACGAGGACCGCAGAGAGCGGCATTGGCAGCAGCGCAGGAGCAGCGCACGAAACCCACAGGGCATCGCCATTTGCCACGAGGACCGCCAAGAGCGGCGTTGGCAGCAGCGCGGGAGACGCCATTTTAAGCCGCAGCGGGGAAGAAAGGAAAGCGCGGGAGACGCCATTTTAAGCCGCAGCGGGGAAGAAAGGAAAGAGCGGGAGACGCCATTTTAAGCCAGTCTAACCACACCCAAAAATGCCGAAGAGTGGCAGTATCACAGCGTTCGACAATGAAGTTGAAGATTGGACGACATATGTCGAACACATAGCAGTATACTGCAAGGCGAATAAAGTGCCAGATGACAAGAAAGCGCTGGTATTGTTGAATTCAATGGGTGCAAAAACGTATGACTTACTACGAAACCTAGTAACCCCAGAGAAGCCAGTAGAAAAGGATTTTGAAAACATAGTGGCAATCCTACAGGACCATTTAAACCCCACACCGCTGCTGATAGCAGAAAGATTTAAGTTTCACAAAAGGAACCAGCATAAAGATGAAAGTAATGCTGAGTATTTAACGGAACTGCGCAAGCTATTGAAACACTGCTAGTTTGTAACGGGACTAGCAGACACTTTAAGGGACAAGTTTGTGTGTGGGCTTCAAGGTGAAGGAACCCAGAAACGGCTTCTATCAGAAAAGGATCTTATGCTGGACAAGGCTTTCAGCATTGCAGTATCACACGAAGCAGCAGCATGGGGCGCTGCAGAGATACAAGGAAAACCGCAAGAATATGGCACAAATGAAATGTCATACGGAACAGTAAAGTGCTATCGCTGCGGCAGAACAACACACGACCATAATGATTGCTGGTTCAAGGACAAAGTGTGCAGACAGTGTGGAAAAGTAGGACACATAGCAAGAGTCTGCAGGTCGGGAAAGAAAACCAGCAGCAAGAAATCTCCACAGGAGAAGTACAAGAAGGTGCATAAGGTGACGGAGAGTAATTCAGATGAACAGAAGAGTGATACAGACTCCGGAAGCAAGGAGCTGGGTTGTCTGAAACTACATAATGTGATCAAAACGGAGGATCACCAAACTATCTGGGTCACGCTCAAGATAGCAGGAGTCCAAGTGAAAATGGAATTGGACACAGAATCAGCCCTAACAGTCATCAACCGAAGGGACTACAAGCAGCTATTCTCACATATACCCTTGAGAGATACAAAGATTGTCTTGAAGATGTACACGGGGCAAAAAGTCTACCCCAAAGGAAAAATAAGGGTGAACGTTATATATAACGGCAAGGAAACACCAAAAATGGACCTATATGTATTGCCAGATGGAGGACCACCACTACTAGGACGTGAATGGATCCGGAAGATACAGCTAGATTGGCATTCCATACAAGCACTGACTGTAGATGCCAAAAAGGATGACGACGTCACACCTGGACGACTGTCAAAAATGCTAACTGACGCACAAGAAGTGTTCCAGCAGGGACTCGGAACACTAAAAGGCATAACAGCGATGATCAAAAGAGAGGAAAATGCAAGCCCAAAGTTTTTTAAGGCCAGACCAGTACCTTATGCGATCCGTCCAGCCGTCGAAGCAGAGCTGGAAGGTTTGGAACGTTCAGGAGTACTGTCCAAAGTGGACTGGAGCGAGTGGGCTACACCCATCATTCCTGTAATGAAGAGGTCGTTGAGTAATACGCCTGGGGAACCAAAGAAGGTTCGCATCTGTGGGGACTTTAAGGTGACAGTGAACCCAGTCCTTCACACTGTACAATATCCGCTTCCGCGGATTGAAGATATTTTCGCCTCGCTATCTGGAGGGAAACGCTTCACTAAGATTGATCTGGCCCAGGCGTACCTGCAAATGGAGGTAGAAGAAGCCTCGAAACAGTACCTCACGATCAACACTCATAAAGGTCTCTACCAATACAACCGGCTGGCGTTCGGGGTAGCATCAGCTCTGGCTATTTGGCAAAGGGCAATGGAACAAGGCCTGCAAGGGATTCCAGGGACCCAGTGTTATTTGGACGACATCCTGGTCACGGGCGAAAATGACAGTGATCACCTCGCCAACCTGGAGCAGGTGCTCACTAGATTGAAGGAATATGGGCTCCGAGCTAATCGCCACAAATGCGAGTTTTTCCAGAAGCAGATCTCGTATTGTGGCCACATTATTGATAAAGAGGGGTTACATAAGTCCCCTGAAAAGATTGAGGCAGTAGTCAAGGCTCCAGCACCGGAAAATGTGTCACAACTGAGGTCGTTCCTCAGGCTGGTGAACGACTACCATAAGTTCTTACTGAATTTGTCTACCGTACTACACCCACTGAACACCCTACTGCAAACGGGGGTACCATGGAAGTGGAGTGACGAATGTAAACGAGCTTTCCAGAAGAGCAAAGCATTGATCACATCAAAAGATGTGTTGGCTCATTTCAACCCAGCACTACCAATTCGATTGGCGTGTGATGCATCACCCTATGGCATTGGAGCGGTGCTGTCGCACAAATTCCCAGACGGCTCGGAGAGGCCAGTAGCATTTGCGTCTCGGTCACTAACCTCAGCCGAGCGTAACTACGCCCAGATTGACAGGGAGACCCTCAGCCTAGTGTGGGGAGTGAAAAATTTCAATCACTATCTGCACGGGCAGAAGTTCACCTTGCTGACTGACCACTAACCACTTGTCTCCATCTTTAATCCAAAGAAGGGCGCTCCGGTGATGACTGCGCAACGGCTACAAAGATGGTCCCTTTTTCTAGGGGCGCACCAATATGAAATCGAGTATAAGGGCACGAAACAGCATGGAAACGCTGATGGGCTATCACGCCTGCCACTGCCTACTGCGGAGGAAGCACCAGCAGTGGATCCTGTCGAAATATTTCATTCGACTATAATTGAATGCTTGCCAGTAACTAACGCTGGTATAGAGAAGGAGACCCGAAATGACCCGACACTGTCTCGGGTATATGATTTGACGGTGAAGGGATGGCCAGCACATGGTGACTCACTGTTGCCAGCATTCTCATCCAGAAGAGAACAGCTGTCAGTATGCCAGGGGAACTTGATGTGTGGATCCCGAGTGGTAATTCCACCCAAGTTAAGGGAGCGAGTGCTCAATGAGCTTCATGAGGGTCATCTGGGAGGGGTGAAAATGAAAAGCCTTGCTAGGGCTTATGTGTGGTGGCCGGGGATCGATCAGCAAATCGAGGACCTGACAAAGAGCTGCTCAGGATGCCAGAAGGTCTAAAATGCACCACCACATGCCCCTCTACACCCATGGGAGTGGCCCTCATCTCCATGGTAGCGGGTGCATATTGATTTTGCTGGTCCATTCATGGACTCAATGTTTTTAATAGCCATGGATGCGCACTCGAAATGGCCTGAGGTGATAAAAATGTCCTCCACCACCACGGAGAAAACTATTGCAGTCCTACGGACCATATTTGCCAGGAACGGCTTGCCAGAGCAGATTTGCTCTGATAACGGACCACAGTTTGTGTCCGAAGAGTTTCGAAGATTTATGAGAAGGAATGGGGTAAGGCATTACACATCCGCCCCGTATCATCCAGCCACAAATGGATTGGCTGAGAGGTTCAGACAAACCTTTAAAAAAGCAGTAAAGGCCATGTGCGATGACGACATTCCACTGCAGCATAAGGTGGACAATTTCCTGTTAGCCTACAGAAATGCGACACATGCAGTCACCAACCAGGCCCCGGCCATGATGTTCTTTAACCGAAGGTTGAGATCTCGTCTGGATTTGCTCAGACCAAATGTACGAAGAGATGTTGAGAGTAAGCAATTCCAGCACATCAATGAGAAGCCGACAAGGAGCTTCAATGTAGGGCAACCAGTCTTGGCCCGCGACTACCGAACAGAGAAATGGCAACCAGGAACGATATGCACACGGCAGGGGCCACTAATGTACACAGTGGATGTTGGGGAGAACATTGTGAGACGCCATGCTGACCAGATCCTAGAGTCACAGGAATGAGTCAACCCCATGTCTCGGCCATACGTACCTGGTGAGGAACCCGACGTACAGGTCGCATCTACCTCAGAAACAATAGCATTGGAAGCTGATGAATCAACTGACGACAGGGTGCTAGAATCGCCTCCGCACCAAGAGCGAGACACTCGGGAAAGGCGTTATCCAGAAAGAATCAGGAAGCCTCCCCAGAGACTGAATATATGAATGGACTATTTTCATATAACATTGTATATTAAAAATGTTAATTGATAAATGAGTATTATGGTACTGTTATTCTAAAAGGGGAGGAATTGTAATGTATGTAATGTATATATACCTTAAGGGAGAGAACTACTTTTTACAGCTCCTGTATACTGTAGTACTGGCAGTGACTACACCTGTATATAAACCCTGAGTAGTGATCTGTACAGTTAGTTCTAGAGTAACCCTCATTCAGTAAACACCTGTTGAATCGTTCCCTGCAGTCTTGTTGTCTAATTATTGAAGGACACAACATCAAGATACACGGACATAACAATCCCCACGATCAATTTGGAGTGAAGGGCAGCTCTCGCTAACATTGTGACGATCTGCTGTGACTTTGATCTCTGAATGAGCTGGACAGCAGCTCTACTGGGATTGGGAAGAAACATCAACAGCTCTACAGGAAGTGTCTAAATCATTGCAATTACACATTCTAGCCATGCAACTTAAAGATGGGACTTGAGATCCACAGATGCAGTTGTGCAAGGACGGTAAATAGAAATTGCTAGTTGAGAAAAGTGCAAAGTCCATCCAGTTCGCCTTCTACCATCCTAGTAGTCCCATGGTACAATGATAATGGGTTGTTGACTAATCATTGCAATCAATCTCTATCGATTAGTCTACAACAGACCCAGACATGAAGCGAGGAAAATCTCAGTGGTGGAGAGCTTTGGGAACCTGTTCCTCCCAAGCACTTGCCACACTTACTGCAGGTCATTCTCAAATTACAGATATCAGAAAACTTCTTCTTCATTTGCTCTTAGGTCCGTCATTCAGTCTGTGTGCTATCTCCATCCAGGCAGCTTGCAACTTTGCATTCACAGGTGGGTGCCCTGCTGCTCCAAAGAAGGACATCCTATTTTGTGGCAGCTGATGTAAGCAGGACCGCCAAAGCACCCTCAGTAAATGAGCCTTCGCAACATTCCCGCGTGCATGTATCTTCCCATGGCACAAACTCTGGAATTAGCAATCACACATTTCTAGTTATGCCACATCAATATAAAGCATCATCTCTTCACAGTTACAAAAAAAGATTTTTGTTTGCGTTGGATTTTTAACATTTATCTTTATTATTGCTGGAAATAGCATGTGTGTTAAACCTAGCTCACACAGGATATTATCAAAGGAAGTGCCATGAGCTCAGAGAGCAGAATTACTAGCTACAGTATGCTTCACAAGGTGCTAACTGGATTATACGGCCACACATTTCACATTGGCAAGCATTTATATAGCGCCGCTCATAACCACTGGACGTCTCAAAGCGCTTTACAGCCAATGAAGTACTTTTGAAGTGGAGTCACTGTTGTAATGTGGGAAACGCGGCAGCCAATTTGCGCACAGTAAGCTCACACAAACAGCAATGTGATAATGACCAGATAATCTGTTTTTGTTATGTTGGTTGAGGGATAAATATTGGCCAGGACACCAGGGATAACTCCCCTGCTTTTCTTCGAAATAGTGCAATGGGATCTTTTACCTCCACCTGAGAGAGCAGACGGGGCCTCGGTTTAACGTCTCATCCAAAAGAAGGCACCTCCAACAGTGCAGCACTCCCTCAGCACTGCACTGCAGTGTCAGCCTAGCTTTTTATGTGCTCACATCCCTGGAGTGGGACTTGAACCCACAACCGTCTGACTCAGAGGCAAGTGTGCTACCAACTGAGCCACAGCTGACACATAGTGAAAGATGAGGCTATACATTTAATGTTGATAAGGGAAATGCAACCTTTTGCTTCAGTATAACTTCAAAGGGGTTTAGGTTCTATTTCTGTGATGTGACTATTTTATCTGACAGATGGTTTTCAATTTTTCTAACCAGCAAAAATGTTTTGGGTCTATAATTGTGGCATCCAGTTGAAAGGTTAGGCTACTTTTGAAATTGCAGCATGTTCCATGGTGTACGAAGTGAGCTTTTGGTGCAAAGGCCATGTACTGAGAGAGTGGTGTCTTTTTTATTTTGGTCCAGATTTTGCTGGCAAAATAATGGTGAGGCTAATGGCGCTCACCGTTATTCTTGCGTAAATGGTGCTGGAACTTCAGGTGAGGTACAGATGTACGGTTAAATGCCCATATCTAAAATTTGCTGTCCAAGTTGCGCCGCTCCACTGTTTGTTTCGCGAAAACGACATCTCGCTGCCAGCCTCACCATTGAAATGCATTGAATGGTGTGACTTTGCTGTATTTGTGCGGTAGATATGAACTAAACTCGCCACAGAAAGTTACGTCTTGTCCATTCCAATCTAAGTGTGGCGGAACCACCAGAGGATTACGGACAATTGTATATAATTCCTTTTACAGCAATGTAGTACAGCTGGGGGCTGCACCTTTAATGTATCTGTTAACTGTACTAGGGCTTCTTTCCTGTACTCCACATGATGACGTCATGCCGTCCATCACGTGATCTCTCAACGGCGGGAAGAACGTGATGACATCATGACGTCAGAGCTCGGAACCTTCTAGCAGTAGCGCTCGGAACCTTCTAGCAGTTGAGCTCGGAACCTGCTGGCAGTTGAGCTCAGAACCTGCTAGCAGTTGAGCTCGGAACCTTCTAGCAGTTTCCAGAGAGGCTTTCAAGCAGACCAGACCTATTTACATTGTATCCTACAGTTTCCTGTACAGCTTCGTTTGTTCATTAAATTTTATTGTTTTTGATTTTCTGAGTCGATCTCAATTCTTCGGCTAGGAACCCCAGTTCCTACATTGGTGACCCCGATTTCTTCGAACAATTTTCGTTGAAGTTACATCATGGACACGAATGCCGTCACCCTCAAACTGCCACAATTTTGGGAGCAACAACCGGCCGCGTGGTTTTTCCAGGCGGAAGCCCAATTTGCAATCCGGGGAGTAGCAGCGGATTCGACCCATTATTATTACATGGTCTCCGCCCTCGACAGCGCCACGGCCTCGCGGGTCATCAGCCTCCTCGAGAGTCCACCGAACGATGGCAAGTACGAAGCTTTAAAAGCACGTTTACTGCAGATTTTCGGTCTGTCCAAGTCGGAGCGCGCTCGCAGACTTATCTCCATGCCCGGCCTCGGGGACTCAAAACCCTCAGAGCTCATGAGCCAAATGCTCACGCTTTTAGGCTCGGAATTGCAATGTTTTCTATTCCACGAGCTGTTTCTCTGTCAACTACCAGAGCCAGTACAGATGGCCTCGGCCAATTCCGCGATCACGGATTGTGCTGAACTCGCCGCGGAAGCGGAAAATTTTTCACCATCTCACAACAATCTTGTGCAGCCACAAGGCCCCCATCCCCCACAAGAGTGAATCCGACTCCTCCACCTGCAGGCTGGTGTGCATACCACGCTCATTTCGGCGCGAAGGCCAGAAATTGCCATCCGCCCTGCAGTTTCTCACCAAAAAAAAAACCTACCTCAAACCAGTGGCTTCTGAGAAGATCAATAAGGCCTAAGGGATGCACCGGAGTTGCGATGGCCGTCGGGTCCGCAGGGAAACTCCTATACATTACAGACTCCCTGTCAGGGCGACGTTTTCTCTGTGGTACTGGCTCCCAGTGCAGTATCCTACCAGCATTGAAGCTAGATCTTCAATCCGGCGGTCAAGGTCCCCCCCTCGAGGCAGCCAATGGTGTGGCCATTCGCACGTTCGGAAGGCGTAGGGTCCAGTTGAGTTTTGGCGGCCAACGTTTTGTTTGGGAGTTCATCACGGCGAAAGTCTCACAGGCCATCCTGGGGGCAGATTTCTTCTGTGCAAACGGGTTTCTCGTCGACGTCCGACACTGCCGGCTAATCAGTGCCTCCACTTTTTACTTGGTCCCCTGCCACCGAAGCACCGTGATGTCTTGGTCAGTTGCCTGTGCAGTCCCATCTCCAAATGAGTTCTCTCGTCTTCTCAGTGACTTCCCTGAGCTCACCAGGCCCACATTTTCTTCTTCAGTCGCGAGGCGCGGTGTGGAGCACCACATTACCATGACAGGATCCCTCGTTTATGCGAGAGCTCGAAGGCTGGAACCCGGTAAACTCGCGGCCGCCAAGGCGGAGTTCCATACAATGGAACGCCTGGGTATTATTCAACGTTCGAAGAGTCCTTGGTCCTCGCCATTACACATTGTTCCTAAGCTGGGCGGCGGATGGCGACCATGCGACGACTACAGATGCCTGAATGAGGCTACCACACCGGATCGGTACCCAATTCCTCACATTCAGGATTTTTCGGCCCATCTGGCAGGGAATTGCATCTTTTCCAACGTAGACCTCGTCCGAGGCTATCATCAAGTGCCCGTGCATCCTCAGGACGTCCCCAAAACTGCCGTCATCACACCTTTCGGGCTCTTTGAGTTCCTTCGTATGCCGTTTGGGCTGAAGAACGCAGCACAAGCCTTCCAACGTCTCATGGATTCCGTGTTGCGCGATCTGCCGTTCATCTTCATCTACCTAGATGACATCCTTATTGCCAGTAACAGTACGAAAGAACACATTACGCACTTGCGTACCCTTTTTTCTCATCTCAGCCAACATGGCCTTATTATCAACCCGGCCAAGTGCCAGTTTGGGTTGCACAGCATTGATTTCCTGGGACACAGAATCACCTCAGAAGGCGTCGTCCCGCTGGCCACGAAGGTGGAAGCAGTCACCTCGTTCCCTCTTCCTCAGACCATCAGGGCCCTCCAGGAATTTCTGGGAATGGTCAATTTTTATCATCGGTTCGTCCCCAAGGCGGCATTGTTGATGCAACCTTTGTACGAGGCCCTCAGAGGTAAATCGGGCGAAGACCTGATCGATTGGACACCCCAGATGAACCAGGCTTTCCTCGACACTAAGAACGCTTTGGCTGCTGCGACCATGTTGGCACATCCCCTTCCGGGCACAACCATTGCCCTTACCACTGACGCATCTGATTATGCCATCGGGGCAGTACAGGAGCAGTGGGTCGACGGCACATGGCAACCACTGGCTTTCTTCAGCCGCCAATTGCGGAAGAACGAACGCAAGTATAGTACTTTTGATAGGGAGTTGTTGGCATTGTTTCTGGCCATCCGCCATTTTCGCTTTCTACTGGAAGGACGCCCATTCACGGCTCTTGTAGACCACAAGTCACTTACTTTTGCGATGGCCAAGACAGCGGAACCATGGTCGGCACGGCAACAACGTCATCTTACGTACATATCTGAATTTACAACTGACATACAACATGTCTCGGGCAAAGACAACCTGGTGGCGGATTGTCTCTCCCACGCCCAGCTCCACGCAGTACACCTGGGAGTCGACTATGTTGGTTTGGCAAAAGAACAGAAGGCAGATCCTGAAGTGCAGGCATACCGGACCGCACCTTCCAGCTTACAAGTGGCTGATGTCAGTTTCCAGGCCGCAGGGACCACACTCCTGTGTGACATCTCGATGGGCGTCCCACGTCCAATCGTTCCAGTCGAATGGCACAGGAGAATTTTCGACACTATCCACGGGTTGTCACAACCTGGCATGAGAGCGTCACAATGACTCATGGCAAAGAAATTCGTCTGGAAGGGCATGCATCTCGACGTCCGTGACTGGACCAATACCTGCGTGAGTTGCCAGAAGTCCAAGATACAACACCGTCTTAAGGCCCCAGTCACCACTTTTCCGGTTCCGGAGCGTCAATTCGACCATGTGCACGTGGACCTGGTTGGTCCTCTCCCTTCCTCTCGCGGGTACACTCACCTCCTCACCGTGGTAGACCGCACCACCAGGTGGCCAGAGGCAATTCCTTTGGTTGCCACCACAGCGGCAGACGTCTCCAGAGCCTTCATCTTGTCGTGGGTAGCCCGGTTCGGGGTACCGGCTGACATCTCCTCCGACCGGGGGCCTCAATTTACCTCTGTGCTTTGGAACACCGTAGCTCAAGGTTTGGGCACCAAGCTTCATCGTACCACCGCCTACCATCCACAGGTGAATGGTCTGTGTGAAAGATTCCACAGGTCCCTTAAAGCCACACTGCGTGCTAGTCTCCGTGGGCCTAGTTAGGTGGACAGGCTCCCTTGGGTGTTGCTAGGTCTTCGCACGGCGCCTAAGGACGACCTGCATTCTTCTTCAGCAGAGCTGGTTTACGGCAACCACTCAGAGTGCCTGGCGATTTTCTTCCTCCTCCCCAGCTCAGCAGCTCGTCAGCCACCAGGAAGCGGCTAGGAATTTCATCCCAGTGCCTACATCGCATCATGACCTACAGCACTCCCATGTCCCGGTGGATCTTAAGAGCGCAGAATACGTGTTCATTCGGCAGGATGCTCGCAAAAACCCACTCAAACCGCCTTACACAGGTCCGTTCCGCGTCATCTCGTCAGGTGACAAGTCCTTCACAGTCAACGTCGGCGGTAAGCCTGACCACATCTCCATCGACCAGTTGAAACCGGCGCATCTGGATCTGAGCGAACCAGTCTTCATCGCTCAGCCGTCTCGTCGTGGTCGTCAACCGTCGACTGCCGGTCCAGTACAGCCACAGTCATCTGCCGAGTCGCCAGTGCCCGCCTCACCGGGTCGACCACAGCCGGCCTCTTCTTCTCCTCCGCCTGCGGCATCATCCCAACTACAGCCAACGGCCAGTTCATCTTCTAGCGCTCCGTTCCAGCTGCCGGGGTATCGCAGTCGGTCGGACAGACTCGTCAGACCCCCTTCTCGCCTTACCTTCTCTGTTAAAAGCAATTCTGGGGGGGGCGCATGTGGCGGAACCACCAGAGGATTATGGACAATTGTATATAATTCCTTTTACAGCAATGTAGTACAGCTGGGGGCTGCACCTTTAATGTATCTGTTAACTGTACTAGGGCTTCTTTCCTGTACTCCGCGTGATGACGTCATGCCGTCCGTCATGTGATCTCTCAACGGTGGGAAGAACGTGATGACATCATGACGTCAGAGCTCGGAACCTTCTAGCAGTAGAGCTCGGAACCTTCTAGCAGTTGAGCTCAGAACCTGCTGGCAGTTGAGCTCGGAACCTGCTAGCAGTTGAGCTCGGAACTTTCTAGCAGTTTCCAGAGAGGCTTTCAAGCAGACCAGACCTATTTGCATTGTATCCTACAGTTTCCTGTACAGCTTCGTTTGTTCATTAAATTTTATTGTTTTTGATTTTCTGAGTCAATCTCAATTCTTCAGCTAGGAACCCCAGTTCCTACATAAGTACCATTTTAACGATGTGACAAGTATTAATTACTGTCAATCAACCCCTGTTCCACTGAAAATTAACTATTACAAGAGTTGAGTCTCATTTCTTCAGGTTTTAATTGTTAGAAATGTCAAAAAGTCAAAAAAAATGTAAAACTTACTTTTCCATTCAGTCTCTTTCTTTGCTCTCTTTCTCTTAATCCAATCTTTCCTTCCCTCTCTTTATTTCTGTTTCTGTACCTGAATTGACATTGAATTCACCCACTCTAATTCACACTTCCTTCTCAGTCCTTCCGCTGTTTATTTTTCAATCTGATTGGTTAAAGAGATACACAGTTGCTTTCCCTGTTTTCACAGGTTCCAGATGCCCTGTTTCACTTGTAGGAGTTCGCAAAATCCCCTCAGCCCCCGAACATCGGGAAATATTAATCCACATCATGGACGAAGACTTGTGTGATTTAAATTGTCTCTGGGTTGGACAATGTTTTAAAACATACCCGGAACCGGAAAAAAAAGGCTGCATTAAAAGCTCGTAGGCTAGGCAACGCTTGGACACTGGAATCAAAGAACTTTGAGAAAATCGCACACTTTAAGATTGTACATTTTATTAAAGGATGTACTCTTGAGTTTTGAACGGTTTAAATTGCCCAGGGATAAAAATGGCCGTCAGAAAGCATGGCCAAGAACAAAGGACTTGGAAGCAGCTCGTGGGTGTCTGTGAAAAGGGGAGGATCAAAGATGACTGACTAAACTGCCAATCAAAGGCAGTTCGGGAGTTCCCTCCCTGCAGAGATAATCGATTTGTTTACAGAAACTGCTACAAGGATGTTTGCACAAGGGATTAAACCACTTGACTGCGGTTTCGGGTTGACCACAGGATAATGACTTTCTGTTTACAATGCCTTCAAGGCTGTTTACTCAAGCAAGCAAGGAAATGGACACATTCAAATCACTGCAGTTTTATTGGAAAGCCCATTCACATTTAAGTAAGGCACATTTAAACTGAAAGGAAAACAGTTTAAACAATGGGTTTGGATGAATCATCCATTACTGGACAATGGAGACAGTTAGATCCCTTTTGTTTTAGCCCAGAAACCTCCGGATCTGGGCCGGAACATTTCAGCCCCAAAATTAGGGTATAAGAGATAGCTTCTCAGAGGCATCTCTCTCTCTCTGGCTTGCCTCCATGTGCCCTCTACAGCGTGGAGTCTGTCTGAAGAAGTAAAACACCAGCAGTTTACTTTTAAAACACTTGGGTGTTTCTTTACTTCAGGGCAGTGAAGATCTCGTGGGGCACGGAGCTGGCACTGCAGTGGCGAGCATATATTTTTCTGGCCTTCCACAAGGCAACTTAGGATAGGCTTAGGGGTGGGAGTAAAGTGGGGATTTTGTTAGAATTGTATTTTAGTCGATTTCCCTCGTTGTGTCCATTTTTCCTCCCCTATTTAAGCAATTTTACCATGATTACTTTGATCGTGTGGTGTAGTTTCTTAGTTGTAATAAGATTTGACTTTCTTGCATCCAGACCATTTGTCCATTTTAATATATCATTAATTATAAGTTCCTCCAGTCAGAACTGGAAGGAGGGGTTTAGCGATTCGAAACCGCTGATTGGAATTGGTCACAGTGCAGTGGCAAAAAGGCTGCCTGACCAGGTAAATTACCGTAAACCAGGTAAAGGATGCCCCCCTACAAATTGGCGACCGCAGCAGGCCTGGAGGCAGTTTTTGATATGATAAGTGGTCTGGATCTGGAGAAAGCATCAGCTCTTGCTTTTCTTGCTTTCAGTCTGTGGGTAGCCCTGCAGAAGTTAGCGGCAGCGTGTAAGCTGACCTATTATGGTATAGGTGGCTGGGTTAAGAAGGGTGAGATGAGGGTGCGGGAGGAGGTTATAGAGGTCAAGAATCGGGAGTCAGAGTTTGGAAAATGCCAGGCGGAGGTAGAATGCCTCATAAGAGAGGTGAATGAGGCCAGAGCTAGTGGGATGAGGGTGCGGGAAGAAAATGCACGCCTCACACTAGAGGTCACGAAATGCCAGGCAGAGATAGAGCGCCTTGTGCAGGAAGTCACAGAGGCTAGGGACAGTGAGATGAGGCTACAGGAGGAAAATGCACACCTCACCCAAGAAGCTAGCGAGGGCAAAAGCCACGCGAGGCACAAGATAGAGTTCCTAAAGTGTCAAATTACAGAAGCTAAGAGTAACAAGATGAGACTGCGGGAAGAGAATGCCCGCCTCACCTCAGAAGTAACAGAGCAGGAGGAAAAGGTTAGGGAGGTAAAGGCAGCTTATAAGCTGGCCTGCGACCAAAGGTTTAGTGGAGCAGATCATACCCCATGTAACAGAAAGATAGAGAGTTATTAAGGACTAAAGGGATGGTATGTCTCATAAGTCCGAAGGGAAGTCTGTCGGACAGTACCAGCAGCCCAAATCAAACCGCCCCACAGGCAGCACCCAGAATAGAGCTGGCTAGGGAATTAGAGATCGCAAGACCGCAGCCCACAGCTCCGAGTTTTGAGGAGCTCTGGCAGCAAGAAGGGGTGGACAATGGGGTGGTAGGAGAATGCCAGCAGGTCCCGCTAGGCAGGCGGGGACCAGGACCAGTGTACCCCCTCCGACAACGGAGGTACGGTCCGCCCGTGAACGATAATGACCCAGGGGCTGTTCAGCATACCTATCTGGTACCCTGTGATACCCAACAGCTCAGAGGCCTGGTGAAACATATTGCCCTGCTCTCCGAAAAGGGAGACCCCTCAGTGCACTTCCAAGGGATAGAACAGGCAGCCTGTGTTAATGGCTGTGATGACGAAGAGAAAGCCAAAATGTTGCTTTTCTCTGTAGATAGTAAGCTCTATCAGACCCTTTCAGATGAGGCTAAGAGAGGGCAAAAGGGTTTTGAGGACCTAAAGGAGGAAATACTGGAAGCCATGGGTGCGAACGATGGCAGTCCGTTCGATCGCATAGGGAAAACACTGCAGAAGGAAAGGGAGACCCCACAGGCATTTGCAGACAGGCTGTGGCCAGTCTACAACAGCGCGTGTACAGGGGCACAAGATAGGGCACACCTGGACCAGCGGCAGCAGACCCAATGGCTTCGTTGCCTGGTGTCTAATTACCTGCCCCAGATAAAAGCAAAGGCTGATACTTGGTTTGATCACCGAGGCCCCCTAGCAACCGAAGAGACTGTAATCCGGCAGCTCACGGTAGCATATAGGAACAGTAGGAATAGTGGGACCCCCCCAGCAAAATGGTAAGGTCCACGAGGTTAAACCTGGGGCTCAATACAAGAAAGAGCGGCGGCAGGAGGGGAGCCGTCCCTCCCAGAACAAGATCACTTGTTACAGGTGCGGGGAGGAGGGCCACTGGCACAGGGATTGTGAAAAGCCTGGGAGAGACGATAAAGCCAGGACCCCCGCAGCCCCAACTCAGAAGACAGAGACAGGAACTCCTCCTGAAATAGTCGAGTCCGTCATGGAGTCGATAAAATCTTTCCTCAGGGCCAATCAGGGAAAGGTAGCAGCCATCAGTGGTGCTGCAGCCCCCTCACCCACTTCTGCCTCCCCACAATGACTGGCCGATATGCTGGCCAAGGAGGATGCACATGCAGGCACTTTCTGGGACCCATATGAGTCCGGGCCAGTGGCAGCGATTACAGGCAGGGCTGGGACACAGGGAAAATCAGGAAAATTGTATAAATCTGACCATACAAGTTCAAGTTCACAGGCTGTAAGGACAGGCGCTGTGGCTTGTTTCAAGGGAAAAGTGTTGTGTATGTACCTTTAAGGGAAGAACTGGTTTTAGACTGCAGTACCGGCAGTGACCACCCCTGTATAAAAGGCCCTAGCAGGCTTCTGTATTTCAGTCTGACATTGCCCTCCTGTTCAGTAAAGTACCTGTTAAACTGTTCTCCCGAAGTCCGTGTATTATTGAGGCGTGGACTTTACAGTGGCGACGAGTAAGTTCGAACTCACCTGCAGTGTGGCATCATCTCACGGGGATCTCGCCCTGAGAGGAGGTTTCTTGGAGGTCGTAGTCTGAGCAACGGGCGTCGACCGCGGGCAACCGCCCAAAGAATTCATCAGTGTTCGGAGAATTGCGGGAGAGACTGTGGAGAGCTGTGCTTGGCTCCCCAGTTAAGGTGTTCCAGCAAATCGTGCTGGTAGCAGGTAGTGCGCTGACCTTTCCGGACTGCGGCGGGCTCAAGCTCGATCGAGCGGCTCTACAAAACGGGCCACGCAGCGTCGCCGGGAAAAGAAAACAAGAGAGAGAGAGGGTGGAGCGCACAGAGGGTGGTGCTCAAGAACAGGGCAGCGGAGAGAAAATAAAAGGGGGGGAAGGAAAGCGAGACGTGCCGAAGCCGCGGGTCGCCGCCATTACCCTGTAGAACGCTAGGAGCAGCGCGGCAGCAAGGGGAAGAAGGAAAAGCGCGGGAGGCGCCATGCTGACCAGATTCTAGAGTCACAGGAACAAGCCAAACCCGTGCCACGAGTAGGTGCACCTGGTAATCAACCTGAAGTACAGATTGCGTCTACCTCAGAAGCAGTGTTATTGGAAGCTGACGAACCAACCAGTGACCATGAACCAGAATCAGCTTCGCCGCAAGAACAGGATACTCAAGAAAGGCGCTATCCAGTCAGGATCAGGAAGCCTCCTCAAAGACTGAACTTATAAATGATTATTTCAGTTGATGTATATAATATCCAGAAAGTTGTAATTAGTTATTATTTAGTTGTTAAATGAATGTTATGTACTGTTTATCTAAAAGGGGAGGAATTGCTGTGTATGTACCTTTAAGGGAAGAACTGGTTTTAGACTGCAGTAGCGGCAGTGACCACCTCTGTATAAAAGGCCCTAGCAGGCTTCTGTATTTCAGTCTAACGTTGCCCTCCTGTTCAGTAAAGTACCTGTTAAACTGTTCTCCCGAAGTCCGTGTATTATTGAAGCGCGGACTTTACAAAAAGTTGTCCGGCCCACCAATTGGGACACTTCCCCGCCCCAGTGGGACCTAAGTTTTGGCCAAAGTTTAAATTTGAACCAGTTATTTAGTTCAGAAACAGAGAAACCGCAGCCTGAGAGTAGAAATCTGCAGGCTGTTGCGAGTTCATTCACAGAAAATCACTTGGGGGGCTCCAGGGAGGAGCCGCCCTATGAAGAGACTGCCCGCGCATGCGTAGTCGCTGGTCTGGAGACAGGAATTCCCCAGTCTTTTGAATGGTCTGTTCGCGCAGGCGCAGTTCCCCAGCCCGTGACTCCAGTGGCTCCTCTTCAGTTTTCCCGCGCAGGCGCAGTCGCCTATTTGAATACAGAGGTTTCACAGCCTCTGCCGTGGGACTCCGGGGAGGAGGTTCGCGCAGGTGCAGTTCCCCAGCCCGTGACCCCAGCGGCTCCTCTTCAGTTTTCCCACGCAGGCTCAGTCGACTGTTTGAATACAGAGATTTCACAGCCTCTGCCGTGGGACTCCGGGGAAGAGATTCGCGCAGGCGCAGTTCCCCAGCCCGTGACCCCAGCGGCTCCTCTTCAGTTTTCCTGCGCAGGCACAGTTGCCTGTTTGAATACAGAGGTTTCACAGCCTCTGCCGTGGGACTCCGGGGAGGAGGTTCGCGCAGGCGCAGTCGCCTGCTTAAAGGGACAAGCTTCCCAGCCCGCTTCTAGAGTGGTTCCCCCTATGGTGTGGGACTCTGGGGAGGAAGGGAGAGCAATTTCTCTTGCAGGGGACATATGGAAGGAGCCGGTACCAGGTTTTGGACCGGGAGAGGAAGATTTTCAGCCACCAGCAGCGGGTGGTGAGGGGATACCTGCCCCCAGTACAGGAGTGGGTAGGAAAAAGGAGACAAACCCGGATTACTGGCAGGCTGCCAGGTATATTAAACAGTGCGGGCTGTTGGCATCAGGGGGAGAAGGTTCCCAGCCAGCTAGGGCTGTGACCCAGGCTCAGGGTCCGTCAGCCAAAGATTCCCCCACAGAGACGCCCCTCAGAACGTCTCAGCGGGTCCGCAAGCCCAAGATAAGATGGTCACCAGGGTATCTGCCACAAAGAGCAATCTCCCGAGCCCGGGAGGAAATAGATCACAGAGGTCCCCAACTAGCAGCCATAAGCTGCCAGGGATTTGAAGCAGGAGGCAGTCCAGCTTCGCTGCAGGCAGCAGTAATCTGCGACAGTGACACCAGAGATTAGCCTGGCCGTCCAGAGATGGGCGGCATTTGTATTATAGCTTTGTGTTAAGTTACCAATGTTTATAGCTTGCTTTTAAGGTGTCTAAATTTTAAGTTTAGAATGTAACTAGTAGTTTTGAGTTTAAGTTTAAAGTTTAAGTTTATAAGTGTGCCAAATGCTTGTATTTTGGTCTGAGGTCGAGGGACCCGACCATGTCTCCACCTAAGGCAGCAGGTCCTTTTAAGTTCTTTTGCAGGAAAGTGGACAAAGGAGCAGCCCTGTTCGCCCAGCCTGAGCTGGGCATCGAATGAAGATATGGTTATACAGAATGTTGGGGATCACCTCGCCACTGGACAAATCCAGGAGGAGACCCCGCAGCGACCTTCGGGAGAAACCGGACAGGGTCCTGAGGAACCTGCCTACTCATCCTACGCGGAAGAGATGCTCCCAGCTGGGTGGCCCCACCCCAGCACTATCCTGACCGAATTTCACTTGCGGGAGATCTCACTATTGAGGAGTCATGGTGGGGAAGCGCGGGCGCCTTGTAAGATAGGGATGCTTTCCCCGGGAGTGGGTGGTGATGGCCCGAGAAAGATTGTAAAGGGGAGGGGGAGACCCAAGAGTCGCATGGGTGCGTTCGGGGAAGGGAGGAACTCACCCGGGGCCCACGGGCAAAGTTAGAGTGTAAGTGTGGCTGGGAAGGATGAGTGGGTGGCCAGATCTGGGATCCAAGTTTGAGTGTGGGGCCAGTGAGAGCCGCCATACAGGCACCCATCATTTTCTCCAGCCAGTCGAGGGAAGACGGGAGGGGGAGGGACTGGGAGTCATGATCCCATACTCTCCGGTCTGGATCTGTGAAACATGAGGGGTACCCTGCCTCCACAAAGGGACAAGGGAACGGCTCGGGGCTGGCAGATCAGACTGTTCTGTAAAATCCATTCTGTATGTTTTAAAAGTTTAAGACCATTAAAAAAGTGGGGGGGGGGAAGGAACATTTACTGCCCAGGTGGGAGGAGCAATACCCACTCGAATTTCACAACCCATCACTGGCACGTGATGGTCAGGGTTTATTCCAGTGTTTTGTTTCAAATGTTTCAGCACTTTGTTTCAAATGTTTAATGAAGATTTTTGTATTTTGTTTTACAGTTCCAAGCGGTGCAGAGGCATAGGACCCTCTCCGTGCTTGGAATCATTTTGATTACATTGTATAACTAAGATTGCAACATTTTGTAATATGTTATAATGTAACAAGTGGTGCAGGGGTATGAGTCCCCTATTGTAACATTTTGTAATTGATGTATCTGTAGATGCCTACCATACCACGGTTTTTCTCAGATTTGAGGGGAATAGACGGGTTGGGGAATCAGTGATAGGTAGCTATAGGTAAATACAGGGGATGGTTGTTTGTCGGGGGTCAGAAAATTTTGCTCACTTCTTCAAGAGGATACTACAAGCAAGTTGGAAGTATCCAAGGGGAGAATGTAGGGGTTCGCAAAATCCCCTCAGCCCCCGAACATCGGGAAATATTAATCCACATCGTGGACGAAGACTTGTGTGATTTAAATTGTCTCTGGGTTGGACAATGTTTTAAAACATACCCGGAACCGGAAAAAAAAGGCTGCGTTAAAAGCTCGTAGGCTAGGCAGCGCTTGGACACTGGAATCAAAGAACTTTGTGAAAATCGCACATTTTAAGATTGTACATTTTATTAAAGGATGTACTCTTGAGTTTTGAATGGTTTAAATTGCCCAGGGATAAAAATGGCCGTCAGAAAGCATGGCCAAGGACAAAGGACTTGGAAGCAGCTCGTGGGTGTCTGTGAAAAGGGGAGGATCAAAGATGACTGACTAAACTGCCAATCAAAGGCAGTTCGGGAGTTCCCTCCCTGCAGAGATAATCAATTTGTTTACAGAAACTGCTACAAGGATGTTTGCACAAGGGATTAAACCACTTGACTGTTTACTTTTAAAACACTTGGGTGTTTCTTTACTTCAGGGCAGTGAAGATCTCATGGGGCACGGAGCTGGCATTGCAGTGGTGAGCATATATTTTTCTGGCCTTCCACAAGGCAACTTAGGATAGGCTTAGGGGTGGGAGTAAAGTGGGGATTTTGTTAGAATTGTATTTTAGTCGATTTCCCTCGTTGTGTCCGTTTTTCCTCCCCTATTTAAGCAATTTTACCGTGATTACTTTGATCGTGTGGTGTAGTTTCTTAGTTGTAATAAAATTTGACTTTCTTGCATCCAGACCATTTGTCCGTTTTAATATATCATTAATTATAAGTTCCTCCAGTCAGAACTGGAAGGAGGGGTTTCGCGATTCGTAACCGCTGATTTGAATTGGTCACAGTGCAGTGGCAAAAAGGCTGCCTGACCAGGTAAATTACCGTAAACCAGGTAAAGGATGCCCCCCTACACCCTCACTGCGATGTTATCAGCTCAGACTTTCAACAACTTTTTTAAACCTAAATATGCACGAGCAAGTCTAACTAACAACAGACGCCATTGAATGCCCTGCTACAGCAAAATCTGGGCCTTTATGTATCGAAGAGAATAGTGGAGTATGATTCATTATTTTATGCTCTAAACTGGTCCTTTACCTGTTTTATTTAAATATACCATCTGTTGGCTTAGAGCCCAAGGCCGGAATTTTGCCAACGCTCAGGGGGCGGGTTTGGAGGCGGGACATCCGGCAAAATCGCAAAGATTGACAGCAGGCAGGAAACCCGCTGGCAACCCGCCTCCAATCAATCTTCCCAAGTATCGGGTCCCCAATTTGCGCATGGACTCGACACATAGCGGTGGGAAGAGGATCATAGCCACTTAACTGCCTGTTAAAGGTTGATAGCAGGCAGTTAACAGGTTCTTTTGCAATTTTGACAGGTCTACTTCGGGCTTCCTGACATCTGGACACCAAGCCAGGTAAGTGTAGCATGTTGTGAGTCTGCTGTAATGTTTCTGCATTGATGACATCTGCAGAAATGGGGTGAAGGATCCAATGGTGCACTGGTGAGCTTCAGAGGTAAGGAAATGTTGGGAAATTCATTTTTAAAATATTTACTCTTTTCTGTAGGTAACAAGTTTTGAATTGGCTGTCTAGTCCCACCTCATTGGAAGAACCTCTCTCACCAGTGACAGATCGCTTCTGTAACCTTACCTGCAGGTGCCATCTGTTCTAGCTGAAGGAAGGATTCACTGGAGAGCTCACCTGTGAACAGTCATTGTCAGTGTTTGCAGCATCTCAATGCTGTCAAACACTGAGAAATGAGCTATCAAAGAAAAATTGTGCATGGTCATTTTAAGAAAACTGACAGATGACGCGTCATCAAATGATGTCATCTGACCGGCTTCGTCTTAATTGGCCGGGCGGGCTTAACAAGGCCAATTGACGTAAAATCACGTCTGTGAGCCGGATGCAGTTGGGAGGCGGGACTGGAACCCGGAAGCCACCTGCCCCGCTCCCAAGCCGTATCGCGGCCCAAGTCTCGATCTGATAGGGTGTAAATTTGCTCCACCTTACAAAGAGAGGAGGATCACGTGGTGGGATATGATGCATTCCCATAGCTGCTGTACAGAGCAATGGTTCTCAGTTGTAAGCACTAGTTCCCCACTATCATTTACCTAAATATTGGGCAGATTAAGGCATGTCCTGGACATGTAGAGCAGTGGTTCTTAAACTTATTTGGTTGAAGGACCCCTTTTCAAATGGATTAGTAATCATTGACCCCCTCCCACCCCAATCTAAATTATAATACTCTATAATACTCATTATATGAAAG